>NC_089844.1:57199483-58399483 GCF_035609145.1 Eleutherodactylus coqui | reverse complement strand
TTCAGCATCCTCTAGTCACCCCATTGCTGATACTTCTACTTCTGCGTCCCTTTAGCTGTGTCCCTGCAAATAATTATAAATGGACATCTGAAGATGTGGATTTTAGATCGGGCTTTTACCCTGACATGTAAATTAAATGAGGCGATAGCATGGGTAAGGTCGATTTGCACGGTTCTAATGCACATCTGCATTGAAAAGTCTTGCCGGAAGTTCAGTCGCAGATCTGGCTCAAAATACCGGAAGAAAAATTGCTTCAGTCCATAAGCTTAACAGCAAACTCCTACCACTCCCATCCCCTCTCCCCACAATCAGGGTAGGGCTTATTATCGGGGAAACAGGTAGTTTTGAGCATTGGATGGATTCAGCATTTTGTTTTCCTGCTCACAGAATAATGGAGCAGGGAAACCAAATTCATAATGGGTATTTGAAGAAAGCCTAATTTTTTTGGGTTGAAGAAAAGGTAAAATTGGTTTCTGCATCCGCGAAATCTAAAAAATAATTATTGTAATATACTGTTACTGTTTTCGTTTTTCTGATGTACAGTGTAAGATTCTTTTGGTATTACCTCCTATTGAATTTTCAGATTAGTGAGAGTCCAGTAAATGGGGGTGTCCTCCTTATTCATGTTGCTGGAGGCTCCACATTCTGGACTTCCACGGATCTTACTTTCTTGACTGATGGAAAACTCTTTGTTATGAAATTATACATCAAAGTCGATCTGCTGTATTATTTGAGTACTACTTTGTTTATTGCTTTACTTTTAGCTTAAATTATAATTCTGTGTCAACAGTTAAACTGTGGCAAAAAAATTGGAGTTTTCTGGGCACAAGAGTTTTTTTGCAAAGTTGTTTACCAGGCTACACAAACATGAAAGAAGTGGATTTTCCTCACTTGATTTCTCCCCCCCCCCCCCCCCATAGCACTGGTGCCCGGTTCCCCGTTGCTCTCAACTTGTAGCTGCAGTAGCGATGGCGTCCCAAGAATGGAACATGTTAGCATGTTATTTTGTGACTGCTGCATTCAATCATAGGCCAAAGTGAGCCGGTGATTGGTTCCAGCGGTCACCTGTCCCTGGTGTTGGTGACGGCATTACTAGTTCGCTGCAAAGTAGTAGAAAGCAGTGTCCGGGGATTAATATGATTTTTCTTTCTTTTTTTGCTTGTGCTGCCTGGTCTAGCAGCTTCAGTATCCAGATAACTGTTTAATACCATAAGGTTGTAGTAGAAATTGGTAAAGGTCATTTTCATGCATTTTTCATATTGATTCATAACTTGAAAGTGCATGAAATATCATAAGCATAACAATCTGTCAAGCAGGCACCCATGAAATCCGTGATGTTATTTATGCTGCATTAACATCTCTCTCCAGATCATTGAGGCTGAGCATATGATGGACCGGATTGTGAATGGCTTGTCTGAGACTAGTGTGAAGGTGCGGTTAGCGGCAGTCAGGTACGCCTTTAAACAGTACATACTCTTTATTCTGTTTACTCCTTTCTCTGTTAGAACTTTGAGAATACAGTATACTAGTAGTTGGATTGCTCTTGCCTTATTATTCAACCGACTAGCCACTTCACGAGAGACACCCATCTAGTAGGGCGTTGGCCTTCGAAACTGTGGTCATTCATAATGCCATAGATTCTACTAGGTGTTAATATCGTTCTGTAGGAGTTTGGGCCGATGCAGAGCTTCTTACAGTCACTGCAAATTAGATGGGTATTACAGAACATATCAGAACCTCCAACAGGAAGGATTCATGCTGCTTAAGCCAAATTATGACCCTCCCGCCAAGCACTCTTTTTGCACTCTTTTTGCCCAATGGAATCTTGTCATTCTGTTTTTCTTAGACCGCAATTGTGCTCAAAATGGTTTTCTGCTGTTGTAGCCCATCTATGCTAAAGAATTAAAGATTGTGTGTTCTGACGGGTTACTTGGAGCAACGGCATTGCCGTTGGGGGTAGTTTGCTTGACTGTTGTCAGAACAATTCTTGACTTCCTCCATAAACCATTTTCGTTGACGAGTTATGTCTAAACGATCTCTTTTCGCTGAATGTTTTTCCTCCATCACACTGGTCTCTGTATGTTCTCCATAGTATGGTATGAGAAAACCTCACAAGCTTGGCAGTTTCTAAAATACCAACTCGATATTCTAGCAGCAATGACCAGGCCTTGTTGACTCGATACTCTAGCAGCAATGACCAGGCCTTGTTGACTCGATACTCTAGCAGCAATGACCAGGCCTTGTTGACTCGATACTCTAGCAGCAATGACCAGGCCTTGTTGACTCGATACTCTAGCAGCAATGACCAGGCCTTGTTGACTCGATACCCCAGCGGCAATGACCAGGCCTTGTTGACTTGATACCCCAGCAGCAATGACCAGGCCTTGTTGACTCGATACTCTAGCAGCAATGACCAGGCCTTGTTGACTCGATACTCCAGCAGCAATGACCAGGCCTTGTTGACTCGATACTCCAGCAGCAATGACCAGGCCTTGTTGACTCGATACTCCAGCAGCAATGACCAGGCCTTGTTGACTCGATACTCTAGCAGCAATGACCAGGCCTTGTACCAGGCCTTGTTGACTCGATACTCCAGCAGCAATGACCAGGCCTTGTTGACTCGATACTCCAGCAGCAATGACCAGGCCTTGTTGACTCGATACTCTAGCAGCAATGACCAGGCCTTGTTCAAAGTTGCTCAGATCGCAAGATTTTCTCATTCTAATGTGGATTCACATGAAACTGATCAACAAAAAAAACTTGCTACCTTGATTTTATTCTGCACTTTAAGGTCACGTGTCTAATTGGCATACGGGGAAGCTCCAGTTGTGAAAGGGATGGTGTCTCTAATGAAGTGGCTATTCTCTGTGTATATGCCACAGTTAATCAGGAATAAGCCTGTGGATTAAGCCCTTGCAGGCAAATCATGCATCAGGCTTTCGGTCCCTGCTGCGCCATAATGGTGTAAAACTTGTACTCCATGGAGTCATTAGGTAATTATTGATTTGTGTCTCCATATTTGTTTATCTCTATTTTGAGCATACACTTGATGCGATAGTATTTGGACAACAGACTGTTCAGTAAAGGGGTTGTTTATGTATTTTTTATTAATCACATAGGTATGCAGTCACTATCCTGCTTATTGCTGGTTAGGTATTACTTTGACATCCATTGGGCATTAGTGCTACCCATTTTTATACATGAGCTGTGATTTTCCTGTATTTATGCAATTTTTGAACCATGAACCCCATGATGACATCCAACAATACATATTCTTCAGATGTACCTGAGGTTTGTATGGAGCGGGCTCGGGAGCAGATGCATGGCCCTAAGTGGAAATAACTCTGATCTCAGCCATTAACCATTTAGATTCCAGTGTCAGTTCAGACGGCGGCATTTAAATGTCCTAACAGAGGGATCAAACTCCTGTCATCCAAACTGTTAGCATGCAATCTGACAGCCTGAAACCTTGTGGATGCTTTTAGAGCTGCATTTGATTGCCTATTAAGCTCTGCAAGCAGCACATCTTAAAAGAATGCCAGTCAAAACACAATATATTGCAATACTGAAGTATTGCAGTATACTGTATAATCCATCAAATGATCACTAGCTGAGGTTGGGGGAGGGGGCTATAATTAAATAGATATTTTGCATCACCACATCCATAAAAATCGGATCGACTAAAGTGATATTTTATTTATCA
Organism: Eleutherodactylus coqui; assembly: GCF_035609145.1. NCBI lineage: Eukaryota > Metazoa > Chordata > Amphibia > Anura > Eleutherodactylidae > Eleutherodactylus > Eleutherodactylus coqui. The sequence continues at coordinate 58,395,780 of NC_089844.1, read as the reverse complement.
CGCACAGTGAATGCTGTAAGTAAAACACAATGCTAGAATTGCGCTTTTTTTTTTTTTGGTCACCCCATCTCCAAGAATAAATGCAAGCAATCAAAAAGTTATATGTACTCCAAAATGATACCAATAGCAACTACAGATCGTCCTGCAACAAACAGGCCTTAACATAGCCCCATCGACAGAAAAATAGAAACGTCACGGTGGCCAAAGATGCTGACAGTAATTTATTTTTTAAGATTTTATTTTCTAAAAGTAGTACAGCAAACCAGCAAATAAATAGAGATGAGCGAGTATACTCGCTAAAGGCAATTGCTCGATCGAGCATTGCCTTTAGCGAGTACCTGCCCGCTCGAGACTGAAGATTCGGGTGCCGGCGGCGGGCACGGAGCTGCAGGGGAGAGCGGGGTGGAACGGAGGGGAGATCTCTCTCCCCCCCCCCCCCCCCCCCCGCTCCCTCCTGCTGACAGACGCTACTCACCGCTCCCCCGCGCGGCACCCGAACCTTCAGTCTCGAGCGGGGAGATACTCGCTAAAGGCAATGCTCGCTCGAGCAATTGCCTTTAGCGAGTATACTTGCTCATCTCTACAAATAAACCAAAAACTAGAATACATTTGGTGGTGTTATCGTACTGACCCCTAAAATAAAGTTACAATGTTAATTTTGCCACACTGTGTATACCGCAAAAGCAACTCAACCTAAAAATCTGTGCAATTGTATTATTTTACATTTCAACTCACTTAGAAATGTTAGTTTTTTAGCATATCGTACAGTATATTGAGAAATACAGCTAATCCTTCAAAATATAAAACAAGCTCCCACAGCTGTATCAACGGAAAAATAAAGTTAGGATTTTTTTGGATAATGGGGAGTAGAGAACAGAGATGAAAAAATGCTCTTATAGCATTAACCCTTTGCAATCCAATTTTGGATTCAGAGTTTCCTAGGGGGTTTTCTCTTTCTCACATTATACAATGGCACCATCTGTTGGCTAGAGCCAGTACTGCGGTATAGGACATGCTGGAGAGGCCTACCGACTACACAGCGGCCAGTAATCTACAGTAAGAATACCCTGCCGGACGTCCTCCAACATCGGAGCTGTACAGCCTTCAATCGGAATGTCTTTAGACGTCAGACAGTGGATTGGAAAGGGTTAATAACATTTTTCAGCAAAGGCTTTTTGTACAATAGTTTTCACCTGTGTATACGGGACTTCCTTCTCAGATCTGTCTTGGACATTTGTAATTTATGATGATAGATTTTTCAATAATTTTTATGGATCATTCTTTTCTTATCGATTTTTAGTTATTTGTATTTTATGACTTAGTGTTACTCTATATTAGTCTTTGATTAGAAAGATTATTTGATTGTCAGTTGTTTCCATTGAAGAATACATTACAAACTTTTCTTAGTCCTGTTTTAGCTTTATAGAAAATATGAAACCATTTTTTATTTACAATTTTGGCCTCTTTGGCCAATTGCTTGAATTACTGTTAATATAAGTGTTTCCATCAATAGCTTTACTCCGTTTTCTGATATTTAAAAGAAACCATGATAGCTATGACAGATTCGCTTTTCAAACCGATACTGGCAAATCCTGACAGACCTAATTGGCCTTAAAGGGGTCTGTCATAGTTGACTGTGCTTATCTAGCTGCCAAAATATCAGAGAGGAAGTTAGATACCCAAATTGGATCCTGAATGAAGTGTTAAGAGTTTTACCTGAATTTTACACCATGAGGGCACATTCAGATGATCGTATATTGGCTGGGTTTTCACGCCCAGCCGATATACGGCGTCCCTCTCTGCAGGGGAAGAAAGCTGGAAGAGCGGGGAGCAGTGCATTGAGCTCCTGCCTCCTCTCCACCCCTCGCCACTATTTGCAATGGGAGGGGCAGGACGGGGGCGGAGCTACACCCAGGAACTTAGCTCCACCCTGTCCCACCTCCATCCATTGCAAATAGTGGTGAGGGGAGGAGAGGAGGCAGGAGCTCAATGCACTGCTTCTGGCGCTTCCCTGCTTCCTCCCCCTGCAGAGAGGGACGCCGTATAATCGGCTGGGCGTGAAAACCCGGCCGATATACGGTCGTGTGAATGCACCCTAAAAGTAGAAGCAGTTCAGAAAATTGAGCATATAATGAATGGAACGAAAAACCTTTCCTGGCATCTGCACTCGAAGTTAGTTGTCAACTAGCTGCTATAACTTAGGGCCTGCCGTTTTCTGACCTTGCATGCAGGGTAGCCATTTTTAAAGTGATGTTTAAATAGAACTTCATTAAGTCCTTAAGGAAAAAGGCTAGTTGTGGCCCTCAGGACCCTGTATTCCGAAAGTCCACTTTTTTTCTATTGGCTGTAGGAGGGCTTTTATTTTACATGATTTGCAATTTTCAGTGACAAGAATTTAGCGTACTTGGGGCTTATTGATTAACTTTTATTAATTCTTTTGGGGGCAGATTAGAAAAGACAGCAATTCCACTATTGTATTTTTCTATCTTTTTTTGCACGGTTCGCCGTGTGGCATAAATAATGCGTTCCCTTTATTCTGTGAGTCGGTACAATTATTGCTGTACTATTCTCTCTGGCACCAGGGCTGGATGCTAACAACCATGCTCAATCTTCTTGTTGGTTTGAGTAATGGAAGCGTGTGGTTCCATTGCGCACTCCATCTGGATGGCATTTTTAGCGCTCCAGATGGAACCTCATGATGGAACTCAGGGTCGCAAAAAGAAGCAGGTTGTGAACAGGGCCTACTAAATTTATGTAGGCTCTTTTTATACATATTTTACTATTTTTGCACAATAAAAGCACTTTTAAGACAACTATTATTTGTCTGACTGATGCTGCCTGACAGCTTATTTTTGCCAAGGGCGATGTAATTTTTATTGGTACATAGGACTTTTTATTCATTTTATTCCATTTTGAGAGGGGAGGTGACAAAATAGAGCAATTGTCAATTGAACCACACGGAAAACATGTCAGTTTTATTCTGCTGACTGATTGTACAATGATCCAAAATCTGTACAGCTCTACACTGTATAAAAGAAAGTCATTTGTATTCTTCTGTCACCACTTTCTGCGCGACATAAGTTCTTTTTAAATCTTTACTGTGCAAGGACTTTTTTTCTTTTTTGCAGGATACGAAGTTTTCACAGGTACTGTTTAGGTGTAATTATAACTACAGTAATCTGTGAATACTTTTTTTTTTCTCGAATAGGCATGATGAACAAAAAAGAGCAATTTTGGAATAGCTTTTGTTAGGGTTTTTTTTTTTTGCATAATAAATACCGTATTTTCCGGCATATAAGACGACGGGGCGTATAAGACGACCCCCGACTTTTCATCTTATATGCCGGGAATACAGTGTGATTAAAAAAAAAATCAATACTCAGCCCTTCTGCAGGCTGTCGCTCCCTCGTGCACGCTGGCAGAGCATTGTTTTCTGCTAGCCCCGCCTCCAGAAAACTAATGCTCTGATTAGCTAACGTCAGTCACTGACGTCATGACTGTGATTGGCTAATGCCAGACTAAGTTAGCCAATCAGAGCTTTAGCTTTCTGGAGGCGGGGCATTCAAGCCCTGCGTGCAGTAAGCAATGCTCTGCCAGCGTGCACGAGGAAGCGACAGCCTGCAGCAGCACCGCCGGGGGGGGGGGGGGGGGGGAGTATTGACTTTTTACGGGACATGTATACCCGGCGTATAAGACGACCCCCCGACTGCAGAGCACATTTTTCGGGGTTAAAAAGGTCATCGTATACGCCAGAAAATACGGTAAGCCTAGTACAATAATTTTATAGTAAGGCTCATTATAGACCTGGTAAAACCAATTTTGGTTTTGTTTTTTTTCCTCCATAATAAACGGTCTCTTTTATTTTTTTTTTAAAGACTTCAGAATGCAGTAATCTTTAGATTGCTTATATAATACACTGCAGTACTGAAGTAGCTCATACACATGGGCATATTATGCATGCTGTAATAGATACCTTCTGTTTGGTACTCTTCTGAGAAGATTGCTCGGATTATGGGGAATGATATATTCTTGCGTTTATGTTGCCACCGTAGTTTATAAAGTACTTGAACCAAACCAAATAATGGACTCCTGAAGGTGACTAATTGCATCTTTCTCTTTTAGATGTTTACATAGTTTATCAAGATCAGTCCAACAACTCCGTACCAGTTTTCAGGACCATGCTGTGTGGAAGCCCCTAATGAAGGTAATTCAATAGTTATGGGAATATGGGTTTTCTTATACCTTTTTGTACTGCTGAATAATAAAGTTCTAGGATGTCAAATCCCCATGATCATAAACAGGACACTTAGGCCTCATACCTACTAGGAAATTTGGGCCCACTCGGATTCTCCATGCAGAATCCCGCAGCGGGTCCCTCCTTTCCTGCAGATGTGAGGCCTGAAAATAAGATTTACTCACCTGTCTGGACGCTGCGGATCTGCCCTCCATCGCGGCTGAATCTTCTTTCTTCGGCCCGGCGGATTTTTCATGGTCAAAATATTGATGAACAGTAATTTTGATGGATTTACAAACGTTCTCATTTTATACATTTTCCATAAAATAATACATAATCCATTTTTTTTATTCCTTTTTTTTTAACCAAACTCTAAAGAGATCTTCTTCTCTGTAGGTTTTGCAGAATGCCCCTGATGATATTCTGGTGGTGGCTTCATCAACATTATGCAATCTTCTTCTTGAGTTCTCGCCTAGTAAAGAGGTTGGTGATATTCTTCCCTCATTTTAATGATTGATTGCCTTTTTTTTTAACTTGATGGTCAGGGGAGCTCCGATCTCTAGAGAGGAGTGCTGTCACTGTATCAGTGGCCTTTAGATCACTTTTATTTAATCTGAGAAGTTGACTATACAGTGATATAAGACGTGATCAATGCGTAAACTGCGAGGAAGTTCCCATTTGTTGCAGTGCTGTATTTGCACGTTGATACCGTTTGCCAGAATTGCAGCTGCTTTTACGGAATGGCTTGCCGTTCTGGTACATTGAGGGAGCTCCCAAACGGGAGACCCTGCTATATGAAATTAAAGGGAACCTATCATTATCTTTAACCCTTTCCAATCCAATTTGTATCCTGGTTTTCCTAGGGGGCTTACTCTTTTTCTGCTGTTATACAACGGCGCTATCTGCTGGCTAAAGCCAGTACTGCATGAGGTGACACGTTGGATAGGCTCCAACAGCAGAGAGGCTGGTAATATACAGTAAGAGAACTCCGACGGATGTCTACCAACATCAGAGCTGTACAGCCTTAAATCATAATGTCTTTAGACGTCAGACAGTGGATTGGAAAGGGTTAATCCCCTTGAACTAAGTTATGGGGCTTAAAAGTGAGGGAACTAGGAGTTCAGGGAGCTGTGATTCTTCCTCGCCGGGTGCCCTGTTCCTGCCCTGTGTTGCCACGAAGTTGGTGCACCCACACTGCATGACTCTATTCAGACAGCTCTGTGCACCCACTTTTCCATTCATCTCTCTGTGAGAGGGCATACACAAAAAACTGGCGAAAAAGAGTCAAGAGGTGTGCACGCGCCAATTTTGCGAGGACACCGCGCAGAAACGGAGCATCTGATAAGTATGAAAAACAGCTCCCTGGACTCCACTCTCCCCCACCTCCTGAGCCCCATAACCTCATTTATGAGGAACACAGGTGATGACTGGTTCCCTTTAAAAAGCCCTACAAGGGTATATGAACATGGGTTGCCCTCTTGGCATGCCCCCTTCTCCTTATAGGTGAGATAGCCACAGGTGATGCCCGCACCGCTAAGGCATTTTTGTCATGTCATAGGACAGAATAAGCAATGCAAGCTCAGAATGCATCTCACGACAGAAGGGTGGAGTGTGCAGAAGCCGAACATCTTCTAATGTGTCATTAAATGTGGATGCTGGTCATTTGTTGTCCTCTGAATATTACTGAAGTCTAGTCAGGCTCACAGTATACCATAAGCATTATGTCATCCTGTCCTACGCACTTGTTGTTACGTGCCCGTGACACCCGGAGACTTCTTAAATTTATGTGTCTGCACTGATAAACGAATGACTGCGTTGGAGTCTTGTGGAAAAATGAACTTCCCTTCTCTAATGTTTCCTTGGGAAAGCAAATTAACATTCAGTTGCTTATCTGTTTGAGGAATGAAGACAAAATAATTGCATTGCAAGTAAATGAGCCTTCATTACCTGATGCTTATGCTGATCACTGCTGCCACTAGAATGTATTACACTTGGCCAATTAGAATTTAAAAAAAAAATCCAGCGGCACAACTTTTAATCCCATATGTGTGGGTTTAGTCAGCGCCTGAATTCTCATTTTCAACTTGTCACACCCCTTCGGACATTGCCTATGTATTTTGCAGTCACTTCCATGCATTGCAGCCTCCTGTCTGATGCTTATCAGATGCCATCTTGATGTGCAGAGCGTGACAGGCAGTCAGTGGATACAGGATGTCTACCTCACAGTTACTTACTGCAGAGGAGACGGATTGCTAGTAGAGATTAGCAAGCCCGCTTGGATACAGCCAGTTACTCGAGCGAGCATTGCTCTTCTTGAGTAACTGCATACTGCTCCGAGCGTGCTTGGGGGCGCGGCGAGGGGGGGGGGGAGAGATCTCTCTCACACTACCCCCCGCCGCCACTCCCGGAGCACGTTAGGACCAGTAAGCAGTTACTCGAGAGCGATCCTCGCTCGAGTAACTGCTGTATCCGAGCGTGCTCGCTCATCTCTAATTGCTAGCCTTCTAGACCAGTACTAGTGTTCTCCTCCAGCATTTCACGGAAGAAAAGGCTTTATGCCTTGAAATGCGTTTTTTGTTTAGCTGGTTTCATAAATTGAGAAGTTTGGTTTATATTCTTGCCTCTGGACATTTTTCGCTCGTAGAAGGTTGCATCGTTGCCATTTTCCGTTCACCTCCTAGCGGCATTCCTGCTAGCTGGCAGCACCTTTTCTAGCACACTGACCTGAATGTAGTTCTGGGCACCAAACTTCTCAATAGTAATGAGACTTTTCCAATATAGAGGGGCCCTCCTTCAAGTTTTTACTTTCGACACGGATTATTCGTTGTTGGCTCTTCTCGGCCATGGATTCATAGACTTCTATAGGCATCTTTACAGCTGCCGAAAGAGCTGACAAAGAATGATTGATTAAAGCTGAAGGGGCACAACACTTGGGTGAGCACTACAGCCCCTTTATTTCAGCAATCAGTGGGGGTCCTGGCACCCAGACACCCACTGATCAACAGATGGCAGCTTTATTGTACTCCTTGAGGTCTAGATAAGGCAGGATGGCAACCCAAAACACTCATAAAGGCCCTTTTTACATGGGCTGATGATCAGGTACAAAGGTTTGATAAAATAATCCGATCATCTCCCTGTGTGAAGGTGCCAGTGATCAGCCTACAAACACACAAATGCTTGTTTGTCGGGTGATGACATCTTTCATGCGGCACCAGAAAGCATCGGTTGTCGGCAGTGCATCACCCTAATGTAAAAGCATGGTGCTGCCGGCAATAATACAACTGTTCATGCCAACCGATCATACTAGCGATCATTTGGGCACATACAGTATTGCTGATTGTAAATGAAGCTGAACAAGTGCTTATTAACTTGCAAAACTTTCAATAGGCTTGTTCTTGGCAAAAGGTTTGCCAATGCAAAGGGCTTTTAGACCTAGTTTACATTGGTCACATAGCTTGGCCCCAGTCACTGGAGTCGGTTGTTGACTTGCCTTTACATTTGCATGCTCTGGTTTCATTGGTCAAGTGAACTGGACTTGGAAAGAAATAGTCCCTGCTTCTCCTGCTATTACACTCGCCTATGCACTGCTCGGTGTACTTTCTGGTCTGCTTACACAGGGAGAATGCAAGGTGAGTGCACAGTACAGTGGGGAAGGAGAAGGCGAGTGGTCAACCAACTATGATGTCCGTTCTACCACTTGACTCTCCCCAGTGCTCGCCTCCTTGCTCTACTCTCCATTGACTAGTGTGTTTTTACACTGGCCGAGTGGTCACTCTTTTTACTAACTTGCCTGCCTACTTGACCATTTACTTTACCAATGTAAACTAGGCTTTAGACGCTCCATGCTTATCACTTTTCCATCACTCTGTGACCTCTATAAGAGCTGTACAACTTTTCCTTGAGGCTGTATTAGTTTATGGACACTTCTCTATAAACTCCCATTCCTTGCATCTGCCATAAAGCACTCATACCCTGCTGCAATATCTATTCAGTTAATTATAGCCAGCCCCCAGGAAAGACAAAATAAATAGCTACAGCATAAAAAAGTACATAATTCTTCTACAGATTTGTCGAATTAATGAAACTAGAGATAAATACACAATGGATATGTGTGTCTCCATTAGAGCCGGCCCCCAGGAAAGGGAAGATAAATAAATAACTAGAACGTAAAAAGCACATTCTTCTTGTTCTTCTACGGATTTGTCTAATTAATGAAACTAGAGATAAATACACAATATATTCCCTCCTAAAGCCAAATGAACTTAGAAGCTAATGCCTTTCTTGTAGAGCAACGCACACTGTAGACGGCATGCCCACATCCAGTACATCAGTTGGGTAGCGGTGTGGTTTTTCAGCGTATTGATGGTGTGCGCCCCTTGGAAATGTCAGGTTTTCTGACCCCGAACTTGTTCTATAAAATTCTTTGAAATCCAGCACTTATTTCCTTAATGCTCCAAATGCATCTGGAGTAAAATGGATTGCACAATATAAAAAATTCACGACCAATGGCGAACCACACGTCCCTGTGCTTTTTGGGAAGGAGCAGCAGGAGTGACGTGTGAGGAGACATCTAACGACTCCCCAGCGAGCACTGTGACTGCATCACCATCTTGTTTTCCATTATTACTAGAAGCATTCATCATGTAACATCCTGTACTGCAGTTTATCAGATATTAAATTAGCGAATTGGATAGAGAAGATGAATGGAATCCATTTGCACGAGTCAACCGATTTAACCCTTACTTTAGTATCTGTTCATTGACAGTCTAGCATGTGCTAGGAAACACGTTAAGTCAGAACCTGCTCCGGAGATCTGCGTCTGTTATTCTTAGAAATGTGTGCTAGCTGTGTTGAAGAAAAAAGAAAAAAAAATATATATACACTCTACCCTGTAAATTTTTTTCGTTACATATATATATGTGTGTGTATATATATTATTATTATAAAACTTCCAAAATGATTCAGCCGTTGGATGGTTACACGATTAGGGTCTGTTAACACTTTCAGGTATCGCATTGATTCCAGTGCAGATTCTGTAGTACAAGTAGCACAAGAACATTTTCTCTTTTTCTAAGGCCGGGCTCACACGGACGGATTCGAGTTGCGCAATCTGCGATCGGTGTCTGCACGGAGGATCTGTGGCAAAATGCTGGAATTTAAAAGCATGTAAAATTTGATTTTTTGCTCAGTCGCGGATATGAATTGCATAATTTGCGAGCGAAGGAAAAATCACAGTCCATCTATTTTGCTGCGGATAGACTTCAATGTAGGCTGTCCAACCCGCAGCCCATACGCAATTAACATCGCATGTGGGCCGTGGGTACTTGCGTCATCACTAAGCAATGGCTCAGGAAATACAAACAGTTGAAAAAAGAACTGTACTGCACATGACTAACGGCGAGTCGCCGCAGTCCTCTGCAATACGAGAAAAGAATGTACGCAGGGTCGCCGGCCGGGTTCACAGACCGGACATTTAACTGACTTATGTAGGGCAGTTAGTTTGTTTTGCTCTGCTCAGTGCAGGTTCTGCACACTCTCCTTCCTTATACAAGAGGTTGGGGGTTTCCACAATCCCGTTGACGCACTATGGAAACTTTCTGCATGGATTTTTGTCTGTGCCATGGAAATTAAAATTGGGGAGGATAAGTAGCATGCTACGTAGTCACATGGCTTCCTTAATGGAGAAGCCGACAGATTAGCCCTTGTGGAATGGGGTTAATCCTTGTGTGATCCACGGCGCATTTATAGCAGTCAGAGGTTCAGCCTCGGACTCTCACGTTTCTGATTTACAATATGCCGATCCAACATGAGTGAACATGCCTTTACTATCCCACAGCTATTTCGTACACGTATCAGTAGGGCAAGCTGAAGGGTGACCATCTACATGTTCGATTGCAAGGTTCTCATACAAGTTATTCCAAACCTGTGCTAATTACTTGCAGTCATCTTCCAGATGATATTAAAGCACACTCTAGCTCCACGTTCGAACATCCTTTTGCTTCTAGATACCCATTGTGATCAACATTAAAGGGAATCGGTCACCAGTATTTTAGTGTATAAACTAATCCTAGCCATACTGTAGGTGGGTGATATGACAACAGGTAGGTACATACCATTGTTTTTCCAGACTGAGCATCCCACACTCTAATATCCCGGTATCTTGATGGCGCATACAGTATGCAAATTACCCACAAGCCGTCCAGTGGTGCCGTTCACTGCTTTGGGACTGGTCTCACCTACATTGTGCCATATCCCTCCCTTTTGCATGATGCTTAACATCCCCAACTTGGAGCTAAAGACTTTGTGTGTTCCACAGACAGCGCATGCGCCTCACATCCCAGTCTAGGCGCATGCGTGTGTGATGTTGCTGGAGTCATATCATCCACTTATGGCTGGAGTTAGTTTATATGATAAAATATTAGCAAAACTTTCTCTTTTATGCCTCCTGTCCACGGCGATATTTCACTGCGTTACCTGCAGCGATAATCCGCATATGGGTAACGCAATAAACGCTTTCTATTGGATAACTATGGCAAGCGCAGCCCTATGTACACTAGCAGAAAATCGTGGCGATCTTCCGCTCATGTATAAAAAATAGCGGCATGTAGCGTTTTTCAGCAATAAACCTATTATGATAGGTTCATCGCGGAAAACCGCGGTGAGATGCGGCTCCCGCGGCAAAAATCTAGGGCGGTATATCGCACCGCCGTGGACAGCCAGCCTTAGTGTAGGTAGAACTTTATGGTGCTGAGTAAACTTTCAAATTCTTTGCTTCTACCTATTTTCTACTGATCTAGAACTATATCCAGCATTTTGCTGGTCACAGCTGACAGTAACGACCTTACAGCTTGTGTTAGATCTTACGATGCCGTGTCCAAATATGATTTTTTTTTTCTACACCGGACTACTATACAGCAGCTGGTCTAAACATGACATCAAGCACAGAATGTAAGTACATACAGTACAGACACTGAACCAGCAAGGGATGCTGAGAGCTACGATGAAGCTGGCAGGAGCAGGCTACTTGTAAGGTTACGCACTGTTATTTGTAGTTTATATCTAGATGGAAGCCGTATAATGCTGCTGTAGAGTGAAGAAGACAAGTAACTTATGAAAATGAATTGTGAAGACTCACATAATCTTTTTACAAGGTTATATTGTTGTATTTTCTGTTTTCAGCCTATTCTAGAATCCGGAGCTATAGAACTGCTGTGTAGTCTGACTCTTAGTGAGAATCCGGCTCTGCGGGTCAATGGTATCTGGGCTTTAATGGTAAGGTTTTTTTCACTTGATCGATTTTGAAGTAATTGTTTGACAAATCCTAGTATATCCTTTTTTTGAGTCTCTTGTGTTTCCTAGAATATGGCGTTCCAAGCCGACCAGAAGATAAAATCAGACATTTTAAGAGGTTTGAGCACTGAACAATTATTTCGACTACTCTCCGATTCAGATGTTAATGTGTTGATGAAAACACTGGGACTTCTCAGAAACTTGTTGTCCACACGTCCAGTAAGTTTGCTAGTAAAATATCTAATTACTTAGCTACATGTTAAGGGCCCATTTACACCTGACGATTGTCGCTCAAAAGCCATCGTTTGAGCGATAATCGTTGTGTGTAAATGCTCCCATCTTTCACTCTTCGATTGAATGGTGATTTTTAGGTGAGCATAAAATCCATAGTCCAGCCGGAGAGAAGATAACACAGATCGCATGCTGTGTTGACTGTCCATGGTGCTGTATTCTCCACGGGAGCACTAACTACATTATACTCAGCTTGCAGCCCCGTGGCAGTACAAATGAGCTGAATGCAGAGAACGGAACGTCTGCTGTTTTCTGCATACAGCTTCAGGAGGCTGATTTACATGCAAATGAAGGTGATAAGCTGCTAATGGACATTAGTTGTAGGTTAAATGGTCACTAACTTTTCAAGCAACTTGTGCTTATGTGATCGCCAATGTGACAAATGGCAAAAGTAATAATCACTTTATTTACCTAAAATAATAATTTTGTGCTGAAAAATCGCTCTAGAGACGCCACTACAGCTAATGGTATTTCCAGTCTCACGGTTACTGAAATCACATCTAGACTGCTCAGTACTTCTGTGTGATGTGTTCCATGCTGCTACTCTTCTGTGTGTGAGAGTTCGAGATTGGGGAACAAGATATTCTCTTCTTCGTTTGCACTGTATGAGAAACATCATGGCAACTAGTCTTCACCCACCAGCTCAGTAAAAACTAAAAATAAGAGATGGAGCCTGCAGGTTGGAAAACTGGAGATAAATGCAGAAATTAAGTCCTATAATTATCAGGAATAGCGTTATTCCTCATGTATACCTGGGTTTCCCAACTCCAGTCCTCAGGGACCACCAACAGGTCATGTTTTTAGGATATCCTATGGTAAGAACCCCTGTGGCAATGTCTGAGGCACCAACAATAATTACATCACCTGTGTAACACTGAGGAAACCTGGAAAACCTGACCTGTTGGGGGTCCCTGAGGACTGCAGTTGAGAAACACTGGTGTACACACACGACCGCTTAAGCAGAAGAGCCACTTGAAATGACAGTGAAGCTTTAAACAGAGTACACCAATTTGGTATCCCTATACTTGCGAGAGTGAGGATTTCTTTATTAATTTTTGGAAAATTTATTACATAGAATCACGGATGGGAAAAAACTGATGATAATTTTAATTTTATACTATTTTTGCCCATTTTCTCTCTATAAAACTTAATATTTACCTCATATTGACCAACTGCCGTCAATGTATGGCAGGTGGTATATTGCGTTGGCTCCTTAGCCGAGCCTGCTCTAAGCCCGATTGTGCATGTTAACTATATAGATGCCGCTGGTAAAGTTGACAGCGCATCTAAGCAGCCAGCTGGACTGAGGGCCCTCTGGCACCCCGTCAGCCGCCCTGTGACACAATTGCAGAGTGCTGATAGGTTCACATGGCAGCCCTGAGCCTAGTGAAGACTCCCAGGGCTACCAAGTACTACAGTCTATTAAGCCATGCCTGTGGCGGGGCTTATTTGATGACCTTTAAAAATACAATATACTGCAATGCTGATGTTTTGCAGTATATTGTAGAAGAGAGATAATATTACAAGTGCAAGCCCCATATGGGGACTAAAAAAATGTAAAAATAAGTTAAAACATTTTTTAAAATAATAAAATGGGGAAAAAAACTAAAAGAAAATGTTCTAATAATAAATTAAAATATAATTGATATTGATGTGTCCGTAAAAGTCTGAAATTATTAAAATAATTATCCTACATGGTAAACAGTGTAAGAAAAAATATACAGTGACAAATACTCTTCTTTTGGGGAACCCCTGCAGCTAAACAAAATAGAATAAAGAGTAATAAAGTCTTATGAACTCTTGAAATTGAACTAGTAAAGATTACAGCTCGCCACATAAAGAAAATCCTCACAGAACCCCGCTGATGGAAGAATAAAAATGTCATGAGTCTCAGAATATGGCAACAGATAGCAAATTTTTTTTTTTTTTTTTTTTTAGGATTCAATTTGTTGGGTTTTTTAAAGTAATATACATAAAAAAAGAAAACTGTAAATTTGGTGTCAGCACATTTGTACTCACCTGCAGAAAAAAAATAAACGTCATTTTTGCTGCACTGTGAATCCCATAAACAGAAAACCCAAAAAACAGTGGCACAATGGTTTTCTTTTATTTCACCCAACTTCCATATTTTAACGTTTTTCAATACATTATATGGTAAGTTAAATACTGTATTTTTTGCTATATAAGACGCACCTAGATCTTAGAGGAGCATGATGGGGGGATATTTTCAACTCCTGTAGACCAGGCAGTAAGGGGGGTATTACAGGGGGGATAAAGAGCAGTAGTACCGCCTCAGAATGAAGAAGAAGCCACTCGTCAACCTGCCATTCAGGATCCAGGGACAGGCTGTATACTTACATTTGATTGATGAGGAAGGGGGAGAGCAGCGGTCCCCTCAATAATCAGGTGTTTTACGGGCGCTGCGATCTATATCACACTGTCTGCTCTATAGCAGGAGCCGCCCACTCGTAGAGCAGCTAATTACTGAGCTCTCTGCTGCTCCCCCGCCTCCAGAAATCAGCTGTATGCAAACGGCCGGCCACTGTGGGAGAAGGATTTCTGATCCCTTTCAGCTGCTGGCCGGTCCGATTTCAGTACATTCGCTCTATAGGACACACTGACTCCCTCCCCCTCCTCCAACCCCCACCCCCTACCCACTTTGGAGGGGGGGGGGGGGGGGGGAGTGCATGTTATAGAGCAAAAAATATGGTAGTGTTATAAAAAAAAATAGCCATCATACAACTATGTTGACAGAAGTTGTAGTTTCTGAAAGAGCGGCAATGAAAGGGGAATTTTGAGAAATTGCTGGTCAATAAAGGGTTAAAAGATAAAGGGTCCAGCTTTGGTATCATGAAAGCCCAATCTGTGTCACACAAATAAATGATACTTTAATAAAGCATCAAAAAAGAAAAATATAGTAGCTGTTCATAGACCCTCAAGAGCTTTCGGGCGAACGCTCATTAGTCTCGGAGCTGTTTCCCTGGCCGCCCCTCACACGTCAACATTCAACCTGGCTGAACGTCCTTGTGTCTAAGGAGTTGAGCCGCAGCCTGACAGCTCTGACGGCATCTAATCTCTCCAGGAATGAAAGGATCAGGCCCTGAAATGCAAAGTCCGTAGTTCTTCTCCTCAGGCATCATTTGGGGGAAGGCTGAGCAGCCCTCATACACAGTAGAGTTATCTGGCTTGAACGCTTGTACTCTGATGTGAATGGGCGTCTGTTCCCCTAAGAAGGATTGCTTTATAAAGAGGACATTCATATGTTTGCCACTTGGCTACCGAAGGGCTTGGTCACAAAGGGGTGTAAGCCCAAGTTGGTTTCTGGCCTTGCTGAGTTTCTTGACACTTTCTCTTATAAAGTTGTAGTTTTCATCTTTTTTTTAAACGAAGTCTGCCAATACTTTAATGTACAAACTAAAACTCCGATAATTAAACTTTCATTAAAGTCTCAATCAGACGTACCTTAATTAGCTTTCCAGAGACGAGAAAATGGTCACTGAATGGGATGTCAGAATTTGTAATGAGGGGGTTTGTCAACTGAGATTTTCATCAATCACTCACTAAAGCAAAAGGGATGTTGCACCCCTTTGCTTCCTGCAGTTTTTTTATCTTTTGTTTTTGAGACGCATTAGAGCCATAGACAGCCTCGACATTTTTCACTTGTCTCCGAGTGTCAATACTTGACGTTTTTCAGTTGTCTCCAAATCTCAAAGAACTGAGAAGTTTGGCCTTTCTTTAATTTGCGGAAAATCATAACTTTGCGCAATTCACGGTTTAGTTTAGTTAAAACAACCCTCCGGTCCTGGACAAAGATGGCAGCAGCGCTTCCCGGACTACCTGCTGCACATTTATGTATTAATATGCATCATTAGTCGATGCATTGTTCATCTTCTCATTTGCATATTTCTCAGAGGAGCACAGATGGTCTAAAGGCCCCTTTAGACATAACGATTATCAGCCGTCTTTTAAGTGCTAATCGTTGTGTCTAACTGCGCTGACATCGTGCAGTTTTCATTAAGCCATCACATGCTGAAAGACAACGATGAGCCTTATCAGGGATTTACAGCGGGATACAGCTGATACTATTGTTGAACACAGGCGGAGTATGAAGAACAGAGCAGTCCGGCTCTGTTCTCCATACCCTGCTCGGAGCGCCCAGCTGTATAACAGCTGGGCACTCCAAGCAGAGAACTGCAGAAGACAAGCTACTATGGTACAGCTACAGTTTGCTACTATGGTAGGCTAATATTGCGCTGGCACTTCCCAGTTTCCCCTTTCTTCATCTGTCTGTCCCTTTCTATTTCTTTCTCTTTTCTAGTTCTAATGTATCAGTGAATCACTTAGTTCCGGTCCATACTATCTCAGGTTATAAGACTGCCAACTTTATCTAGTTTATTTCGATACCCGTTCCCTTTCCTCCATTGGTCCCATTAACGAGATCTACTCAAGCTTGCTGAATCATGCCCTCATTTTTGTTTATGGTTATTAACTCCCTACAGGAGTACCCAGTCTTGATTTGCTCATGATCTCTATGTATATGCTTGTGCAAAGGCTTCCAAAACGCATCACTTTATTAGCATTCATCGGACGGTACGTTTTGTTTCTCAAAATGTTAATTTAATAAAAAGACTCTACATAAATATTAATAAAAAAGAAGAAATCCAAATTCATTTCGCAAACAGTAATTCAAGATCAAGTCAGATAATTAGTCCTACTTATTAATTAAACGCATTCTTTCGATATAGAGGCTTACTGTTTTTTGTTTTTTTTTTCCATTTCAGCCTATAATTAAATGTCTTGTAAATGTTAATGGATGGCAAAGACTCCGAAGCAAAGTGCATCTGTGTTCTTCCATTAACACTGGAAGCATCTTAACTGTGGATGTAATTACTTCAGGGGGTGTGATCCCATAACCTGAGGGTTATATATCACACCGGCGGAAAAAAAAGTTTTATGCTCAAATATAATAAATAGACGGAATATACACATCACAGGGATAGGGTAATGATAACCCCAACCATCCAATATAGTGCCCATATAGGGTCACGTATAGACTAAGCCTGGATGGGCTCCATGTTTTGAGTTGGCTCATTATCCACTTCACGACCGCCCACTGTAAATTTACTTTGCTGCTTGCAGGGCTTTGAGCAACAGCAACATAAGTCTGTTCTTCACTCAGAAGGTGATCACATCCATGGCGCAGTGAGGCATGACGTAGCGTATAGCGGTAGTATGGATTGGGACAAAAATGTGTGATGTCGATGGAAGTGATGTGTGTCGTGTCTTGTGTGTAAGGTCACTGATCCTACGGGGCATTTGAGGTTGGGGTCTATAGCCAAAGCTGCTGATATGTAGCAGTTATGTAGCAAACCAGAAGTTGCAAAAGTTGCTGCTAGTTTGTAGTCATGCGCCTTGCTGCTGCCAGGAAGGAGTAAAGGAGATGTTAATGTTGGCGAGAGACGCTGCTGGATGAAAACACGTTTTTGGTGTCGCAGATGTAGCGTTAAGAGAATTTATGCCAAATTACTGTTAAAGTATCTCGAACCCTCCTATGGAGCATATTAATGCAGCTACCAGTTATATTCAGTCAAGTTTATTTTAACCCTTTCCAATCCACTGTCTGACGTCTGAAGACATTCTGATTGAAGTCTGTACAGATCCGATGTCGGAAGATGTCCGGCAGGGTATTCTTACTGTATATTACTGGCCGCTCTGTTGTCGGGGGGCTCTCCAGCATGTCCCATACCGCAGTACTGGCTCTAGCCAGCAGATGGTGCCATTGTATAATGGCAGAAAGAGAAAACCCCCTAGGAAACCCTGAATCCAAAATTGGATTGCAAAGGGTTAAAAATCTATTCCACTTCACGAATCCTGCAACACTAGGCATTACCGCACACCCATAACACAGGAGTCAAAACCATGATGGTATGGACTGTCTGTTCATTGAGTAGTAGTAGTTCCAGTACCCGACAGTAAGGTGTGTGTGTGTGTGTGTGTGTCAGTGTGTGTGTCAGTGTGTGTGTCAGTGTGTGTGTCAGTGTGTGTGTCAGTGTGTGTGTGTCAGTGTGTGTGTGTGTCAGAAGCCAGGCGGGCCTTTTCACAGTAGGAATGATTACGATGTTCAAGCAGCTGGAAAGTAAATGTATTTTATGACATCCCTTTTTTCCTTGCACTGGCATACTTAAAGGGATTGTCCTGAACTTTTATTATTAATGACTAGAGATGAGCGAACCTACTTGGCCATGCCCCTTTTTCGCCCGAACGCCGCGATTTTCGAGTACTTCCATACTCGGGCGAAAAGATTCGGGGGCACAGTGGGTGAGTGGGGGGTTGCAGTGGGGAGTGGGGGGGAGAGAGAGAGGACTCACCCCTGTTCCCCGCTGCTACCCCCCCGCTCCGCCACCCCGCCCTCCGGATCTTTTCACCCGAGTACGGAAGTACTCGAAAATCGCGGTGCTCGATCGAGTAATTACTCGAAACGAGTAGGTTCGCTCATCTCTATTAATGACCTATCCTCAGAATAGGGCATCAATAGTGTATCGGTGGGGGTCTGCCACTTGAGGATGCCCACTGATCATCTGATTGTTGGGCCTGGTGTCAGTGTGGACAGAGCTGTCACTATTACAGCGCCCCAGTTTGGTTCTACAAGAACAGCTCCAATTGAATTCAGTGTGAGATGTGCCTGCAGTAACAAACCAGGTCACTACAATATGGGCAGCACTATAGACTTCAAGCAGTGTCTGCACTGACAACAGGCCTTAGTAACAGTCAGATGATCGGTGGGGATCCTTGAGCGGCAGATCCTTGCTGATCAACTATTGATGACCTATCCATCTGTAAAAGTCTTTGACAGACTGATGTATGGTTCACCTTTTACAAGGTAACATCGTAGTGTAATTTTCACATTTTTATGATATAGAACCTTATTGTTTTTCCTTTCCACCTATATCTTCTATGAGAGTTCTACGCAGATTACATCCATGTTCCACAATTAGCACTAGATGTATCTTAAGTATTGATTTAATTACCTCAGAGGATGTGATCTCAAAATACATTACAAAGGTTAATTATGACAAAGCTGCATGCTCAGCGTCTGAGACCCTGTTTGCCAAAAACACACATTGTAGTGAAATTTTACTACTGTACGTCTTGCTATGCACACAACACTACTGCATAAAATATATAATTCAATACTTACACCATATAATGTAACGTATTACCTGCGGACCTTTTTCATTGGTAATATATATTATTCATTTGTTTTATCCTTGTCTCCTTTCTGAACAGCATATAGATCAGATAATGAGCACACACGGGAAGCAGATAATGCAAGCAGTGACCTTCATTCTGGAAGGGGAGCATAATATAGAGGTCAAAGAACAGGTATGTCATCACCACTTCCTGCCATCAGTACTTATGTTAAACTTCAGCGTTCCTTTAACCCCTTAATGACATGGCCTATTTTGGCGTTGAGGACCAAGCGATTTTTTGGTATTTTTCCATCTCCATTTTTCAAAAGCCATAACTTTTTTATTTTTCCGTGGACGCGGCCGTGTAAGGGCTTGTTTTTTGCGTGGCGATCTGTAGTTTTTATCGATGCCACTTTTGGGTATATAGACAATATCGTAAATTTTTTTTTTTTTTTTTTTTAATGATAACAGGGAGAGAAAACGCATCAATTCTGCCATAGATTTTTTTTTTTTTTTTACAGCGTTAATCATGCAGCATAAATGACACACTAAAATTTTTCTGCGGGTCGGTACGGTAACAACGATACCAAAATTGTTATATTTTTTTTAGGTTTTTACACTTTTTTGCAATAAAACCCCCTTTTTTTGGAAATCTTTTTTTTTTCTCTATAGCTGCATTCAAAGTCCTGTAACTTTTTTATTTTTCTATGTACGGAGCTCTTTAAGGGCTTATTTTTTGCGAGACGAGCTGTAGTTTTTATTGGTACCATTTTGGGAAATGTACGGCTTTTTTGATCACTTTTATTGCATTTTTTTGTGAGGCAAAATGCTAAAAATTAGCATTTTGCCTCTGTTTTTTAGCGTTTTTTTTTACGCTTTTTGTCGTACAAAATAAAAAGCGTGTTCAACTTTTTGTACACGTCGTTACGGACGCGTCAATACCCAATATGTGGGGTTTTAGTTTTTTTTCCCTTTTTTTATGCTAAT
Organism: Eleutherodactylus coqui; assembly: GCF_035609145.1. NCBI lineage: Eukaryota > Metazoa > Chordata > Amphibia > Anura > Eleutherodactylidae > Eleutherodactylus > Eleutherodactylus coqui. The sequence continues at coordinate 58,375,788 of NC_089844.1, read as the reverse complement.
ATTAGAAAAAGCATAAAAAAGGGGTTTTTTACATTTTTTTTTTTACATTTTTCTTTTTTTTACACTTTTCTTTTCTTTTTTTTTATACTATTTGAGTCCCTCTGAGGGACTTACATCACTGTGCCTATGATCGCTGTCATAAGGCATGGCAGAGCTACTGCTCTGCCATGCCTTATCGCTTGTACAGCGATTATAGGCACAGGCAATACAGGACGCCAGTGTCTGGCGTCCTGTTGCCATGGTGACAGGCCGGGCTCTCGCGATAACATCGCGAGTTCCGGCCGGAGACCCACAGGGATCGCGATCCCTCTGTGAACTCTTTCCCTGCCGCGATCTACTTAGATCGCGGCAGGGAAGGGGTTAACAGCGGCGGGCGCATCTCCGATGTCCCCCCGCTGTTGGAGCGGGACGCCGGCTGTGACTGACAGCCGGCTCCCGCTGCGGGATAGCGCGGGATCACATGTGATCCCGTGCTATCTCCAGGACGTACCAGGTACGTCATGTTGCGGGAAGTACCAGGCTGCCATGACGTACCAGGTACGTCCAGGAGCGGGAAGGAGTTAAAATCATGACATTTAATACAGTATAACGAATGGCAGGCAGTGCTGATGTGTTAACCACTGCTTAATGATACAGTAGCTGTACGTATTTTAATAGCCCTTATCATGGGATCTACACTTCTGCAATTCATGTAGTAGCCCCCTCTCTGTCTGTACAGTATTAAAGTTGGTTTTGTTATTAATTAGACTCTTAACACATTAGGAAAATGTTTTTTGCAACAGTTTATTTGCCGTTCTATAGCTTTTTCAATTTCTTTTGCTGTGTTAAGCCCCATTACCACGCAACGATTATCGCTAAAAATTCGTTCGAATGAGCAATAATCGTTGTGTGTAAATGCTACCATCATTTCGGCTGAACGATCATTTTAAAGTGAGCTTAAAATCCATAGTTCAGCCAGAGAGAGATAACATAGACCGCTTGCTGTGTTATGCACAGGAGTGGCTGATTACATTGTATTCATACCAACAGCCCCTGCAAGAACAATGGAGCGAATTGCAGAGCTCAGACCACCTGCTGTGCTCTGCAAACAGCCTCTGGAGGCTCATTTACATGCAAATGAAGCTGATAAAGTGTTAATGGACATTAGTGTCCGTTAGCACTTTATGCAAAATGATTGCTAAAACTGTCAGTCTTTCAATCAGTTGGAAGATTGCCTTTGCGTGTAAAGGAGCCTTTAAGATAACAATAGATTTTCAATTGTTTAAGATAACGACGCAGAAAGTTATCACAGCTCAAGTTGAACTTTGCTCCATCTATAGATTTACTGAGTTCATATACCCAGAATACAGCATTGTTAAATTCAGCCTTTATTAAAGGTTATATTAGATTCTTTTGCCCCATAGCATCTGTATTGCATCTTTCCTTTTTAGTTATGTTTACATAATAAACAATTTGCCCGACGTCCTTTATTTTGAAATGTAGAATCAAGTGACCCCATAAAACATTAAGAGGGGTCTTTTGATATTTTAAAGAAAGTTTACCATTTCTCCAGAAACATTTGTCCTCTGGCTGCAGCATTGCAGTTCAGCCCCATCGATGTAAATTGCAAAACTGGCAACAGTGTAATACTTTTCGCTTTATTGTTTCTTTCAGACATTGTGCATTCTCGCCAACATAGCGGATGGAACAACGGCGAAGGACCTCATTATGACAAATGATGATATCCTTCAGAAAATCAAGTATTATGTGGTGAGTAACAAACTTGTGTGGGCATAGGAGGTCACAACACTGGTTCCATTAATGAAAAGCGTGTAAATAGAAAGCTGCCAAATCTCTTCTCTCTTTTCCTCCCCGCATCTTACGGTTAGTTTTACCTTGTACTGTGTTCTTTTACATAACTTACCAGGCCTTCATAATATCTATATAAACATTCTCACCTTTTGTAGCCGGTACATCAAGGCCTTCTAACTATACAGTGTGATTACACAACACTCATTGATTGAGGCTTTATAAATAGAGTGCTGGTAATTGGCGCTGGTTCGTTAAAGCTATGAATTGGCATTTGTGAACATAGACACAATAACCGTCCTTGCTGCAGTCACAGCTGGGATTCGGAGGCCTGCCAAGAAGTAAAGTTCAACCGCTTCCGCCTGTGTTTAAGAATACAGGATGACTATTCAACAGTTCTCTCTATATTGAATGTAGGGATATTACATGTTGTAGTCACTGATTACTTCAATAGGGATTATTCTAATTGCTGGATTTAGAGTTGAGAAGGAATTTATGCTCATAAAATGAGGAAAATTGGCTTCTTGTCATGTTTTTTTTTGCCTTCTGGGTCAAACCTTGCAGGATGGGCTGTGTGCAAGAGACATATGTCTTTTTACGGGCGGCTTACATACTATATTCACACAGTAGTTTTTTTTCCATTGAATCTACACAGCACTCGCATCAAATCCGCATCCTCTAAGTGGCCTGTTATTTTTAATGAGAAGCAAGAATTTGAAATGCACGTGCAGAAGGAAAAAAATAACATGTCCATTCTTGGCACAAAATTCGTGTTGGCAAATAAGTACACAGGTTTACCCACTGAAAGGGGCTAGACCCACATGGTGATCCGCGGTATACCAAAGTGCAATTCTGAGGAAGAAATCTGTTGCGGATTTTAAGGCAGAATGCATACGGAAAGCTCTGCCATGAATTCCGCCTTGTAAACGTAACCTTAGGGTGCTTTTACACAGTGTTTTTTGCCAAAATCCCACAGCAGTTTTTTGATCCAAAGCCAGAAGTGGATCTAGCAGGAAGGAGACGTAGGAGTCTGTCCTTTATATCTCCCATTCCTCTTGAATCCACTTTTGGCTTTGGCTCAAAAAAGTGTCTCAAAAATTGAGGCGTATTTCCAAAAAAAATTGCAGTTTATGTGAAACCACCTGTTTATGTTTTTTTTTGCATCCCTGCCAAATTAATGTTTAGTAAATAGGTATATTTTGGGGCTGAATTTTAATACAACTCAATGATCATCTTCTCATTTGTACTTCTAAATGAAACAATAAATGAGATAAAACGGGTAAGAAAAAAATCTGAATAGATAAATAATTAGGAATATTTAAAGGGAGTCTGACAACTCTTATGAGCCGCAGCAGCTGAAACACCGAGTCCAGGGATGGATTATACGAGGACTGATTGGAAAGTAATGGAGTTGCTTGCATGTTTTTCCCGCATGATAGATCTGGCAACACGTGTTTGTGAACGTCATGCATCAGCGTGTCTGAACCTGCAGTTGGCCAGCTATGCTCTTCAGCATTTTGTCACCGCGACCATGGGGGATGACGTAGACCTTTACCTAATACAGCAGAGGCGTGCGATTGCATTTTCAGTTTCCTTGTCACAATATGTTGAACCTGTATGAACGCGGGTATATTGTTTCATTACCGTATGCTTGTCGTAACATTTCGAGGGTTTTTAATTACCGCTTTTCCCAAACATTACACAAAATTCAGTCGCACACCTCTGCTGTAGTTTTAGAGAAATGTCTACTTCATGCTTCATGATGGCACGTACGAAGTACTTTCACTCGCTGTGGCAGATTGCCGAAGAGTTTGGCTGGCCAACTGCAGGTTCAGACACGCTGATGCATGATGATCACACACATCTGTGCAGTGTTAGAGCTGCTACCTGGAGGTAAACACAAGCAGTCTCATTACTTTTCCGTCAGCCCTCATACTTTCTCTGCCGTTCCCCTTTTCTGTCCTGTCAAGGTTGCTGCTGAATGCACCTGGCGGACTACATAGGTGTGCGCATAGAATTGGAGAACCAGTCCTCTCCTTCTATGCACATGCCTGCATCATCTGCTGCAGCAGTGCCTTCGACAGCTACTATGAGCCTGAAACTTTAGCTTATGGTGGCTCCCAAAAGCTGACAGACTCCCTTTAATTTTTTTTCCCTCCCATTGCTGTGCAGTCATTTTGCCAGATAATTTGAGGCATTAAAATGTACATTTTATGCAATTACAGTTTTGACTTTCGCCCCTTTTTTCTCTGCTGATGGCTGTTTGCCGTAATCTCCTAACAAGGCATTGTGACTTAACAATAAAGGTGTATTCACACATCGCTGATCCTCTGCAGATTTTGTTATGGATTTTAGTGCAGGTCTGCAGTAGATTTCACTCCTTCAATTTGAATTCAATTAAAAGGATGACATCTGCTGCAGATCTGCACCGAAATCTGCAGCAAAGCAGTGACGTGTGAACGAAACCCAAAGGCCCATTTATACGGAACGATGGTCGCTCAAACGACAGTTTGAGTGACAGTTTGGAGCGATCATCTTTGCATAACTCTAAGTAGCTAATTAGGTACTTAAGAGTTAATGCAGGCTGAGCTGGATGTTGCCACGATGCCTCCAAGAACAAAGCAGCTGTTTTTTGTATATGCAAACAGCTGCATTGTTCTCGGAGCTTTCAGGTGGTGTCCCGCCGAGAACTGCCAGAAAAGCTTGCTAGAAATCACAGATGAACGAATAGTGCATGATGGCCGCACGTTTAGACATGACTATTATCGCTCAAAAGATGGTTTTGGAGCAATAATTGTTGTCTAAATGGACCTTAAGACCTCGTTCACACGAACATCCTGGCTTTCCTTTATAATGCAAATCACAATGCATAACCTGGTCATCATACAATTGATACTTCCTGCCTCCAACAGATCCTATGAACTTACAGTTGACTTATAGTCGGGTTCTGCGGTAGTCGTTTTTCATGTCTTCATAACTATCCTTCCTATGAAGTCTACTGGAATCGTTCCAAGAGCATCAAACACAGATCTGAATCCAACCTAAACCTTATCCAACCTCCAGTCAGCTTCTCTGTGCGGTGAGCAATGGACGGCAGCAGCACAGCCATAACCAGCGGAGACATTTGTACTGGCTGCTGTTGTCCATTTTCCTTCATCATCCTGCAGGATAGTAAGGAAACAGGTTGAACCCCTTTATTTTGGATAGGTTCAGTTAATAGTTACTGTATATACTCGAGTATAAGCCTAGTTTTTCAGCACATTTTTTTGTGCTGAAAAAGCCCCACTCGGCTTATACTCGTCAGGGAAGGCTTAAAAAAAACCTCCATACTACCCTCCCAGCCGGCGTCTGTGTCTCCGGCGGCAGGCTGCTTGAATTCTCTCTGCTGTCATACCCCGCTGTCCTCTTTGCTCGGCTCTGTCATCCCCCGCCGTCAGCGCTGTGTAAGTAAGAGCTGTGATCGGATCGGGCGTCAGCCAATCACAGCCTGTGCTCGATCATTCACGGCCAATCAGCTGCTTTAGAATTCTCCCCGCTGTCATCTCCCTGCTCGACTTTCAAATCCCCTGCCGTCAGTGCTGTGTAAGTTAGCACTGTGATTGGATCGAGCTCCAGCTGTGATTGGCTGGCGCTCAATCCAATCACAGCGCTTACTTACACATCACTGACAGAGCCGAGCAGAGAGGACGGCAGGGGATGACAGCTGGAAGAATTCAAGCAGCTTGTCGCACAGACACGGTCACCGGCTGGGAGGTGAGTATGGAGGTTTTTTTTTACCTAGTATACTCGAGTATAGCTCGGCTTATACTCGAGTCAATAGGTTTTCCCAGGTTTTTGTGGTGAAATGTATTGTCTCGGCTTATACTCGGGTCGGCTAATACTCGAGTATATACAGTAATTTCTAAATGGTGTCCTAAATATTATTATTTAAACTCTTTTGGTGAGTATTGTGATTAAACTTTAGACAGCAGAAACCTTTTGGTTGGTGCTTTTTGTTAGGCGAAGGTATGTGATACGCCTTGTGGATTATGTGCAGCTCTCTGCCGGCTTTGAAGAATTAAACTCTTTCAGCAGAAGCGGAGAGCTTCTATCACACATATCACTGATATCTTGTTATGTCTTCTCATCACAGGGTCATTCCAACCTGAAGCTCCAGCTAGCTGCCATGTTCTGCATAGCAAACCTGACATGGAATGAAGAAGAAGGTAAGGGAGACCAGAATCAGCCTCACACGGCCATACAGAAGTCCTTTATCGACTAGTGTTTTCAGAGCTAGTCAGTTTACTTAGTGACCTAATATTATTTAAGCCTTGTCATCTCTAATTACATTTTCTGCTGTTTCGGCTCTATACGAATGGACTCTATCGCCATTTATAGAAGAGGTATTTTATTGCTGGTTCTGTTAGCGATGATGAACTTCTTACCACGGTCAATAATTCGGAGGTCACTGAGATATTTCTTGCCATGACGCCACACACTCTGTGTTTTACATTCCAGTACTTGCCATGTCTATAACCTCAATGAGTGAAGAACATTCCATCGAAAAGACTGAGCGCTTTAGATAGTATATGCAGCATAATTGCAGATTTAGCAAACTTTAAATTGACACTTAATGCATTAAATGCACAGTTGCAGCAAACATTTGCTTGTCCTTTTCAGTGGCTTTTGCTGTGTTACAGGAGTTAGCCAGGATTTAAAACTTGATGGCCTATCATCAGAATAGGCCAACCATATATCTGATCAGTAGGGGTCCGCTGCCCGGGACCCCTGCTGTCCGGCTAATTGAAGTGGCTGTAGCGCTCCTGCAAGTTCTGCAGTCTATTCAATGCTTACATCAGAGCGCTCTAAGTACTAGAAACTTTTTATTATTTATAGCAGTCGATATAAGTAGCGTTGTCCCATTTACTTCACTGTGACAAGCCTGTAGTACTTGGAACAGCAGCTCTACAAAATATGGTGTTCTGAGTACAAACCGGATCATACTCGGATGTTAACGCTGAAGAGGCTGCAGCGCTCTCATAGGCGCCATGGCTCCTACAGTTATCTGATTGGCCGGTAGGCAGGCCCCTACTGATTGGATGTTAATGACGTAAACTGACGGTAGCCCATGAGTTTTTACGGTCAGGATAATCCTTTTAAGTGTCAGTTTAATGTTTGCTGCAAATGTGCATTTAACACTCTTCTGTCAAGTTAAAGTTTTCTCCATCTGTACGTCATATGTTTAATTGTAGGGACCCGAACACTATATTTATCCGCATGTTTAGAGCACTAAGCTAGAATAGTGAAAAGTGTCATTGCTTTGTACATGGTAGAAGTGTAGCAGAAGGTTTGTTATGAGGCACCTACTTCTACGTTGAGATGCGCTGGAGTTAGTTAGCAACTACAACATTGGACATTTCCCAATTACTGAGTATTTTGCAGATAACATGGGATGTCTGACAAGATATACTGTATTGTATGTGTACATCTGAAATGTATAGAGATTCAGCAGTTTTAGGTGTTTACCAGTATTAACAAAAAGCCAATTGTTCCTTCTCTCCAAGAAATGCCTGAAAAATACTAGTGGAAGCTATGAATGCATCTACATCCCCAACATTATAAACTTCTGACACAATACTTTGACATTTCAAACATTTATTTAAAGGGATTGTCCTACTTCTAGCTGAGATGCGGCTGGATGCAGACAGCTCTGTACATTGCGCAGCAGCCTGGGTTGGTACTGCAGGCTAAGTCCTGTTGAAGTGAATGGGACTCAGCCTGCAGTACCAACCTAGTCCACTGTACAATGTACAGAGCTGTCTGCATCCAGCAGCATCACAGCTATATGTGGGACAACCCTTTTAAATGATAGACATTCTTTAATTGTTCTTACAATTTGGTTATCAGGACTCTAGAATTGTGTAAAATATCTGTTGATCTCATTTGTGACAGTATTTTGTTTTTATGCTGGAAGGTTCACAAGAACGACAGGACAAGCTTCGTGAAATTGGAATTGTCGACATCCTCCACAAACTGAGTCAATCAACAGATCCCAACCTTTGTGACAAGTAAGTGGCTCTGGCATAGTCAAGCAGTCCATGTATTACATAGATGGCCATTCATCCGAATGGCCACTATATAACACTAGACGGAAAGATATACTTTCATGTAGCTGCCCTTTATCATTGAATTTTAGCAAAGACAGCGATGTACTACAAGTAGCAGGATGAGTTAGTGCACTTTCTTAATAGACACTCCGTTCTAACTCTGTGTCTTCACCATGATTGCAGGATTAAAGGGGTTGTCTTGCGGCAGCAAGTGGGGCTATACACTTCTGTATGGCCATATTAATGCACTTTGTAATATACATCGTGCATTAAATATGAGCCAAACAGAAGTTATTCACTTACCTGCTCTGTTGCTAGCGTCCCCGTCGCCATAGTGCCGTCTAATTTTAGCGTCTAATCGCCCGATTAGACGCGCTTGCGCAGATGGGTCTTTTCCCTTCGGCTCGGTCCGGCAGCAGCGGCGTTCTGGCTCCGCCCCTTGTACGCGTCATCGCGTAGCTCCGCCCCGTCACGTGTGCCTCCTGATTGGCTGGAATCGGCACATGTGACGGGGGCGGAGCCAGAACGCCGCTGCTGCCGGACCAAGCCGAAGGGAAAAGACCCATCTGCGCAAGCGCGTCTAATCGGGCGATTAGACGCTGAAATTAGACGGCACCATGGCAACGGGGACGCCAGCGCAGGGAAGGAAAGTGAATAACTTCTGTATGGCTCATATTTAATGCACGATGTATATTACAAAGTGCATTAATATGGCCATACAGAAGTGCTTAACCCCACTTGCTGCCGCTAGACAACCCCTTTAACCTCAATGGGCAGCAACATTTGTGACACTTCAGCCTCCTCTTTCCTGAACGTTTTGTATTTGGGGTTGTAGATGGTTATCAGAAAGCTGCACCGCATTCCAGCTGCTGCGTTTAGGGCATGATGTTATCAAAGTGTAGGCACATAGACTTTTTCCATACATTGATGTCTAATAACTAGTCACCCAGTAGGAATATATTGGATGATATGAATCCTTTGAGGTTCTGTATCACCCCCCCCCCCCCCCCCCCGATACACTTAAAGGGACTCTGTCAGCCCTATAAACTACATTATGGGCTCAAAGCTGAAGCAATGTGGGCTCCAGAGAGCTGTGTTTCATGCTCAAAAGTCACCCCGTTTCAGCGCTGTGTCCCAATGAAGGTGGCACATGCTTTCAGCTTGACTCTTTCTGCACATGCATCTCCCATTCATTATTATGAGAGGTGTGTGCACAGAAAGAGTCAGGCTGCCGACACACATGGACTTCGCAAGGACCCAGTGCTGGGCACCTAGTGAGAGCATGGAACACAGCCCCCGGACTCCCTATTCCTTCACCTTTAAGCCCCATAACTTAGTTAATAGGCCTCGTAGGTGATGACCTTGCCCCTTTTAATTCTTCACGGTCTTCCTAATAAGAATTTAGTTGCACTAATATTTAATATATCTTGCAAGATTAATTGTGTTACCATGTTTGTCAGGAGTTGTTAAGTGGTTTATAAGGTTTGTATCAACTGAATGTGTAAAACATAAATTTTTTCCTCCTCCTTCCTCTAGGGCAAAAACGGCACTACAGCAATATTTTGCATGATCTTGGAAAAAGAAACTTCTCCGTTTTTATTTTTTTCTTACATCGCCTCCTTTTCACTTCTTCACCTATGGATGAGCAAGAAACTAGTCTGTCTCTCTAGTGCACACAGTCACCTTGGACTGCTCTTTGCAGCATGTAAAGCGAAAACAAGCTGCCTCAGCAGAATGGACTACTTTCTATATAACCTCCCGGCCCCAAATGGGTTATTGGTATTCTTTTTTTTTTCTTTCACATTTTGGGATTTTCTGAGCTACTTTGGATTTTTAATGCTGTTGCTGCAATCTTTGTGTGCGTGGCTAAATACCTCAACCCCCTTAATTTCCTTCCTCTACTTGCACACCTTTCGAGACTAAACACACAAGTACACGGACCCTTCCCATCGGTTTTCGTTTTCCACTTTAATTTACCAGGGCAAAGAATTTGCTGTACAAAAAGAAAAAAAAAACTTTTAAGTTCTATACAGTTTGTAAAATGTTATTTAATAAAAAAATATATGTAAAAATATAAATATATATAAATATATACATGCACAGACGTGCAGGACAATAAGTGCCCCTAAAGTTTATGTTAAATTTTTGAGCGTACAGATATTTGTAAGTAAACTATATGCATTTCTGAAGTGAGTCTTTGTATATATTTTTGGTTTTCTACAGATAAATGGGTGACTGTTTGCCTGTTGAATCAAAAGCTGAATTCATTAAAAAAAAATTTCTTTAAGGTATTTTTAATTATTTTCTTTTCGAGCTAGTAAAAGCCGATGAATGTATCTTGCTTTAATTATTGCCAATGTGTAGCAAAAATAATAATTTGCCGATTCAAAACCTGTCCGTATTGTCCTGCGTTCCGTCATTTATGCATTCTTGGAGTATTGCTAAAGGAGTTCTTCTAAACTTCTTAAAGGTATTTTTTTGTGGTTTCCCAATAATTTTGTGCACTGCATTATTACCCTCATGATGGCACACACAGCACTGGTCATCTTGAGTTTCGTTCCTGAAACAGTAGAAGAGAGAAGACCGATACATGGAAGATGCGGATGTACAGAGTAATGCCTGTGTTTAGGCTATTCAGGGATTTTGGATTACTGAGTGACAGCTATCCACACAACTGGGTTTTCCTGCACCCGGGGCAAGGCTTCAGTTTGGTGCCATGTTCTTCCCCAACAAATTCTTGAATTGCTGTAACATGACTTTTTTTTATTAGTTATTTTTCTCATACATCGTGGAGCCAGAATGTGGACATCTGAGGGTATGAAGACCCCACAGTATTACCTCTGGACAGACATGATGCAGCTCCACACCATGACAGTATTCACATGTCTCTCTTTCTTCTGCACAAGTTCACGTACAGAAAAGAAGTTCACCTCGTATGCACTGCAGCATGGATTTCATTAAAACGAATGAGAGATTTCAGATGCAGATTCAGTGGCAAATCCACGGCAAAAAACCCCGTGTGAGTATGGCCTTAAGTGAGCCTTTAGTGAAGCATTAACAGCGAGGGGTGTTGCTAGGGTTTTAAAAGATCAAGGGCACAATACCCAAGCTTTATGTTCCTCCTACATAGGAATCAGTTCTCCTTTGTTGCCCTCTCCATAGTGGTAAGCCCTCCTTTTTTGCCCTCTCCATAGTGGTAAGCCCTCCTTTTTTGCCCTCTCCATAGTGGTAAGCCCTCCTTTGTTGCCCTCTCCATAGTGGTAAGCCCTCCTCTGTTGCCCTCTCCATAGTGGTAAGCCCTCCTCTGTTGCCCTCTCCATGGGGGTAAGCCCTCCTCTGTTGCCCTCTCCATGGGGGTAAGCCCTCCCTTGTTGCCCTCTCCATGGGGGTAAGCCCTCCCTTGTTGCCCTCTCCATGGGGGTAAGCCCTCCCTTGTTGCCCTCTCCATGGGGGTAAGCCCTCCCTTGTTGCCCTCTCACTGGGGGTAAGCCCTCCCTTGTTGCCCTCTCCATGGGGGTAAGCCCTCCCTTGTCGCCCTCTCCATGGGGGTAAGCCCTCCCTTGTCGCCCTCTCCATGGGGGTAAGCCCTCCCTTGTCGCCCTCTCCATGGGGGTAAGCCCTCCCTTGTCGCCCTCTCCATGGGGGTAAGCCCTCCCTTGTCGCCCTCTCCATGGGGGTAAGCCCTCCCTTGTCGCCCTCTCCATGGGGGTAAGCCCTCCCTTGTCGCCCTCTCCATGGGGGTAAGCCCTCCCTTGTCGCCCTCTCCATGGGGGTAAGCCCTCCCTTGTCGCCCTCTCCATGGGGGTAAGCCCTCCCTTGTCGCCCTCTCCATGGGGGTAAGCCCTCCCTCGTCGCCCTCTCCATGGGGGTAAGCCCTCCCTCGTCGCCCTCTCCATGGGGGTAAGCCCTCCCTCGTCGCCCTCTCCATGGGGGTAAGCCCTCCCTCGTCGCCCTCTCCATGGGGGTAAGCCCTCCCTCGTCGCCCTCTCCATGGGGGTAAGCCCTCCCTCGTCGCCCTCTCCATGGGGGTAAGCCCTCCCTCGTCGCCCTCTCCATGGGGGTAAGCCCTCCCTTGTCGCCCTCTCCATGGGGGTAAGCCCTCCCTTGTTGCCCTCTCCATGGGGGTAAGCCCTCCCTTGTTGCCCTCTCCATGGGGGTAAGCCCTCCCTTGTTGCCCTCTCTATGGGGGTAAGCCCTCCCTTGTTGCCCCCTTACCTGCTCATGAAAATGTCTTCATTTCCTGTACTGGCAAAAAAACTGCAAGAACCTCCCCCAACAGTAGAGTCTGACTCCTCCCACTCATCACAGAAAACAAGAATTAATGGGCTGTAGGTGCTGTAGGTGCAACCCTTAGAACAGAAGGCTTATTAAAGTGAGGGAGTTAACCCAATTCATCTTTATTAATTAACAAACTGTGTGGGATACAATTAGTTACTGAAACGGAGGAGTCTGGCGCGCTCTTTAAGGATGTGGGTGCGCACCTGGAGGAAACAAGCTAGGAGTGCTGCACCATTGTAGGCAATATACATCAAGCTGCTGCTGAGAACCCATCCAGGATTTGCAAGTCAGAAATTAGTGGCGATCAATTTGGCAAACAATTAATTTTGATTTCTGGTACAGGTTGAATTGGAAAGAAAACTCATCTAAGGATCTGTGGAATATTTCTGCAACGGGCAGCAGAACTTGCTGTGCAGAAGATCCCCCACCAGAGTCTGCACTTCTAAATGCGGAGTTTGATGTGGAGTTGCCGGTAGAATTTTGCCATTTTCAATTTTCGCATCTAAACTGCACTTCGGGGGTGAAATAATCTGCTGCAGTGTTGCAGAAATATTCCCCCCCATGTGAAGGGTCCCCCAGAGAGGTCTCAAATCTTTCTCTGAGGGGGCTTTTATTTTCAAGTTCACAAAGATAACTTAAGAAGCGTTGTCAGCTCTGGCGCATCTTCCACCTGACAGTGGTCTTCCGGCATTTCTCCCTGTTCAGGGATTTGTATATCCCTGCCTCTAGGAAGCACTGCCTCTGATTGTTGAGCGCTGCACGGCTGAATGGCTGTGATTGATTTATCGAGCACTGGCTCTGATTGGCTGAGCGCTGTGACGCTCAGCCAATCAGAGGCAATGTTTCCTGGGAGCAGGGATTTACAAATCCCTGACCAGGGAGAAATGCCTGAAGATGACTCCCGGGGACCTGGGAGAAGAAGTGCCGGAGCTGACAGTGCTTCTTAGGTGATGTATGTGGGTTTTTTTTTTTGGTTTTTTTTTATGCAGCTAGGGCTTATTTTAGTGCTTTTACTGTAAAAGATGCATTGCACCACCCGAAAACGGCATTTTCATACGATACAACGCATAGGAAATCTCTATAAGGGAACATGGGCTACAAAAAAGCTGTATAGAGCATGCCGCAATTTAGTAGTCTCGCAATGTCAGAGGGTACAAAACATCATGTGGAAGAACCCATGGGAAAGCCTGGGCTTTACAGACATGCAATTCGTAGCACTGTCGCATCGCTAGAAATGTGGAAGCGGCCTATAGCAGAACTTTCTCCTTCATCAGGTAAACGCATTTCTCAAAGTTGCATATTTGCAAAGTTTTATACTTTACAGCGAAACTGCATGGCAGTGCCCGTTACAGCTAAGTGGCCTTTTCATAATGCGCTTGGTGCTTACCTTTTACCAAATATATGGGCATGAGGATGCAGCATAGGTTTTATTTCTGTATGTCACAAATGTGAACGTTCTCCAGAAACCCCGGCAGCGAGATTAACTTTTTCATTCACCTTTTTATGTATGTTGAACTTTCTTTTTTTGCCGGCTGTCTTGTAAATAGTATCAGCGAACAGCAATCTGTTTCTCCAGGCAGTTTGCCAAGTAGTGTGAGCGCACCTAGGCAGCGTAGACGGCGGCTATCCTAACCCAAATCTATGGGAATGATATACAGGCTGCCGGTGAAGATTTGCCTTAGCTCTGAGGAGGCACGGCGATGTATAAAGAACGGGGTGTATGATTAGCTGCTGGTTACTGGGTAATATATTCGTATAGAGACGGCTTATTTATCTTCATCCTGCGGCTGGAGTTGCTCAGCCACTGCTTAGGCCATTTACAGCCGCCGTAATTCTATTGATTATTACACCAATAAATGTGCTTTAGTGCAGATCTACTGAGTAACTGCATTGTGCCCGCTTATTGAAGAAAATGAAGTTAGTTGGGCAAGTTCTGCAGCTCTTTGTTTCCTGGTGTTATTAGATTACTGCAGTACAAATTGTACGTGGCCCTTGTATAATTTAGACCTGTAGAGCTATTATGTGCCTGGTAATAGCATATGCCATCTTGTGTAACTTAATTCTCTTGTCAGGGTTGGGAAAATGCCCACGGCCCCTAGGGGGTCCCAAAGTATAAAGTTAACAAAACTAAACATCCCTAACGCCGATGCTCCTAGACGGCATTCTGCTGCTCCAAATGAGCAGAAATTTTGACAATGACCACTTCAGACAATGCACTCGCCATTTATGGAAAAAAAATTGTAATAATGTCACCAGTAGGTGGTGCTGCAGGTATACAGATCACACTACAATTATTAAATAAGTTTCCCTTGGTTTTCAACAATGCTCTCCATTCACAAAGCCATGTTCTCCACTGCTGAACGCAGTGCGTCAGCTTTAACCGCTACTACATGCTGACAAATGCTGTTCTTCAGATCTGACACGGATGCAGATTAATCAAGATAGACCTGGCCCACTACAGCACCACCTATCAGCAGCTTTTTTTTTTTACTGCAAAGTTTTATTTCATCAATGGCGAACACAACATTAGAAGTGTCCGTTGTCCGAATGTTGTCTCATTTGAACAAGTAGAACATCCTTTGGGGACCTCTGAGTTGGGGAAGTTTAATTTCGCCAACCCTGTACTGGGCTTTTAGGAGCAACCTCAGAGAAAAGTAAATTTTCACACGAAGGGTGGTTTCACATGAGCGTGTTTGTGTGCGTATAGTTAACGGCACAAAAACAGTCTCCTATTAGAAACATTGGTTTCCTATGGTGTGTTCACATGTCCGTGTTTTACAGGCGTGCAAACGCACATACCTGCAAAGCATAGGACATGCGTGCCCTATAGGTCCGTGGTGCGTGTCAATATTCCCCAGCGGGGAGACCCCTTGTCACTGATCACTGTGACAGCATTGTCACAGTGATCAGTGGCAAGAGGACTCCCAGCGGGGAGTAAAGAATCCCCTGCCACAGCTGTGATAGCTGTGGCAAAAGATTTCCTCATACCTGCAAGGAGTAAAGAATCCCATGCCACAGCTGTGGCAGGGGATCGCGATGTTCTCCCATTGCTTTCAATGGGATCGGAACTTCTGCAGGCCCATTGAAAGCAATGGGTTGCGGGCAAGCCCTGCAGGGATTTTTCAGGGAAGGGCTTTAACTATAAGCCCTTCCCTGAAAATTATTCCTAGAATGTGTTAAAAATAAAAATTATATATACTTGCCTCTCATCAGCTGCCGGGGCTCAAGCGCGTCTACCCAGTCTTCTCCTTGCGCTGCTCAGAGCTTATAGAATTCAATGAATGGCTGAGAGCTGCCTGTGATTAGCTGAGCGCTCAGCCAATCAGATACAGCCCTTTCAGCAAAGAGCTTCAGATCAGTGCAGGGAGAAGACTTGGTTAGACGCGCCTGAGCCCCGGCAGCTAAGGAGAGGTGAGTATATATTTTTTTTATTTTTTGACACATTCTAGGGATGATTTTCAGGGAAGGGCTTATATTTAACCCCTTCCCACTCCAGGACGTACATTTACGTCCTGGAGCATCGGGGTATGTATGCAGAGAGGTCGCAGGGCGGCCTCTATGCATACAGTGCGGGCGTCAGCTGACACCCCCGGGCAATAGCTGCGGCTATTAACCCTCTAAATCTCGCGTTTGGGGATACGTACACCCCCCCCCCCCCCCCGCGCACACGCGGTGAGATCGCGGGAGCCGTCCAGGTGTCATGGCTGCTGGGGGCCTTTTGAAAGGCCCCAGGGCTGCCTTGAGAGACTGCCTATTAAGCGATCCCCGTGGGGTGGCTTGATAGGCTGCCTGTCAGAATGCAGTATGACGTAATGCTATAGCATTGCATCATACTGCAGGAGCGATCAAATTATCGCATATTGTAGTCCCCCAGGGGGACTTAAAAGTAAAGTGAAAAAAAGAGAAATAAAGTTTTTTTAATTGTAAAAAAAGGAACAAAAGTTTAAATCACCCCCCTTTTGCCATATCTACAATTAAAAAGTCTAAATAATAAAATAAAAATATGTATTTGGTATTGCCGCGTCCTTAAAAGTCCGACCTATCAAAGTAGCGCATTATTTTTCCCGCATGATTAACGTGGTCCGAAAAGAAAAAAACGACGGAAATGTACTTTTTCAGTCACCCTGTCTCCCAGAAAAAACGCAATAAAAAGCGATCAAAAAGTCGTATGTTTTCCGAATTAGTACTAAAGGAAACTATAGGACATCCAGAAAAAAATGAGCCCTCGCTGAACTACGTCGACAGAAAAATACAAAAGTTATTACGCGCACGAGATGACCGCAGAAAATAATTGAATGTCTGAAAAAAAAGAGTAGTATAGTAAAAAAATATATATACAAGTTTGGTATCGTAGTAATCGTACCAACCCATAGAATAAAGTTATCATGTCACTCTTGTTGCAGTTTGTGCGCCGTAAAAACAAGACGCACTGAAAGATGGCAGAATGTCGTTTTTTGGGTTTTTTTTCATTTTACTCCACTTAAAATCTTTTTTTAAGTTTTTCAGTACATTATATGGTGCATTGAAAAATACAACTCGTCCCGCAAAAAAACAAGCCCTCACACAGCGACGTCGATGGATAAATAAAGGAGTTATGATTTTTTTAAGGGGGGGGAGGAAAAAACGAAAATGGGGGAAAAAAAGGGCCGCGTCATGAAGGGGTTAAAGCCTTTCCCTGAAAATCCCTGCAGGGCTTGCCAGCAGCCCACTGCTTTCAATGGGACTGCAGAAGTGCTGGTCCCATTGAAGGCAATCGGAGAACATTATGATCCTCTGCCACAGCCGTGGCAGGGAATTCTTTACTCCCTGCATGGATGAAAAATTCCTCTTCCACAGCTGTGGTGGGGGATTCTTTACTCCCCGCGGAGATGAAGGAGTCCTCTTGAACTCCCCGCGGGGGATATTTACGTGGCAGAGAGGGGTGTGTGTTAGTGTGTTATAATTTATTTTTTTACACATGCTTGGATGATTTTCAGGGAAGAGCTTATTTTTAAAGCCCTTCCCCGAAAAATCACTGCAGGGGCTGCTGGAAGCCCATTGCTTGCAATGTGGCCGTCGGCAGCAGCTGCAGCCCTATTGAGGGCAATGAGTGGCATGGACCTGCATTAACGTGCGTTTGTGCACGTATGTGGGTGCACACCTATGTACGGCACACGCACATGCTCGTGTGAAGCCACCCTAACACTACCTAGGGTTGGTGACATAGACGCATATTGCGGCCACATTTATGCATCTGTAATACAGAGCACTCTCCCGTCTGTGGGTCTCCTAACCTAAACTCCAAGCATCCTAGGAATCTTATCATGAATCAATCATGCATAGTCTTTAAACAGCAGGCTTTCTTTTGCAATCTGGGAACTTTTTTTGCTAGATATCCTGACATTTGTAAATTGCTCTTTAAGGGATTTTATACATTTTGACCAATTTCACTCTTGAAGCCCCAAAATACCTTTTTTATACTTTTGTGAATCCTGCAGTTTATTAAAACTTCAGGTAGCCATGTTTCTCAAGCTCCTTATTTGTTTGAGGATATTCCCCACTGACATACAGCAGGGCCTTAGAATAATAGTTGTACAGGTGCTGTTTATTGTTGTTGCTCTTTTTAGGCTATACCTTTGCATACTTTTATGCAGAGGAGTCCGCCATACATTGTAAAGCCTGCTATGATGATCCTCCTATTACAATTACTATGATACGTTCAGCCTTCTTCCACGTACAAGCGTAGCCTTTATTTGCAGCTGTTTCATGTGGAACAGCTTGTGCTTTTGATTGATTGCTCATTTTAAAGTTGATATGACTGTCAGTATGGTAGATCCTTGTTACTATCAACTTATTAGCTATTGTTTTCATCACACTGTCACTGTTCCTTCTTTCTGTCTTCCTAAAGCCTGAGGGAAAAAACTTGTTTACATTCTCTAAATTTATGGTAATTTTCAAAGTAGCTGAAACTTGCTAATGATATTTAATTATAAAGCGCCAACATGTTTCCTAACGGCATTTTGTGCCATTGTGTGGTAACCGCAATGCAATATAAGCCCTACCCACCCATAGCAGCCAGAGCCTGTAGATCTTACCGATAATGTTGCCTTCTTATCAGCCAAATCTTCCGCCAATTAGCTGCTCTGAACCCTTTGACCCTGAGACACAGAGTTCTGTTCCAATGATGTAGTTTGGAGATATACTGCCCTAACAGCATTTATTCTAGGTGAGGACCATATGGAGACATCCCAGAACTGCACGCACAAGTGCCTGTTTAATGTTATGGCTGATTGGTGTACAGTAATCCCTCAAGTTACAATGGTCTCAAATAGTGTTGAGCGAACACAAACAGTTAAACTTTGCTAAAAGTTTGGTTCAGCATGAACCTCGGGCAGTTTGTCGCTGCAGAACCCACTAGAGTACTACCACCAATACTTCTTTTAGGGGTATTGGTGAAATTTCAGTTCAGTTTGAACATAATTTTTTGACAAAATCTGCCAAAATTGAATTTTTGAAAAATTTGCTCGGCATTAGTCTCAAAATATAATATTTACACCATACAATAGTCTTTCCTGGGCACTTGTAACTTGAAACCAGGCTCAACATGCAATGACACAGGCAATCCAGGCCCACAGTATATGGAAAATGCATCCAATCGCCAGGAGGCTGTCGCTGATAAAGCCCTGTATTAGCTTGAGGGCTCATACACACTGGCGTTTTTATTTCTTGCACTGCAAGAGCGAGTGAAAACACTCGCCTCGCAGCGCAAGAAAAATGCTGCGATATCGCCAGTGTTTTCAATCTGGCCAGCGGCAGCAGCGCTAGCCCCATTGAAAACATGGAGTATATCGCAGACTTCTGCCACAGGAGTTTCCTTCATCCCCGCGGGGACCGGCTGGCTCCCCTGCACTGCTGTCCAGCACTTTCAGCAGCGCTCAGTCAATTACAGGCAGTGCTTAGCTATTTAGCAATGAATAGCTAAACGCTGCCTGCAATTGGCTGAGCGCTCAGCCAATCAGCACAGCCCTTTCAGGAGGCGGGGATTTTTAAATCCCTGGCTGCTGAAAATGCTGAACAGCACTGCAGGGGAGCCAGCCAGAGGATGCGTCTGAGCAGTGGAGTGGTGAGTAAAGTTTTTTTTTTTTAACCAGCTAGGGATGATTTTCAGGGAAGGGCTTATATTTCAAGCCCTTCCCCTGAAAATCCTGCTGTGGGGTTGCCACAAAACCACTGCTTTCAATGGGGCCGGCAGCAGCGCTGATCCCATTGAAAGCAATGGGATAGCATCCTGGACTTCTGCCACAGCTGTCACTGCTGTATTACACTGTCTAAGAGCCATACACGCCTTCTATAATACTCAGTGTCCTACATGGCTTTTATGGCACTCAGGGTTTTAGACCAGTTTTAGGGCTTTTAGTAAACTTCGGGTTTTGCAAGCGTTCGCTCATCACTAGTGTATTCTACTACTTCAGGGACTGAGCGTTTGGAGTCGATGATGATGAACACTTGCAGTGTCAAATGTTTTAACTCCGACCAGCTCTGGATGTATCCTGATAGAATCTGTGGGATAGCCTTCAGGTCACATATTTTATAGTTTTCATGCAGAAAATGAATATATTAAAAAAAAATAGAAATATTGAAAGAGTGCAGCATTTGACCTATGTGGATAGAACCAGTGGTCAAACGAAGCTGAATCAGATGATAATGATGATTGTGAGGTTTGTATTTGAACAACAAAACCAAACTGAATTGTGTATCTTAGAGGCTTCTTTAATGCACATACTTCCTTAAAATGAAATATGCAACTTGTGTTACTACTCTATGTTCTTATGTAGGGTGAGGACATCGGTCATTTGTCTACCACAATGAAGAACACTGCAGTTGTGAAGAGTCCTTACGTTTGGTGGCTGTTTGTATGAAAGGAAAGGTAAATGTAGCAATTTTCATAGGTTTGTCTTTGTAGAGTTTGAGTTGGAGATGAGCAGTGAATTTCCTCAAGATGTTCACCTGGGAGTTTTATGTGACTGCTAGGGGCATCCTGCTGTTCTCTTTTTTTCTTGTGTATTCCAAGAGGTTTGCTCCTTGTTACACTGTCTTTTCTAAATGTAAATTAATAGCACCATTTCTCTGCTCTGTTGTGTGTGTGTGTGTGTGTGTGTGTGTGTGTGTGTGTGTGTGTGTGTGTGTGTGTATATATATATATATATATATATATATATATATATATATATATATATATATATGTGTGTGTGTGTATTAGAGATGAGCGAGTATACTCGCTAAGGCTAACTACTCGAGCGAGTAGTGCCTTATTCGAGTACCTGCCCGCTCGTCTCTAAAGATTCAGCTGCCGGCGCGGGTGACAGGTGAGTTGCAGCGGTGAGCAGGGGGGAGAGGGAGAGAGAGATCTCCCCTCTGTTCCTCCCTGTTCCTCCCCACTCTCCCCTGCCGCTCCTCGCCGGCAGCCGAATTTTTAGAGATGAGCGGGCAGATTCTCGACTAGGGCACTACTCGCTCGAGTAGTTAGCCTTAGGCTGGGTTCACACGGGGCGGATTTGCCGCGGAAATTCCGGCTGGAATTTCGCCATGGCAAATCCGCCTGCGGCCGCTAATCCCGTTATTAGCCAGCCATGTGGACGAGATTTCTCAGAAATCTCGTCCACACGGGACAGCAAAGCCGGCACTGTGGCGCGGATTAGCCGGCAGCAGCATGCTGATTCTTTTTCTTCCTCCACTGCGGCCGCGCTCTCCTCTATGGGAGCGCCGGCCGCAGCAGAACAGCGAGCGGCCAGGCAGCTTCAAAACCCGCGGCTAAGTGCCGTGGGTTTTGAAGCAGCGCTCCTCCTGGCTTTTCGCTGCGGCCAAACGGCGAGATTTCCGCCGGGAATCCGACGTGTGAGAACCCAGGCTTAGTAAGTATACTCGCTCATCTCTAGTGTGTGTGTGTGTAATATATATATGTGTATGTAATATATATATTTGTGTGTGTGTGTGTATACATACATACATACATACATATCTGTCTATTATAGTATGTTTATTTTATAATTTGTTTTTTTGTAATTCTTGTTTATTTTGGCATATGAGAAACCCTTTTATCCATATAGGAGACACATTATTTCTCAAACAACTCTTCCGTCCAATTATTGAGGTTTTGGTTCTTTTAAGCTTTGAAATTGACCATGAATTATATTAGATTATCTTATTATTTGAATTGATCAATTATATTAATTTCCATATAACACACATTTCATGCTTCATATTTGTGTACATCACATTTTGATTTTTCCTCTGCATCATCCACTTTATTTTATGGTTTTATTTTATTCTTTCCTTTATATTTATTGCTTTGTTACATTGTTCATTATCCCAGCTTAACTGAAGAAGAGGCCGTACGTCTAAACGCGCTTGTATTGCTGTTTGTTTAAAGTTTATATAATAAAGAATATCATTGCACTCCTATTGCCACTTGTACCTGGAGAGTTGCGCTAGATTATTTTTTACCATTTCCCATATGTCGCATGACTTGTTATCCTCAGGTCTAGACTGACTGGCAGCACCTCCAGTTCTCAGTTGACCAGGAAACGCCACCATGGGGTTTGCGCCACCTTTCTCTCCTTCAAGCATTCCTATTTTTCCATGTAGTCAGCGCTGGGACCCCTTAGACCTATTTGCTCTGGATCTTGGTGGTGATAACCATTAATTCATTCACAGATTCATTTGTGTATCCTGTAAGAAACCTCTGCCGGCTAAGAGTAGAAGTGTTCTCCATGGCACTGAATTCTGTAAACCTCACAGAGAAGTCCTATTATTCTCATCTCTTGTCTTTGGTTTATCTTGTCTATCAAAATGCTGTCTCTTTCCTTGCTGACTTCTTGTGTTCAGCATTAATCAGAAAATTCTAATAACTGAAATGTCAAAACTATTTTCTTTAGTGGATCATCCATTAGAAGCCGATGCATTTTTAAACTTGGGGCTCCATTTCTACTGATGCTTTTAACCTTATGAAATTATACAATGCTAAACAAAAGTGCTAGAACGTGGTAAAATATGTGAAAAAATGAACTACTCGCACCATTCTACAATACTTGCTTAGATAATAATACAAAGAATGGGCATGGCCAAAAGTTTCTATAGATGGTGCAATTGCTTAATATCTGCCAAACTGTAAATGCAATGTAAATTATTGTCCTTACATGATTATTGATGAATGTGCCCTACTATCTTTGGTTTACCATATTTTAACCATTTCCAATCCTGTGTCTGACCTCTGAAGACATCATGATTTAAGGCTGTACAGCTCTGATGTTGGAAGACGTCCGTTGGGGTTCTCTTACTGTATATTGCCAGCCTCTCTTCTGTTGGAGCCTATCTAACGTGTCACCTCATGCAGTACTGGCTTTAGCTAGCATATAAGGCTGTTGTAACGGCAGGAAAAGAGTAAGCCCCCTAGGAAAACCAGGATGCAAATTGGATGGGAAAGGGTTAAAGAATAGATAATGCGGGAATCCAAAACCCTATGAAATAGGAAATCATATGAAGTACATGAACTGTTCAACTGCTTTTCTAGGGCAGGGTGCCCAGAGGGAGTTAGTGGCGAGAGCGCAAAAGCAAAAATACAGTACTATTTGATTCCAAATTTATTCTGCAGTAGGACAACCGCCCCAAACATCCAGCCAATGTCATTAGGAACGATCTTCAGTGTAAAGAAGACAAGGATTCCGGGGAGGGGTATGACCCCCGTAGAACCCTGATCTCATCATCGAGCCTTTTTGGGATTACATGAAGAGACCGAAGGATTTGAGCGAGCTACATCCACAAGATCTGTGCTTAGTTCTCCAAGAGGTTTGAAACAAACCTAACTGTTGAGTTCCATGACATAGTCCCCAGAGATGATCTCAACATCATCGACTCTATCAGGGAAAGTTAGGGCCCTTTTACACGGGCCGATAAATCTTTCAGATTTGTGCATCCAGTGTGGATCTGAACAATTATCATTCAGTGTAAATGTATGCCCCGAAGGAACGGCAAACTGCCGCAACTCACTGCTCCCCCGTGCCGGCACCCGAACCTTTTCTCTTGAGCGGGCAGGTACTCGCTAAGGGCAATGCTCGCTCATCTCTAATTCTTACTTCTCAGCAGTTTTCCTCACCTGCCTAAACGTTTCACAGTACTGTACATCTACTGTGTTCCTAAACACATACTGAAGGCTACTAGTGAGTACTGCAGAGAGAATATCCCCAACAAAGCAGATTGCGGGAAAAGAATAAGAACTGGACGAGAACTTTGAGGGGGTATTCCCATCTCCACAAGTTATCAGAGTTGTCTCCTTTTAGGGATTTTTCATACGATGGCATAACGTGACAAAACAAAACCATTGATTTCAATGGTTTTGTTTTCATTAGCGGGATTCTCACCAGTTAGTGCTGTCGAGAAAAGATAGGACTTGCTCTAATGCATAGAATTGAAGAAGGTGTCTATGCCCACAGAAACGCGTTGCCAGTCCCCTTTATCAGTATGTTTATGGATCCTGATTCTCATCTTTACTGTGGTTTGTAATGGGTGTGGATTTTTAGCCTTTACTATTCTATTAAATCACCTGTGAATCACTGCACTACCTTGGGAGCACCATTACTGTGTACCACCTACCAGGATTGGGAGGGGGAAGGGGGTTGTTTTAAAGATCCCCTGTGAAGTAAGTTATTACTTGCATATTCATGATCTGCTGCCTGGAGCGCTGGGGTTATTTTCCTACTTTGTTTCTACTTCTTTCCCTCCAACTAATCTTGGATTTGGAGTCCCCCATTGGACACTCTCCTATTCCTTGGATGTCCGTGTGACCAGGCAGGAGCCACATCTCTGGTAACATCCACTATTTAATTTCATCGCCTACTGGGACTCCAGGCATGGTGGACTTCCCACTCAGGACAGTTCACTCACGCCAGGTAAGTCTACCTCTTTCTAGAGTAACTACTCTCTGGTTGTAATCTGAGGAGCGCTGCCCTATTTATTTCCTTGTCTAATGTGTTAGGTCCTGCCCGATCTTTCTCGCACGTAGTATTATCTTTCCACTGTTTTTCATTCTCGCATGCTATGGCTTTAGAAGGGCCCAGAAAAAAAAACCTTGGGTCATGCACAACTACGCTTCATGGCAGCAAGTGTAGTTGTATATACAGCTGTTATTACCCTTATGGACAGAGAGCATACATAGAGATTAGAGATGAGTGAACGTACTCGTTTAGGGCGATTTCGCAATTGAGCACCGCTTTTTTTGAGTAACTGACTACTCGAGCGAAAAGATTCGGGGGGCGCCGGGGGTGAGCGGGGGGTTGCAGAGGGGAGTGTGGGGGGGGAGAGAGCTCCCCTCTGTTCCCCACTCCAACCCCCGCTCCACCACGCCGCCCTCCGAATCTTTTCACCCGATTAGTCAGTTACTTGAAAAAAGCGGTGGTCAATTGCGAAATCGCCCTAAACGAGTACGTTCGCTCATCCCTAAGGGTGAAGTCACACGAACGTATATCGGCTCGGTTTTCACGCCGAGCCGATATACGTTGTCCTCGTGTGCAGGGGGGGGGGGAGGATGGAAGAGCCAAGTGCAGGAACTGAGCTCCCGCCCCCCTCTCTGCCTCCTCTCCGCCCCTCTGCACTATTTGCAATGGGGAAAGGTGGGACGGGGGCGGGGCTAATTCTCGGAATACGAGGACAACGTATATCGGCTCGGCGTGAAAACCGAGCCGATATACGTTCGTGTGACTTCACCCTAATAGAGATCCATGTACTATTTCATTCAATCAGAGGAAGATTTCATTCAAAGGAGAGTCAACATTGCATAAGCCCTTTTGGATTTATTCATTTGCTCATAGAATTACTTGTGTGTAGAAATATTGTACAGATGATGTACACAGAGCCATAATGACACTGTGTGCCCCATGTAGTGTCTTCATGAGCGATGCTATATCTGTCTAATATTTCCACAATAGGACATCCAATGGAGCAGCCTACGATTATTTCATGCAGATCCATAATGAATGCATTAGAATGAAAACTCTGTAGGTGTCCATAAGAACTTGGCAGTTAGGAAAAGAAGAAGAAAACGGCTCCTCCAGTCAACAAAAGGGTTCTACGACACTCGCTATGTATTAAGGATCCTCAGAGCGGCAGAGTAATTAGAATCTGAATTAGCAAGTCCCGCTCAGCGACTCATTGCTGACCTGTCTGACACCTTCAAAGTGGGTATTTGTTAAATAAGCCTCAATTCTTCCCATCACGGTGTATCCTGTCAATCTTCAGCTCTCTGGGATATTCCTATTAAAAATAAATAGAGGAGGAAAGGCAGCCAAGTATCGGACCCCGGGGGAATATCCTGAGTCGTCTTAAATCAGGCTGTTGTAATGACAACATTTAGCTCAATGTCTTAGCTTGAGACCAAGTTAACTGGAGCTCAGCGGCATCTGATTACTTGTATGCCTCAAATTATCTCTGTTTTTACAACTTAAGAGCATTTAATGGTGTAACAAGGTACCTGAAAAACCTTCCAACAGGGACTGATTGCCATCTTGCTGCTATGCTCAAGTTACAGCATAAAAATAAGACAATGCAGTGAAATCACTCCAAAAGACAATCTCTTGAGACGTCCATGTCTGATCGACACCACATTTGTGTGGATTGGGTCCCTAAAGATCTTATTGCATCTCAGCCCTTTGTCCTTCTTTGGTAGGACCAAACCCAATTTTGAGTTGATGTCTTAGAATAGCTCCACTTTTGTTTGGGGGTTTACAGGGTCCATTTACACCAGCGTGTATGATGTCAGAGTTAGGCCCAATGTCCACGGGTGGATTTGATTTGCGGAATATCAATCAAGGCGCCCATAGGAAAGCATGGGCGTCCGCAAATTAATTAAAGCATGCAGATTTGTTTTGTGGACCTTTTGGTCCGGAAAACAAATCGCAGCATGCTCCATTTCTGTGCGGTTCACATTTAAGTCAATGGAAGCCGTACGATCCGAGGCCCATCCTCAGCCGATACTGTGGCGGGGTCTCGGATTTTGCGAGAAAGCAGGAGATTTAGGGGAAAAAAAATCTGTACTGCGTATGTTCGGTGGCAAGCTGTGTGGACCATCTGCAGTACATAAAATCTGGAAGTACAGAGGTCCGCACGGACGCCGCCACCTGCCCGCACAGGTATGCAGGGCGGGTTTCAGTTGCGGGCTCCCGCACGCTAAATCCGACCCGCCTGTGGACATGAGGCCTTAGTTCGTTTGCCAATGCAGCCTGTTTATACAGGCAGATACATCGTTTGCTCGTTCAAGTGAGAAATCATTCAGTCGCATCACATTTGCTGTGTAAGTGACTGAGAAGGACCGAACGATTGCTGTTTAAACTGAATGACAAGCGAACGAGCCAACGATGGGTTTTACGGCTGCGTAAAATGAACGACGAGCGAAAAGTGAACGATTCTCGTTTGTCATTCGGTCCTTGGCTCCCATTTACACTGAACGATTATGGTTCACTTTCAAAGTTCCACAGTATGTTAATTTCAGTTGCAGATTTTCACTGCGGATTTCACTCTCTTCAAGGAAAAATAAGGAAAATCCACAGCAAGCCTTCAACAAATCCACATTACACTTATGGTATTTTTGTGGATTTACGTAGGATTTCTCTGCCATGTGATTCCTAAATCCTTGAGCCTGCTATGTCATATTTGCTGTGGGCCTTCCACAGCAGAAAATATGCAGTGGCCAAATTCATGCCCAAATGGTGTGGATTTTGTTATGGATTTGCAGCAGATTTCAACCTGTTTATTTCAAAAGGTTGAAGTCCACAGCATAAAGACATGCTGTATATTTAGAATACACCGAGTCTTTGAAATATTCTGTGCAGAAATTTCCCACTCCAAGTGGATAAGATTTTTAAAATCTCATCCAAGTGGGTTGTACTGTGAATGCTGCGGAATTTACGCTAGAAGAATCTGCTGCAAAAATTCTGCAGCATTCACAGCACATATGAAGGCACAGTGAGGGTAGAACTTAGCATATATTTATTTCATACTTAAAGGGGATGTCCAGACAGAGGAAATATTTACCTGATCCAGTGGTTTCGGAACCACCACTTCCCGCCTGGTTCTGACACCAGGTCACGCGATATGGGCCTTCCGTTGCTCGTGACATCATTGCAAGGGACTGGCTGTTCAAGTCATTCCAATAACTAAGCCAGCCCCCTCTCTGTCCTTGAATTGGCCTTGACATATAAGGGGCTGGCTTAATTATTGAAATGAGCCAAGCAACTAAGCCTCTAGGATGATGTCATAGGCAACAGAAGGATCATACCATATTACCCGGTGTTGGAACTGGGCTGGAAGTGGAGGTTCCGACACCACTGGATCAGGTATTTTCCCTCCCTGGAAACCCCTTTAACCCTTTCCAATTCACTGTCTGACAGCTGAAGACATTCTGATTGAAGGCGGTACAGCACCGATGTCGGAATATGTCCGGCAGGGTATTCTTACTGTATATTGCTGGCCTCTCCAGCATGTCCCATACCACAGTACTGGCTCTAGCCAGCAGATGGCGCCATTGTAAAATGGCAGAAATAGAAAATCCCCTAGGAAACCCGGTATCCAAAATTGGATTGCAAAGTGTTAAAATACTGTTGAATGTCAATAAGAAACCACAATTTTTTGGTAATACATTATCTTTATTAAAGCAAAATAAATAGATTCTTCCATTTGCTCAGATAGACCTCTACCCAGAAAATGCTCCATGCGTTGCACCACATGCACCTTTAATTTGATCCCTTTTATTTTGTACGTGTTTCCCTGCCAGAGGGTCCAGTCTCGTAGCAAATCAATGTGCTTGTTAAGTCCCCTCTAGCAATGAAAGGGTTGAATAAAATCTCTGCTTTGGAATGACAAAGAAAAAACAAAACAAAAAAAGTTCAGTATAAACCTTCAAGTAGCAAATATAGAAAAATAAGGTCCCTTTTTTTTTTTTTTTTTTTTACTCAAAAAAAGCAAAAGAAATGAAAACCATCCAGAAATGTTCCCTTTTTAAAATATTTGGCTCAAATTTGTACACCGTTTTCTAATAAGTGTTAATATTAACAATATTAAGATCATGCTATAAGAAACTCTTGTTCAATTCTTACGTTCCATGCGCATAGACACCTTAGATTACTCTTAACCATTCGTGTTCTGGGTCTGACCACTTTTAGAACAACGTTAGTGCTCGGGTATCTATAGTCGCTACAAGTAACTCTGTTTAATGTCCATGTGCACAAAGTGCTAAGATGATGTGGCTGGTGATACTATCAGCCATAAGAACCAACCTTAGAAAGTGTCGTTTTTGTTTCACTATAAATTGCAAGTTTTGTTAAAAAAAGAAGAAAAAAAAAAACAGAAAAAAAAAACCATCTGGGCTTTGTATCTCTCGTTGCCTCTAGACTAGTATCATGGCAAAGAGAAGAAAATCTGGCAGTAGTTAGACATTCTCTTGTCAATGGGATAATATTATCCTACAGTAGCTTGGTCTAGCCTTGGAGAGCTCCACTTTGGTAAGCATCCCCATGGTCAGTGCTTTGGCTTCACATTCTTTCTACTATTACACGTTGGTGCCCTCATCATCTATGAACCTGATGATGTCCCCTTGCGAGTCTCCAGAAGAACTACGGACCAGCTCCAGAGCTGCAGGAGATGATGTGTCTCTATAGTCTCGTGACATCAATCCCAAGAGGTCAGTCACTTGGTCGTTGACTGGGTCGGCATCTTTAGGGCTACAGAATGATCTGCTGGATGTGAAACTAGGACTGAGCTTCTGCACTTCATTTTGCTTGCTGGGTGCTTGATGAGAAGCCATCACTGGGGATGAATTACTATGAATCACCTGGCTCACGTGGTTCATTTGGGTTTGCGGGAAATGGCTATGGTAAGGGGACAGTGCTTGGTTCACAGTCATGGGGCCACAACTCTTGTGCTGCCTGTGGTGAGTACACGAATGTCTAAGGAATGAATCCAGCGAAAGGGCAGGGTGGACATTTTTCCTGCATGAATTCTCTGGCTGGGCAGCCTGAGTTGGCTGATTTAAGGCCTCCATCCAACCTGTGTTACGTTGTGCTACATCTACCCTTGTCTGACCAGTGCAGGATGTTCCAACAAGGCTAGGAATGGTAATTTGGGACTGCTGTCCACTGCAAAACCCACTGCTGTTGCTATAGGTGTTATTCAGGGTGGGGGTAAGGAGGCCAACAGAGGGAGATTGCATGTAGCTCTGGTTTAGGAGAACAGGTCTCAGAAGCTGAAGCATCTCATTCAGGTCCTTACTTAATTGTGTAACTTGCTGAGAAAGGACGGTCATCTACAGAAATGATAGGCAACAACATGTTAAGGATTAATGAATATACCGTGTTAACTAAGTTTAACTCTACAATAATATACCAAGCACAGAGTTTCCTGTGATCTTTGCATGGTTCTTTAAAGGGGTTGTGCCACTTCTAGCTGTTTCCCCGCAGGAAGCAAATAGCTCCATACATTGTGAAGTGGCCCAGGTTTGTACTGCAGGCTGAGTCCCATTTACTATACTAGAATTCAGCCTGTAGTACTAACCCTAGCCACTGCGCAATGTATACAGCAGTTAGCTTCCTACAAATAGCTAGAAGTGGCACAACCCTTTTAAAGGAATATTCCCATTTTAGGCATACATGGAATATTCACAGGACATAACATAAATAAGTTGGCGCTATACAAATAAAGATTATTATTAAATACCTGTAAAACATGGGATACCTCTAAGACTCTGAAATATGAGCGCACAGGGGTCTCTAACAAGAGGTTTTCAAGGCATTTGACTCTTGTTAGAGGCGTTGTATGACATCAGAAAAACATGACTGGTTTTTTTTTCTCCAGAAACAGTGCCATTCTTGTCTAGGGGTTGTATCTGGTATTGCAGCTTGTTCAACTGTATGGGGCTGGGATGCAATGCCAGACACATACCATGGCAAAAAGTGGCACTGTTTCTGAAAACTAAAATAAGTATCAATGTTTTTCTACCCCCACACACCTCCTTTTAAAGGAACCTGCCAGCAGGTTTAACCCTTCTACACCGTATACACAATACTAATAATAAAACATATACCCTTTCTGACATGTACACATTAGCCCTGCATCCATCTTGAAAGGACATTTGTAATAATTAGGCGCCATACGCAAATCGAAAGTTAACAGTCCAGTAGGCAAACCTGGACTGTGACCGCCGTCCACAGTTCTCTCTGTAAACCAGCCCCCCTGTCTTTGATTGATGTGGATGACATCTCAAGGTCATCCACAAAAGGGGAAGAAGCCAGTGACCTGGAAGTCAGAATGGGTCCGATGCATGTGCAGTTTGTTACGCCCTATAGTGGGCAGACTCATCAGGCTCCCCTGTGTGTGCCCCAGTCCCGCTCTAACTGCCGGGAAGGGGGCTTCCTCCTCTGTTTGTGGATGAAGTGACGTCATTCATGTCAATCAAAGGCAGAAGGGCTGGTTCACAGAGAAGACAGCAGGTGATAGGCATGGTCGGAGTACGCCCACCTGACAGTTAAAGGGGTTTTCTGATTATAAAAGACATCGGTAGTATCGGGGAATGAGTTATGAATTTATAAAACATAACAATACTCTCCTCTCTGCCGCTGCTCTGGTCCTCCCATTAGTCAGTTTACTTCAGCTGTCACATGGTTGTTTAGCCAATAGGAAGCCTTGACATTGAACATTATCGGTGACTTCCCATAAACTAGTTGTGACTTGTACATTAGAAACCCACATGACGCATTTATGGGGCGTCACTGGGCCAGAAGACCCAGTGATGTCAGGGGTCAGATGCCGCGCTGCCAGAACGTTAAAACAGTTTTTAGCCCCATGGTGAGTATATTTCCAAAGTATAGCTTTGGGCACAGGAGAGCCCAAAAGTACATCAAAAAGTTAAGTTGGACAACCCCTTCAACTACTGATTTGCATACAGTGTAGAATTTTTACAAACTTCATATTAGGATGTATGTGGGGCTAATGTGCGCTAATAGTTATATGTTAGGAATGGTTTGTTCATGACTAATAGTATTGTACATACTTTTAATAAGGGTTAAACTGGGTGACAGGTTCCCTTTTAAAATACTTCTTATTTTAGCATAGGTCACATCTTCCCGTAACAAAAAAGGACACAAATCAGTTGAATAGCCTGAGAGTCTGTTCTTATATACAGATGCATTCACTTCTTGCCTTAACAAGAAAATCTATGTTAATATATGATTATCAGATTGAAAAGCCAGCGACTTAGCAAGAACTGCCATGAATGGAGGCATTGTTAGAATATCTTTTCAGTTTTATACAAAGCTGAGCAGCATGATAGAACATAATCAGGACAGTGTTATAGTACAAGCTGAGCGGCATGCTAGAACTGGGCAGGACTGTGTTTATAGTACAAGCTGAGCGGCATGCTAGAACTGGGCAGGACTGTGTTTATAGTACAAGCTGAGCGGCATGCTAGAACTGGGCAGGACTGTGTTATAGTGCAAGCTGAGCCACATACTAGAATCTTGTCAGGATTGGGTTATAGCTGGGTAGCATGCTAGAACATAAGCAGGACAGTGTTATAGTACAAGCTGAGCAGCATGCTAGAACTGGGCTGGACTGTGTTATAGTACAAGCTGAGCGGCATGCTAGAACTGGGCAGGACTGTGTTATAGTACAAGCTGAGCGGCATGCTAGAACTGGGCAGGACTGTGTTATAGTACAAGCTGAGCGGCATGCTAGAACTGGGCAGGACTGTGTTATAGTACAAGCTGAGCGGCATGCTAGAACTGGGCAGGACTGTGTTATAGTACAAGCTGAGCGGCATGCTAGAACTGGGCAGGACTGTGTTATAGTACAAGCTGAGCGGCATGCTAGAACTGGGCAGGACTGTGTTATAGTACAAGCTGAGCGGCATGCTAGAACTGGGCAGGACTGTGTTATAGTACAAGCTGAGCGGCATGCTAGAACTGGGCAGGACTGTGTTATAGTACAAGCTGAGCGGCATGCTAGAACTGGGCAGGACTGTGTTATAGTACAAGCTGAGCGGCATGCTAGAACTGGGCAGGACTGTGTTATAGTGCAAGCTGAGCCACATACTAGAATCTTGTCAGGATTGGGTTATAGCTGGGTAGCATGCTAGAACATAAGCAGGACAGTGTTATAGTACAAGCTGAGCAGCATGCTAGAACTGGGCAGGACTGTGTTATAGTACAAGCTGAGCGGCATGCTAGAACTGGGCAGGACTGTGTTATAGTACAAGCTGAGCGGCATGCTAGAACTGGGCAGGACTGTGTTATAGTACAAGCTGAGCGGCATGCTAGAACTGGGCAGGACTGTGTTATAGTACAAGCTGAGCGGCATGCTAGAACTGGGCAGGACTGTGTTATAGTACAAGCTGAGCGGCATGCTAGAACTGGGCAGGACTGTGTTATAGTACAAGCTGAGCGGCATGCTAGAACTGGGCAGGACTGTGCTATAGTACAAGCTGAGCGGCATGCTAGAACTGGGCAGGACTGTGCTATAGTACAAGCTGAGCGGCATGCTAGAACTGGGCAGGACTGTGTTATAGTACAAGCTGAGCGGCATGCTAGAACTGGGCAGGACTGTGTTATAGTACAAGCTGAGCGGCATGCTAGAACTGGGCAGGACTGTGTTATAGTACAAGCTGAGCGGCATGCTAGAACTGGGCAGGACTGTGTTATAGTACAAGCTGAGCGGCATGCTAGAACTGGGCAGGACTGTGTTATAGTACAAGCTGAGCCACATACTAGAATCTTGTCAGGATTGGGTTATGTTCTAGCATGCTACCCAGCTTGTACTATAACCCAATCCTGACAAGATTCTAGTATGTGGCTCAGCTTGTACTACTGTATAACACCGTCCTGTTTATGTTCTAGCATGCTACTCAGCTTGTACTATAAGCAGGACAGTGTTATAGTACAAGCTGAGCGGCATGCTAAAACGTGGGCAGGACAGTGTTATAGTACAAGCTGAGCGGCATGCTAAAACGTGGGCAGGACTGTGTTATAGTACAAGCTGAGCGGCAGGCTAGAACATAAGCAGGATTGGGTTATACTACAAACTGAGTGGCAGGCTACAACATAAGCAGGACTGGCTTATAGAATAAGCCGAACAGCATGCTAGAACATAAGCAGGACTGGGTTATAGTACAATCTGGGTGGTATGCTATAACATGGGTATGACTGCTTAGCAGCATGCTAGAACATGGATAGGGTTGGGTTATAGTACAAGCTAAATTGAATGCTAGAACATGGGCAGGACTGGGTTATGTGACAACCTTAGCAGCATGCAAGAATGTGGGCAGGACTGCTTAGAGTACAAGCTGAGCAGCATGCTAGAACATGGGCAGGGTTGAGTTATAGTACAAGCTGAGCGGCAGGCTAGAATGTGATTAGGCCTGGCTCATAGAACAAGCTGAGGGACATGCTATAACATGGGCAGGACTGGGTTATAGAACAAGCTGAGCTGCATGTTGTTACATGGGCAGGATTGGGTTATAGTACAAGCTTAGCGGCATGCTAGAATGTTGGCAGGACTGCTTATAGTACAAACTGAGCAGCATGCTAGAACATGGGCAGGGTTGGGTTATAATACAAGCTGGGTGGCATGCTAGAACATGGGCAGGACTGCTTATAAAACAAGCTGAGTGGCATGCTAGAACATAGGCAGGATTGGGTTAAAGTGCAATTTTGGCCGCAGGCTAGAACATGGGCAGGACTGAGTTATAGTACAAGCTGAGCGTCATGCTAGAACATAAGCAGGACTGGCTTATAGAACAAGATGACTGGCATGCTAGAACATGGGCAGGATTTGGTTATAGTACAAGCTGAACGGCATGCTGTTACATGAGCAGGATTGGGTTATAGTACAATCTGAGAGGTAGCCTAGAATGTGGTCAGGCCTGGCTTATAGAACAAGCTGAGCGACATGCTATAACATGGGCAGCATTGGGCATTAGTACAAGCTTAGCGGCATGCTAGAACATGGGTTGGGATATAGTGCAAGCTGGGTGGCATGCTAGAACATGGGCAGGATTGGGTTATAGTACAAGCTTAGCGGCATGCTAGAATGTTGGCAGAACTGCTTCTAGCACAAACTGAGCAGCATGCTAGAACATGGGTTGGGTTATAGTGCAAGCTGAGCGGCATGCTAGAACTGGGCAGGACTGTGCTATAGTACAAGCTGAGCGGCATGCTAGAACTGGGCAGGACTGTGCTATAGTACAAGCTGAGCGGCATGCTAGAACTGGGCAGGACTGTGTTATAGTACAAGCTGAGCGGCATGCTAGAACTGGGCAGGACTGTGCTATAGTACAAGCTGAGCGGCATGCTAGAACTGGGCAGGACTGTGCTATAGTACAAGCTGAGCGGCATGCTAGAACTGGGCAGGACTGTGTTATAGTACAAGCTGAGCGGCATGCTAGAACTGGGCAGGACTGTGTTATAGTACAAGCTGAGCGGCATGCTAGAACTGGGCAGGACTGTGTTATAGTACAAGCTGAGCGGCATGCTAGAACTGGGCAGGACTGTGTTATAGTACAAGCTGAGCGGCATGCTAGAACTGGGCAGGACTGTGTTATAGTACAAGCTGAGCGGCATGCTAGAACTGGGCAGGACTGTGCTATAGTACAAGCTGAGCGGCATGCTAGAACTGGGCAGGACTGTGCTATAGTACAAGCTGAGCGGCATGCTAGAACTGGGCAGGACTGTGCTATAGTACAAGCTGAGCGGCATGCTAGAACTGGGCAGGACTGTGTTATAGTACAAGCTGAGCGGCATGCTAGAACTGGGCAGGACTGTGTTATAGTACAAGCTGAGCGGCATGCTAGAACTGGGCAGGACTGTGTTATAGTACAAGCTGAGCGGCATGCTAGAACTGGGCAGGACTGTGTTATAGTACAAGCTGAGCGGCATGCTAGAACTGGGCAGGACTGTGCTATAGTACAAGCTGAGCGGCATGCTAGAACTGGGCAGGACTGTGCTATAGTACAAGCTGAGCGGCATGCTAGAACTGGGCAGGACTGTGTTATAGTACAAGCTGAGCGGCATGCTAGAACTGGGCAGGACTGTGTTATAGTACAAGCTGAGCGGCATGCTAGAACTGGGCAGGACTGTGTTATAGTACAAGCTGAGCGGCATGCTAGAACTGGGCAGGACTGTGTTATAGTACAAGCTGAGCGGCATGCTAGAACTGGGCAGGACTGTGTTATAGTACAAGCTGAGCCACATACTAGAATCTTGTCAGGATTGGGTTATGTTCTAGCATGCTACCCAGCTTGTACTATAACCCAATCCTGACAAGATTCTAGTATGTGGCTCAGCTTGTACTACTGTATAACACCGTCCTGTTTATGTTCTAGCATGCTACTCAGCTTGTACTATAAGCAGGACAGTGTTATAGTACAAGCTGAGCGGCATGCTAAAACGTGGGCAGGACAGTGTTATAGTACAAGCTGAGCGGCATGCTAAAACGTGGGCAGGACTGTGTTATAGTACAAGCTGAGCGGCAGGCTAGAACATAAGCAGGATTGGGTTATACTACAAACTGAGTGGCAGGCTACAACATAAGCAGGACTGGCTTATAGAATAAGCCGAACAGCATGCTAGAACATAAGCAGGACTGGGTTATAGTACAATCTGGGTGGTATGCTATAACATGGGTATGACTGCTTAGCAGCATGCTAGAACATGGATAGGGTTGGGTTATAGTACAAGCTAAATTGAATGCTAGAACATGGGCAGGACTGGGTTATGTGACAACCTTAGCAGCATGCAAGAATGTGGGCAGGACTGCTTAGAGTACAAGCTGAGCAGCATGCTAGAACATGGGCAGGGTTGAGTTATAGTACAAGCTGAGCGGCAGGCTAGAATGTGATTAGGCCTGGCTCATAGAACAAGCTGAGGGACATGCTATAACATGGGCAGGACTGGGTTATAGAACAAGCTGAGCTGCATGTTGTTACATGGGCAGGATTGGGTTATAGTACAAGCTTAGCGGCATGCTAGAATGTTGGCAGGACTGCTTATAGTACAAACTGAGCAGCATGCTAGAACATGGGCAGGGTTGGGTTATAATACAAGCTGGGTGGCATGCTAGAACATGGGCAGGACTGCTTATAAAACAAGCTGAGTGGCATGCTAGAACATAGGCAGGATTGGGTTAAAGTGCAATTTTGGCCGCAGGCTAGAACATGGGCAGGACTGAGTTATAGTACAAGCTGAGCGTCATGCTAGAACATAAGCAGGACTGGCTTATAGAACAAGATGACTGGCATGCTAGAACATGGGCAGGATTTGGTTATAGTACAAGCTGAACGGCATGCTGTTACATGAGCAGGATTGGGTTATAGTACAATCTGAGAGGTAGCCTAGAATGTGGTCAGGCCTGGCTTATAGAACAAGCTGAGCGACATGCTATAACATGGGCAGCATTGGGCATTAGTACAAGCTTAGCGGCATGCTAGAACATGGGTTGGGATATAGTGCAAGCTGGGTGGCATGCTAGAACATGGGCAGGATTGGGTTATAGTACAAGCTTAGCGGCATGCTAGAATGTTGGCAGAACTGCTTCTAGCACAAACTGAGCAGCATGCTAGAACATGGGTTGGGTTATAGTGCAAGCTGGGTGGCATGCTAGAACATGGGCAGGATTGGGTTATAGTGTAATTTTTGCCGCAGGTTAGAACATGGGCAGGACTGAGTTATAGAACAAGCTGAGTGGCATGCTAGAACATGGGCAAGATTTGGTTATAGTTCAACCTGAGCGGCGTTACATGGGCAGGACTGCTTCTAAAACAAGTTGAGCTGCTAGAACATGGGTAGGACTGGGTTGTATGAGAAGCTGAGCGGTATGCTAGAATGTGGGCAGGACTGGGTTATAGTACAAGAGGAACGGACTAATTCAGCAGATATATTTCAGTAAGGACCTCACCTCCTGATTCAGCTTCACAATGCTTTTCCTGGTCTCTGTATTCTCTGCTTAAAAGAAATTAAAAGGCAAGTTAAATTTAGTTAATGAATTACATCACAGTAGTGGAATCTCAGCGTGGTATCACAGAAGCCAATCTGCTACATGAGTACCATCATTTATGGAACCTGTCATCATCACATAAGAATATCAATTACATATCCAGTAATACTATGGGACTCATTGTTGAAAACCAGCACAGATAAAATAAAGTGGTCAGATCAATGTTGTCATCATTTTCTATCCTGCATTGGGAAAAGCTAAGTTAATTCAAAGTACAGTATTACAGCGCCGTACATCTTTTACTGTGATACAGGATCAATAGACTTCTGTTGTGTGTTACTGTATCTCTCTAGGTCTCAGATTTCATTCTGTATTAATCAAACAAAATAGAATTGCACCATGGTCCATCAGATGTCATATTCTAAAGCTATTCTCCCTACACATTGCTCCTAGAGGAGGAAATCTCCATAATACAGCTATGTAAGGAAGCACCATATGGCAGCACAGTGTACATACAATGTCTAAGGAGACTGTACACGGCTCACAATGACAGCACCCAGCAAACCCCTTCTGCCTATTAGTTTTAGTGATCATGGTGGTCTTAGTACCTGGACCCCACCAATCAAAACTTCTATCATGTCACTGTGGCACGTCAAAAGTTTTGAAAAAGTTTAGTTATACTTTAAGATTTTACAAAATAAGGCCATCTATCTTAAGATATGAATATGTAATTACGTTCTTCTCAGCTGTGATCTCTTAGGAAGTCAGCCATGTCAAGAGGGGTCACATTGCATGCTTTGAGTTGTATTCAGAATTTCTTGGCTTTAATTGTATCCGGCCAGCTCCGGACTTTCTATCTCATGCTTCCAACTAAATTGATCTTGAAGGTTTTGGTGTTTATGATTATATGGGTCATACTCTACATAGACTTGCTCTGAATAATTTGGAATCTGTCCTAGCTTGACTTTAGGATTATTATCATGTTTCCCCAAAATAACACCCTGTCTTATATGAATTTTTGCCCCAAAGAAGCACTAGGTCTTATTTTCAGGGAGATCTTATTATACTTACCTGGTAGTCTCAGTCCAGGTCCTTCCCGCTGCTCTCCACAGCTCCTGTTACTGCAGTCCTTGGCTTGTTCATACAACATTTCCTGGTTACAGGATTCATAAATACCACCTCCAGAAAGCGAAGGCTGTGATTGGTTCTTCGACCGTTGCTCAGCCAATCAATGCAGCACTCGATGAACCAATACGATGGCTGTGATTGGTATACTGAGCACTGCATTGATTGGCTGAGCAGCGGTCAAAGAACTAATCACAGCCATCACTCCCTGGAGGCAGAATTTAGGAATACTTTAACCAGGAAGTGATGTTGTGCGAGCAGCTGAGGACTGCAAGAACTGTGCCCGACCTCTGGAGAGCAGCAGGAGGGACCTGGACGGAGCTTGCTAGGTAATGTATTCCTTTTTTTAATGTAGTGTAACTAGGGCTTTTCTTTGGGGCGAGATTTTTTTATTTCAAGCTCCCTAACCCCTCCCCCCCAAAACAAACAAACAAAAAAGAAAATCGTGAAAAATCAGGGCAGGGCTTATTTTTGGGAAAGGTCTTATTTTGAGGGAAACACGGTGGAGGATCTAATAATTGGTCTGTTATGGTGAAAGATTTCCTTCAAAAGGCCACTCTGGTGATTTGTTTTATTCATTCATTATGTATCTATCCACCTAGTATATATAAGTGGCCTGGTGTCACCTTGGTTAGTTGTTTCTTTTTGTCCGGATTTCCCAATCTCTTTTTCCTCAGATGGTCATATGATCTCAGTTCTGACCAGCCCAGATTTACTAGGGGTTATGTATTTTCAAATTAAGTCAGTTCCACAGTCTGTGTGCTGCTGTTACATGCACCTATCACAGAAACTGCCTACAAGGTAACACAGACACTCCTGTCACAGTTAGGCTAGGGTCACACAGGGCGGATTTTCGTCGGAAATCTCGTGGTTTGGCCGCAGCAAAAACCGCGAGATTTCCGCCGGGAGAACCGCCGCGGTTTAAGCCGCGGCGGTTTTGAAGCGGCCCGGCCGTGCTGCGGCCAGCGCTCCCATAGAGGAGAGTGCGGCCGCAGCGAAGAATGGACATGCTGCTTCTTTTGAAACCGCGGCTGCGGCGGCCGCAGCCGCGGTTTCAACCGGATTTACCGCAGCGGATTAGCCGTCCCGTGTGGACGAGATTTCTGAGAAATCTCATCCACATGGCTGGCTAATCCCGGGATTAGCGGCCGCGGGCGGTTTTGCCGCGGGCGGATCTGCTGCGGCAAAACCGCGGCAAATCCGCCCTGTGTGACCCTAGCCTTACTGATGATGATCAGACAGCTCCTGTCCCACAGTTGTAATAGAGGAGTTCACAGCTCATCCTTCTAACTGTATAATTATATTCTGTAGTCTATTTATGTGAATATAGAAGGTAATAATAATTAAGCTGTCTATTGGCGGGTAAAAAAAAATGGTATAGCCTCAGCTAATGCTGTGCTGATGCATCATGGGATTGATGGGAATCTGAAAGTAAAAAATCTCAGCATCAAGATGGATACATCATACAGGGGGCTGCACTGTATGGAAGTGGCTACAATACACAGAGTGACAGACAATCAGGTGAGGGGGGCAAGAATGGAAAAATGTGTTTCGCTGGAGAGTCCCTTTACAAAGTACACAGTTTAAAATATATTAACACCTTTCATACCTATTTATTGTATCTACAATGAAAAATGAAGCAACTCTGCAGTAACGGCAACATTCATTGACATTTTATGTGTACAGCTCATATGCAAACCTATGCATCCTCATAGTAATGGGGTACAGACAGAAGGGAGCATAGTTGCAGATCAGGCTACTTACTGTTCACGGTCTATTTACAAAGTTGCATCATTTTTCATGAATGTGGATACACTGGAGCCTTTATGAATTTCATTTCAGACAGGAATGACAAAGTAACAACATGTATAGTATATGATATATAATTCACAATAGTGCATGATAAACCCAGATTCCCCAACAAGTCCTTATATAAAGAAACTATTTGTATAAAATGTCAACATCTAGAAGAAAATCGAGTTTAGCATGTACAGCTGGAGAAACTGGCAATTGACACACTTTCCTATATTGTTCTGTACTTACAGACGGGAAGTAATAATGCAGTTAAGCTGTGTCCACCAGAAAATGAATTCAAGATGTATGAATGAAGATGAATGAAAGCATCAGCTAGAACAGGGGTCCCCAACTCCAGTCCTCAGGGACCACCAACAGGTCATGTTTTCAGGATATCCTATAGTAAGAACACCTGTAGCAATGTCTGAGGCACCGACTATAATTACATCACCTGTGCAACACTGAGGAAATCCTGAAAACATGACCTGTTGGGGGTCCCTGAGGACTGAAGTTGGGGAACACTGAGCTAGAACATCCTCTTGTAGATGAGCCCTCGTTTATGGAGTATTATTATTGGTGGCATATTATTTTTATTGGGTTTACATCACTATATAGTTGCCTCTCTGTGAGCTACAAGAGAGAATGTCTAAGGGCCCCTTCACACCTGCATCTGGGCTCGGTTTGGGCTTTCCGTCTGTGAGAGCAGTAAATATGTATCAGTTTTGCCTTTTGTATCCATCTTATATGTCTCTGTCTGTTATATCATATTTCTGTCATTTTCCTTTAGGAGAGCTTTGCAGACATACTGGACAATCTTGATTATTGAGCAACTTGAGACATGAAAACCAGACTGATGGCCTTGGTGTAATCAGCAGCAGTTCTCCAAGACAAAGCCATATATTGTTTTGTACATGTTTCCCCCCCCCTCCCGCACGATAGAAGATACACTTGTTTTACTTCACCCTATCAATTGAGATAGGGCGCTAATAAAGATGAGATGACCTCCTTTCACATTCATATTGTGTTCGATTTGTAAGCTTCTTCGTGCTCGAACATTAACAGTTAATCTGGCCACCCAAGTAGCGAATATTAACTCTAGCACGTGTCTCCGCTCTGTTTTTTCTAGCAGGGAAATGGAATTCAACCTTAAAAAAATGGATGTTTTTTCTCCATTGATTTCAATAGGGTTTCAAAAAAAAAAAACAGAACGCAAACAAAAGGCTTTCCGTTTTGCTTCCATTCCGTTTGGTTTCTGTTTTTTTCAAAGGACACATAATGCTGCTGAAAACTTTTTGTTTGCCTTTAGTTGTTTTTTCTTTTTTAAACCCCAATGAAATAAATGAGGGGAAAAAAACTGCTCCGCTTTTTTTTTTCTTCAGTTGTAATTCAATTTTTCTGCTCATAAAAACGGAGCAGAGAGACAGAAAGCCCAAATGGAGCCCATACACAGTTGTGAAAGAACCCTAAGTATGGGCAGCTACTAGAGTTCAGCGAACGTACTCTTC
The DNA here is from genome assembly GCF_035609145.1 of Eleutherodactylus coqui. Classification (NCBI taxonomy): domain Eukaryota; kingdom Metazoa; phylum Chordata; class Amphibia; order Anura; family Eleutherodactylidae; genus Eleutherodactylus; species Eleutherodactylus coqui. The sequence goes on along the minus strand of NC_089844.1, from coordinate 58,334,210 downwards.
CGAGCTTGATGCTCGTTCGAGTATTAGCATGCTCGATGGTGCTCGCTACTCGAGCGAGCATCACGCAGTGTTGGACCCCGCCGCTGACATGTCAGATGAGAGAGGGAGGGGGAGAGAGAGAGAGAACACAGGAAAAAAAAAAAAGTTTGGCAATCGGCGGGTCCCATACAAAAATGCTCGAGTCTCCCCTTGAAGTCAATAGGGTTCGTTACTCGACTCGAATAACGAGGACCCGAGCATTTTGGTGCTCACTCATCTCTAGCAGCTACCCATGCAACTATAAGAGCACCCAAAAACGTTTTGTCTATTAGATTGCATGCAAGGCCACAATAAGCTAATGAAGTTCACAGCTAACCATCATTGATGGACAGAGACTTATAGAAGGTGTTCTATGGTGAGCTATTGGAGAACAAGGGGCCCTCTACTGGCTATATCCCAAGATTGGAAATAAAGTTACATTATTATGTACTTTCATTGGGAAGATTACAGATAAAGCAACTAACCAACAATGAATGTGATACAATGCATGAATGGAACGTATCTTACCTGAGTTAGAACACCTTGGTGAGTTTTCTTGGCTTAACTGTTTGGTATTGAAGTCAAACGTCTGAGTTGTGGGAGAGCTACAGTCAGTCTCAATGCCGTCCACGAACCTGTTTAAAGAATGCATTGATTACATGTTTTTTCTATGTTCCTTACATTAAACGAAATCCCCAGCACAAAAAGTAATGACATATTAGGATCCTGAAATTGAAGGGGTCTCAGTGCTGCTTTATCGATCCTTCAAAGTTCTTCCCTGCACTTTCAGCCACCATCTGTGCAGAGAACGGCAGCACATCCCCATTCACTGCACTTCGGAAGCATCCAGGAGTGTCTTCTTTATGTCAAGATGCTGAACATCTTAAAATATCCTATAGTTGTATCTAGTCTATGCACTCCTTAAAGGGGTAGCTCCAAGATTGACTTTGACAGGACAGGTAATAAAAGCCTGATCAGCAGTATTCTCACCACTGATCCCAAGAACAAAGGCCTCCATGTTTCTTCCTCCTCACTGTGGGCTACTTGTACCCCACGCAGTGAGCAGGTGATTGACTGGAGTGAGGGTTTAGCATGCATGTTGTTGCTCCATCGATGGGACTGCCAGAAATAGCCAAACACTTGTACTTGGCTATTTCCATCAGCCCTATTGAAATAAATGGAGCAACACCGCAGTGAATTTCCACAATACTGTGGGGGGTGCAGTGAGAAGAAGAGAAGGACATGAGATCCCTGTTCATAGGATCGGTGGAGGTGTCAGCAGTGAGCCCCCCACTATTCAAATTTTATCTCCAATTCTGTATATAGGTGATAAAAGCCAACCTTGGGAATACCCCTTTAAGAAAACTGCTGGGTGTCTGGACTATAATAATACAAGGACAAAAGAAGATAAATACCCCGGGGCTTTTACCCTCAGGAGAATAATTTGGAGAGGGCTCTGACACAAGCAGACTCAGAAACATATAACCAGAGCACCATTGCTAAGCAACGTATATCAAGCTTGCCACTACTCAGGGGTCGGAGCAGCTGCTTCCGCTCCATACCCTGTGTTGTAGTGCTGACAGTGGGTGTTCAAACAACAGATCGACTGGGGTCCTGAGTGGCAGACCCCAACTGATCAACTACTAATGACCTATTCTGAAGATAGATCCAGAGAAATTGCCCAGAAAACCCCTCTAAATATGCTCTCCAGATAATAATATGAAGCGTAAATGGATAATGACAAATATTCTATGTTCAGGTCCTGGTTCATGCTATGCCACAGTCCTGTGAACTATATTATGTAGATGCCTCATGGTAATTATAAAGCTTAGAGCCTATTATAGTGCAGAAAGTTGTTAAACATCTTTTGTACTGTTATAAAAGGCTAAAGTGTGTATTAAAGCGGCAGCAGCTTCATATCCGTCTGCAACAAAAGAAAGCGAATTGGACATTATTTGTAGAACATAAATTATAGACTTCTAAATGGATACAGACATTCATGGAAAATTACTGCAGTTCAAATAGGCCAGTGAAGGAGTTTTCAGAGCTGTAGAACATCGCGTGTCATAAAAGTTTTATGCACTGACAACATTTAGAGTAGTAGAAATACATTTTCCCCAGGAGAAGCAACTGCAAGATGTTTGGTAAGAGTATTTCCCAACTGTGGCTCTCCATTATCCTCCTCACGCTCTAAAAATCACATGGTATCTATGTAAATGATGGCAACATAGCATGTAAAGCCGAAAAAGACATGTCCATCCAGCTCAGCCTATTACACCCCAATGTTGATCCAGAAGAAGGCAAAAAAACAAAACAACAAATAATGAGGTAGAAACCAATTTTTCTCATTTAACCCTTGCCAATCCACTGTCTGAAGACATTCTGATTGAAGGCTGTACAGCTTCGATGTCGGAAGACGTCCGGCAGGGTACTCTTACTGTATATTACTGGCCACTCTGTTGTCAGGGGCCTCTCCAGCATGTCCCATACTGCAGTACTGGCTCTAGCCAGCAGATGGTGCCATTGTATGATGGCAGAAAGAGAAAGCCCCCTAGGAAACCCTGAATCCAAAATTGGATTGCAAAGGGTTAAGGGGAAAAAATTCCTTTCTGACTCCAACCTGGAAATCGGAATAATCCTTGGGTCAACAACGCTTTGACAACTTTAGACTCCCCTTTCTCGAGATTACTTAAGGGTCCATGCCAGAATTCGGACCCTGTTGATCACCTTCTGGCCATTCACCATGTCACTGCCTCTTTAGCAACTTGGGTGCAAAAGTCAAGTGATTTGGTGCCTAGTGACCAATCAATGAAGATAGGCTGATAGCCAAAACTGGTATTGGATTCAAAAAGAGGATCATAAGTCCTTCTTACATTTTTTTTTCTCCACTTAGGTTCCACCCCTAGTTTTGGCAAACAACTTGCATTAGGGTATATTTACATGTAGTGGAAACGCTGCGGAATTTCCACGGCAGAAAATGGGTGTATACAATTTTGGTCTATGTAAAACGCACTGTATTCACCAGGTTTGCCAACTGTTCAAAAATTCAGGATGGTCTGTAAAAATAGGAATTTTTTCTTCTGGTGTCTGTGAAAACCTAATAGATGCATCCAAGATTTTTTGAGGCTGGAGGTGCCTGAGCTGGTTAATACGACTGTAATTATCGTGATTCTACAGTTCACAGTAAATGCTCGTAATCATATCAGTATTTGACCTATAGACCTGTATTAAAGCCCATGTAGGCACAACGATTATTGCTCAAAAGCTGTCTTTTGAGCGATAACCGTTGCGTCTAAATGCGCGGCCGTCGTGCACTCTTCGTTCATCGCTCATTTCTAGCAAGCTAGAAATGAGCGATGAGCCTTATCAGCTGGTATCCCACTGGCAGTTCTCAGCAGGACACCAGCTGAAAGCACCGAGAACAATGCAGCTGGTTGCATATGAAAAACAGCTGCATTGTTCTTGTAGCTATCGCAGCACTATCCCGCTCTGCCTGCATTAACTCTTTAGTAGCTAATTAGCTACTAGAGTTATGCAAAGATGATCACTCAAACTGTTACTCAAACTGTCATTAAAGCGAATTTTAAGCGATCATCGTTCCATGTTCATGGGCCTTTAGTTGCCATCTTCATGACTCTTTTTAGGACTCGTTTTAGGACGTGTCTGTAAAAAATATAATCTGCGATTTTGGAATCAGTTATCCAGAAAAAAAAAATCCCAGTTGGCAACTTTTGTTTTCATAGCATGTGTATGTGCATTTTTTGTGCATATGTATGTTTTTTTTTCCATGTTACATACATATTTACTGCATTTTTAATGTGTACAAGAAGGCCCAATTGATGTCCCTTTTTTTACTCCTGGCAACATACATTAAAAAAAATAAAAAGTAAATACGCAGGCCACATCTGTTTTCACTGCATTTTTTACAGTTCCATAGACTTTTGGTGAAACGGAACAAAATTGGACGTGCTGCAATTTTTTTTAGGAGTATTAAAAAAAAAAAAATTGCGTGTTTGGATTCACCAATTTAATTCAATAGCTCCGGATTCAGTTAATGGGCTTTAATTGTCATGCAAAGCCACGTTCAGGGCAGGAAAGTAAAATCAGTTAAAGTAAACAAGCTATAGTCAGGAAGAGGCTGAAGTAGCAACAAGGTACCCGAGGAAAGACAGAATTTCATGAAGTGTATTGCTTGACATCAGAGTCCTATAGCATTCAGTCCCTGAGTATACATAGGTATAACTGTCATCATTATGGCATAGCACGCCATTCACAAAGCACACTATAAAGAAATCTCATGCGTTGGCTTTTGAAATTCTAGAATATTGCATGTGCACCAGCAGAGGGCAGCAAAGAGGAGCAGCAGCAACAAACTAGAGGCGAAATCTGACTGGTCTATAGAACTTTTAGTATGGCTAGAGCATGCAGAAGCTGGAGGATGACAATGGCTGCCTGGCTGTGAGGAGTGATCAGGGCATCGCTAGAATGTGTCTAAAACTCTCTGGAGCGCATATTTAATGCAACATATTCATGGCTGAACTGACACTTAGCCAAAGTGTGAAATGTAGCCAAGTTACAGAGCGAAGCATCTCCAGCAGAGCTGGATGCATCAGCCATGTATTCCCTTGTCTCTATGATGGATTTACAGCATGGTCAGTGCCAATTCCCAAGCTCTATTTACAGGCAGGGCTTGCATAGTGGATTGGTCATATTGCAGGCAGCTCTTCCTCTGATGATGCTGCTTGCATTTTTCTATTCTGGAATTGCTCAGCCTGTTTACTTACAAACTGATTTTCTGGATGGTTGCTATGGTAACCATTTACAATAAGTGCTATCTTACTGCCGCTTGAGTAATTAAGAGTTTATAGTTATGTATTGAGTAATTAGACATCCATAAAATCTTATATATTCAGGAGTCAAGCTGAAAAACTTAGCATAGTTGGCATTGAAAATCTGGCCAAAGCACCTTAACCCCTTAAGGACCAGGCTGTTTTGTACCTTAAGGACCAGACACTTTTTGGGATTTTACCATGTGGCAGTTTTACTGTCCTATTTTGTTTCCTTTAGCTACCAAAATAATTTTTGCTGTGGTTTTTTTCCGTGACATAGGGCGCCTACCCACTGGCGATTTTTTTTCCTTTGCGTTTTGCGCTTTTTCTGAAGAGCAATTAGTATAGAATGTGTTCTTGTCCACTGGCGTTTTTTTTTTCGGTCCGTTGCAATTTTTCACATAGGAACTGTCAGTTGCATATGTGTCCTTATTTTTCTCTTAATGCACCCATGAATGTCAATGGAAATTAACGGAAAACGCGCGGAAAACGCAGCGTTTTTCACGCACGAAAATCGGCAACGCCAGTGGGTAGGCGCCCATATAGGTGGATTTTTTAAAATATCTTTTTCGTTGACTTTTGGGGGTAAAATGCTAAAAAAAGAATTTTTTAAATATTTATAGTTATCTTTTTTTATTTAGTATATTTATACTAAAATAAAGTATGGGAATGGGTTCCTCTATTTGTTTCGGATGTTTTGATATATAATATGTATGGTTTTGGTTTACAGGGCGCATACTGCGACAGTTTGGGGTTATTTTCTTTCTTATGTATATATTGTTGTTTTACTTATGCATGTAATCATGTTTTTTACTATCTATGTTCCCCATGACGTTATATAACACCTAAGGTGGGCATTCATTTTTTTAAATTTATTTGACACTTCCCACTGTAGCTGGGGCATCCATAGGAGCCCCAGTTACAGGGGAAACAACCCTTGTAGTGACACTAGTCACTGGCAGAGCTGGCCAGGGTCTAGTATGACCCTCCAGCTCTGCTGTAGCAGGGAACCCCCGGGGTCACATGACCCCCCAGCTCCTGCAGTGGAAGAAACCCTTCCACTTTCACTTTCCAGTACACAGTGCTCAATAAACGCTGTGTACTCGGGGAAGGAAAAGGCAGGAAGGGTTAAATACTCCTCCTGCCTTCTCCTCCGGGTTATCAGCTGTTACTAACAGCTGATAACCCCTCCTGCCTCTAATTGATTGCAGAGCAGGAGGCTTAAAGCGCCACCATAATTTTACTATCGGCGGAGTTTTAAGCCCAGTACCAGGTGTCGTATATTTACCACGCCTGGTCCTTCATGGGTTAAAAACACAACACCGTTCTGCTGTTGAAAGAAACAATTATAAATTTACAACAGGTATATATGAAATAATAGAATAACTGGATCTATCTAGTATAATGCCCAATCCATTTCATCTAACCCAAAGCTACAGGCAAAACTAACCAAATGCAGGGACCACAGGGCTTGGGGAGGGAAATAAACTCCAGGCTGTCCTCACATTTTGCCGTTTTTGCCATGGTTTCCCAAAATCGTAGTAAAAATGCAGCTTTTTTTGTACGATTCCAGAAAACCCTAGCAAAGACTGCACTGCAGTTACAATGTAGCAATGCAGTCCTATACTTATTAAGGGTGGGGTAGACAAGGGGCACATTGTATCTGTAGTCACCTCAAAACACCTGCTGGCGGTCCTGCAAATCCATTTAGAAAAAGTAGTAACACAGAACAGAACACAATGGGGAATTACATGTTCCCAGGGCTGCCATGCATTTCAGTCTATTAAGCTCTGCCTGTGGCAGGGCTTAATAGACAATCATTAAAAATACAATGTAGTACTGAAGTACTATGGTACACTGTAGAAGAAATCAAATAATTGCAAGTTCAAGTCCTTTGTGGGGATTAAAAAAAACTTAAAGTAAGCTAAATAAAATTTCTAAAAATATTTTAAGAATTAAAAGTAAAAAAAATCTTTTCCTCATTTCTCATATAAAGAAAATAAACAGAATTGGTATTGCTGTGTTTGTAAAGCCCAAACTGTTACGATATATAATTATTTATATTACATGGTGAAGGTTAGAAAAAAATAGTAATGACAGAATTGCTTTTTTCGAGTCTTCTCTTGAATAAAAAGTAAACGACAAGTTGTATGAACTCCTAAATTTATACCAATAAAATCTAGAAGTCACCCAGCAAAAAACAAGTCCCCACAAAACCCAACTAACGTAAAAATAAAGTTATGGCAAAAGAGAACAATTTTTTTAAAGGTTCTCTTGGTTTTTAAAAGTAATATAAATTGAAAATCTGCATAAATTTGGTATTGCCATATTTATTCTGACCCACAGAATAGCTTTTCCGTCTGCTGTCCATGCGAGTAGCAGTTTTCTACCGCCCCCCAGGTGCTCCTCGCCTGTTTTTGGACCACTTTGCTGCCTGGCTCGCCCACTTCCTATCCTGTGAAATTCCAACCCTCATCTTAGATGATTTTAACATCCCCACTAATGACCCCAACTCCCCATCTGCCTCTCAGCTTCTTTCGCTCACCTCCTCCCTGGGTCTCTCTCAACTCACAGCCTCTCCCACTCACAGGGATGGAAACACTCTGGATCTGGTCTTCCTCCGTCTCTGCTCTACTTCCAACTTCACTAACTCCCCTCTCCCACTCTCGGATCCTAACCTCCTCTCTTTCTCTGTCATGCTCCCTAACATCTCTCCAGACCCACCTATCTACCGTACCTACAGGAACATTAAGGCCATTCACACCCAGGACTTTGCTGAATCTCTACAGTCCTCTCTGTCCCCTATCTCTCTCCTTTCCTGCCCCAACCTGGCTGTCGCTCACTACAACATCGCTCTCAAACATGCCCTGGATAAATCGGTGCCCCCAGCACCCGAGCCATCCGATGTAGAACGCGGTAACCCTGGCTCACGCCTCCAACGCCCTTCATCCGGCGGTGCCCTAGAAGTGCTGAACGGCTGTGGAGGAAGTCGCAAACGTCCGCAGACTTCCTCCACTACAAATTCATGCTCAGAACCTACAACCTCGCCCTCTGCCACGCCAAACAAGTCTACTTCACCTCTCTAGTCTCCTCACTATTGCACAATCCCAAATGGCTCTTTTCACTTCCTTCTCAGCCCTAAACCGCAGCCCCCTGTGATGGATCTCAGTGCTGAAGAGCTGGCTGCTTACTTCAAAAAGAAAATTGATCACATCCGTCAGAAAATAACTTCCCAATCCCAGACTAGCCCTGACCCTAGTCTTGTCAGCACTGCATCTAGCTCCTACTCACTGTCTGTACTCAGACCAGCGACAGAGGAAGAAGTCTCCAAATTGCTCTTCTCTGCTCGCCCCACCACCTGCGCTAGCAACGCCCTCCCCTCACACCTCCTCCGATCCCTCTTCCCAGTGGTCATCTCCCATCTCACCACTATAGTCAACCTCTCTCTGACCTCTGGCATCTTTCCCTCTTCTTTCAAACATGCAATCATATCCCCACTGCTAAAGAAGCCTACTCTGGCCGCGACTGATGCTGCCAACTACCCACCCATCTCTAATCTCCCCTTCATCTCCAAACTACTAGAACACCTGGTTTACTCTCGCCTTGTAAGCCATCTATCAGAGCACTCTCTCCTAGACCCCCTACAGTCTGGCTTCCGACCTCAACACTCGACAGAAACTGCCCTTACAAGGGTATCCAATGACCTACTGACAGCCAAATCGAGGGGCGATTACTCCCTACTGATCATGTAAATAAAGAAGGTCTGGCAGCACTTCAGGATGCAACGAAATCAATTGGTGTTTTGGTGTTTATTTTCCCATCACCCATAGACAGCGACGTTTCGGCTTTGGCAAGCCTTCCGCATGAGGAAGGCTTGCCAAAGCCGAAACGTCGCTGTCTGTGGGTGATGGGAAAATAAACAACAATTGATTTCATTGCATCCTGAAGTGCTGCCAGACCTTCTTTATTTACATGGACTTTTGGCTTTGGGGATTTTTTGGATTGGATCTCCTGACTGGCGATTGCACGCAGGTCTGACCCTTATTGGGATAACTACTGTGCTGCTGATTCAACTTCTCTGACAATATATACTCCCTACTGATCCTCCTCAAGCTTTCCGCAGCATTTGACACTGTTCACCACAAACTCCTCCTCAGTATGCTTCGCTCCATTGGCCTAAAGGACACTGCTCTCTCCTGGTTCTCCTCCTACCTATCTGACCGCCTTTTTCGGTGTCTCCTTTGCTGGCTCTACCTCCCCTCCTCTTCCCCTTGCTGTTGGGGTCCCTCAGGGCTTGGTCCTCGGCCCCCTTCTTTTCTCTATCTACACAGCCCCTATTGGACAAACCATCAGGAGATTTGGACTCCAATACCACCTGTATGTTGACGACACCCAGCTATACACCTCTTCCCGTGACATCTCTGCACCTTTCCTCCAAAACATCACCGACTGTCTGTCCGCTGTCTCTAACACTATGTCCTCTCTCTACCTAAAACTAAACCTCTCTAAAACTGACTTACTGGTATTTCCACCCTCCACTAACCGACCTCATCCTGACATCTCCATCTCAGTGTGTGGCGCCACCATAACTCCTAGACAACATGCCCGCTGCCTTGGCGTCAATTTGACTCTGATCTCTCTTTTACCCCCTACATCCAATCTCTTTCCCGAACATGTCAGCTGCACCTCAAGAACATCGCAAGAATCCGCTCTTTTCTTACTACGGACACATTAAAAACGCTTACTGTTGCCCTCATCCACTCCCGGCTCGATTATTGCAACTCGTTGCTGATCGTCCTCCCCTGCACCAGACTCTACCCTCTCCAATCCATCCTGAATGCGGCAGCCAGGCTCATCTTCCTGTCCAGCCGCTACTCGGACGCCTCTGCCCTGTGCCGGTCACTCCACTGGCTGCCTGTTAAATACAGAATTCAATTTAAACTTACTACCTTCATCCACAAAGCCCTCCACAGTGCAGCACCCCCCTATATTGCCTCCCTCATCTCAATCCATCACCCAGCCCGGGCTCTCCGCTCTGCTAACGAAAACAGACTGAGCGCCCCTTTAATTCAAACTTCTCATTCCCGCCTCCAAGACTTCTCCAGAGCAGCACTGGTCTTCTGGAATGCACTACCAAAGCCTACCCGAGCAATCCAGGACTCGCAGAACTTCAGGCGTGCTCTAAAAATGCACCTCTTCAGGGAGGCATACCGAATTCCCTAAACAAACCCCTCTGTACTCCGCCTGATAACATGCTCCCTGACCTATTGACTGCAATCCCTGCTAGCCATCATAACCCGCTCCTGCAATCATACCGTTTCTGCCGTCACACGGCTAAATGTAGACCATTGACCATTGTCTATGTGTATAACATCGCTCACTCTCCACCTCGCCATATGGTGCACATCTCCAGCCCCTTTACCTTTTGTATCACCCCATTATCTGTAGTGTGTAAGCTCGTTAGAGCAGGAACCTCACCCCTATTGTTTCCATCAACTGATTACTATGTAACCGTGGTTCTGTAATTTTTGTATTTTGTCTTTCTGTATTCCCCCTGTCTATGTAAGCGCTGCGGAATATGTTGGCGCTATATAAAGTTTATTATTATTTTTTGCTGCTCCATGAACATTATAAAAAGGAAAAAAAAACAATTGTGGGTTTCTGCCATTTCACCGAACTTCAATTTTTCTTAGTTTAAGGTTTTTCAATATATTACATAGTATATTAAGGTACTGGTGTACTTTGACGCCACCGGAAGTGGTAGGTGTACACCAGTGTTAGGCTGCTTGATTGGCAAATAGCAGCGGCCAGATTGACAGCGGGGGACAGGACGGAGAGCAGCAACGGAGAAGGCACAGTAGTGGCGGCTGTTAGCAGCGGTGCTGAGCTGATTGACTGCTGGTGACAGGATGGAGAGCGCTGAAATAGCAGGGAAAAAGGCACACCAGCGGCAGCGCCACGGACCTTGTCAGAGGGCCACGGACAGCGGCAAAGCAGCATAGAAGATGGCAGAGCTGCGGCCACAGGTACAGGTGCCGGACTGTAACACACCACCTGGGTCAGCATCGGGAGCGGTGGCGCCAGGAAGCGGGAGGGGGTTTCACACATGGCCGCCTAAGTTCCAAGCAGCGTGGCCTAGGAGCCTGGAAGGAGTTTACTAATGAATGAAGGGTTAGGGGTTGTTTCACAGTTAGGTGTACATAATAAGCGGTAAATGCTTCCATGTTATTGCCGGCCGCCTCCCACATGGAAGCATTTACAGCTAATAATGTACGCCTAACTGTGAAACATCCCCTAACCCTCCATCCATTAGTAAACTCTTTCCAGGCTCCTAGGACCTTGCACCAGGCAGGCAAGCAGGAGCTTTTCAGCCAATCAGGAAGTGGGGGCGTCACCTGGCTGTCAATCTAACACTGGTGTACACCCACCACTTCCGGTGGTGGCAAGGTATACCAGTACCATATATTAACCGATACTTAAATACAAATAAAATACAGCTCGTCCTTGAAAACACAAGCCCTTATATGGCTATATTGACAGAAAAATATAAAAGTTGAAGCTCTTGAAATATGGGGATGAAAGCTTGACAGTTAGCGGTTAAAGAAATTTCCTCATAGTCTTCATGATTTAATTAATTAGTAGCTGTAGTTTTCAATTCATCTAATATATTTAAGAAAGCTGATTGGATCTGTCAGAAGGCCCCCAGCTCTATTTTCTTTGCTTTGTATAGAAACCCTGATTTCCTATCTATTACCGTATGGTCAATATCAGACAGCTGCTTCCTTGAAGATAAAGCAAAACGCTGCATGCAAGGGACAAGCCAATCTGTTTCAAATGTACTGCTCCTTTGTGGAAGAAAACCAAAAGGCAAAAACATAGAAAGACTTTTTTTTTTTACTCATATATGTTTAAATGAATTATAGACCTTTTCGGTCTGGGTAGTTATCAGGACTCATCACTAAATTATAAAATCTTTATTACATTAGCTGCTGCCTAATTGTCTGCAGTGCATTCCCATGCATTAACATTCTCCTTATAGTCTGAGCTTTATTTCCAAGGCATTCCACAGCTATGTGCACATAGAAAACCATCCCAGTCAGAGATGGACACAAGTCTAACATTAAAAGCAAAACTTAAAGATGCCCTTACTATATGACAACCTGTCCTAATGCAGGAGCCCTTTAACAGTGATAAACTCAATGTATCTATTTGGCTATCCAGTGCTTCTATACCCACTGTAATAACTTGGGGGTTAGTAGTTCAAGGGACCGCCATCTTTCCTGTACCAAACGGTTGGGAACACACAAGGAAATCATGTCCAGACCAGAATTTTAGTAAAAACTGGCTTTTCCAATGTTTACTTTTATCAACACACAGGAATCTTCACACTGTTGTTAAAGGCATCACAGTGTGCATGTCATCAAAAAAAACCTAGCCATCTGGCCACTAACTATGCAAGATCACCATATCATAACTATCAAGATGATTTTCCATACCATATTTCTTGACTAAATGACCAAATATGGGATTGACAAGGCAACTGTTAGACAACTGGCTGAATGATCGTACTCAAAGAGTGGTCATAAATGGCTGCTCATCCAAGTGGAAGAATGTATCAAGTGAGGTACCACAAGGCTCTTTCCTTGGCCCAGTGGTGTACATTTTTATAAATGATCTGGAGGAGGGAATTGATGGGAAACTGATCAAATTTGCCAACGACAGAAAGCTAGGAGGGATAGCTAACACTAGGGAAGAGAGAGAGAGAGAGAGTATTCAAAAAGATCTAGAAAAGCTTGAACAGTGGGCAGCGACTAACAGAATGGTATTTAATAAGGAGAAATGCAAAGTCCTACATCTGGGCAAGAAAAATGAAAAAAGCACATACAGAATGGGAGGAATTGGGCCAAGCAGCAGCACATATGAGAAAGACTTGGGTATACTAATAGATCATAGACTGAACATGAGTCAACAATGTGATGCAGGAGCCAAAAAGGCAAACACAATTCTAGGATGTATTAAGAGATGCATAGAGTCTAGATCATGTGAGGTCATAACCCCCCTCTACTCTTCCTTAGTCAGACCTCATCTGGAATACTGTGTCCAGTTCTGGGCACCCCACTTTAAAAAAGACATAGACAAACTGTAGCAAGTTCAGAGAAGAGTTACCAAGATGGTGAGCGGTCTGCAAATCATGTCCTATGAGGAACAGTTAAAGGATCTGGGAATGTTTAGCTTGCAAAAAAGAAGGCTGAGAGAAGACTTAATAGCAGTCTACAAATATCTGAAGGGCTGTCACAGTGCAGAGGGATCAGCCTTATTCTCATTTGTACAAGGAAAGACTAGAAGCAATGGGATGAAACTGAAAGGTAGGAGAGACAAATTAGATATTAGACAGTGAGGGTGATTAATGAGTGGAACAGGTTACCACGGGAGGTGGTGAGTTCTTCTTCAATAAAAGTGTTTAAACAAAGGCTGGACAGAAATCTGTCTGGGATGATTTAGTGATCCTGCACTGAGCAGAAGGTTGGACCCGATGACCTTGGAGGTCCCTTCCAACTGTACCACTCTATCTAAGACCTAGTACTTAATACAACATCAGCAAAGTCTATATATCATACCCTCCCAGGCGTCTCTTCCTTGTCAGACTTGTGGCTCTCTCAAACGGCCAGTAGAAATTCTACGGTGGACCAAAGCTTGGCTATTAAGGACTGACACACGGACTCTGAGCTCCGGATCACTAGAGTTTCCTGTCCTATATACGCACTCACACAGGTGTCTGTTGATTAGCAGAACAAACTCTTTCCCTGCCAGCACTGCAACCTGCCAATAAGCCCCCTAATGGCCATCTCAGGTACTGCATTGCTACAACCCACAGGCAATTACACAAAGTGATGCCTTAGTCAACTGTACGTTTTGTATTGTGTAAATACATCTAGGAATAAAAGTTGCTCAGCCACAGTGATCGTTTTCACAGATTGAGAACATCAAGTGTCAAAGTGTACAATGAATAAAAATATAAAAATCGAATTTCATATGTGAGGTCAACTTGGTTGCAACCTCTAGCACTCCATTGATCACTGCGGTTGACTTTGCTCATTTCGCCTTCTGAGTGTCCCTTTCCTCCTTCATCACTCCATGTGAATGTCTCACGAAGCAGTATGCTAAGGTGAAGATGATAGCTGTCCCTGAAAGTTGATGTCAAGGATATACAAATCTCCCCTTGTAGACTTCATCTTTCTTTGATAGTATCAGTCAGTACTCATTTCAAAACTTTCTCGGAAAGCATTATCAGCACAAGAACCGTTTGTCAAGAGTCCCTGGGGCTGCAGCAAGTACCGGGAACTGGCAGATTATTACTTATTTTATACGTAGTGCCATTAATTCCAGAGTGCTGTAGGTATGAAAACAAGGAGGATCGTTAGACAGATGGGGTCCTATATTGAAATAACAATAGAGTATTTGAATAGGAAGGCATGGATGTGTGACACGATGGTATTGTGCATAAACTTCTGAGGGCCCTGGAACATGGATTTCAATTTTGTGTTCTGGCCCCTAAAACCCAACTACAAAGTTGAAATGTAGCATGTGAGAAGCAGAAAACTACTTTCTATCCGTAGTACCACTGCTATGAATGAAGTAAGAAAATCGTACTGAAAGTGTCCTTCTTCTGCTAGGACAACGCAGATCATCCAAGAAGTTGTCCACCGTCATCTGCAGAAGATTCAGGTACCGATCGCGTTAAGAGTCCCTGGAATGAACACCGGTCCAACGATGGCTCCATGCGTGTATCATAGCAGAAGAAGGCCACTTCCAGTACGCTTTCCTTACTTCAGTCCGAGCAGCGGTCCCATGGGACTTAGATACAGAAAGTGGATTTCTGCTTCTCACATGCTACTCGTCAACTTTGCAATTGGGTTTTACTCTCTTACAGGGGCCACAACACGAAATTGAAATGTGTCGCAGGGCTCCCCGGAGCCTGTGGCCATACTATTGTGTAGTTCATCCATGCCTTCCTATTCAAGTACAATACTATTTCAATATGCTGTAGGATACCTGTACTGAGATATAGCACCAAACCAGTCAGTTTGACTACACCCTGTATAAAATGGGTAAGATAAATAGACAATAACAGTGTTGCACTAGGGTGTCTAGAGCCCAATAGGGGAGGGGGGAGAAGGAAGGGATGTGAAAAAAATGGTAAATTCGCTATTGATTTTTTTTTTCTCTTGCAGCATTTATGATGTGATATAAACAGCTTTAATTTACAGGTTATTTTAATTTTGGCTATACCAAATATATAGGCTAGTTTATTGTAAATGTTACTACTTTTCATCCTGTTGTCGCTGAATTCCAAGAGCCATAACTTTTTTGTTTTTCCATCAGTCAAGGTGAATGGCAACTTGCTTTTTTTTCTTTAAGGTTTTATTCCCATGAACGATCTTTCTGCCCGATTTACGGAGCGAATCAA
Source organism: Eleutherodactylus coqui (assembly GCF_035609145.1). Classification (NCBI taxonomy): domain Eukaryota; kingdom Metazoa; phylum Chordata; class Amphibia; order Anura; family Eleutherodactylidae; genus Eleutherodactylus; species Eleutherodactylus coqui. The sequence continues at coordinate 58,318,895 of NC_089844.1, read as the reverse complement.
ATTGAACGGAAATAAAGCATATTATTATTTTAAATGGTGATATTAAGGTCCAATGCCCACGGCTGTATTTGCACTGTGGGATCCGGAGCGGGCATTCACCTCCAGATCCCGCAGAAAATACTCCCCATAGGACATGCAAGGAAAACGGTTTTCCACATCCACGAGTGGAAATTAACAGGGAAAATTCCAGCATGTCCTATTCTAGTGCTAGGCTCACATGGATGGCTTCCATAGCAGTTAATGGAAGCCATTTGTCCCGCAGCAAGTCGCGGCAGATCCGCGTCATCAGCGGCATGCCAGCTGGCACATCTGCAGAGCGGAAAGAGAAGACTTTGCACAAGTAACTTTGGGGGTCAATGCCGGGGAACAGGGCCTGATTGTGCCGCGAGATTTCACTGTCGGAATCCGACCCGGCCGTGGGCACGAGGTCTGAGGCTTGTGATTTTTTTTAAATCGCACAAAGCTTCAGAGGAAAAAAAATGTGCAGCATGTCCTATTCTTGTCTGATTTTTGGACGAAAATAGTACATGTAAATGTATGGTGTCCTGCACATCAGATAACACACAGATAGGGTGTCCATGTGCTTTTTTACATATTGGGTGTCCATGTGCTTTTTTACATGCTCATGTGAATAAACATTTAGTTGTAGCTTTTATTAGGACTATTTGGGGCATATATATTTATCGATTGACTTTTATTGCATTTTTTGGGAAGGAAGGAGTACATCCGCCATTTTTTTAACACCATAAATACTATATTTTTTAAAATAATATCTCGAGGTACCGTTGCCATAGTCATTATTGACTGTGACCAGGGGTGGATTGGGAAACCAAAGTAGCCCTAGAAAAAAAATTATAAAGTGGCCTAATATTGTAAGTGGTTTCAAACCATCAGCAAGTGGGACACAGATGAACAGCCATCACATTGGTAATAGGAGGGGAGAAGCCTATGTAGCATGATTAGCTTGCTGCAGCTAATCTTGTACATTACTCACACCGTTCCTCCAAAAATAAACTATAATACACACTGTTTCCCCTGAAATAAATAATATATACTATGCCCTCTGAAATAAATTATAATACACACTATGTCCCCTGAAATCAATTAATATACACACTATGTACCCTGAAATAAATATACACAGACAGCACAGAAAGAATAGAATTTCAGATGGAAAACTGAACACAGCCTAAGGTTAATTGTATCATGACCACTGCTTGTGTAGAGACAGACAGGAGATAGATTGATATGAGAGAGAGAGATCGATTGATCGATCGATAGATAGGCTACTGTTGTAGCTTGTCCCCACCAGAAGAATGGGTGGAGACAAGATGCACACCCAAAACAAACACCCATAACTTGATTGGCTGGGTCAGATAATCAGCTCTTCCAGTTTCGTTGGTGTCGGTGTCTGTTCCCCTCTCCCCTCCACTACATTTCCCCGCTGTCAAGCTCCCAGGGCAGCAAACCCCTGAAGGCGGCACTGCTGTGGGCTCGTAGATCCGCAGTGCCCACAGACCTTCTCTCCAGCCAGTGTCAGTCCTGTCATTCTCCAACCCCGCTGTCAAACCCTGGACGCTGTGGGCTCGTAGCTCTGCAGTGGCTGCAGAGATTCTTCTCTGCCATTGTTGGTGCCTTTTATTCCCCCCCCCCCCCCCTGTCACTGCCCCTGGCACTCTGCCATCTCCCGTCCCTGGGGTGCCAAAGTTGTTCACCCGTTGTCTCTCTCCTCACCGCCATCGCATATTGCTTGCATTATGGAAGACCTAAGAAAACTCGGACCATAAGGTTGGATTTCAGAAAGGCAGATTTTAATGGATCCAGAAAGAGGATAGGAAGAATCCAATGGCTGGATGTTTTTAACCCATTAGAGATCAAGAGCAGTAAATGTACGGCGCTTGATCCTGGACTTTATTCCCAGCCGATGGTAAAAATATGCCGCAGGATTAAAGCCCCTGCTTCTGCAATCATTCAGAAGCTGGACGAGTTGTCAACTGTTAGACACAGCTGATAACCCAGAAGAGGACGTAGAAGTGGGTTTTAGCCCCTTCTGCTTTCCCTAGTACACAGCGCTCAATGAGTGCTATGTACTAAAGAGTGAAAGTGGAAGTGTTTCTTCCACAATGCTAGCCAGCGGTCACGTGACCACCAGGATCCCCTGACACAGCAGAGCTACAGTGTTCTTGCAGACCCTGATCAGCTCTTCCAGGAACTACTGTCACTGCAGGGTTATGTTGTTTCTGTTACTGGGGCTCCTTTGGATGCCCCAGCCACAGCAGAAAAATGTCATAAAAAATAAAAAAAGACAATGTGAATATCCCCCCGAGGTCTTATATGACATCATTGGGGGACATAGATAGTAAAAAAAATAATTACATAAATAAGTAAAACAAAATTACAGGATAAAATAAAAATATATACATAAGAAAAAAAATAACCCAAAACCGACGCTACCCAAAACGGTTGTCCTATGCGCCCTCTAATCCAAAAGCCTACATATTATATATCAAAATGTCCGAAACAAAATGAGGAACCCATTGCCATTTATTTTAGCGTAAATATACTAATTTTGAAAAAAATTATAAATGTAAAAAAAAAAAAAAACATTTTTTTTTTTACCCCCAATAAAACTAAAAAACAGGAAAAAAAAAGACAGTGAAAAAGATATTTAAAAAATAGCTCTATATGTCATGGAAAAAAAATGCACCAAAAATAATTTTGGTAGTCCCACCTTCTCTATAACATGATGCCTGCAGTTTGGACAGCATGTTCGAGCCGATAGACTCCCTTTAACCCATTCCCACTCCAGGGCGTAAGTTTACGTCCTGGGAGCGGGGTACTTCCCGCAACAGGGCGTAAACTTACATCCTGGGGATAGCGCGGGATCACATATGATCCCGCGCTATCCCGCAGCGGGAGCCGGCTGTCAGCCACAGCCGGCGTCCCACTGCAACAGCGGGGGGGGGGGGGGGGGGCGGCATCGGAGATGCGCCCCCCGCTGTTAACCCCTTCCCTGCCGTGATCTAAGTAGATCACGGCATGGAAAGTGTTCACAGCGCGCTCCCTCTGTGTCTTTGGCCGGATCTCGCGATGTTATCACGAGAGCCCGGCCTGTCGCCATGGCAACAGGACGCCAGACACTGGCGTCCTGTGTTGCCAGTGCCTGAGATCGCTGTATAAGCAATAAGGCATGGCAGGGCAGTAGCCCTGCCATGCCTTATCACAGCGATCATCAGGGCTGAGGTGAAAGTCCCCCAAAGGGACACAAATGTTGTAAAAAAATCAATTTAAAAAAAATGTTAAAAAAAAAAGTAAAAAATAAAAAACTTTTTTAATGCTTTTTCTCAGGTTAGCATAAAAAAAGGTAAGAAAAAATTAAAACCCCACATATTTGGTATTGACGCGTCCATAACGACGCGTACAATAAGTTGCTCTTGCTTTTTACGGAAGCACGGAATAAAGCGTAAAAAAAAAAACACTAAAAAACTGAGGCAAAATGCAAATTTTTAGCATTTTGCCTCACTAAAAACGCAATACAAGTGATCAAAAAAGCCGTATGTACCCCAAAATGGTACCAATAAAAACTGCAGCTCATCTCACAAAAAATAAGCCCTCATAGAGCTCCGTACATCAAAAAATAAAAAAGTTATAGGACTTTGAATGCAGCGATTTAGAAAAAAAAAATGATTTCCAAAAAAGGGTTTTTATTGCAGAAAAGTGAAAAAACCTAAAAAGAATGTTAGAATTTTGGTATCGTTTTAACCGTACCGACCCGCAAAAAAAATGGAATGTCTCATTTATGCTGCATGATTAACGCTGTAAAAAAAAAATCTATGGCAGAATTGATGTGTTTTCTCTCCTTGCTATCATAAAAAAAAAATTAAAGTTTTACAAAATAGTCAAATGTACCCAAAAGTGGCACTGATAAAAACGACAGTTTGCTACGCAAAAAACAAGCCCTTATATGGCCGTATCGACGGAAAAATAAAAAAGTATGACTTTTGATAAATGGAGAAGAAAATCCGCCAAAAATCCTTGCGTCCTTAAGCCCAAAATAGGCCATGCCATTAAGGGGTTAAGGCTTCGTCACTTCAAGGCTTCACTGTTTGTAGCTGTACTGGCTATATATATTTCTTATTGCTATATCCCCTTTAATATTATTGATTATTTCCACACTTTATTATGTTCCGCAGATGATACATAAGCAGACGCACTTCATTTTGTAACTGCTATTCCTATGTGGGAAAGATGTTTCTGGAGTCTTTGCCGCTTCCAACTTCTGTTTGTTTTCTCGATTTGTATTTTTTTGGCTTAGATACAAACATATTTTTTGAAGAATTTAATTAATTAGAATTTTTTGGTAATTGATTGGCCAATACTTCCCTCTGCTAGTTTGGTTTGTTTATGAAATATATAGTAGGCCTCTATACGCGTCAGCTCTAAAGTACGCACAATACCGTACATACACATGAGCACTGAAGTTATAAATTCAACCCCAATTAAGATGATCGTTAATAAGATGTTGTGATTTAATATACTTGTTTGTCCTCTCCTAGGCCTTTCACCCACGTCATTCATCTCAGTGCTTTATATATCAGAGGCTATGGAAATTGGAAAGAACATACAAAAATCAACTATAAATATTCATGTTTGCTTAGGCACATAGTTTCCTCCTCACGGATGATGCCCGGCTGTACCGTGTGCATGCTGATCCTGCCAGCTGCTGGTAAAATCCAAGTCTTTGTATTTGCTGCGAGCGTTTTCTCTAATATTACGTGAATTATTTAGTACATTCTGGCAGCTTCTACTCGGGTGAACTACTGTCACACCTATAAGCTCCACTGTTCTATTTTATTATAGACCTCTGACCTCTAAAGACATCACATATTAATGATGTGTCTCGTTTTCGATACCACTAGACTTATCTACAATTGGGAATTACTTTGAAAACATTAGAACCAAACTGATTTTTTTTTTACAAGATTGGGAAACCATTGAGAGTGTAGCTGTTGCCCTACTCTATACAGGATCAATAACCGAGCGGGAATATGTCAGCGCCGTCAGGGGTGGGGCGAGGGCCTACGCTTCCCCTCTTCAATCTGCCATCTCTTGCTTATGTTCTCAGGGCCGTGAGGAGCATCCAAGTGGAGCAATTAAGTAGAGATCAGTATGCTGGGTCCAAGTTCTCGGGATGGAGAAATGACTTATCCGGGCAAGGTTGTGTCAATAGCTTATTTGTATGTGAAGAGAGACTCTTATGAATGTGATTTCGCTACTCAAACACTGAAGCCAGGCTTCATTAAACACGGACAATGTTAATTTTATATATCGTAGAGTTTACACCAATTCACAGGCGCTTTTTATGGTTGTGTCCCACAGCTGTTGATTGAACACTCCTAATTTAACTCAAAATATGTTTTGCCAAGCAGTCTCCATCAATAATTATACTTTATATTTAAAAAGGTTATCCATGTTTTAAAAATTGATATCGCTGTTCTCAGGATAGGCCATCAATATCTCATTGGTGGTGGTCCAATTTCCATTAACCACGCCAATCAGCATTCTGAAGAGGCTGCGGCGCTTGGTCTCTTCAATGTTTAAATCGGAGTATGATCCGTTTCCTACTCAGAGTGCCGTACTTTTTACAGTGGCCATTCAGAGTACTGCAGCTGTCGCCCAATGAAGTGAATGGGGCAATGCTGCAGTACTCCGAATGACCTCTATGCAAAGTTTAGCGTTGGGAGTAGAGATGAGCGAGCATACTTGTCCGAGCTTGATGCTCGTTCAAGTATTAGGGTGCTCGAGATGCTCGTTACTCGAGACGAGCACCACGCGGTACTCGTATCGATTAAACGAGCACTGACCATTGAATTCAATGGAGCCGGCAATACAGCCAGCTCCATTGAAAACAATGGCCTGCTGGCTCCCTGCATTCCTTTTCAGGGAAGGACTTTACATATAAGCCCTTCTCTGAAAAAGAAAGATTTTAGTGTAAAAAAGAATAAAAATGCAGGCATTCTCTTCAATGGAGCCGCTGCTGCTGCCGGCGGCTCCATTGAAGACAATGGTCTGCTGGCACACCTGAATTCTTTTTCAGGGAAGGGTTTTACATATAAGCCATTCCCTGGAAATGAATTAAAAGTGATTTCAAAAACAAAAAAATAGATACTCACCTCCCTTCAGCTTCCGGGGCACAGCCGCGTCTTCTCCTGCTGTCCCCTGCACTGTGGTGCTGAACTGCTGATCTATCACCAGCCGGGGATTTAAAATCCCCACCTGCTGAAAGAGCTGAATGTGATTGGCTGAGGTGCTCACTGCTCAGCCAATCAGAGGCAGCTCTCACTCACACCCATTCATGAATTCATGAATGGGTGGCAGGGACCAATCAGGGGCAGCTCTCAGCTGTCAATCAGAGGCAGCACTCACTCACCCATTCATGAATTCATAAATGGGTGTGAGTGAGAGCTGCCTCTGATTGGTGAGGCTGTGACCAAATCAGAGGCAGCTCATTCAGCAGGCGGGGATTTTAAATCCCCGGCTGCTGAATACTACTCAGAGCAGTTCAAGAGAACCGCCGGCCAGACGCGGCTGAACTCTGGCTGCAGCGGAAAGGTGAGTATACATTTTTTTTTTATTTTTACACATTTTAGGATGATTTTCAGGTAAGGGCTTATATTTTTAAGCCCTTCCCAAAAATTCATCCCGCGCTCGCCGGCAGCCCATTGCTTTCAATGGAGCTGGCTGTATTGCCGGCTCCATTGAATTCAATGGGCTAACATCGTTCTTCTCTGCCACAGCTGTTACAGCTGTGGCAGAGGAGAATGATCTTTATGCTGACAGTGCGGGGGGGGGGGGGGTCTCACTGTTGCCACTATTGTGGCTTAATAGTAAGACCTCGGAGCCCGAAATGCAGCCCTGCATGTTGCTCCTCGCCTGCCCTATCCATTTCTGTGTTTTTTACATGACTTTGGTGATTTGCTAAGATTTTCACAAATGAAAACCTTAGCGGAGCACCAGTCATATACAAAAATGCTCGAGTCGCCCATTGACTTCAATGGGGTTCGTTACTCGAAACGAACTCTCGAGCATCACTGAAAGTTCGACTCGAGTAACGAGCACCCGAGCATTTTGGTGCTCGCTCATCTCTAGTTGTGAGTATGAACAGGATAATATGAGGCCATAGCATATGTTGGACATTGAATCATTCTGAGGTGTCTAAATACTTAACATTACAATAATCATCTTTATTTACATAGTATATACATATAACACCACTTGATATTGGGGCTCACAATCTATATTCACCAATGTTTTTTGGAGGATCCCCATGCAAACATACAAACTCTATGCAGATGTTATTCTTGGGGGAATTTGAACCCAGTACCCCAACATTGCAAGACAACAGTGCTAACCACCGAGCGATCATGCTTTTTGTTCAATGTCAGGGTGTTGTTTTCATCCTGGATGACATGGGCACTAACATTATCTCCCTGCTACACAACCGCATTGACTTGTGTAATAAAAGGTCCCCCATTGTAGCTGTTTTCTGCCCCCCCCCCCATCCCAACCTGGACCAGCAGGAAAGCAGTGTCTATAGCAAATAATCTATCTTGAATCAACTAATTCAGCTGTAGCGATCCTACTGGAATGCAGCGGCCCGGGTATCTCCCAGGTGCGGACGCCAGCCCTGTTTGAACAGTCCAGCCCATGACCTAACCAGTCTACCAGGAATTCTTCTAGTAGAGCTTCTGGCTAATCTGCATCTACCCTGTTCTTCTACATGATTGCAATGCTATGTCTTCAGGACAGCTGTGTTATGCTTGTGCCAATACTGCAGCTTTCTTCTCGGATCAGATCAGGGCAATATTTGCTGAAATTACAAATTTGCTTTAAACTTTGTTGCCCAATGCAAAATCTGAAACTCTTCTTCATCATTTCTAGTAATGGTCTCCTTATATGGAACTTAGAGGCTTCTTGGGCCTGGGTCTAACTGCAACTCCTATAGTTAACTGCACACCTCAGTATGTAACAAGTATATGCATTGTGCATATAATAACCTACCCCTTTCAGTGTCTATTTAAGCCCTTTTTCACACTTGCATTGGGGCTCTGAGAGAGTTAAGTTGTTCGGCTCCGTCCTCTGATACGAACAATGAAAATACTGGAACCACTGGAATTGGCACATGCTAGAGCTGAATGACATTGAATGCACCTTATTGATTATGATGTTGTCCATTTTGGCATTCTGATTAATATTTTAGCTGACAAAATAGTACATCATACGTGCTATTGTGTCTGGGACTTTCTGCTGGATTTGCGCCAGGAAACTCTGAGAAGAACATTGGAGACAGATGTGAATGGGCCCTTGCAGTGCCATTCAAAAAGCCTTAAGACAATAATAGCCACAGTGCCTTCACAGCAGTGTCATCCACTTGCCCCATAGCCAATGTATGCACATGTGCCATCTGTAGTGCAAGTATAAGTGACAGCCAATTTATTGACCTATTCCTCATTCTCATGACCGGGAGAGTATCAAAAGCTTCCTGAGCTTCAGGTACCCCGCTCTCCTGGTATCTGATGTCCAGGCAGTTAAAGCCAGAAAAACAGGGGTGCGACTTCTTACGGTTTATTGCCCTATGGTGCTCAAATAATGCTACCAGAAAGTGCCCAAATAATACGGTACCATATATGATGTGTGTCAAAATAAAAATTACATTACTCACAGTACAATATAAAAACAAATCCAGTTCATAGTAGCTTACATAAGATATGGCACAAAAAGTAATGTGCCAACAATCCTGACATGTCGAAAAAAGTAGGAAAAACTATAAATCTGTCTTATAGCAACTCATGTATGAAAGAAAGTGGCTCTCCATATCATCAATCAAAGGCAGTAGAGGGTGAACTTGAAGAGGGATATTGAAACTCGGGGGTAAGTACATTTTGGGGAAAGTGTCTTGTAAGATGAAGTTCTTCCAAGTCACAAGTAAGCTGAATTAAACAGCACATAATCTAGTCTATACTGTAAATGTGTGCGTCCTTCCAACCACGTAATGTCCGTAGAGTGTTGTATATATTTGCCCTTTCTGTAGCACATAAAAGCAAGAAACCACCTTGTTAGAGCACCAAGCTGTGCGGATAATACGCTCATTTCCTTCTATTCTTTACACGGAGTAGAATGTATCAGAAGCTTTGTTGTTTGACTGATTTGTATTCAGGGAGTCTTGTAGGTAACCGTAGAGTGCATGTTTCTTTTATCGCTGATTTTGAGCCTTTGTCTTAGATAACAATGCAAATCCTCTCGACCTCGCAGCATCTTCTTGGAAATACACTTCATTTTATATCATAACTTGTGACTACAAGAACGGTTATCAGTAGGATTCACAGTGGGAAAAATTAAGTAAATGGAGTCTTCAAGAGCTGCCATTGATTTAGGAATTAAAGGACAATGCAACAGAATACGTTAATGTTTTTTCCTGCATCTTTTAAGAGTTTTCAACATGATTGACTAGTTCTAAAATGCTAGTTGAATCAATGACACTAGTTAACAATTTTTTTTTGTTCCTGGCACTTTGTTTGATATTTCATAATTCACATGTATTCTTTTATTGAGTCATAACTTTAGTTTTGTACCGAGGCAGTATTGTAGCCGACCCTATATCCTATACAGTACATCACTGCACACATCACAACCAATCACGGCACTTTGTAAACAAATATGTTATTGCGCATGACTAATGCAGCTGTTTGCTTTTGCAAGCCTGGAGCTGCCTGGAAATCTGATGCAGACTTTATATTGGTTTTCCTATGACCTGGAGAGGTTGAAGGGGTATATACAAAAACAAACAGATGCATGTGTCGTGCGCAATGACAAAACCAATGTTATGACTAAATCAAAACATATTACCAGTTACATGTGACATATGCAACACAAAACTAGTGTTAAATTCCCAGGAAAAAGAACAACAATTTTTTTTAACCTAGTGTTATTTTAGTATGAATGAATGTAAATGGTAATTGATTTGAATTAGGTTTACTGATCTTATGCAAAGAAGGATAAGAAAAAAATCACAGGTTTTATTGTGTAAAAGGAAAATTTTAGAATGAATAGTTTTCCTGGCAGCAAACTCAAAGTTTAAAGCTACGGATAGGTATTTTCTAAATGTTTGTGATATGAGACATCAGAAGCTAAAGGTTACAACCTGTGAACAAAAAGTGTATTACACAGTATTATTAAAGGTGCTCTGCTGGATTATAAAAATGGGTTAACAGCAGGAAAGTTGATACAATATTAAAAAAGAACAATATTCATTTGTTTATTCCCCCACTGATCCAGTGATCCCCACTGGTCTCTGCATACTTTCCTGCAGTGATAACTTTACGTACATTTGCATTCTTCTTTAAATGACTGTTCGATGCGCCACTGCTGTTTGCTTGGTACACTGAGTGGCCATTTGGTGCATTACACTATTTGTGTAGCCCATTGCTGTCTACTCACTGCCGAGCAAGGCAAACTGTGCAGGTATGCTACAATAGCACGTTTTGTAAGTCATGTTAAAGAAGCATAAATCTGTGCATCCACATAACTGCTGAATGCATGGAGGGCGTTAGCTATCTTTGAAAGACATCACGTGGCCACATCAACCACAATCAGAGGCACCTCATTAATGACAGCAGCATTAAAATGGCCCAATAGAAGGAAGAAGCTCCTTCTGTCAACCAAACAGCTTGCCCATGATGAGATTGTGAGTGGTCATATGTTTGTGGTGGCAGCCTGTGGCTTTGTGAAGGCCCTCAGGACTGCCATGGATGCTTGTCTTTGAAGCACTTCTTGTGGCAAGATTTAATAAAATGCCTGACAAAATACAGTATACTGCAATCCTGAAGTACTGCAATATATTATAAAAGCAATTCAAAAGATTTCTAGTTCAAGCCCCCTACGAAGACTAAAAAAAAGTAAAACAAAGATTTTTTTTAATTAGTTTAAAAAAATATGAAAAGTTTTATTTTAATATGGGGTTAGCATAATCACAAATAATTTATACACTTTAACAGCCCAATAAAGAGCCGAGTGGCATTCTCTATCTATATGTGACTCCACTGCAATGCAGTGATTCAAGAAACTCATTTCTCACGATTAAATTACCCCAATTTCTTTGACTGTCAGTTTCACAGGGTCTCTCTCTCTATATCATGAACTAAATCTAAGAGGGATGCTATCCTTTTGAAAAATTCTCTCCCATTTACTCCTACCAAAACCAATATTAATAGTGAAGGATATTTTATTATCCTTTCAGGTATGTTGACAGGGAGTCACATTCACCACAGTATATGCTCCAAACTCAGCACCCTCTACATTTTTTACATTTTTTTTCCATTGTTTGGAAAGGAATGCAGACTCATACATTATACTGGGTGGAGACTGCAAAGTTATTTTGAACACTCACTGGGGCCAAAGTAGCCCACACCCTTCTATCCCGGCTGCCCCCTTATCACTTCACTACTAAATACGGTCACTAGGTTTCATAGATGTATGGAGACAGTATCAACCACTCGATAGAGAATGCTCATTTTTTTATCAAATGCACAATAGTCATTCTTGAATAGACTTCTTTTTAGTATCAACGTATTTAACAACGGAAAATCATGACTTGGCTTATTCTGTATGCACTTGGTCTGACCACGCTATTCATTCCTGTACTGTCTCCTTTCTACTTAATGTCACAAATTTTGCATGGAAAATAAATGATTCATTACTGACTAGAGATGAGCGAACGTACTCGGATAAGCACTACTCGTCCGAGTAATGTGCCTTATCCGAGTACCGCTGTACTCGTGCTGAAAGATTCGGGACGCTCCGCTGCTGACAGGTGAGTCGCAGCGGGGAGCGGGGCAGAGCGGGCGGGAGAGAAGGAGAGAAAGATCTCCCCTCCGTTCCTCCCCGCTCTCCCCTGCAGCTCCCCGCTCCGCAGCGCGTCCCGAATCTTTCAGCACTAGTACAGCGGTACTCGGATAAGGCACATTACTCGGACGAGTAGTGCTTATCCGAGTACGTTCGCTTATCTCTATTACTGACCCATCGTGAACTAGTCCCTAGCATATCCAAAGTATTTCAGAAGTATTTTTCCATCAACAGATCAGGAACTTCCCCCTCTTCCCTTCAGCTAGTTCACAAAGCTGTCATTAGAGGAAACTTAATCCAAGCTGCTTCTCGGTTAAAGAAACAAGAACGAAAAGTCCTAAATACTTTGTTTGATAAACTAAATTTGAGAGACAATATGTTGAGTGTCCTTCCCCTCCCCTGCACACTCAGATCGCTGGAACTAGGGCTGCCTTACTGGCTGAACGAACAGACAAGGCCGAAAAAGCAATTTGCTGAAGAAAAACTAAGGTTTAGCTAAAAAGTTAGCTCCAAGGTTTGTTAGGAAGCTTAATTCCCACATTCGAGAACCTCAACTATATCAACTACACACACTGCAGGGCTCACTCACTACGGACCCTAAGCAGATGCTTAATATCATGCACTGCTTCTGCTCTTTATACAATGTTTCCTCTCTAAATGCTATTAAAATTAAACAATGGCTTTCCTCATTGGTCTTCCTTCTCTCCTATGGATTCCTGTGCAAGTAGTACAAAAAAACTATGTAAATTAGGTATGTCCATAATCGTACTGACCGACAGAATAAAGTTAACATGTCATTTTTGGTGCAACATGCATGCCATAAAAACAACACCCACCCACCCCAAAAAAATGGCACAATTGTGTTTATTTTCCATTTCATCCCACTTAGAAATTTGGTAAAAGGTAAATGGTGCCATAAAATACAACTTGTCTTAAAAAGCCCAACCTCATACCGCTATGTCGACAGAAAAATAAAAAAAGTTATGAGGAGAAAACAAAAATGAAACAAATAAAAGATGGCCGTCATCTCCTCTGGTGATTAATAATATCACTGAGCTTAACCCTTTCCAATCCAATTTGTATCCTGGTATTCCTAGGGGGCTTACTCTTTTTCTGCCGTTATACAACAGTGCTATCTGCTGGCTAAAGCCAGTACTGCATGAGGTGACACGTTGGATAGGCTCCGACAGCAGAGAGGCTGGCAATATACAGTAAGAGAACCCCGACGGACGTCTTCCAACATCGGAGCTGCACAGCCTTAAATCATAATGTCTTCAGACGTCAGACAGTGGATTGGAAAGGGTTAAATCTTCTGGGTCTCAATGCAAAATCTATTAAGAGAGCCTTGTCTACAATAAACAATTTATAATACTGGCGCCTTACAGTTTGTGAAAGAGGAGCTTCTGGCCTCCTCTGGCAGGGACAGATGACACTGCTACCTCTGCACCCTATGGATGCTTATCTGATATCAATACTTGTTTGTATAATTTCATGATTAATGTGTTTTTGGTACACTTTTTCTTCTAGTTTTTTTTTTCTATCAAAGCCAGAAGTGGATTCAAAAGAAATGGAAATTATAAAAGACTTCTACTTCTCCTTCCTATTGGATCCACTTTTGGTTTTGGTTCATAAACTGCAGTGGCGTTCAAAAAAAAATAAATTTGTACGTGAAACCAGCCTAAGATAGGCAAAGGGCATGTTATAGGAAATGGCTCATTTCAGTTTAGTTATTTGGTATAATAAATAGGGTTTAACCCTTTCCAATCCACTGTCTGACACCTAAAGACATTCTGATTGAAGGCTGTACAGCTCCGATGTCAGAAGACGTCCGGCAGGGTATTCTTACTGTACATTACTGGCCGCTCTGTTGTCAGGGGCCTCTCCAGCATGTCACATACCGCAGTACTGGCTCTAGCCAGCAGATGGCGCCATTGTATAATGGCAGAAAGGGAAAGCCCCCTAGAAAACCCTGAATCCAAAATTGGATTGCAAAGGGTTAATGGTGGTTTCACTCATAATTATCTAAATCCATACCAGTAGGGTTTACTGGAACTGAAGACTAAGTAGAAATGTTCAGACATTCTTAAAGGGGCATACATTCATGTATTGATATGTCTGACCTTCAATGATATGCCTGGCCTTCAGTATATTTGACATAAAACATAACATTTTAAGTGAATTCCATTTATTTTGAACAGTCAAGCCCACGCCTTCACATCTACAGTACAGGATATAGAGTATACTTACCTGGGACTTAGTACAGGTGGAACACTGATATTGAAAGCAGGAAGTTGAAGTTTACAAGGTCTTCCGCCATCACCAGCTGGGAACTTGCCCTTTTCACTTGATCCAAGGATGTCTCCGAAGCTCTTCTCTGCTCTCTTAGTGGGAGTTTTAAAAGCACGTGGCGTCAGAGGGGATAGCATTGGAGAGCTGTACGCTTTAGGCACCTTTAGAGAGGATTCAACAGGACTCATTCCTCTTGGGCTAATCGGCAAGGGACATTTCTCATCATCTTCAAATTCATCATCCTCCAGAATGGATGGAAGCTTCTGAATCAAACCTCCATTGCTCTCATGATCGAGCTGGTAAAAGATATTGGACAGCATTAGATTTCATTTAACATTCAGCTGGAGCTTTCATTACTACAGTAATATTAAAAAAATGACTATTTCTTCTTAAAGAAATTCTGTCGCCTGCTCCTAGAATTAGAAACTAATTCTATCACATGTATGAAGCAGCCGCTAGAGGATTTTAGGTCCTCCTTTTATTGGTTCATTTTCCAGGCACCATATTGGCTTCCTGCAGCCATGTCAACTATTGGCACTCCACAATTGCATTGTGGGATGGCTGATGGGATGACTGAGGAGACTCCAAACCATTTGAATGCCTTGGTTACCAGTGATTGCAGCATTTAAGCGGTTAAATTGCCAGAACCGGAGTCAACAACAGGATTGCAGCTGTCAGTTCAAGCCACAGATCTGCTTTGGTTATGTGCGGCTCACCTTTGGACCCACCTTGTAATTAGCGCCATACATCTTCAGTGTGATTTTTGAATTGCTGTCCTGCTGCATTGTACATGTTGGCACATGTCGGGGAGGTGTTAAAGGAGTTGACCACTGACATAGCTTGAACTGAGCCATCTCCAGCAGTAGCAATGAAAGGAACAGAGCAGCAGTGCACATCCTCAACTATCGCTCCAAGCTTTCGACAAACTTAAGAAAGGGAATAACTTGCTGATCAGTGGGGATCTCACCACTGACACCCCCGCTGATCTGGAAAACAGGGCTCTCATGTCCCAATTTCCTGTCACAATGGGAGTCACTTTTCTCCCCTCAGTGGCGTCACTCTGAATAGAGCGCTGGCTGAGCATGTGCAATCAGTGCTCCATTCATTTATATGGAAATACCTGAGCGAGTGCACCTCTCTCGCAGGGTTCGCCTGCCTCATTGGTTTTCTTTTGCCTTCCTCTGGATCAACACTGGGGGGTAGTAGGCTGAACTGGATGGACATGTCTTTTTTCGGCCTTACATACTATTTTACTCTGTTCGGCGAGCAGGAAAGGGGAGTCCCTTGGCCAAGCGGATCCGTCTTATGACGGAATGGAACAGCACCGAACGAACCCTACTAACTATATTGGAGTCCTTTCGGCATCCGCTCAGCTGCCCGGCACAAATGCGGCTCAAATTACCAAAAGAAAAAGCGCTGCATGCAGCATTTTGTGCCACATCTGCGACGGAACCTCTGAACGGAGGATTAGGCGCACATGTGAAACCGGCCTAACAAGTATTATCTTTATGACTCCTTACAACTTATATTACAGTTTTCCAATTTTTTCATAAACAATGTCTGTCCGTGATTTCCGTGAACCATATGTGTAGCCTGTGAACATGCACAGGGGCCCAGCAGTCAAGACGGTCCATTACTGCTACTGTCACTATTGCTACACTCAATATTGGTTCCTACTGTTGATTAAGCCCCTTATAAAGGGTTATATGCCTTCTTACTGTTGGAAAGGTACAGTAGTAAAGCAGTTTCGAGAGAGCCATGAATGAGGTGGGCAATGGCCAGCACCCCACTGCCATCAAATCACCAAGTGAGAATCAACTGGTTCTCCAACTGTTCTTGCACAGGGGCCCTTAGTCTTGCATCTATGCCTCTATCACATGACTAGCATAACCTTTTATCCATTGGAGGTCAACAATGAAGCTTCCCAATGAATGACAAGAAGAGGTTTTGAAATCAATGGGGAATTGATGCAGAAAGTATGTTGAAAAAAATGGTAAAACTTTTTTTTTCATAGAATTACATTTATATTTCTGAAAGCCTCCTTAGTAAGTGGACTTGGAGATGGGAGATAAATACATCTTTCAGGAGAGGATAGATACATCTTTCAATTGACATAGAGTTGTATAGACTGAAGGATGTCAGCTAGGCTTCGTATGGAATATTGGGTGATGCATAGTCAATCATTCTGCACCATATATTACAATAATCATCGTCAATCTCTGTGGTCTGTCAACAGGATGCAAAAAGTGAGTGTCTTGTCAACTTTGCACCCTTGATTGCAGGTTATTTATTACATCAGTTGATTTGTCACTAAATAGGGACTAATCGTATCTGTGCAATTACCTTCCTAACATAGCTCCCCGCTGCCTCTGCTCAAACAGTTCTCTGAGCAGAGTCATTCTGTATCGAGCAATTACATCCCCGCCAGCCCTTTGTGCTTCATTCTGGCAGTGGATCCATATCTTCGTTTAAGGAGCTAACTCCGAGAATACAGCTGCTTGATTGTGAAAGGGAAGTAGCTGGTGTGGCCGCAACCGCTGATTGCGCTCTCCCAGCAGACCTCTGATCGTGCTCTGTGGGGGATAGGGAAACTTGCAATGCCAAATAACTGCCTCATGATTACTTCCTTGCAAGTCAATATATCACAGGCAATTCATTCTCATACTTTTAAATGAGCCAGTTCTTTTAAGCAACCATCAGACCTATCCAATTAGCCAGTAAGTGTCCATCAACAGTAGCACATAATGAATGCAGAAAAAAATCATCAATAAACCGGAATTAACATTTATAAACATCTTAAAAAGATGATGTCACTGCTAAAAGTAAATTACGGAAGACTTAATAACAGTAACATATGGGGTGCAATAGCAGTACCCACAGATTACCAACAGTCACTCCCAAATAGAAGATTGCAACATAGTACTCTCAATGACTTTCCGAGAGCACCATAGTATCTTATTAACTAGTAATGGAGTTAATAATAAGGCTACATGCACATAGGATCTGTATCACATGGATCCCAAATACAATGCCCGTAGAATTCTATGTGCACATACACTTTCCTACCAAAAGTATTTGGACATCCTTATCAGTAGAATGTCTTATTAGCATGTTATGGGTACTAAACCATAAGATGAAGACCCTTGGAACTGCACACTGTTGAATATACAGGTTATGCCACTGCACCCAAGTCATCCATCATGAAGCACAATCCATCAGCCTGTCTACAATGGTGCAAGGAGCAGTGTCATTGGACAGTTGAGCAATGGAAGAATGTTCTATGGAGTGACAAATCACTTTGCTCCATCTTTAAATCAGATGGACATACCTGGGTGTGGAGGATGGCTGGGGAATGACTCCTGCTTGAGTGTGTTATGCCAACAGTTAAGTACGGTGAAGGTTCCATTATGGTCTGGGGATGTTTTACGTGGTATGGGCTTGTTCTGTTGGTTGTAATGGCAAGAACCATGAACATGGAGGTGTACCTTGACATTCTAGACAGTAATATGCTGCTGACAATGTAACAATACTATGGAAATGGTCAGTAATACTTCCAACAAGACGACATGCCTTGTTACAAATCCAACGTTGTTTTACGTTGGTTTGAGGACATGGATGTTCCACAATTGGACTGACCTGCACAGAGACTCGACCTGAACCCTACTGAGCAGCTTTAAGATGAATTGGAACATTGGATTAGGATATACAAACAGCGTCCATCTTCTTTGAGAGAACTCAACAGATGTCTGCAGAACAAATGGAGGGAACTACCAGCTGAAGGGTATCAGACGTTAGTAGAAAGCATGCTACTGAGAGTATCTGATGTCGTTATGACCAAAGGAGGTCCCACTAAATATTAACACATGTGAATAAATACTACTTTTGATTCTTGTTCAGGTGTCCTATTACATTTGGTAGGATAGTGTACTGCACTTTTGGAAAAAAGTCAATGCATGTCATATTACAGAAGGAGGGGCAGCATGGTAGCTCTGTAGTGCTGGGGTCCTGAGCTCAAATCCGTCTAAGAGCAACATCTGCATGCTGTTTGTGTGTTCTCTCTGCGTGTGTCTTCTCCAGGTAGCCTGGTTTCCTCCAAAAACATACTACAGCTGGGTTCACGCCACATCTATAAACAAATCTATGGTTTCCAACTCGGGTTCCATGTGCGTGAACTACGCTATTCTGTCCTCCAAAAAAGATATAAACAAATGTTTATGTCAAAGTTTGCATCTTTGGTCTCCTTTTGCCTCTTTACAGTCAATGGTTCCATCATGTCTTCCATACTAATACCATCAGCCAGTATTCAACAGAATGACAGGAACCATGGACGTGGTTCAAATGCAGGGTAAACCCAGCCTAAAAGGTTCATTTGGAATTTATATTGTCTGTCCCAAAGGGACCAAATTAAGTGATGACAGTCTTTGTACAGCGCTGCAGAATATGTATAGGCTATATAATGAGTTGATTAACCCCTTAGTAACAAAGCTTTTCAAATTTTCCAAGTTGTATTTTTTAATGCCATCATTTTGAGGTACATCTAAAGCATTGTATAACTTGTATTAATTTTTTTTAGGGGGATTGGGAAAAAAACTGAATTTCCATCATTGTTGTTTGGATTTCAGTTTTACGATGTTCAGCAGGCAGAGTAAATAATGTGAGGCCATTATTCTCTGGATCAACACAGTTGCGGCGATTCCAAGTTTATACAGTTTTTTTTTAGACTTTGCTATTTTTATACACTAAAAACACTTTTTGTGTCGCCACATCCCGAAAGCCATAGCATTTTTAGTTTTCAATCAATTGATCTCTATGAAGACTTGCTTTTTGTGAGATAAGCTCTAGTCTTCAATGATCCAATTTTTGGGAACATATAACATTTTGATCACTTTTTATTCCATTTCTTCTAGAGACAAGATTTGGCTTTTTTTTTTTTTAATGGCATTCACCGTACGGTACAAATAATATGTTAAATTATTTCTGTTGGTCAGTAGGACTACTTGGATACCAAGTTTATAAAGTTTTTTTGCAACTTTTTCACACTATAAAAAAAAGGTATGTTTTGCTATTGTTGCATTCAGGCTCGTAACATTTTTTTATGCTCATCAACGGTGCTGTGCGAGGGTTTTCTTTTGTGGGACAAGATGTACTTTTTATTGGTATCATTTGATGATCCATAGGACTTTTTTTTATCACTTTCCATATCATTTTTTTGAGAGGGGAGATATGCAAATGTAGCTATTTTGCCATATTTTTTTTTATTTTTTTCATGCCATGCACTGTGTGGGTATAACAATGTGCTAACTTTTTTTTACATGCGTCATTACAAACGCGGTTATACTAAATTTGTGGTATTTTTTGTGTTTTCTCATATACGAAGGGGGGAAAAGGTGGGGCTTTGACGTTTTCATTTTTTATATTTTTAACTATATCTCTTTTACACTTTCTTAGCTGTTTATTTTTGTCTCTCTAAGGGACTTGAATATCATTACATTTGATTGTTTTTATAATACACTGCTATACTTTAGTATAGCAATGTATTATATTGTCTATAAAGCTTAGCCAGAGGCTAAGACTCATAGGCCACCATAGATGGCATACCTGGAGGCGATCTTTAAAGCCTCCGAGTGTCATAACAGCCCAATGGATGTCCCCTCTCTCTGTCAGGCTTTTACATGCCGCAGTTGCATTGACAGCAGCATGTAAAGGGTTATACAGGTGGATCAGAGGTCTTGCTGTTAGAGCAGGTACCAGGCTGCAATGAGACAGGTGAGTACCTGCTTTCCCTGGTACAGTACACCTGTGCCAGGCTTCTGAAGCAGTGCGGTCAAAGGGCATTAAATAAAGCTAATTAATGACCATCATAGAAAGGCATATAGATGATCGTTAAGGGGTTAAATAAAGAAATTCTACCCTAAAAACACTGCTTCCGAGGGTGACTATACAGTAGTATACAAAGTATGGAACAATACAGACATAGGGAGTGCCCACTGCTATAACCACTTTTAAAGGCAGCTTCTCAAAATGTACTTTGACACAGGTTGACAGTTGTAGTTGTTGAAAAGAGTGATTATGGATGACTGCCTTCCCTGTAAATATGGGACCTCACAGGACAAGTGAGTGAGAATCGCTCACTTGTCGAAGTTGCTTGGTGTTCAGCTCACCTAAAACCCAAGCAACTGTTGGTCCATATAAACAGGCAGTCCATCTATGAATGGCTGCCTGTTTATCCTGAATAGAGGTGGGCGGCCAGACGAGATCCCCGATGCGCTCCACCTCCCTTCTCCGATCGACTATCGCTCCTGTGTGTTTGTGGGCTGCTTAACTTCCCGAGAAAAGAAGGATCGAGGATCTTGAATTTCAACGCCCAATCCTTTTCTTTCCCGGAGGTAAGCTAAAACCATAGCTGTCTGGCTGCGGTTTACCTCTCTAAACACATGACTGTTCAGCCCACAGTTGTTCAATGTGTATAGGCAGCTTTAGTGGCCTCTGAAAAGTTTTGCTTTCCCTCTCATATGTATGCAGGGAGCTCTATGCAGTCAGTTAATTAGGGAGTGGAAGAGGAAATCCAGCACAGCAAGTTTTATTTTTAGCCTCTTCTCCCAGCGGGATTACACCAACAGAGGCTGCTGCTCCGAGCAGCTATGAATAGAATCGAGAGCTATTTTTAGGATCACAAGACATTTCTCTAAGACTCAGAAGCCCCATCCTCTGAGGGATCATTAATTGAGGTTTATGCTCCGTGTTCCGTGCTAGCTATATGCTGCACAGAGCATCATCTGGAATAAGCAGCAGAACACTAAGAGGCTGCAGAGCAATGCGATGTGGAAACTCCCATTAGGCATCCCTATGAATGTAAATTAATGCAAAATAAGTTTTGCAATTCTTCTTGCGTTAAAGGTTACAGACTATGGAAGTTGTATCATTCTGTATGGAAATGTTGTATATCTGTGATGCACTGATAAATGTTGTTTTTAGTGCTGCTACATTACCATGTCTTCATGGTAAAAAAAAAAATGATATGCAGTGACCTTAAAGGGGATCTCACGTACATGTATTAATATGCGTGTGAACAGTGCAAAGAACTGGCAATCCAATCATTTTTTTGCAAAGACTGTAGAGAGGAACAGGGAAAGAGAGAGAGAGAGAGGATTTAAAAAAGATCTAGAAAAGCTTTAGGAGTGGGTGTCGACTAACAGAATGGTCTTTAACAAGGAGAAATGCAAAGTCCTACATCTGGGCAAGAAAAATGAAAAAAGCACATACAGAATGGGAGGAATTGGGCTAAGCAGCAGCACATGTGAAAAAGACTTGGGTATACTAATAGATCATAGACTGAACATGAGTCAACAATGTCATGCAGCAGCCAAAAACAAACAAACATGGGATGGGATGTATTAAGAGAAGCATGGAGTCTAGATCACCTGAGGTAATCATCCCCCTCTACTCTTCCTTAGTCAGACCTCATCTGGAATACTGTGTCCAGTTCTGAGCACTCTGATTTAAAAAAGACGTAAACAAACTGGAGCAAGTTCAAAGAAGAGTCACCAAGATGGTGAGCGGTCTGCAAATCATGTCCTATGAGGAAAGGTTAAAGGATCTGGGAATGTTTAGCTTGCAAAAAAGAAGGCTGAGAGGAAACTTAATAGCTGTCTACAAATATCAGAAGGGTTGTCACAGTACAGAGGGATCAGTCCTATTCTCATTTGTATAAGGAAAGACTAGACGCAATGGGATTAAACTGAAAGGGAGGAGACAGATTAGATACTAAAGAAAACTTCCTGACAGTGAGGGTGATCAATGAGTGGAACAGGTTACCACGGGAGGTGGCGAGTTCTCCTTCAATGGAAGTCTTCAAACAGAGGCTGTACAGACATCTGTCTGGGATGATTTAGTGATCCTGCATTGAGCCGGGGGTTGGACCCGATGACCCTGCAGGTCCCTTCCAACTCTACCATTCTATGATTCTTAACGTAGCAAGAAAGGCAATTTAGGCATCTATATAGGAAGAGGTTCTTTACAGTTAGAATGGTCAAACAGGTGCACTGTTCAGACACAATCCTCTGCTTCCGTGGCTGCCAGGCGAGGGCATTGTCCTACTCTCCCTGTTCACTGAACTTACATTTATTCTCTTCCAGCACTCCTAGGGTTAAATTCAGCTTTAGACCTCATGATCACGACCTGCCCGTGGACATGAGGCCTAAAGTTGATCATACAGAGTAAAGGTGCATTTACACACAAAGATGATCGCTTAAAAGATGGCTTTTCAGTGATCATTTTTGCTTAAACTACTACATGGTACTAATGCCTATTAGTACCAATTAGTAGCATGTGAACCGCCGGGAGCTGTATTCAGAGAACAGATCACCCACTGTTCTCTGAATACATTCCCTTTGTTCTGCCACAGGGGCTAACAGCTAAGACAATGTTATCAGTGCTCTCCGGGCTGAACACAGAGCGGGTTCTTCTTATCTGCTGTTCTGCCAAACGATGGATTTCATGCCGAACTGAAATTCATCATTCCGCAAAAAAGTGATAGATGGGCACAGTTTCACGCAGCGATTATAGCTGAAATATGGTTTTTGAGTGAACTTTGAGCAATAATCGATGTGTCTAAATGGGCCTTAAGATGTATCGCTGACACCTTTATTGCTTGAGACACCTTCCAATTCCCAAAGCCCCTTCTGTACAGTCACCAGATGGCAGGTCAGAGCCGTACCTTTACTATGGGAAACAATGAGGATTAGTTAATTGCTTAAAGATTATAAAACCTGTTTTCACATCCCCTTGTGTGATATTTAGAGCCTCAGGGGCCGGACGCTGTATGCATCCCAGATTAACTGCCCAATATTCATTCTCATCTCTGTATTCCTCTGACAAAATGAGTCGTGTATGGCAAGAGATTATTCATTCTTTAACCCCTTAACAGCCAGGCCTCTGTGGGTCCTAAGGACTCTTTTTTTTTTTGGCTTTTCTCCTTGTTGCTTAACTTTTGCCTATTTGCACGGGCAATTTTTTAAATCTGAGTTTGTAACTGAGCAAACTTGGACATAAGGGCTTCTTCAGGTGTTCATATTTGTACCTCGTATTGCGCATGTAGAAGAAGCACGCACAATACGCAGAGAACAGAACCCGTTGATGTCAATGGGTGCGTTCTCAGCAACGATTTCATGTGTGCTAGAAAATAGGACCTGCTCTAGCTTTCTGCATAGATCCGCATAGACGTCTATGGGAGGTGCGCATAGCCATGAAAAAGAGAACACACTGGGACCTCATTAGGCTAAATAGTCTTAAATCAGAGCAGGAAGAGTATCGGGTGTCTTTTGAACATGGCCTTCTTGTGCAAAAACATACAGTATTATGCGCAGCAGACATGTGTGCAAATCAACCTACTTCACTGCGCTGAGGCGAGCATATTTGTTCACGTACTCAGAACCATTAAAATCAATGGGGTAATGCCAAACATTCCAAAACTAAGAATCCAAAGGCTACAAAATCTCGCTACACAATCATCGCTGCAATGTGAAGCCCATGGTTTCCAATGGGTTCTTTCTAGAGATGAGTGAGCATACTCGCTAAGGACAATTGCTCGAGCGAGCATTGTCCTTAGCGAGTACTAGCCCGCTCGGAAGAAAAGGTTCGGGTGCCGGCGCAGGTGAGCGGTGAGTTGCGGGAGTGAGCAGGGGTGAGCGGGGGGAGAGAGGGAGAGAGAGATCTCCCTCCGTTCCCCCCTGCCGCTCCCCGCCCCCCGCCGGCACCCGAACCTTTTCTTCCGAGAGGGCAGGTATTTGCTAAGGACAATGCTCGATCGAGTATTTGCCCTTAGCGAGTCTGCTCGCTCATCTCTAGTTCTTTCACATGAGTGATGTTTTGTGGACCAAGCGGATGCAGCCTTATTATCACATTATTACATAACTCTAAGCAACTATCATTTTCTTTCTGAGGAAGAAGCAACTCCATTGATTTCTCTTGTCCCACTTCTATAACTTCAAATTTGACCCAAGATCTGAATCGCAAAGGTTTGGTATACAATTTGTATTCAGTTGCCTTAATAAGTCACAAATAACCCTTGTGCAAAACTGATATGGAAAGCTGGCTGTCCTGAATTCTGGACTTTCGAGTCCATTTCACTATACTCCATTACTCTGCAGTATACATCTTCCCAAAAGAAATCCAAGAACTGATGTAATTACTTATGTGATAAAAATTTATAATAATGCCATCACCATAAACAACAGGAAAACTTACTTCTGCTTCACTGCCCTCCCGAAGATTATAAGTAAGGTCATGCTGGATCTCAGAGATAAATTTATGAGAGTATTCTGGATAGAGCTCCAAGACCTCCCGAAGTCCTTTCAGACTGATGTACTGCAGGTCACAGTACGTTAAGGCTTTCACGTTGGCGTTGGTCTTTATCGTCCGGTTTTTGTTAAGATTGTCTGAACCAATCAGATCTCCTTTCCCTGAAAAGAGCAGAGATTTAGAATCATTTTTTGTAATATTCACCAATAGTAAAATGGCATAATACAATTTTTTTTATTGTGATGGTGATAAATTTGCAATATATTTTTACAATGCCCGCATGGGATCCCACAAATTTGTTACAACTTGTACTAGGAAGAACCCTGTGTAACATGTTTAGGGTGCATTCAGATGACCGTATATCAGCCAGGTTTTCACGCCCAGCCGATATACGACGTCTCTCTCTGCAGGGGGAGGAGGCTGGAATAGCCGGGAGCAGTGCTCTGAGCTCCCGCTCCCTCTCTGCCTCCTCTCCACCCCCCTGCACTATTTTTTAATAAGGAGAAGCGGGACGGGGCTGAGCTAATTCCCAGAACTTAGCCCCACCCTGTCCCCTCTCATTGCAAATAGTGCAGAGGGGCAGAGAGGGGGTGAAGAGGAGGCAGAGAGGGGGCGGGAGCTCAGAGCACTGCTCCCGGCTCTTCCAGCCTCCTCCCCCTGCAGAGAGAGACGCCGTATATCGGCCGGCGTGAATACCCGGCCGATATACGGTCGTCTGAATGCGCCTTTAGACTGCTAAAACTGAAGGTGATACAGTAGTATTTGGTAAGGAAGTTGACCCAAAACATTGATTTATATGTCATGTATTACGAGCTTTATATAACATATTCATGTAATAAAGACATTGTGTCTTGGCAGAACTTTTTATGAACAGTTTGTGTTATTCATTATAATGCATCAGTGTTTTTTATTTAGTTTTTAGGTACTTTGCAGAAAATGTTATGTTAAAAAGTATATTCTAGACTAAATAAATTAATTAATAAAATAAAAGTATCTTTCCTAAATTTCTGTCATTGTACCATTTTTTTTCTTCTCATTAGTAACCATGTCATTAAGGAGGACCTGCCATGTTGTAGTCAATGCAATCCTCTTCCCAATCACAACTTATGGCAGTAAAAGTTGGGCCGGAGGAAGATTCATGCCTTAAACCTTTGGTGCTGGAGGAAACTCCTATGAATTCTTTGGACTGCCAAGATCAAGAATATAACAAGTCCTGGATCGCATCAAACCAAAGTTTTCATTGGAAGGCAAAATTACAAAACAGAGGCTCTCATATGTGGCAAAATAATGCAAGCTAATTCATTAGAAAAACCGATAATGTGTGGAGTGGTCAGCGGCAAAAGAAGACCTGGCCACCAAAGAATGCGCTGGCTTGATACTATCAAAGTCAACACCAACATACAAATTATTGAACTGGTGGAGAAGGCTGATCCATAAAGTGTCCGCGAGTCTGTCACGACTAATCGGTTAAAGATAAAAGCCATATTATGTAGTCAGTTTGATGTCACCTATTGACAGTGAGGACTGTCCACCCACTTAATAGACTCACACAACCTCAGAAGCTGGTCTACGAAGAATGAAAAAAGAAGCGTCCATGATGAGTCCCTGGTCCACGTCAGCAGAGCAATGCAGCCATCTCCACTAACTTTATATGGCAGGTCCTCTTTGATGGTGACTTTCACAGCTCTTACTGTCATATCCATGACATAATTATTCCCATCAGACATAGAGGCAAAGGAAAAAGACCAGAGACAGCGCAACCTTCTTCTCATAAACGAGTTCAAAGATTGGGAATATTAACCAGACTTCTCTTTATTAAAGTTCAAAACCAGCAAAAAAATTACTTCTCCAGTGGGAAACACAGCTGCAGCAGATCTTCCTGTTTGGTGTGTTCCCAAGAGCAAAGAAAGAGGCGATACAGGAGGATGCGCTTGTGTTTTTTTTTTTACTGGTTTTGATATTTAATAAAGAGAAGTCAGGCTATTACTCCTGGTCTTTGAACTTGTTTGTGCGCAGATGTTTGCATGGTCACTGTGTTTTTTTGTCTGACTCATTTCACACTCGCTGCTTTTAGCTATGGCATCTATACCAGTTGGCAGCACCTTCCATGGCATATTGCCCTAAAAACACCTTTGGGCACTAAAGCACCATATTCCTTGTGGGACATTTTTCTAAGCCTACAGGGGAGCTCTTTTTTGCATTTTGTACATAATTATTCCCATTGCTCTTGGTATACTTGGTCATTCTTCTCTCCTTGTGTCCCAAGCACTTCACAGCCTCCTGACTCGTCACTCATGTTATATTAGTCAATCATAATCCAACATGAGCAAAATGTCCATTATTAGACCTTCAGGCCCTACTTTCCAAATGCTGTGTTTCATTCCTCCCTTCCCTGTCAAACCTTGTAACAAAATAGAAATATGCAGATCCAGTTTATATTTGTATTATAGCTTGCACAAGGTTTCCTGGAGAACACGGAGGTTAGAAAAAGACACCAAAAGCTAGCCCCCCCACCCCAACCCGTCCCCCTCATCCTCATGTTGAGAAAAGCAGCTGTAGCTTCCAACATGAACAGTGTGGAAATGGGAATTAAATGCACTGCTTTATATCTTAGTTGAACTGAGTATGTAGCGGAACTCAGAATGCTGTATTCAATGTGCCAATAAGCATTTTTTTCTTAAATTACTCTTAGGGCTTCTTCAGATGGGCATATGCACAACCATGCTTGCTGCTATGGAACATAGTTGCGCATTAAGGCTGGGTTCACACAGGGCGGATTTGCCGCGGTTTTGCCGCAGCAGATCCGCCCGCGGCCGCTAATCTCGGGATTAGCCAGCCATGTGGACTAGATTTCTCAGAAACCTCATCCACGCAGGACGGCCAATCCGCTGCGGTAAGTCTGGCTGAAACCGCAGCTGCGGCGGCCGCAGCCGCGGTTTCAGAAGATGCAGCATGTCTATTTACTTTTTTTTTTTGTTTATTTTCGTCGCGGCCGCGCTCTCCTCTATGGGAGCGCCGGCCGCAACGGAAAAGCAAGAGGCCGGGCCGCTTCAAAGCCGCTGCGGCCCAAACTGCGGCGGTTCTCCTGGCGGAAATCTCGCGTTTTTTGCTGCGGCCAAACCGTGAGATTTCCGACGGGAATCCGCCCTGTGTGAACCCAGCCTAACAGTTTTTTTTCTCTCAGACCATTCAAACTGCGCTGCTGCGCACAAGTTTGAAAAAAAAGGGAAAAGATAGGTCCAGCCCTATCTTTTCTTGCCCGTCCTATTATTGGGCGAGAATCCTGATAGTAAAAACAAACCCATTAAAATAAATGATTGTGTTTCATCCCATTATGCGGCCGTGATTATCATGACTGCATAACGGGACTAAATCACACCCATCTGTTTAACCCCTATTACAACAGAAGGGTTACAAATATATAAAGCAGGATGGCTGTGGAAATTTCAGATTCTGTATATTGTAACCATGAGTAAGCTATAGTATAGACTGTCACTTGCTACTGCAGTTTTCTAATGGAATGCAGTCTGTTATAGAAAAAGACCGATAGAGCGATATATCTCAGTGCTGGTGTCCTATATTGAAATAACAATAGTGGACTTTGAATAGAAAGACATGGATACGCTACACATTGGTATGACGCAAACAAATGGGGGTCCCAGAACATAGATTTCAATTTTGTGTTGTATCCTCTGTAAGAAGGAGTAAAACCTAATTGTAAAGTTGAAGAGTAGCTTTTGAGAAGTGGTAATCCATTTTCCGTGTCTTTTTAAGTCCTGTGGGACCGCTGCTATGACTCAAGTAATAAAAAAAGCATTCTCAAAGTGGCCAACTTCTGCTATGATACATGCATGAAGCCATTGGTGGACCTGTCTTCATTCTAGGGACTCTCAACGTGGATCGGTACCTGAGTATCCTGCAGATGATGGTGCATGACTTCATGGATGATCTTCCTCTTTCCTAGCAGATGGAGGCCATTTTGAGTAGGCTTTCCTCACTTTAATCATAGCAGCGGGCACACGAGACTTAGACAGACGCGGAAAGTGGATTCCATCATGTAGCACATCCATACCTTTCTATTCAAGCACACTATTGTTATTGCAATATAGGACACCAGTATTGAGATATAGCGCCGGTTCAGTCTTTTTGACTATACCCTATATAACAACTTCTAGTTGGCTGGCAGAATGTCTGCTTTACTTTCAGGTCAGTTTCATTAATAATACAGTACGTTATAAAACTGATGTTAATGGATTTGCCTAATACTTTCTGTAAAATACACTCATCCCCAATTCAATGTTTATGCATAATACTTTGTGATTCATCCCTATGAGTTTTAGCATTCTTTCCTGTCCAGTGTATGGCCAATAGTTGGTTTTAGCAAGAAAGAATTCCTCAATGTCCTATGAAAACCCACCTAAGATGGCAAGAACAGTATTGTCTTTCAGCACCTCCATCGATCCAGAACAAACAAAATATATGGCTTGTAAAGCATCCCCTTGCCTGATTAGATATTCTCCTGGGGCGCAAAAAGAGGTTTTAATGCTGAGAGACAGAGAACGCAGGCAGCCCCGACTGGCAGACTCGAATATTGGCAGCTGGAGGATCTCCTTGTTAAGATGCATGGCTATATCAGCTCTTAGTTCATCAGGAAAATCCCTAAGAAGCTAAATGGGAGAACAGAGAGGGGTGTTAGAGATGGGAAGCAGGTGTACAATGCATACAACGCCAATGATAGAATCAATACACTCATAAAACAAAGACAATTACACCAAACGCAAATATATATTCAGTATAATACAGTGCCAAGGAGAAAAAACAATGAATATTACCCAAACCGCGATATGTTCCTTTATATCTGATGCCGAAAAGCTGTAAAGCCCATAAACAACATGTCAGAGAATCAGTTTAAGTCTAAATTCAAGAAATAATGAGATGTGACAGGTCGATAAGTCTCTTTGGGACAATTATATCTAATACAAGAGTGACTGCCAGTGCACACTGCTCTGCATGACTATGTTTTGAGAGAATGACAATGGTTGTTTCTATTGTACTGGGATCTCCACTGATACATTCGGCCTCCGGCAATTGAAGAAGCTATTGTGTCATCTTGAATGCACGCGGTGGAATTACATGGCCTCAGTGTAAAAGGCTTTTCTTCTTATCTGACAATAGGAGTCTTCTGTTAACAAGAATAGGATTCATCCTGGGTAAAAAAATGAAGTCTCCAATGATCCGATCTGACCTCATCTAGTCCAGAAGATACCAGAAATGACCTGGCCAGTGGGACGTATTTCAAAATGTGCTTGAAGCGCACAGTTGGAATTTTGAAGCTATGAGAAAGTCTTTATGAAGATCAAACAAGTCTCTGATAGACAACTATTTCTATTCTGTTACAACATGAATTTATTACAATAGTATGCAAAAAATAAAACAGGCTGCCAGCCAAGGTCATATGAAAGAGCAGGACCAATATCTAGAGCTTGACCCACCATCTTTGTTTTCAACAGTAGACCAAAATATTGCAGTTCAGATGTTTCTGGTGGCGTTTTTAAATTAATTGTTTTATGGTACCGTGATTACTGTATCAATGTGCTTCGATAAGTCTTATCTACGGTGAGGAACAAACTTGCTTGAAGGACCATAAAGAAGACATCTCCAGCACCAATGGAAGATAAAAGTCCAAAATGTGTCATAATCTAGGATTAAAATGTCACAGCCCAATAAAAAGTAAATCATCTATGTATTTCAGACTAACGTGAGTCTTTACTCATGGCATACTGAAGGCCATCACATGGCACACAGTTATACAAGAGTGAAGTTACTGCAAAAACCTGGAATAGACAAATTCAAATGGTCACATGACCACCCAAATCAATAAGCAGAATTTACATTCTGTGATAACATTTTGAAAATCATAACAGTAGCACAGAAATACTTGAAAGAAACTTGTCAGATAAATAATTAAAAGAAATCAATAAAAATACATAAGGTCAGATCTGACGGTAAATTTCTTGAGTCCAGGATCTAGAAAGTTTCTGTTGTTAAAGGGATTGTACCAGGATTACAAGTTATAACTTACTGACTGGTGGGGGTCTCATCACTGAAACCCCTACCGATCTTGAGAACATGCAGGGTTGTTGTTCCATTAATTTTCAATGGGGCTAATGGAAATATCTAAATGCTTGACTGTATCATTGAAAGTGAATATAGCATTAGTGCCACCAGTGCTCTCTTCAGTTTCCTTCTCACTGAGCTAAGCGTACTAACCCAGCGGTGAGGAGGACTGTAGACACCCATTCTCGAGATAGGATTGGTGATTACATGTAATCTTTGTACAACCCGCTTAAGAACTTTTTTTGCCTGTCCCTCCACCTAAAGGGGTTGTCCAAGGTTAGAAAAACATGACTGCTTTCTTCCAAACACAGTACCATACTTGTCCATAGGGTTGTTTGTGGTATTGCAGCTCAGCTCCGTTTTAGTGAATGGGAGCTGAGCTGCAATACCAGACAGAAGCCGGTCTGTGCACTGAACCACTCGCTGTGAATTTGCATGCCGCACAAGAAAAGTTAATACAATCTTTTTTAAGTTAGGACTTGATGAAAAAAATAGCAAAATACAGTTTGTAAAGTATGATACTTCATTGTTTTACCAGTATAGCCAGTTTTATGCACATAAAAGGGATGACCGGTTCCCTTTAAGAGAAATCCCTTCCTCCAATTAGCATTTAAAGGAGCTTCTAATGTGTTCTGTAGGGTAACTGGGCAGTGTGCAGTATATAGATTCATCATGCAACTTGTGTTTGATCTCTTTAACATATAGACTCTTGATCAGAATACAACTTGCCCCCCTTTATCGGACAGGTGAACCATTATATTTTGGTTATTATGGAGTTCCTGTAAAGCCATCCTCTGATTACAGGGTAAATTATCTTCCCCTCACTGCAAGTTATACAATTCCTCTTCTAGTTTATGTTGGGAAGAGTCTATAATTGGAGCACGAGATTGAATGAATAGGTTAAACTAACAGGTTGGGAACCCTGGCATGTTTACTAGTGGAGGTGACAACTAATTGGTTATCAGGTGAAACTGTCGGTAAGTAGTGAAAGGGACATGATCATTGTCTGATCAGCGAATGATGAATCCAAGACGCTGACATCCCAAAGGATCCTCAGGGGGTCCAACAGAACTTGAATCGAAATTTCCATTAGGATTGAAAAAATGATGTATGAATTTGATCACAGCCCTCAAAGTTTGGTAACAATCGAAATGAGTGTTGGGGACATAATTTAACCTCTTAGCCAATAAGGATATTAGTTCAGAGGACAGAATAGTACCTGGCAGGTTCCTGACACTAAGAACATCGTTGACAGACAAGTCTAATGTAGTTGACATGTTGGATAATAGCGTCCGTTGCTCGTGTTTGTGGCCAACTTGATACTTGCATTCCTTGCTGATTTGATGGTTTTTTGGTGCATTTTTTATGTGTTTCCTGATTTAGGCCAAACACATGAGCTGGTAATATACAACTATTTTATTCAGTTAATATTGTACTAAATTAATGTTTTATGCAGGAAAAAGGCTGCCAGCCAAGGTAATATGAGGGAGCAGGATCAATACCTACCATCTTTATTTTCATCCGCAGTCCACAATATTGTAGCTTAAATGTTTTTGGTGGTGCTTTTATAATGTATCATTTGTTTCATGGTATCATGACTACTTTATCATTTTGCTTAGAGAACTCTGATCTATGGTGAGGAATAGTGATGAGCGAGCATACTCGCTATGGGCAATTACTCGATCGAGCATTGTCCTTAGCGAGTACCTGCCCGCTCGGAAGAAAAGGTTCGGCTGCCAGCGCGGGTGAGTGGTGAGTTGCGGGAGTGTGCAGTGGGAGTGGGGGGGGTGGTGCGGGGAGAGAGATCTCCCCTCCGTTCCCCCCCCCCCGCTCTCCCCCGCCGCTCCCCCCGCCCTCTGCCGGCACCTGAATCTTTTCTTCCAAGCGGGCAGGTACTCGCTAAGGACAATGCTCACTTGAGTAATTGCCCTTAGCGAGTATGCTCACTCATCTCTAGTGAGGAACTACCTTAGGGTGGTTCCACATCTGCGCTGGAGAATCTGCTATCCTGCTCCAATCAAGGAGCAGAAAAGAAGAATCCCCTCCCGCTGGTGAACAGCACCGCACAGACCCCATTGACTTTAATGGGGTCTAGCCGCTTTCTGTCTAGCTGCTCGGCTCATGGATAGAAGAAAAAGCGCTGAATGCAGCGCTGTCTGTTCCGGTATTCTCAGCTGCATCTGAGATAGAATGTCCGATCAGAGGTTCCGACGCCGATGTGAAACCACCCATGGCTGTCTACGCAAGTGGTCATGTATAATTTTTGCTTAGGTTTTATGTTATTATTTTATTTTACTACTGTATTAGTGCTAGCACAGCACATTGAAGTGAATGGGAGTTAGGGAAACAGCATTACACAGCCTATTACATAATGTCCGTGTTATGGAAACAGTATAGTGCTTTGAGCTATGCCATTTCTGTAACTCCCAATCACTTCAATGGGAGTTATGGAAACAGCATAAGGCTGCTGCTTTAGTTGTTTCCGTAACACCTGACAAGTGGTTGGAAAATGCATGGTTTCCCATCTCAGCTATCAAACACTGTGATGGGACATAAAGAAGAAGCTGACAGCCACTAACATTTCATTGGCAAATACTAACTGTGGCATTACTCATGTTGTGCTAATAAATAGTTCCCCCCCATTCATTTCACATACCTCATTGGCATCAATGCCATTGTTGACTGACCATGTAGTCTGGAAACATTCCAGCATCCTTTGCTTGAGTGGCTTGGGCATACGATGAACTCGTATAAAGTCCTTCAGGTCCTTAGTACGGGTATGGTAGAGGGAACGACGAGAGTACATCCTCTGAATGATGGCAGTCACATTACCAAATACAACTGCATGCATGAGGGCTGAACAAAAGACCAAGGTATAAATGAATTAATGTAGAGCTAAATGAATAAATGAAGAGTCAACAATACTAAGCAGCCCAACCTACTGGAGACTCACTGACAATTAAAAGAAAATTGGGGTTATCATTTTACATGTTATTTTGGTCTTTTCATGCCTTGCTTTTAAAATGTGATTGTTCCCTCCAAGAGAAACCAAGTAATCTTATAGATATGATACCTTTTAATGGCTAACAAAAATACATGATGTTAATGCAAGCTTTCAAACCTCTCAGAGTTCTTCCTCAGGCATAATGAAATAGATCCGAAGAGGCATGCAGCTATATATGCTTTTTAAATTAACTTTTATTATTCCATTAATATACATATAATTTATATTATGTGACTATATTTTTATTAACTGCTGGACTCAACAGTCTTGTGAATACAAGATAAGGATTTTTGGAATATTACATAATAATTGCCTCAATAATTTCCTATTTCTGTTTAATTACTCAGAAGAGCACTGAAACTACGGAGAAGCAGAACCACCAAGTACATAAAATAGACCAGAAAAAATAATGTTATCTGTCTATATCTACAGTATCTAGATATAAATACTGTCTATCTATTGATCTATGTAACCATTCATCTATCTATCTTACATCTATCTATCAATTTCCACAGTATCTAGTATCTATCTAATATCCATTAATCTATCAATCTCATATCTATCTACCTATCTATCTATATCAGTATCTGGCTATATCTACAGTATCTAGATATAGATACTGTATCTATTGAACTATGTATCCATTTATCTATCTCACATCCATCTATATCTACTAGTATCTATCTATCTATCATCAATTATTCTATCTATCTCACATCTATCTATATCTACGGTATCTAGTATCTATTTAATATCCATTAACCCCTTGAGTGGTGGGTTTCCTACCACCCTGTCGTGCTCACCAGGGCAGGTTTTTTAAAATGGTCTAATCATTGAATTTCAACTAATTTTGCAGTTGCGTCTCAAGAGCCATAACTTTTTCATTTTTCCATTGACATGGCCATATGAGGGCTTGTTTTTTGCGGGACAAGTTGTGATTTTTTAAACAGGAGGGAGGAAAAAAAGAAATGGGGAAAAAAGAAAAAAAGGAGCCATGTCATTTAGGGGTTAAATAATGTATTAACTTCCTTCTCTGGGTCATTACGACGCATGGATACCACATGTGTGATTGTATTTTTGATTTTTTTACAAAGTAAAGGGAGAGAAGTGTTTTTATAATTTTTTTATCATTTTTAAACTTTTTTTTTTTTAAAATTTTTTTTTTGTCCCTTTAGGGGACTTCCACAGGGACCCATCAGGACCCCTGATCACATTCCGGGGGTCCGATGGTGACAGCCCTTTACATGCTGCAGTCACATAGACTGCAGCATGTAGAGGGTTAACACAGCAGAGATCGGAGGTTTTCTCTGATCTCTGCTGTAAGAGCTAGTACCTAGCTGTCCTCTGACCACGAGTACCAGCTCTCCCTGCCACAGAGACTATCGGCTTGCTTCTGACAAGCCAATGGTCTCTATGGCAACCTGTAAACAAAGCAGGAGGTTGCCGACATATCGGCAATATCTTCTGCTGGTTTTTCAAAGCCCTTGCTTTGTTCTCTGTGGGTCTGTGCAGGCAGAGCACACTGTCACAGCTTGTGGCATTGTGCTCTGCAGCTCCCATAGTGATACATAGCCCGGAAATCTTCCGGGCTATGTCGCTATGAGCAGTGGAGCTCATCCCGGAAAATTTCCGGGCGTGCCACTCAAGGGGTTAATCTGTCAATTTCATATCTATCAATCAATCTATCCATCCATCCAACCATCCCTCCCTACAATATATATCTCTACAGTATCTAGATATAGATACTGTATATATTGAACTATGTATCCATTTATCTATCTATCTCACATCTATCTATACATCTATATCTACAGTATCTAGTATCTATCTATCTCATAACAATTAATCTATCTCACATCAATTTATCTAACTCGCATCTATCTATATCTACAGTATCTAGTATCTATCTAATATCCATTAATCTATCAATCTCATATCTATCAATCTCATATCTATCCATCTCATATCTATCCATCTCATATCTATCTCACATCTATCTATATCTACAGTAACTAGTATCTAGCTAATATCCATTAATCTATCAATCTCATATCTATCTATCAATCTCATATCTATCTATCTAATATCTATCATCTTTATCTCTCCATCTCATATCCATTGTATATCTATCTATTTATCTATCTATCTAATATCTATCTAATATCTATCATCTTTATCTCTCTATCTCATATCCATTGTATATCTATTTCTCATATCTATCTATCTCATATCTATCTCATATCTATCTATCTATCTATCTATCTATCTATCTATCTATCTATCTATCTATCTATCTATCTATCTATCTCATATCTATCTATCTCATATCTATCTATCTATCTATCTATCTCATATCTAATATCTATCTATCACATATCTATCCATCCTCATATCTATCAATCTCATATCTCTCTATCAATCTCATATCTCTCTATCTATCAGCATATCCTTATTCCATTGTATAAGAGGTTGCCTTTCTAGTGCTGCTTTTACTTGTAATTACCATGGAGTACTTCGCTGGAGACACCTGCAAGGGCTAAACAGAGAATATTGCACTGATCTCCATTTTACATACTAATGAAGCAATTATGTATGTTCTATCAAAACATCTAAGAATTCCTACCGAGTAAAATAACAGCAGAAACCAGAGATGTTTCTTTTGTGATGCCTACAAACACTTTAGGAGAATACAATGTAAACACCTCCATTGTTTCAAAACATTATGGACCTCTGAATTTCCAATAGCGGGAGCTCAGATTGCTGCAAGCTCTGACGGAACAATGTCTACCTTTTCTCATATACAATAGGATTTAAAGCTCTCTAAATTGCAGATTGGAAACCATAGTCAGGTTCTGAACTGTTATTCACTGTGGAAGGTTACAATGAAAAGATATTCCATGAAGTGCTTGCCGATATTGTGACAAGTGAAAGAACATTAATGTTCTTGATGAATTGTTCTGAAATAGGAACACAAAAATCACAGTAGCCCGTTGATATTTCTTAGCATTTTATGATATAAGAACTTTTATGGCTAAGAGTCAAAGTTACATTATTTTGAAGTTTAGACCCAAGTTGAAGAAATATCACAAAAGTAAAGAGAAAGGAAACTAGGTCAGATAGATGAATAATATTGTCAGATTAAAGGGGTTTTCCAAAGTAATTGGTGGCAGTTGAGGAGGAGGGGGGGGGGGTGCAGTGTAAGGAAAAACATGGACACAATACTCACCTCCCACTGCCATGCGCTCATGGACCTCCGATCTTCTGCTTAAGAGTGCTGCAGCGGTGGCGTGGGTCAACAATCCATGTCACTGCTGCCGCCAATAAAAGGTCTGATAGGGACAGCATCGGTGAGTCTGCTGGGGCCACTTGACAGGTTGATGGGGTGTCACCTGGCCTTCTGGCCCAGTGATGTCACCTGTGAGATGCTGAGGTGCCGTTGTGCCAAAAAGTTGCTGCAATGAGTATATTTATCTTATATAGTTTGGGGCTCATGGGACCCAAAGCTATATACAATAAATAACAAAGAAGAGCCCTTTCAGTCCAATAAATTTTTGACCATGGTTGATTTACTGTATGTACAGGAGGCTGCACACAACCGGGTCGGATTCTGCATAAGGGAGCCCGCAGTGGCATGTGACCCTGTGCCCAGCTGGCATCTGTGTGTACCTGCTTTTCTTCTTTTTTATCGGTACTGCAGATGGTCCGCACAACGAGCCATCGGAAATGTGCAGTACAGTTTGTTTTTTTAAATCCCGGCTTTTCCCGCGTCGTCGCTAGGGGATGACGCGGAATCTGTGACCTTTCTGCAATGTTATTGCAGAAGGGCCACAGGTTGGACGGCTTCCATTGATTTTAATGGAAGCCGCATGTGCATATTTCGCACAGGAGTAGAGCTTGCTGCGATTTTTCCTCCGCAAGCGGAAAATCGCAATTGATTTCCGCTCATGTAGAGGACAAAGTGTTTTTATATAGCAGACTATGGGTGGTATTTGCTGCGGAATCCTAAGGTGGATGCCCGCTCCGGATTCTGCAATGCAAATCCGCCCATGTGTACCCAGCCTGAGTCCCACTTTAACCCATTAACGACACAAGATTTACAGTTACTATGCTTTTGGGGTTTATATGGAGAAGGAATGGGAGCCAGTCACACCCAATATGATGTGGGCATCAGCTGTTTCTTATAGGTAACAGCTGTCAGTAGTGTTGCTCATCTTGATTGTCTTGGGAACAAACTCAACCTGATTTTTGCAAAATCAAATCAGTTTAGTCCAAACCAATTTTTGGAGAAAATTACAGGAAAATCAAATTTCCAATAATGGCTGCTGCAGAGGTTAGCGTGCAGCCAATCAGGAGTGCTTTGCTGATGTCACCAAATATGTCCCTATTTTGCATATAGGCAGCAGTTTCATTGGACGATATCACATGACCTAGCCATATATAGCATAGGTATAGTGTAACCTGTGGTTATAGGACAGTTGAGCGCAGAACAGAGAAGCTGCATCATGTATATAGGCCTATGTAACATGTGATATGCTGAAAATAGGGACAGATATTCTAAAGAGGATAATGATTGGTGGAGCCCCCAAGAACCAGACGTTTATCACATATCTTTTGGGTAGGTGATAAATGTCCTCTGTGGATCAACCCCTTTAATGCTACTTTCTTTTATAATATTCTGTCTGACAATTGTTTGATGTTCCACCTACCTAGATAATGCTGCTGCGATGCTTTTAGAGAGTATGTAGATTAAAAATCAGTGGATTCACACACATATCTACAATAGTTATGTCAAACAATTGGAAGATTTCTAACAATTATAGGTGTTTTGGGTTTCTGGTTATTGCAGTGCTCTGCATAGACAGGAGCACAACTCTGCAGGTGTTTGTCGATTAGGCTGGCTGTGAGGCACATTGTCCAGCCCGCCTATCACAATTTTTCTGTGCACCTATAGTCTGGCACCTCCTCTGAGAGGGCGCCGGTTATTCTCCTCATTTTATTGTGGTTTGATCATGCATGCTGTCTGTTTGTGTTTTGTCCTATGTTTGTGCCTTGTTTGAACACTGACAGGTAGAATGTCTGATGCCTAAACTTTGTCTGAACTGTGTCTAGTCTGAATACCATCAGATGGGATGTCTGATGCTTTAGTCTTTCCAGTACCTGAGTCTAGTCTGAACTCTGTTTGATGTTATATGTAAGTCTTGACTTGAGTTGGTGACAAAAGAGTGGTGGAGCTACCCCATGGTTCGATATACAACATTCATTGGTGGATAGTGGTACAAATGTACATGGGAGGTGCTGCTGGCCAGACGTATACCTGTGCAAGACAGGTCAAGGAGTACACGGTGGAAGTGAAAGAAACAGCAAAATGGCTCAAGGCACCACGACTCCAAAAAATGGTGATCATGGTGCAATATGGAAATTTTTTAAAATTCATTTAATAAGGAGCATAAAATGTGTTTCAAGTAGAGATGAGCGAACATACTTGCTAAGGACAATTACTCGATCGAGCAATGCCCTTAGCGAGTATCTCCCCGCACGGAAGAAAAGGTTCAGCTGCCGGCGCAGGTGAGAGGTGAGTTGCGGCAGTGAGCAGTGGGGAGCAAGGGGGGGGGGAGAGGGAGAGAGAGATCTTCCCTCCGTTCATCCCCGCTCTCCGCCACCGCCGGCAGCTGAATATTGTCTTCCCAGCTGGCAGGTAGTCGCTAAAGGCAATACTCGATCGAGTAATTGCCCTTAGCGAGTATGCTCGCTAATCTCTAGTTTCAAGGTTTCAGGTTTCTATATTCTGATTTCCAATACACTGTGAGTAGGATCTCATCTTACCTCCAATCAGCATGGTGCAAATAGAAAAGATCTTTTCAGCATCTGTGTTGGCAGACACATTCCCAAATCCTACACTAGTAAGGCTGCTGAGTGCAAAATATAAAGACGTGATATAAGAACTCCGGAGAGAAGGTCCACCAATTATATCCGGAAAAGATTGGTTTTGCACATGACTGCCATTGGAGTGTGCACTACCATTAGAGGATGGTTCAAATTTTATTACTTCCTGAAATGGCAGTCCAATACGTCTGGAAAACTCATGTAACCAACCTGGGGAAAGAAAATAAAGAACAGGATATATTCAGTCACGTATACAGATTGTAATGTATTAATTATAAGTGAATTCAAGTCATTGCAGAGTTTCAGTAGAGTGTATGGACTCTTGTACAGTGCCAACCAGAGAGTGCTTCCATATACATTGAACGATGACTGCATTATAAACAGCTGGCGTGTGGCATCTTGTGATCAGTAATGTGGTTCTATGTGATGGCTGTGTCATGATCTGCTCTCAGATAATCAGATGACCTCTCCTTTGCTCAGTAGATGGCAATATTTGGCAGTCAAAGTGAAAAGTGGAGAATTGAGTGACTTTGAATGCGGGCAGATTGTTGGTGCTCAGAGGTGTGGTACTAGTATTTCTGGAACAGTTGCACATATTGGCTGTTCCCTAACCGCAGTATTAAGAGTGTACCAAGATTGGTTGAACTATGGACAGACATCCGACATAAGATCACACAGCAACAGGCCAGGCCACATGTGGTTGATCCTAGTAGTAAGTGTCGGGTAACACATCTGATATCTCAACAATGACCTGCCACAGTGGACCAACTGACCCAGCAGTACAACAGTATGGAGGTTAGACAAATTTGCATAATGACCATGCAATATGCCTTCCATTGACTAGAGTTCAATAGCCAAAGATCAACAAGGACGCCCTTAATGACCCTGGGTCATCATCAACAGCTCCTTGCATTGGACCCAGGGAAGATGTCAATTGACCTTGGACACATATCAGAAGGTCATCAAGAGTGATGAGTCCCATTTTCTATTGAAGCATATTGATGGTCACGTCCGCATCTGATGTAAACAGCATGAAGCCATATCCTATTGTTGGGATTCGACAGC
Source organism: Eleutherodactylus coqui (assembly GCF_035609145.1). Lineage (NCBI taxonomy): Eukaryota > Metazoa > Chordata > Amphibia > Anura > Eleutherodactylidae > Eleutherodactylus > Eleutherodactylus coqui. Next base: position 58,278,337 of record NC_089844.1, on the reverse strand, counting down.
CCAGTAGTGGTGGTCGTATAGTCTAGGGTGCAATTTCCTGGTGTGGCTTAGGACTGTTGGTTATCATATCACAATTCTTGAATACTGAACACTACAAGGATCCGTTAGCTGACCATCTGCACCCATATCTTCAGGAAGTCTTCCCTGACCACAGTGTCATCTTTGAACAGGACAACGCTCCATGTCATTGAGCTCAGATTACTAGGGAGTGGTTGGAGGAACACAACCATGAATTACACACTGCTTTGGCCCTGAAACTCACCAGATTGTAACCCCATTGAACATGTTTGGGATATGCTGGAAGGGGCTGTAAGATTTGCTGCCACTTATCCACAAGATGTGCACTAACAGATGGAGCTGCTTTGGGCATGGGTCAAGTTGAGTATGGAGGATGTTTGCCACCTTGTGGAATCTGTTTCCTGATGTCTGAAAGCCATGATCACCCAAAAAGGTGGACCAACCGATTATTAAATAGGTGTTCCTAATGCAGTGATCATTCAGTGTATACTGCCAGCCAAATATTTCATTAATTAAGCCATAAACCTTCAGCATATACTGTACTATAATCTCTTCATTAAACTTACTGCTAGAATTACAAAGTCTACACTGTAAATAGAGGCAGAGCTAACCCATTCTGCTACAAGCTCCACATTTTCTTTCTACAATAGACTGCCATTATAAAGATGGTGTAGAAAATACTGCAATTTGACTACTATATGATATGAAATTCTAACAGAATATATAATACCTTACAGCTGAGATAAAAAATACGTTTGAGAGGTTAATGTTGAATTGCTCTGCAATAGAAACCTATTCAGCTCGAAGTACCGTATTTTTCCGCTCTATGAGATGCACTTTTCGTCCCCCAAAGTGGGGGGGAAAAGTCGGTGCGTCTTATAGAACGAACATGCCGTTTGTTCATGCGATGGCGAGTTTAATGTGCGATTGTGCAAAAAATCAGGTGAAAAAACCCGCCATCAGTTAGGAGAGCAGTTCTCTCTTCTTTGCCTTCCCACCCGTACGTACTGCTGATTGGTGGTGAGCACCGGTGGAACTATTGCTGCTCCCCACGCCTCCACCAATCTGCTTCTTCTCTTCCTCCTGCCATAGATTTCCGTTCTTCCTGTGTTTGACTGATTCACAGAAGCATTCTGAGGATGGTTTCACGTCTGCGTTGGAACCTCTGGTCGGTGGTTCCATCGCAGATCCGGAATAAAACGCATGCCACAGTTTTTCATCTGGCTTAAAGCCGGACAGCTGAGTGGAAAGCAAACAAATCCCATTATAGTCAATGGGGTCCGCTTGGCGCTGTTCAGTTCTGTCCAATGATGGAGCCGTTCGGGCAGGTGATTCCCCTTTCCTGCTCACCAAATGGAGCAGAAAACCGGAACCCCCATTGCAGGTGTGAAACCACCCTGATACTTCCCTTGAGATCAGTGTTCGGAAGTACACTATTGAGGCAGGAATCAGCAGTTTAGCCTTCAACAGCAAAACCCCATGCATCCTAGAAGTAGAACTTTGAGCAGAAAGATAATAAAAACAAAAAGTATATAAGATAGAATTTGCAAATTGTGTTTTTTGTTTTGGATTCCCTTCTGAATAATGTTGCCACCAAAGGAATTCACTCGTGGTATTTTCCCATCATTCTTGCCAAAAAGAGAAGAGATTTATGAGCGTATCATTATTATATTAATACATATTCATTGCTGATGTGCTTGACATAATGGAACAGGCAGACATTCATTTACAATTTGTAATAACACAACAGGAATCTGTAGCCTTTATTTAATTAGTAGAGTTACAAGGAAACCAATTTCAAAGCACAGTCGATTAATATTTAGGCCATATACAGAGGTAGCATTTGGGTTCATAGATATATGTGATTTTGTATAACGGAGAACAAACTTTCATTAAGTCAACATCTATCAATAAGAGTTGCTGCACTTTAGAATGAGTTCTGTGCACTGAATGACAATGCTTTTCTATCCATCAAAATTAAAGGTCAGTATAAGTACCGATGTTTATAATACTGATTTTTGGCACGTCCTTTTATACTACCTTTTCCAGCAAATTAATACATGGAAGGGATGCTTGCTATCAAATGGAAAAAAAAAACTACCCCACCATAATTAAAGATGTCTGGATGGATGGACACAATGAATGACTCCTTTATTAGACTCCCACCTAGTAGCACTTGGAACCTCCTTTAGCCTGCAAAAGTCCTCTAGGCTTTGAAAATGTTTTGTGTGAATATTGACCCATGTGGACAGGATTGCTTCTTGATTACTTTCTGCAATTGCAGCAAATTAAATGGAGGTACTAGTGTGCTGGCAGGAAAGGTTCATCAATTCATACTGTTCACGCCAAATTCTGACCTCCCATCAGCATGGTGCAACGGATATCTGGATTGATCTGACCTGGTGCCATCTTTCCACTGCTCAGTGATCCATTCTCTGCACTTTTTTACCCACTGGAGTCTTGCCTATCTCTTTCTTTTAGACAGCGATGGCACTCAAACTGATTCTATGCTGCTACAGCCTAACTATACCAAGGAATGATGAGTTGTGCATTCAGACACACAATCCGATTTGCTTGACTGTGCACCAGTTGTTCATCAGAATGATGCTTGATGTCCTCCTCTGACCTCTTTCGTTGATGACTTACTGTATGTCTACAGGATCTTCTTTTGCTGCATGTTCTTCCTTGATAACACAGTTTCTTGGTATATTATCGATGCTATTGTATGATAAAACCCCACAAAGTTGGTCATTTTTGAAATACCTTTCCCTGCTAGTCTAGTACCAATGACAAGGAATTGTTTGAAGTCACAAACATTGCTCAATTTTCCTATTCTAATTTGGATTCACATTGAAACCGATCCACGGAAAGCGTACTCAATTTTATGCTGCACTCCGGAATCACGTGTCTAATATCCAAACAGGGAAGCTCCAATTGTGAAAAGGAAGATGTCTCTAAGGCCTTCTTCACATGAGCATGGTTTACATGCTGCTACAGCAGCATGTAAACCACGCTGCTGACATGCAGGAATTCTGCGGTGAATAAGCTGCTCCGTTCACATGTCCATGCTGCGGGCAGAGTTCTGCTGCGGCTCCCATAGGAGCCTGTGGTCAACACTATGGACAGCGCCGCAGCATGGAGCTGGCAGGCGAGTTGGCACTCGCTGTCCTGTCTTTTTTACCAGCGCAGATACTGCGCTGGTAAAAAAGCTCTATGTGAGAAGCTTCCATAGCAACCTATTGGTTGCTATAGAATCGTGGTTTACATGCTGCTGTAGCAGCGTATAAACCATGCTTGTGTGAACAAGGCCTAATACAGAAAAGTGGCCATTCAAATATGAGACAGCTAGCTATGCTTGCTAATTTCACATGACAGCTTCAATAGAAACAATCTAACAACTTGTGTGCCACTTTTTTTCACCTGTTTTCACCTTTTACTTTATACTAGTATCTAGCACAGAAATAATACAGAACACAACTAATAAATTTGGCACATTTTTTATTCCTCCTAGTCATGCCCTGTTTTCTAGACACTTTTCAAAACTTTCTTGTGAAGCATAAAAAGTGTCTAAAATACGTAATAAATGTAGTACAAGGCATGTACACTACTTTTTGGGCACAATTCATACTAAAATTCTGGCATATTTTACTTAGTAAATCTTTCCTTTTGTGTTTTAATTTTTCACTATTACTATGATTTTTCTCCCCATAGCCAATAAATGGAAACATTCATTATTTATAGTGAGTCTTAAAACCTGTCCTAAAATGTGCAGCTCACACAGGTGCATAACTGAGAGATGCTGTCCAGCTGCAAACTACTGACAGCATATCCTCAGTATAGATCACCAATAGTAGACTGTTAGAGGTTTGTTACAATCCAACCCCACCGATTAGCAATTTTCTGGACCGTTGCACATATCTGACCTCTGCAGGAAGTAGGCAGCTGCGTTCTCACTGCAGTGGTCTGAATTGGTATTGCAGGCCAAATACCTTATTCATCTCAATAACTACCAAGCCTGGCCATTGCAGTAAGAATGGAGCTGTCTGCTTCCTGCAAAAGCTAGTTGCACAAGTGCAGCATCCTAGAGAATTGCTGATTGGTGGAAGTTTTGGATGACGGACCCCCGACAATCTACTCTATTCTGATCTATACAATGATCTATTCTGAGGAGAACCTCATTAGAAGTTTACAACTGGTAAGGTAAAGTCCCCTGATGCAAGCACCGAGGCATGACGGACTCCTCGGGTGATGTCAAATCGTGATGCTTTCATGGCAGACTGTTTTTGCGGGGCGGTTTGCCATTGCCTTCCCCAGTCATCTACTGACCTCAGAAGGATGGAAGGCTGAGTCATCCTTGAGCCAGCTACTAAACCACAGGGGATTGAACCTGCCGCCTTACCACTGTGCGCCACACGAGGCTCTACAACTGGACAACCCCTTTAATCCAGTGCATCAGAGCTCTGACTTATGACAAACCATCTCCTTGTCTGAGCACAGACAGATGAAAGATACACTACACATTTTATTAGGAAGCTCCAAAATTTAATTATACTATGATTAAGGTGTATTTACATAAAAGTGGAAACCCCCTTTAATTACCCTCCACTAAGCTGCTACTCTATTTTTACAATCGTCTGTGTTTTTAATTTCCTCAATGGTATCCGGTTTAATATGCAGGTATCTTCAGAGTGCAGTTTTACATTTTTTCACTCCAATGTTTTCAGGATTAGCTAAATCTTCGTGAACTCTGATGCCTTCCGCCTGGTACATGGTTTTATTTCTATCGGCTAATGTGGATAGCTTACACTCTGCATTAATGCACACTAAAATTACACAGCCCATTAGTGATCTCTTCTGTGCCCCACTAATAATTTTAGGCAAATCAGAATACTTTAAATTTCCATCACATACATTAGCCTTCCTCTGGTATTCTATGGAGTTTTGCATAATTTCGGAAGGAAATTGTTTTCTTTAAAAAAACCATTTCAGCAGTGATTTTTGCTATTTCCTATGTAATAGTGGTAGAGCAATTTCCAGTATTAAATACAGAAGTCTAGAAAGCACAGCCTAAGCTATATACAATTTATGAACATTGCACAGTATGTGCTTCACTTTTGTAGAAACTGAACAATATTACTGAAGGAGAGGGCAATATCTCTCTATATAAAATAGGATGTATGTGTGTGTGTGTGTGCACCATCACAACACCTGGAGCAAGTTCAAACAAACTTGGTACGTATATAACTCATCCAATGAGGACAAATTGGGGGGGGGGGGGGGGGTAAGACAGCCTCACTACCCCTGGGGGGAGGGGTGAATGCCGAAATGCTCATCATACACTAATGTATTACACAGATGACCTCCTTCTCCTCAAATACTAATATATTACACAGGCCTTCTGCTCCTCAGATAATAATATCCTACACAGACAACCTCCTCCTCTGCTCCAACCACCACACAGCTTCACACCAGCACTAAGCCACTATGTACCACACAGAAATGAGCCCAGCACCTACTCTTATGGAAGCTGTCAAAAAGGAAATCTGTGTTGCCCATAGCAACCAATCACAGCGCAGCTTTCATTTTACCTCAGCAATATAACAAGTGAAAGCTGCGCTGTGATTGATTGCTATTGGCAACAAAAATTACATAGGAAGTCAGTGAGTTTTTGATTTTTTTTTTTTTTTAAACTCTTTTATTGGCAATTAGGAAGATCATACATGTACAACATTTGTTAGTCATCAAAAGTCATGAACTCAAAATATACATTTACAATGGTGATGTCATCTATAGGTGTTAACATGTTTTTTTCCTGTACAATGGTAACAATGTATATAGTTTCAGGCCATACTTATATCTTCCATTTTTTTCTTTTTTTTCTCCCCCGACCTCCCCCTTCCCCTAATTCCCCAACGTTTTAATATTTTGGTTTGAAAATGAAGACCTAAATATCTATAAACATTTAACTTATTTGCGGTAGATCTCATCAGCGCTCAGTCTCTCATTAGCGTCCCATCATCGAATCTCAAGGGATCCCAGTTGGTTTGTGTCTTTTTGGATGTAGTACCATGAAGTGTTGGTAAATTGGTTCATGCATTCGTATATTTCTTGAGGGTTAAGGAATTTTTCTATAAATCTTTTCCACTTTTTAAAGAATTTTGGGGCTTGAGATTCTACTTGTCTTTCTATCTCTATCCTTTCTACTTTTAGAAGGTGCTTTAATTGTTGTATGATGTCTTTTGAGCAAGGGGGTTTTGCTAACAGCCAGTCGTTTAGAAGACATCTTTTGCTGATCAGTAATATAGTGTGGGTCATTTTAGAATTTTTCGTCTGGTTAGGTAAATGTTGGAAAATGTACGTCTGCGGAGTCAGTTGAAGGAGCTGTCCCCCTATATCTTGGAATAATCTTTGCGTGTCTGCCCAATAATTTTGAATTTTGGGGCAATGCCATATGCCATGTAGGAAGTCGGATTTTGGTTGAGCACACCTAGGGCACGCTTGTATCCTAGTCGGACCTTTTGGGTTTTGTGGCTTGTCAAATCCATATATAGCTCCATGGATTATTCTAAAATAGGTTTCCCTCCATCTTTCATTTGATATCGCCTGTCTCACCAAGGACCAACTCCCAGTCAATTTCTCGGGTAACTCTATGTCTTGGAGTTCTCTGACGCATTTTTTGAATAGGTTAGGGTTGAAATTATTTTTCATCACCGCTCCCTCTCTAAGTTTAGTGTAAAGTTTTGAAATGGAGTGTTTGTATGTGTAGTCCTTTACCATGGTATCTATTGGGTTGATTTTCGCTTCCTTTGTTATGTCCGCTAGCCTTTCTCGGAGGAAGTTTCTCACTTGAGCAAATGACAGGAAGTGGGACGGAGGTAGGTTATATTCCTCACATATTTCTTTAAAGGTCTTGTACCTAGGGCTTTCCGGATGGATGAGGTGTTGGACTTTCATAATCCCCTTATGTTGCCACATTTCAAACATTTAATTTTCTCTCCCCTCCTTAAATTCTGGGTGTTGCCACAAGTCCATGTGTTTGGAGAGCTTGTACGGTAAACCAAAAGCTTTTCGGATTATTTTCCAGGCTGCTATAGTGTCTTTTGCCATTATTGAGTGTTTGCATTCTATTGGAAGATTGGAGTAATTTGTGTGTAGTAGGGCGTTCAAGCTCCATGGAGTGAACAGTTCTGTTTCTATGTCTATGTTTGAGTAGTCATTTGAGTTTCGTAACCAATCTATCGAATGCCTCATGAGGCTAGCCACATTGTATAGTTGAATGTTCGGGAAATTAAGTCCTCCTCCGCTTATGGGGTGCATTAATTTTTTTAGGGCAATACGTGGTTTTTCCGTGACCACGCGAAGGTCGTGAATGCTGTGTGTAATTTTGCTAAGTCGCGCCTTTGGAGTAAGAGAGGGATTGTCTGCAGTGGGTAGAGAAGTCTTGGGAAGCTAACCATTTTGATCAAGTGGCATCTGCCCGTGAGGGATAGCGGGAGATTACTCCATCCATTCAGTTCTTTTATTATTTTAATTATTATTGGAGGATAGTTTAATGTATAAAGGGATTCTGGCTTTTTACCTATGTTTATGCCCAGGTATTTGATATGTGTCTTTGCTACACTGACAGGGTAGTTTCCAATGTTTGTATTTGTATGATTACCTCGAGGGGAAATGTCTAATAGTTCGCATTTCGTGGTGTTTACTTTAAATCCTGAACGTTCTCCAAAGGCTTCCAGCATGGCAAAGACCCGTGGTAGGTCGGATTTTGGTTGGGAGAGCACTATCAATATATCGTCCGCGAATAACATGGTTTTTATGGTTTTCTTCTGGACCTTTATACCCCTAATCTCGGTATTGCCTTCTAGCTTTTGTGCTAATGGCTCAATCGCCAGGTTGAATAAAAGTGGCGATAGAGGGCATCCTTGTCTCGTCCCTTTTTGTAGAGGGAAGCTTGGGGACAGGAAGCCCGGGGTGTGGATTCGTGCCTGTGGGGAAGAGTAAAGTTTCCACAGGTAGGAACAGAAAGGCCCTTTGAAGCCCATACTATCCATCACCTCCCCCAACCAGGACCATGAAACATTATCGAAAAGCCTTTTCGGCGTCTATTGTGAGGAGGGCTGGAGAAGGGTGGGCATTCGGGTGTATCTTGATATCGTCTAAGATTGTCAAGATTCTCCTTATGTTTATAATGGCTGAGCATCCTTTCGTAAAGCCCGCCTGAGCTGGGGAGACCAAGTGGGACATAATGGTGGCCAGGCGGTCTGCCATGATTTTGGCCATTAATTTCAAATCGGTGTTTATTAGGGAGATTGGTCTATACGATTTGGCCTCTGTGGGATCTTTGCCGGGTTTGGGTAATAATTTGATATGAGCCACATTCGTGTCCGAGGGGATTGGGTTATCTTGCATGTATCCATTGAATAGTGTCTCAAGTAATGGGGACGTTTGGTCTTTTAGTATTTTATAAAATTCGCTCGTATATCCGTCTAGCCCCGGAGCTTTGTTGTTTCCCATGTTTTTGATACCTTCTTTTATTTCCCCTTGGGACACCGGTGTATTTAGTAAATTTGTTTGCTCCTCGGTCAATCTGGGCCACAATATGTCTGACAATAAGTCCTCTTCAGTAGTTGTGTGTGATTGTGGTTTACTGTATAATTTTGAGTAGAATTCAAGGAATATGTTGTTAATTTTTTGGGGGTGGGAGTGTGATTTTCCTGTTGAGTCTTTTAAGCATGAAATATTAGATCTTTGAAAAGGCCCTCTTGCCAAGTTGGCCATGATTTTCCATGCCTTATTACCGTATTTAAATAGTTTTGCCTCTTTACGGGAATACGCTAGTGCTTCCCTTTTTTTTAGCCAGGTCTCATATGTTTCCTTTGTTTTTGTCCAATTTTGTTTATTTTGGTTATTTGTTTTTTCTTGGAATTGGGTGTATGCATCGCGTAGTTGTTTATTAAATTTGCTAATGTTATCTTTGATGTTCCTTTTTAGAGAGATCACATATGCGATTATCCTGCCCCGGATAACTGCCTTGGCCGTGTCCCAGAGTAGTTGAGGATTGTCTGAGTGAGCTTCATTGTCAGACATATACTCCATCCACCACCCCTTCAGTAGTGCGCAGAACGTCTCATCTTCTGCTAGATATGATGGGAATCTCCAGATATAATCTGTGACCCTCGGGGTTTCTTCGCACAGCGATAATATCACTGGCGCGTGGTCCGATATCACCATATCCCCTATGGAGATTTTTGTGAGTTTTGGCATTAACAGGGACGGCATTAATATGTAGTCTATTCTGGACCATGAATTGTGTGCGTGTGAAAAATGAGTATATTCTCGCCCCTCTGGGTTATGTTCACGCCATGCGTCCTTTAGAGCGGTTTTGTTTACAAAGTTTAAAAGATTTAGGTCATGGTATCTGCTTCGATCGCTCCGAGTCGCCTGGCTGCACCTATCCTCACTCGTCCTAATAGTCGCGTTAAAGTCGCCCCCTATTATTTTGCGTTTTTCGGTGTCTGCCAGTATTTTGTCCGATAGATTTTCTAAGAACTGTTTATTATTAATGTTAGGGCCATAGACATTATAGATGTTGTAGTTCTCCCTTCCTGTTTTGATCTGTAGGAGTGCTATCCTCACCTCCGAGTCGTGCCATTGACCTTCTACTTCAATATTTAATCCCTTCTTAATTAATATCATCACCCCTGCTTTTGATTGTACTGCTGGTGACCCGTATATTTCCCCCACCCACATCCTGCGCATACGAAAGTAGTCGTCCTCCCCTAGGTGTGTTTCCTGGAGCAAGGCTATGTCCGCTTTCAGACGTTTTAAGTGGCGTACTATTACCGAACGTTTTTGTGGTGACCTGAGACCCTTTACATTCCATAAGATAATTTGCATAGTGTTAGTTTCTTTTCAAGTTAGCTTCTAGGTGGGAATTGAACGTCTGTGGGGCCCCCGCAAACAAACAGAAAAATATAGGATTTTAACTTTAAATTCCTAACTCTCAATTAACTTCTAACAATCTCTCAGCCTTTCTCTTTCTTTTTCTAAGCCCCTATAATAGCAGTAGGGGTATTTATGCAGTCTCCCTTAGGGTAGGATGCCTGGCATCACCCCTAAAGAAAGGAGCATGAATTGACCTCCTTCAATTCCATTTCGTAAGCCTCGTCGGACAGATTAAATTTGTCGCAGTCGCGCAACAGCTCCTGTAGATATCTTCAACTTATTGGGCCATCTTGCTCCTCTTGTAGATTACGTCATGGAATCAAATTAAGCCTAACTCCATTTTTGTTCTGTGTACCATAACTTTAACTTTCCGCTCCAGATAATTGCATTTTGTATTAGCAGATTTAGACACATTTAAACAAATGTACAGGTTTGCAATACAGTCAGTCCCCCTTTTTTTTTCTTCTTTTTTTAACAGAACTGTTGTCCCATGGCAATTTTCCCAAGTTTCCCCATAGTGTCCATTTTGTGGGGACGTATACTCACGACCCTGTCGGGATGTCACGGGGGGTTCGTAGGTTCCGGCGTGGACCTGCGGAGTTGGTCATTTGGCGTAGCGGAAGCGTTCTGATTGTCGTCACGTCTTCTCCTGTTGTAGCTTGGTGTTGGGGGGGAGCCCTCTCCCCTTCTGTTTGGCGATCTCCCATCAGCTCTTAAGGCCAGCTCTCGTTCTGCTTTTTCCGGGTATTGGAAAGTAAGAATAGTTACATTAGAGCAGAACACTTTCAATAGTGCAGGATAAAGTAGAGCAAATTTTTGTTGTTTTTTGTGGAGTTCTGAGCAAATAGGGGAAAACGCCCTTCTCTTCCGCTGGACCTCTGCCGAATAGTCCGCAAAAATCAGAATTTTATGTCCCTCAATTTCTAGCAAGTTGTTACAGCTTTTGAAGTTCCATAGAATCAGTGACTTATCTGTATAATCTAAATATTTTACTACTGTGGGTCTTGGGCGTGTTTTATTTCTTGAAGTTTATTCGGTAGAAAATATTCGCCTGTCGGTTCCTAAGCGATGGGCACGTTCCACTTTACATTTGTGGGTAATCCCCAGGCTATTTGGAATTGTAGATTCGCATAACTGGTGTAGATCTTTTTGTGAGTATGTTTCGGGGACTCCAATGATGCGTAGGTTGTTTCGTCTGGACCTATTTTCTAGGTCTTCTAATCGCTCCCAAAGTTGTTTGTTGTCTTGACTCAGCTGGTCTATGTCTTTAGCTGTAGTATTGAGTCCTGATGATAGGGTTTCTACCTCGAACTCCATTATCTCAATTCGGTTGCTATGTTGTGTCACTTTGTCGTGGAGCTCGCGTAGTGTGCCCGTCACTGTAGCTGCCAGTGTCTCTTGTATGCCCGGTGAGATAAGTTTAGCGACTTCAATCGCTAGGTGTTTGTAATCTAATGTTGTCGCGTCTTTTATTATTGGGTTCTCTTGGTCGGGTGGTGTAGGATACCCTGGGAGTTCTTCCAGTGGGGCCCCAGCCTTTGGTATGTCTTCTCTCCCTGATGTTGGTTTGAACGGGGTTTTTGATGGTGTATCCGTTTGCTTATTTTTGTTGCGCCTCGTTTTGGTCACAAACTCCTCCATATTTGTTGAAGTCAGATGTTGTGCGCGGATTATATTTTTGTACGAGTAGCAAGACTGTGGACGTTATGTACAGAGTGTATTGCTGTCCAAGTAGTATGTCTACGGACGTTATGCGCAGAGTCTATTGTTGCACAAATTGCAGGGTTGCAGATATGCGCAGTCTATTGTTGCACAATTTGCAGGGTTGTAGATGTTATGCGATCTATTGTTGCACAATTTGCAGGGTTGCAGATGTTATGCGCAGTCTATTGTTGCACAATTTGCAGGGTTGTAGATGTTATGCGCAGTCTATTGTTGCACAAATTGCAGGGTTGCAGATGTTATGCGCAGTCTATTGTTGCACAATTTGCAGGGTTGTAGATGTTATGCGCAGTCTATTGTTGCACAAATTGCAGGGTTGCAGATGTTATGCGCAGTCTATTGTTGCACAATTTGCAGGGTTGTAGATGTTATGCGCAGTCTATTGTTGCACAAATTGCAGGGTTGCAGATGTTATAGACAGATTATATTGCTGCACGAATGATAGGGCTGTGGGTGTTATGCGCAGAATATCTTACGGACGTCCTGGCGGGGAAAGTCGCTCTCTAGGTATAATGTTGTGTGGGTATCCGGTTTTTCAAATTTCTAGGTTTTGTTGGAGCAACTTTTCCAGGGGAGACAGGGGTTTAGTTAGGATATATTGAGCCTCATGTATCAATGACTCCCGGTGTGCACTGGGGGACTGACAGTATGATTGTGTGGGGTTTCAGTTCTCTCTACCCATAAGTTTAATGAAGCTGGCCGCGGAGAGAGACAGGTTCCCAGCTCCCTGTCCTCTATGGGGCTTTAACACAGTCTCTTGCCTCTAAAGGAGAGGCCAAGATGGCTGCCGCCGGCTCAGCCTGGGGGGAGGGGGACACGTGTCTCCTACCGTCTCCCTCTTGTACTTGTGTTCCGCCGGCTCCCGGGGGCTCCGTTCGCGCTGTGACCAGAGCGCCGTCGGTGTCGGTGAGACTCTGGGGTTCCACTCCTCAGCGGCAGTCCGCCTGAGCAAGCTCCGAGGATGCAGGTGCCGGGGTTGCTGTGGGGGTGTTTTGCCGCGCGGCCGGCCGGCAGTGGGGTTGTAGAGCCTGGTGTGGTTGGCGCCGCTGTCTCCCTTTGTTACGTGTGCTGCTGGGATTTGTTGTACTATGTACTCCTAGTAGCACAGTCAGGCGGTCGAGGGTTATTTGAGCTGGCTGGGTGTGGTACTTCCTGCTAGCCAATCTCCTGGATTTGTGCTCACATATAGCCCAGCTCCTGTCAGTCTCTGGCTGGGATCCCTAGGGTGAGTACTCTTGTTAGTGCTGTGTCCTGTAACTTATCAGTCATGGTCTGTCCTGTTTCCACTTGGATCTGTATTTGCAAGTAAGTCTATTGTGTGGCTCTGCTTCCCCAAGATTGTCTGGACACCTGTCGTCCTAGTCTGCAGTACTTGCAGCCCCCTTTTCCTTCCCCCGGTTCAGGTGCAGCCTCTATAAATCTTATGTCTTACTCCGGGTGTCAGTTGGTGTAACTGGACACTCCCCTATGTCAGCTTGTGTAGCTGACTGTCTATTCCCCCCGGTATGAGGACACATTTTCTGCCTACTCCATGGCGCCGGAACCGGAAGTCTCGAGTTTTTGATTTTTAATCACAGTATTGCACAGACCTCCTGATCCTGAGATAATAATATTACACAGATGACCTCCTTCTCATATACCAATATATTACATAGACGACCTCCTCATGCAGTAAGATATTACACAGACAACACACACACACTTAAATTATTTTTGTGTCTAAAAATAAAATACACGGGCAACGCCGGGTATCCCGCTAGTATTAATATATAATTGGAGGTTGAAAGGCATTGTCCGACTGGGCCCGCCTACCCTACACCTAAAAAAAGCCAATGCCTCCCTTTCAATCCACTCTTCTCCCCAGGTCCAGTGCTTTGAACCACCTTAATATAAGCTGCTCGCTGAGGTTTCCAGTGAAACGGTGTGTAGCTGGATGTTTTGTCCAAGCACACCATTTATGTATTATTTCAATTTGTATGGATAGGTGACCATGGAATACATGGCTGGGTTATGTCTACCAGAACAGGAGATGAGTGGCTCTCCAATAGAAGATGATTCCTTCACTGACATGCTTGTAAAAGTACCGTAAGACTGACAAGACTGCACTTCATATGGAAATTAATCATTATAGAGTACAGACATGTTTATTAAAATGTTACAAGATAAATGTCTCCAAAATTGCAATACAGTTCTAGATGGACAAAGAAGTCTAGTGTCCATTTAAAACATGTTTTCGGGATTTATTGAGATCCTATATAAAGTTCATTTGGAGTACACAAGGATTCTGTTGCAGCACACAGGCCGCGATGAGGAAGTGGAGCTGGGGTGATGTCACAAAGATAGCCCCAGTCTACGTGACCACGCCTTCGCTCATGCACTCTGTCATTCCTGGGCACCAACGAGTGCCTTCCTCCTATCATTGCAGAAAGTCCCTGAGGTGTCATCCCTTAGAAATCCCTCAGTGGGCTCAGTGTATCTAAGTGAAATCTGCCCTTCTTCCCAACATTTCCTCTGCTGTGGACTGCTTGGCTGACAGGGAGGTGTTTCCGCTAGTCAGCCAATTAGTCTTAGGCTTCATGTCCATGGGTGGATCCATTTGCGGGATATCGCACCTGTAATGGTTTTTCTGTGCGGATGCACTGTGAATCACCTGTGCATAAAAAATCTGCAACCCCACCTCCACGCTTTTTTCCCATCTCCCTAATTGATTTTAACCTTCAAATCCACAGTGCTTCCACAATTGTATTTGCGGAGGCACTGTGGATCATCCGTACCCAGTGACTTCTATTGAGCCTGTCCGCATGGAATCTGCACTGAGATTAAGCATGCTGTGATTTGTTTTCCCACACCAAACGGTCCACAAATCAAATCTGCATGCTTAAATTCCAATACTTCCTTATGGGCACTTTGAATTGCGGATCTTCCACATGGGTGACCTGTGCAATTCTGCGAATCAAAACCGTCCGTGGGCATTGGACCATAATGTAAGTGCATTGAGCTGGCCTGGTGTGGAGTTCCTCCCGCCAGCCAATCCCCATGGGTCTACTGCATATATATATAGCAGCCCCTTTGCAAGAATAAGCTGGTATCCCTTCTCTATTGGTTGCCCTGCATGTCTGTGTATGTATTATGTGTGTGAACAATGTCTTGTGCAGTGGCTGTGCAGGTTGCCAGACATTAGGTGTGGACAGTCCTGTTCTGTGTGTGTTCTCTCTTGCATGCTGAGTCCTAGTGTGTTGGTGTGAACTTTGTCCTGTCCTGCTGGATCATGTGTTATCTCTGGGCTAGTTAGGCCCTTAGGTTCTAGTGCAGGGCCGCCCTTATCAGGGTGATCGCCCTGCTTGTTGGCAGTGTTCTGGTGAATGTTGTCTTACTAGAGTAGAGATCTGTGAGACAATGAGGAGCCTTGAAGTGGCTGGCGGGCTTAAGTGATTTGGCCAAGCCACGAACTAATATCTTGTACTTTATAGCAATTCCATCTGTTATGCATGCAGGTATGCAAGGTGAGTGTTTTGGTCATTTATCAGTCGTTATGTTATGTCTGTCTGTGAGTCCAGTTCACTGTCCCTTTGGTGTTCCAGCCAGCACGTCTTGTTTGAACGCAATACCGATCCTGCATCCGTCCTGCTGCGGGGTGCACTAAGCAGACGTAACATGCATTTAGTCCAGGCCCGCCTCTACATGGGCACAGATTATTGTCCTGCCTGAGGAGTTTGGTAGCGGACTCCTGTCAGCTAAGTACCTATTACTTATTCTAGGTCCCTTCTACTTCACTTCTACTTTTGTTATATACACTGTTCTTTCCATCTGCATGTACAACATCTCCTCTATTCTCCATCTAGGGACAGACCAGGTTCCTGACGTGGGGCTGCCCTACCAGTGCAATTGCCCTGCTTCTGGGCAAGGTGTGCCACACCAGAATTGGTTAGGGATGGCGTTCTCATCCCCATATTTCTATAACCATTATTTGCTCTATCCACATTTTGGTGATTTAATTTATATCTATATTGGTCCATTGTGGATATTAATTACATCTTAGTCTGCCAGGTTGGTCACGTCTTTGAGGGCACAGTACCTGCGCCTGGCACAAACATAAGAGATTTACCTTTTACATGTTTCAGGCTGCTGTGGCACTCAGCCATAGCACACAGAAGGATTAAACAATTGTTAGATTTATATGTCATTTTCTTTTATAGGAAAACGCACATTTGAGTAATTAAGGAGTGTCATTTTTTATACCAGTTGATTGTTTTTAATCATGTAATGTCTTGCATGGAATTGATTGTTTTCACCTTTTTAAACTCGTGTGCTTCCTTTATGCCTTCAGCTGCTGGGTCCCATACTATGGTACCTACTACTATGGTTGGTACACGAATGAGCTGCATGCTACACTGCAGGATCAGACTAGTCTTCGCAGATGTGCAGCATTGTATGGCTATGATCTCTAGCTGTCACACAATAAGAGGTCTGTATGTAGACTAAAGCTCCATTCACATGGGACAAATGTCGGGCAAACGATGCCTGACACTCGTCCCCACATGTGCTTGCTCCCGTGCTGTCACACAGGAGCGAGTATCGCTGGCTCTCTGACACAGCGGACAGCAGGGGGCCGGGGCAGCTGGAGGAGGTTTCTCCATTCACTTAACACAGCGGCCATTCAGTGCTGCTGTTTGCACTAAACGATCATCGTTCAGCTCATCTTTCATCGTTTATGTAGCCTAAATGATGAAAGATGAGCAGAACGATGATCGTTTAGTATAAATAGCAGCCGTTCAGTACTGAACAGCCGCTGTTAAAGTGAATAGAGCGGAACGGGATAGAGCGAGGACTGAAATCTCTTACAGCCGCCCTGCTGCGAGCCAACAGTACTCGCTCCTGTGCAACAGCATGGGAGCGAGTACATGCGGGGACGAGTGACGGGCCTCATTTGCCTGTGTAAATAGGCCTTCAGTGTCCAATAGTATAATTCTATTTAGATGTTTCAATTTATTCTAATTTGAAAGTCTCATAATTGTTAACTATACTAATTGACTTTATTTCAAAATGTTCTAAATAGCCCAGATAATAATATCCCCAGATCTGTGAATTGGCTTTGGCAACAGTGCTAGAACACATGATTCTGCACTAGCCGGTATAACATTTGATGCATGCTCCCTTGGTGTTATAATACATTTCATTTGCAATGATACTCACTTTTTACAACCTTCCTGGGCTTTCCTCCAACAACATGTTGAGAATTTCTGCACTTAATTAGGCAGTGATATCCTGCACACAGGGCTCCGACAAGGTTAAACTTTGCAGCTCCCTATTCATACTTTGCAAAAATAAGTCACTAGACAGAAATAAGTTACAGCCCAGACTCAACATACATATTATATATTAATATACTATTATAAAATTATATATATATATATATATATATATATATATATATATATATATATATATAGGTGATTCTGATTTAAAGTGGTTCTATAGATTAATGTATACATTTTCGAAACAGGTATAGTCAGTGTCCACATTTAATATCCCTCTATTAATATTCTGCCCTCCTTTTGCTGACAGGTAAATAAATCTATTAGTGACAACTGCAAAAATGGCCAAATTCAAATCAAAATCGACAATGAGGTTATAGAATGCGTGCAAGACTTCATCTTCCTTGGCTCAAAACTATGCCAGAGATAGAACATAGGATAGCATTGGGGTGAAGCGTGATGCTAAACATGAGCAAAATCTGGAAAAGTGGACATATCGGTATAGCAACTAAATGCAGGTTAGTGCAAACCACCGTTTTCCCCATAGCCATGTATGGATATAAAAAGGTGGACTGCGAAAAAATGTGATAGAAGGGGGATTGATGCGTTTGAGCTCTGGTGCTGGCAAAAGCTGCTGCGTATGCCCTGGACAATGTGAGAATCAAACAGAGAAGTCATGAATCGTATGAGACCCGATATATCACAGGAGGGGAAGATGAGACTCACGGATTTTGGCCATGTAATGCGAGCAGAGTCGCTAGAAAAATCTATAATGCTTGGACAGATCAGTGGCAAAAGAAGACCTGGCTGCCAAAGGACTCAATGGCTGATACTGTCAGAGCGGATACTGGCATGGATATCACACAGCTGAAAGAAGCAGTGCAAAACCGAAAAACCTAGAGGGGGCTCGCCTTTAGGGGCGCCGAGGGTCATGAATAGCTAACCAGCTAACAACAACAAATCTATTATAAAGCGTTATTTGCCACTTATACTACAATAGAGAGCAAATTATGGGTCCGTTTTTCAGTCATCTTTGTATTATATGTGACATACATGGCTGGCTACTTAATAGGAAATGTGCCTGTTATTGAATAGCTAGAGAAGAAAATGATCAAAGTGTCACTCATTCCTAGTTATAGACGAATGAACAATTATAATTATCCCAGCTATAAGGAATTATGTTTACCATCTCCCAACCGTGGTAACCTCATGTTCTTGAAGGTTCTAATAGAAATTTACATGCAAACATCATTATCATTAGGAACACGCCACTGGCCTTTAAGGCCCGACAATACACTAAAGCGGTGCCAGTTCCACCGCCGCTAACATCACGGCCAGTCAGAATGTATAGAACATCCAGCTAGTAACAATATGGGAGTTCAAATGTTTGCATTCTGTTAGCTTCCGATGTGTCCTCCCTGAGGACCTTCAAAGATAACAGGCTCTGCTCCTTTCGCCTGTTTGAAGCTGATTTTGGCGTAATTGCAAACACTGTGCAGCTGTGTGAGCGGCAGTGATAGCTGTTCGGCTATTAGGGAGCAGGATTATCTTAGCCATTAAAATATATCTCCAGCCTTTTTTTTCCCTAGCTCTTTCTAATTTGTGACTTTGTTCTACTTTCAAGTCATTGCAGAACTGGGCCATAAAACTCAAACTGTTATTGACTTCACGCTGGGCAGCAGGATCACGGAGAATATTTTACTCAGACGTCATGCCTCAGTGCCACAGATGGGTTTATTGCGTTATCTAATAAAAAAAACTGCATTAATATATTATCACTGTAATATAAGATATGTTGTGACAGACCAATAAAGTGAAATAATTGGTTGCCCTTAGAACAGTATGATCAAGCGATTCACGAAGTTACAGTTCTAACACTGCAGGCCTAGATAAAGTGCCGCAGCACCATGTATGTAGTAGACCATTAAAGTAGACCTCTGCTTTCGGGACAAACTTCTCTTCCAGGACCAGAGGCTGGGGGGTATATTGTTTGCATTTGATATTCTCCTCTGTCCCTCCGTTACACCAGTTCCATTCCCATTTTCAGCTGGCATAGAGACGGAGGTGGTCATTTTGGCACCCCGAAAACTTGACTAGAACTGGCACAATGGAAGGACGGAGCAGAAGATGTAATGCAGGTAATACATCCCTACACTGTCTTTTACTCCCTTGCCCATTAATCTGTTCCCCGCGCCGGTGTTCTAATTCCCTGGTGGCACACTGTGAAGGGGAAGCCATTCTTTTCTGCAGATGGCTTTTCTCCCCTTAACAACACCCGCCCCACGCCAGACCCGATGTACTGTCAGGATGTCAGTCCATCAGATTGTGACATATATTACTATACTCCCAATGCACTGAGAGCCCCGACAATGCATCGGTCCAGTGGGCAGTGGACGTTGTGAAGGGGGAGAAGCCATCTGCAGCATAGAATGGCTTCTCCTTCACAATACCCCGCTGGGGACACAGCCAGGGACAGCAGAACAAATAAACCTGTTGCCAGCAGCACAATCCTCACTGCAGGTTTCAGTGAGGCAACTTGATGCAGAGTCACAAAGGAGCCTGAATCACAGGATCCGTTCTTGAAACAAAAATAATGAAAGGCATGACAGCATATACAGTGCAAAATGTACAAAACTCTTCCTTACAAAGCAGCAACGTTTACTTAACAGACTTCCTCCACTTCAAATTCATGCTTAAAACTTCTAACCTAGTCCTTCACCACACCAAATAAGTTTATTTCACCTCCCTTGTCTCCTCACTATCCCACAACCCTAAACAACTCTTCGACACCTTCCACTCTCTCCTCAATCTCAAAGTACAGGACCCCATGATGGATCTCACTGCTGGAGAACTAGCTGCCTATTTCAAAGGAAAAAAAAAATCGACAATATCCGTAAAGAAATCTCCAAAAACTGCATATCTAGCCTCGATCCCGGTTTCCTCAGCACAGCATTTATTACCCACTCACTTTCTATGTTAGAATCAACGTCAGAAGAAGAAGTCTCCAGAATGCTTTTCGCTGCTCACCCCATTACCTGCGCTAGTGACCCTTTCCCCTCTCACCATCTCCAGTCCCTTTCCCCAGCGGTCATTACCCTCCTCACCACCATCTGCAACCTCTTCTTGACCTCTGGCATCTTCCCCTCCCCATCCAAACACTCCATTATATCCCCTCTGCTAAAAAAAACCCAAAACATTTGACCAGACAGACGCTGCCAACTAGCGACCCATCACAAACCTCCCCTTCATCTCCAAATTGTAAGACTGCCTGTTATACTCCCACCTCACATGCTTTCTCTTTAACAACTCTCTCCTCAGCCCCCTCCAGTCCGGTTTCCGCCCCCTACACTCGACCGAAAATGCCCTTACAAAAGTATCAAATGACCTGAGGATGGCAAAGTTGAGAGGCGACTACTCCCTACTAATATTCCTTGACTTATCTGCTGCATTTGACACTGTCGACCATGACCTTCTTCTCACTATGCTTTGCTCGATTGGCCTAAAGGACACTGCTCTCTCCTGGTTCTCTTCCTACCTCTCTGACCGCTCTTTCGGTGTCTTCTTTGCTGGCTGTATCTCCTCTCCACTTTTTCTCGCTGTCAGGGTCCCCCAGGGCTCAGTCCTTGGTCCCCTTTTCTTCTCTATCTACACAGCCCCGATTGGACAAACCATCCGCAAGTTTGGCCTCCAATACCATCTCTACGTTAAGGACACCCAACGATACACCTCTTCCCATGATATCTCTGAACCATTCCTCCAAAATATCACATCTGTCTGTCCGCTGTCTCTAATACTATGTCCTCCCTTTTTCTCAAACTTAACCTCTCTAAAACTGACCTTCTCATCTTTCCACCTTCCAACCGACCACCCCTCAACATCTCCTTTCCAGTGTCTGACACCACCATAACCCCCACACAGCATGCCCACTGCCTTGGGGTCACACTGGAATCTGACCTCTCCTTTACACCCCCACATGTAATTCCGGTACTGCCCGTGTTCCCCCATGCCTCATCTCGACCGCCCTTGTACCTCCTGTATCACCCCCATCCCCTTTGTTTCAAACCGATTGTATATCACATTGTAATTGTTGTATTCTACCATGCACAAAAGCGCTGCAGAATACGTTGGCGCCATACAAATAAAGATTATTATTTCTTAAAGGCTACTTAGCCGAAATGTTGCTGCTTTGTATGGAAGAATAAAAATGTCTTGTACTTTTTGCACCGCATATGCTGTCATGTCTTTCTTTATTTTTGCTTCAAGATTAGAGCCAGAGACAGAGCGACCAGGAACAGAGCCACTGAGACCGGCAGTGGGTTCTTATACTAGCATGGGGGGGGGGGGGGGGGGAGATCAGGAAGCAGTAATAGGGTTAAAAATCAATAAAACCAAAAACAAAACAGTCATTCAATACCGTGTTATAATAGCAACAGCTGTGTCTGCAGCTTCACTAGTATGAACAGTGCAGACACAGCTGGAGCGTTCTCCCCTACTGCTATGTAGCTAGGTGAATACGGATTTCCCTAGCAACGTTGTAAACTAGCTGTATAGCAAAAGAGGAGTTTTCAAGGAAAATAATAGGCTAGTAAAATATATTGTAAAAATGCTTAGAATCACCTATTCTGTATATTTACAAAAAAAAAGAATGACACTTTAGGCCTCTTTCACACTGGCTAAAAAATCACGAGATTTTGTAGCGATGCAACATCGCTGCAATGTGATTGTTCCCAGTAAGAGAAACCACATAATCGTGTAGATATGATACCTTTTAATGGCTAACAAAAATACATGATGGTAATGCGAGCCTTCGAACCTCTCGGGCTCTTCGTCAGGCTGAAAATGGAATAGATCTGAAGATGTATGGATATTTATAGACACTTATAACATACATACTTATGACAAAGCACAGATATGGATGTGATTGGTTTGCACTTAAAAGGAATTCTGCAACAGAACCCCCCCCCCCCCCCCTTTTTTTGTCTAGGCACTGATAACGGAGTGAAAGTTTTATGGTCCCTGAATTACTGTTGGGAGGGGGGGGGGGGGGGTCGTCAGGCTAGGAACACCTGCCCCACACCAGTTAAAAAAATCCCTTTTTAATCCATGGTCTTCAGGGTAAAAAAGCAAGCAAGACCATGGATTAATAAAGGATTTTGTAACTTTCTTATTAAAAAAAAAGAGACAACTTTCTGCTTATGCTCCCACTACATCCGTATATTCTGAAGCTGTATTGGAGTCTTGTGGTTCAGACTCTTTCTGTGGCCTGCATCCCATACCCCTCACCCTTTTGGGTTTTTTCGTGTGTGCTGCTGTAACCCTTTACTGCACATTACCCACACATAGCGATAATGCCATCTTCCTTTTACTAAAAAATACAGTATTTATCTACCACTCTATGGTCCCCATACAGCGACCATAGAATGGTAGATACCACTTTACACAGGCACTATGCAGACCATATAACTTACTACAGTACTGTTACCTCCAGTTACCTTCTCAGCCACATTTCTCATTGCAGAATCTGGCATAGAGACATCTTTGGCTCCTTGTTTTTCAACACACGTCTACATAATATCCACATTCATAGTGCCTCAAACAGTAATTAAACACTACATAGTAAGTGCTGCTTTTAGTGCCCTCCACGCAGTAAAATAGACTCTGAAGTCAGGGATTGGCTGCACAGTGGAGCGACAGCAGGGGCTAAAGAGATGAGTATAGTATGTTTTTGTTTTTTTTGCATTTTATATCCTTATTCAACTTAGTAAACACGTTCTATCGCAGCAGCAGCCTGGGCACCCCTGAGACTGCACCCCCCCTAGTATGCCAGCTGGTCAGCACTGCAGGCAATTGCACTCTCCGCCTGGTGGTAGAAATGGGCCTGGTAAAGGTACCCTGTGGACACAAGCAACTTATCAAAAAAAGAGGTGAAAGGGGAATGTGAAGAAGCATTCTGACAAACAGTCGGTGTAAAGTCAAGCAAACTGCAGTTGAATACAATTCTAGTCATTCAACTAAAATGTCCAAATGCACAACTCATCATTTCTTAACACAGCTGGGCTGTAACAACAGACGACCAGTTTGAGCGCCATTGTTGTCTAGGAGAAACAGAAAAGCAAGACTCCATTTGTAAAAATTGGATCACTGCACAATGGAAAAACATTGCCTGGTCAGATGAATCCAGATTTTTATGGCACCGTGATAATGGGAAGGTCAGAATTTGGTGCAAGCAGCATGAATTGATGAACCCTTTCTGTCAGCTTTTCACAGAATGTCATTACCTTCCTCTAAACTACAAGAAGCTCTCCTGTTTGCATGGGTCAATATTCCTTCAGAATGATTTCAACACCTTATCGAATCTATACCATGATGAACTGCTGCAGTTCTGCAGGACAAAGGAAGGACAAAGTGCTACTAGAGGGGTGTTTCTAATAAAGTTGCCATTAGGTGTATAGCTGGCTGTATTGCAATGTGTAAAGAATATGGCAAACAGTTCCATCCTATAAGCTCCTGACAACGGCTGCTTCCTCTTTGTCAATTACTTTTACTTGTCCTCCCAGATACTGCTTCAAGATGTATTGAGTTTATGTCCATTCATCACGCATGGAAGCAGGAGTTGACCAACTGTGCAAATCCATTTGACCTATTGTTAAAAAAGCACTCTAGAAAACTTGCATGAACTTTTAGAGAATGTTGTTATTCTACGGCCAAAATCAAACCTATATTGCAGTTTGGATTTTTAAACATTTTAGTGAGAGGCAAGAAGCAATGGTGCCTTCATGGTCATGAGTCCCATTTTAAACATTATCATGATCACCCACTTGAGTGATGGAAGCTTCATTGAATGATGGAAGCCAGTTTGTGGACATGATGGAAGTCCACAAATTGGCTTCCATCATTCAATGAGGTTGACCTCTAGGTTAAAAGGGGTCATTTACATTTTAGAAAATGTATGGCCTATCTTCACTTCAATGCGACAAGCCTGCAGTACTCAGAATGGCTGCTACGAAACATTCTGAATGTGAATAGGATCATACTTGTGTAAGGGATTAAATACCCATACATATATAAGTATGTCTATTATTGCTTGACTTTATATATGTTAATGCTAGAACCCTCAGAAAGGTCATGTGCTTTTTAACTTCAATATTGCTGCTGTGGAGTGAGCTGCCCATTGACTGGCAATGAGCTAGTTAGAAGAGGCAGCTAGGTGGTGACTCCAGAGTTTTTATAGAGCAGAGAACCTTGTGAAGAGTGAGCTGTCCCAGTGCTAATGTAGAGCTCGGTTTTCCCGTACCAGAGAGAGTGTGGAACTCAGATTCCTGGAGTGACATTACCCAGTTGTTGCAAGGTAACTGCCAAAGGGAGGTCAGCCAATTGTCCAAGGAAAGCAATTACCGACCACAAGCACCAAGCAGTCACTGAGAGAGAAATCACTAGTGATCACAGATGGACCGACAGCAAATATCCAGATATTTAAGTTTCAGTGGTGTGTAATCGTGAGTGCCATCCCCCAGGCTCTTCCTCAGTAAAATGGATTATTTTGTCTTCATCACTTTACAGCCTCCCAAAGGCACTGTGCTAAAAATTTATTTAGGGTACAGTGACTGCATATTTCAGGTATTGGATTTAGTCATTTGGTTAACTGAAGTTCCTGCAAGACTAAATTACTTTAGAGGAGACTTTAATTTTCAAATAGGATAGTTGTATCTCTTTAACCCTGGCCATGGTATACCATTCACTGACTGTGATAATGCTATATTGTGTGTGAACCCTTAAGGACACGCTGTTCGTGGAGTACGGACTGCGTTATAGCATTAATCGAGCCTTAGCAAAATGTTTGCACTGTGTCCAAATAATGCTGTATTATGTTATTGCCATATTATTCTTTAGCTCACATTCAATAAAGCATTGCTTGTTCAACTGAACAGGTGTAAAGCCTCTGCATAACTGGCGTCATATTCTACACCTGCAACCCATTTTACTTATAACCATGTCACACATAACTATTGAAGCAGCTGCAGTGCTTGGTTATGCACTCTAGTGCCTTCTTGAGGATAGGCCATCAATTTCTAAAACCCAGATAACCCCTTTAATTATACACTCTGCAAACTGATTGATATTAAAAAAGCTGTTACAATTGTATTTTTATCTTTACACATTATATCTATTACTTCTGTTTATATTCTGCACACATAATCCAAGCCAGGTCCTTTGTAAAAATATTTGTATGATGTCAATGAATACCAGACCTCTATACATTATGGATTGCCCATCCTATCAGGCTAGAGCCCATTGCATGTGTTTATTGGTACTACTTACCAATCTCATTAAATTCAACTTCCTTCTGCCCAATAAAGTACCAAACACAGGCCATCCAATGGGCAAGTAATGCAAACATAGACATAAGAAGTGTCAGTACAACTGCACTGTACTGGGAATAGCGATCCAACTTTTGCAGCAAGCGAAGAAGTCGGAGTAGGCGCACTGTCTTCAGGAGATGAACACCAAAATACTGAGAAATAAAAGCAAGAGAAACTTTGTGAAAACTATGGTAACAAATGTCAAAGAAATGTAAATTGCATACATATACGTAATTGGACAACAGGTCTAAATATCACGGCTTGTTGGCATGCGCTCCCTGTCACATTGGTACTAGGCATTGACAGGAGCACTTCTCTAAAGGTGTTAGATTGATTTGGTTGGCTGAGGGGTGGATTAGCCCAACCAGCCAACCACCGTTGGCCTGTGCACATTAATTCCAGTCCCTCTTCTTAGAGGGTGCCAGTTGTTCTCCAGTTTGTTCCAAGAATGCATGCTAGTCAAATCTCTGTCTGTCTGTGTCCTGTTTGACTCTTGCCTTTTTCGGTCTGGTCTGCCTCCTGAACCAGCCTGAGTCTTGATTCCAATCTGACTTCTCTTAGACATTCGGTCTGAACCCAGTTTCACTTCTGTCGGACTCTCTGTCTGATATCGGACTACTGTCTGTCTTCTGTTTGACTATTATCGAACACCTGGCTATTCCTGTCTGAAGATACTCTGAAGGTGTTTCTAGTCTTATTGGCAGTACCTGGCTTAGCCCTGTAGAGGCATAACACTAGTATTGTAGCTCATGCCCATTTGGTTGGATTAGGCTAAGCCGAAACAACCTATGGAATGGTTTCCAGACAAGAGAAGTAGACCCTTATTTACAGTCTCCGACAACCCATATAGGTTGTAGCAACTACATCACTAGGTGTTTGCTATGTCATTGGATTGTGGGTCAATATTCTCTTGCCTTATGTTAGATGCTGCCTCTTTTCAGCAATGATTTGCAATCCAGACACAAGAGAAGAGTAATGATCTTTGAATGTATTTGATAACAGTTAACAGAGACTAATATTTCCACTTACCACATTAACACTAAATGCATAGAGCAGGTCAAAGGGAAGGGCAGCAATGAGGTCCACAAAGAACCACGTGGTTGCATAGTGCACACAAATAGAGCGAGGGTCATACACAACCTGACCGGACTTGCTGACATATGTTGTTCGGAAATTTAAAAGAATATCTGAAAATAAACAAAGAACAGATATGATGATATCGGAAATATTTTAGTTTAATGAATTTAACTTTTTACATTTTCTAATGACTTCATTTCATGTATAGTGTCCATATTTACTGTCCATGTCTGTATACTTTACTGACTGAATACAGAAAGCACACGGACCCAATTACGCTCGGATGAGAGCCCCTTCACATGAGCGGATTCGCAAATGAACACACTTCAGTGCATCGTATTTGCACTATCAACACGGTTGATTTGCGCGGGTGTCCACGCATTGTACTGTACTTTTTTGCACTCGCAAGGCGTGTTCATATGTGCGCACCACACTCCCCACCCTGTTTTAAATGGCTATTTAGCCTAATAAGCTCCAGATGTGTTATTTTCCCTGTGGCTTTGCACTGTACTTTGTACATTCCCTTGCGTATTGCGTTGTGCATTTTAGCCCCCCTATAGACTTTCATGGGGACCTTTGGTGCGCACAAAACAAAATAAGCTTCAATTTGTTGCACGACGGAGAATTGCATGTGTAAAAAAGGAAATGTGAATGATCCCATTGAAGTCAATGGTTTCTATTCTCTCTGAATTGCGCGCACAAGTAGTGTGAAGGAGCCCTAACACATGGATGTAAAATAGGGGCACATACGTAGCAAAAACATATGTAATGTGTGCATACATTTACGGACTGAAGTTGCATACTTTTGTGTCAGTGAGTCTAAGGGCGGACTCACATGGGCGTTATGTGCAAAAACGCTTGTAGTAGCGCAGTGCCTTTGCGCCGTGAACGGCGTGCTTTTGCACACATTTTTGTGCATATTACCATACTTTTTGCGCTTGTAGGGCTTCTTCACGTGGGCGCGCCCTGATTTAAAAGACTTAAAGGGGTTGTCCTGCGCCGAAACGGGTGTTAAACAAGAAAACCGCACAGTGCTTACCTGAATCCCCGCGCTCCGGTGACTTCTTACTTACCTGGTGAAGATGGCCGCCGGGATCTTCTCCCTCAGTGGACCGCAGGGCTTCTGTGCGGTCCATTGCCGATTCCAGCCTCCTGATTGGCTGGAATCGGCACGTGACGGGGCGGAGCTACAAGTAGCCGCTCTCCGGCACGAGCGGCCCCATTCAGAAAAGAAGAAGACCGGACTGCGCAAGCGCGTCTAATCTGGCAATTAGACGCTGAAAATTAGACGGCACCATGGAGACGAGGACGCTAGCAACGGAACAGGTAAGTGAATAACTTCTGATAACTTCTGTATGGCTCATAATTAATGCACAATGTACATTACAAAGTGCATTAATATGGCCATACAGAAGTGTATAGACCCACTTGCTTTCGCGGGACAACCCCTTTAATCTTAATTAGTTCCAGATGTGTTCTTTTCCCTTCAAAATTGCGCAGCGTAGTGCGCGATCCTGCGGGTATTGAGTGCACTTTCCCTAGACTTCTATGGGGCCTTTGGTGCACAAATTAGAGCATGCTGCAGAGGGGATTATTTACGCTCACGAAATGCGCATGCAAAAATGAGTATGAATCCACTAAAATCAATGGGTTCTATTCTCTCCGTATTGTGCGTACAAATACTTGCGCAAAAACCTTTGTGCGTGTCCGCCCTAAGGGTGCTTTTGCTAGCTGAAAAACCCCTTGCGCAAAATACCGAGAATAGAACTCATTAAGTCTACGGTTCTCATGGCCGCAAAAAAATAGGGTTTGCTCTATTTTGTGCACCAAAGAGCACATGTGCAAAATGCACTCGTTCTCTGCACAAAAAAATTGCGCAGGAGCGAACGTATTTTGGAATACACTCGTCTGAAGGAACCTAAGAGTCCAGAAAAACGTAGGCAGCAATTGTACATGTCAGCATATCTGTCAATACCTCCCCGTTCTACACGCCTGAAGCTTTTGAAGACGAACCCTCGGTTTTCCTCTACAACCACATGCTAAGACTTGTATCTGAGTGCCGCTATATATGTGACACTTCTACTTCACCCCAAGTCAGCGTCTTCCTCCTACTGATTTCTAAAAATGTAGTTCGCCCTAGTAAATAATTAACAAGATGTCTGAAAATGAAGCACGGCCTCTACCATTAGCCCGTCTGTGAATAATAACCGGAAAATCTTCCATCCATTCACCTCCGCAGGACGCTGGTTCCACGGTGCACTTCTACATCTAGATGCGGCATCTTTTGTGAATGGATGTCTCGCAGCTCCTCACCCGGCTCTGCAGCTGACAAGCTAAAAGGACATCTCATCAGGGGTCCCGGCGGTCCGTGGAACAGATATTTAATAAATGAGAATGCTGTTTGTTTTTACAAACTAGCATGAAATGAGCAGGCCGGCACTTCTAGCATTCATTAGGACTGATGCCCAGGAATTGGGGAACATCCAAGCAAGCTGTTGGATGTGATATATTAAGACAGTTGTTGGATGAATATGCAAAACCTGTACATGTGTCATCAAGGACTGCCAAAAGCATGGCTTCCAGGATTGGCGCAAGGATGCTTCACACTCCGCACAATCTATTATTCTGGAAAGCAATTGACAAATACATACAGCCCCAGTCTGCATGATCTAGCTTAAAATATACGCGCGCAATACGAAGAGCATAGAACTAGAGTTGAGCGAGCAAACTCGCTAAGGACAATTGCTCGAGCGAACATTGGCCTTAGCGAGTACCTGCCCGCTCGAGAGAAAAGGTTTGGCTGCCGGCGCGGGTGACAGGTGAGTTGCGGCAGTGAGCAGGGGGGGGGAGAGAGGGAGAGAGAGATCTCCCCTCCGTTCCTCCCCGCTCTCTGCCCGCCGCCGGCAGCCGAACCTTTTCTCTCGAGCAGGCATGTACTCGCTAAGGGCAATGCTCGCTCGAGTAATTGCCCTTAGTGAGTATGCTCGCTCATCACTACATAGAACCCATTAATTTTAAGGAGTTTGTTCTCTTGAACAATTTTTTTGCAAGCATCACCCTGTCCTGATTTAAATAGCTATTAAGCCAAACCGGGTGTGCCGGTATGTGCAGGTATGGGTCTCTTTGGTGTGCAAATGGGAACAAACTAGAGCAGGTCCTCATTTCATGCGCCCACGAAAACTGCACGTGAAAAAAAGAAATGAGATTGAACCTACTGAAATCAATGGGTTGTATTGACCGTGTTGTTTTGCACACTGGGTTCTTCCATGCACAAAAGGGCAGTAAAATACGCTTATCTGAAGAAGCCCTAAGTCCCATTTATTTCAATGAGATTTTCTGAGGTTCAATTATGCTCATTTCAGTTCGGCTCCATTTGATTTACATTTTTTTCCCCCAGAAAAAATAGCGCAGCAGTCTGCATTAATATTTCAGTTTAAAAAAAAATGAATTAAAGCAGTTCCTTTTTCTTTTACATTACAGTCAATGGCTGATAGAACTGAAAGGAAAGGCTTCCATTTGGCTGTTTTTAACCCCTTAATAACACGGCCTATTTTGGCGTTGAGGACAAAGCGATTTTTGGTATTTTTCCATCTCCATTTTTTAAAAGCCATAACTTTTTTATTTTTCCGTCGACGCAGCCGTATAAGGGCTTGTTTTTTTGCGTGGTGAGCTGTAGTTTTAATCGGTGCCACTTTTGGGTACATAGACTATATAGTAAAACTTTTATTATTTTTTTTATGATAGCAGGGAGAGAAAACGCATCAATTCTGCCATAGATTTTTTTTTTTTACAGCTTAAGGGCGCCCACCCACTGGCGTTTGCGTTTTCCGCGGGAAAAAAACGCAGCGTTTTCGCCGCGTTTACCGCGGTTTTTCGCAGCGTTTTTCGCGGCGTTTTCGCGGCTTTTCCATTAATTTCCATTGACTTTCATGGGTGCATTAGGAGAAAAATAAGGACACATATGCAACTGACAGTTCCTATGTTAAAAACGCAAACGCAACGCAAAAAAAACGCCAGTGGACAGGAACACATGTTATCTCTATGCCTGTGCAGGAAAAACGCAAAACGCAAAACGCAGGTAAAAAAACGCCAGTGGGTGGGCGCCCTAAATCATGCAGCATAAATGACACACAAAATTTTTCTGCAGGTTGGTACGGTTACAACGATACCAAAATTCTTATATTTTTTTTAGGTTTTTACACTTTTTTGCAATAGAAACCCTTTTTTTGGAAATCTTTTTTTTTCCTCTATAGCTGCATTCAAAGTCCTGTAACTTTTTTATTGTTCTATGTACGGAGCTCTATAAGGGCTTATTTTTTGCGAGACCAGCTGTAGTTTTTATTAGTACCATTTTGGGGAATGTACGTTTTTTTGATCACTTTTATTGCATTTTTTGGGAGGCAAAATGCTAAAAATTAGCATTTTGCCTCTGTTTTTAATCATTTTTTTAATGCTTTTTGCCGTACAAAATAAAAAGCATGTTCAACTTTTTATACATGTCGCTACAGACGCGTAAATACCCAATATGTGGGGTTTTAATTATTTTAAATCTTTTTTTATGCTAATATTAGAGAAAGCACCCAAAAAGTTTTTTTTTTTTACATTTTTTTTTTTTTTTTTTTTACACAATTTGAGTCCCTCTGAGGGACTTGCAGCACTGTACCTATGATCGCTGTGATAAGGCATGGCAGAGCTACTGCTCTGCCATGCCTTATCGCTTATACAGCGATCATAGGCATAGGCATGGCGACAGGCCGGGCTCTCGCGATAACATCGCAAGAGCCGGCCGGAGACACAGAGGGAGCGCGCTCCCACTGTGAACTCTTTCCCTGCCGTGATCTACTCAGATTGCGGCAGGGAAGGGGTTAACAGCGGGGGTCGCATCTCCGATGCCCCCCCGCTGTTGCAGCGGGACACCGGCTGTGACGGACAACCCGCTCCCGCTGCGGGATAGCGCGAGGTCAGTCATGATCTCACGCTATCCCGATGACGTACCGGTACATCATTTTGCGCAAAGTACTCGCCTCCCATGACGTACCGGTACGTCATGGAGCGGGAAGGGGTTAAAGGGGTTGTACCAAGATTACAAGTTACCCCCTATCCACAGGATAGGGGATAACTTGCTGAATAGTGGGGGTCCCAGCACACAATGAGACTCCCGCTGATCTTGAGAACAGAGGTCTTGTGTCCGCTCTGCCTGTCATTGGGGGAGTTGCTTTTCTCTCAGCAGTGATGTCAGATGGAGTACTAGTTGAGAAATCACGGCTGTCTGTACATTAATTTTAATGAGGCTCAGGGAAATACCTGAGCTTTGCCACTCGGCTATCTCTGCAGTCCTTAGAAAGTGAATGGAGTGCTAGCGGTAAGCAAGGAGTGAGAAGGTTGGGGGATATGGGACTCAGCAGTGAGGCCCCCACCAATCAGCAAGTTATACCCTATTCTGTGGTTAGGAGGTAACTTAAAAAAATCTTGGTACAACTCTTTTAAATGAGCATGCGCCAAAGGTTAGATAGACATAGTAATAAATAATGGACTTCTTAAAAACTGATAGAAACTGTCCGTATTTTTTTTATGGAGCCGTTTATTGTATCAATTAAAAATGGAAACTATGGTTTCAGTTTGTGAATTTCATTTTGCTATCCATTCCATTAAGAAAAAAACTTGAATCTGACTGCAATAGAAGTTGAAACGCTGATGTGAATGAGCCCTAAGAGGCCCTACTATACCACTGTATACCTCCAATTACATATGCTGACATAAATTCTATGTGTCTCCAACAGAACCAAGGTTGTGCAATGGTCCATCAGATGCTATACTACACTGCAGTATCATTCTCCTCTTGCTGCATTGCTTCAAGTGGAGAATAGTTCTATAAAAGGCTATTATATGTTGACACCATACAGCACCATACAACGTGCCTACAGCTCTGTAGTACAAAGCTGCAGAGATGTAATGTGTCTTTGTACAGGCTCAATGCATACATCTCTGCATGAGGCCTGAGTATTGGTAGATTCTAAGAGCTGCTTTTTTCATACATTTTGAAGGATTTGGAGAGTGAATGTGATAGCCCTTTGGGTTAACATACAATATTTAGGAGTAAATGCTATTTTTATTCTTTTCATAAAGAGAAAAGATGAAGTGTAAAGTATAGATGAGTAAATCAATCAGTCAAATTTAGAGTGTACTTCAGTTTGCAGATTTTAGCACATAACTAAACATTCACAAACTGAGAAACACATTGTGAATTGCGACAGAGCCTCATGTCTGGCTTCCAAAGACTTCTACAGTATGAGCCAGTATTCAGCTGCTGCACGACCAAAAGTATAATGAAGACAGCCGAAGGGGCAGAGTGCTCAGGTCAGCGCAGCAGTCCCTTCATTTCAGCAATGAGTGGGGATTAGAGATGAGCGAGCACCAAAATGCTTGGGTGCTCGTTACTCGGGACGAAATTATCGCGATGCTCGAGGGTTCGTTTCGAGTAACGAACCCCATTGAAGTCAATGGGCGACCCGAGCATTTTTGTATATCACCGATGCTCGCTAAGGTTTTCATTTGTGAAAATCTGGGCAATTCAAGAAAGTGATGGGAACGACACAGCAACGGATAGGGCAGGCGAGGGGCTACATGTTGGGCTGCATCTCAAGTTCCCAGGTCCCACTATTAAGCCACAATAGCGGCAAGAGTGGGCCCCCCCTCCCAACAATTTTTACTTCTGAAAAACCCTCATTAGCAATGCATACCTTAGCTAAGCACCACACTACCTCCAACAAAGCACAATCACTGCCTGCATGGCACTCCGCTGCCACTTCTCCTGGGTTACATGCTTATAGCCGGTTCCACTGAAAGCAATGGGCTGCCGGCGTGCGCGGGATGAATTGTCGGTAAGGGCTTAAATATAGAAGCCCTTCTGTGCAATTCATCCGGAAAAGTGTAAAAAAAAAAATATATATATATACTTACCTTGTCCCGGCAGACGGAGTTCAGCGCGGCCTACAGTGGGTGTGAAGATTGTGTGAGTCAGACCTGCCCCCTGATTGGCTCAGCCTGAGCCAATCAGAGGCAGGTCTGACTCACACCCCCTTCACACCCACTGCCGGCCGCGCTGAACTCCGTCTGCCGGGACAAGGTAAATATATATATTTTTTTTATTTTAACACATTTCTGGATGAATTGCAGGGAAGGGCTTCTATATTTAAGCCCTTCCCGACAATTCATCCCGCGCACGCCGGCAGCCCATTGCTTTCAGAGGAACCTGCTGTATTGCCGGCTCCATTGAATTCAATGGGCAAACATCGTTCTTCTCTGCCACAGCTGTTACAGCTGTGGCAGAGAAGAATGATTTGTCTTCTATATGTTCTCAATGGGATCGGCGCTGCTGCCGCTGGCCCCATTGAACGCATATAGAGAAGAGAACAGGAATCACAGATCGCAGATAGGTGCGATCTGCGATTTCTGACTATGCCCTAAGAAGGACCGTTGGGGTTCTTGAAGCCTAAAATAACTCCTAACGCTCTCCCTATAGCAGCTCCGGCATCAGCAGCACTGTCCCTGATCTCTGTCAGAATGCATCTGTGGCGAGCCACGGGCAGGCAGATTTTTATACTCGGGTGACACCTGATCTCCCCAGCCACTCACTGCAGGGGGGTGGTATAGGGCTGGAACATCACAGGAGGAAGTTGTAATGCCTTTCCTGTCTTTCTATTGTCCAGAAAAGCGCGCAAATTTCTCAGGGAAGAAAATGAAAGTGACTCGAACAACGCGTGGTACTCGTCTCGAGTAACGAGCATCTCGAACACCCTAATACTCGAACGAGTATCAAGCTCGGACGAGTACGCTCGCTCATCTCTAGTGGGGATCTCAGCATCAGGACCCCCACTGATCAAAACTTTTTTGACATAAAAAGTTTTAGCAATGGAAGCTCCAGCACAGGTGGAAACATGATCTAAAATGGAATACATCATTATAAAGCAGCCGCCATGTCCTCTTTGTTATGTACAATATGTGCATATGTTGCCAGGTGTAATGTTGCTGTTGGAATGGAATTGGAGCAAAAATGCTTAAAAACTCTTTAATTGTTTAGCAACATTTAAAATTACTTTCTGAGTCTGGACAGACAAAGATGGCCACACTAGCTTCTTTCGCTACGTGATGAACACTGTGTATGAGTATGCATCCATAGTCTATGAGCTCCTCCACAGGGGCATTGGCCATTTTTTTTGCACGACATATTTGCACTATGCAGAAGTCTTTTTTGCGCATGTATCAGTTTATGTTACTGTACTTTTTTCGCGCGCAGGGCATGTTCAAATTTCAAGCCACAGGTGAACACATCCCAATTTAAATGGCTATTTAGCCCAATGAGTTTCAGATGTGTTCTTTTTCACACAGAACTGCGCAGGGTTTTGCACATCCTGTTGTGTATTACATGTGCATTTGTGTCCCCCCATAGGCTTCTATGGGAACCTTCCGTGCACTGGAAAATATTGCATGTTCTTTGTTTTTGCGTGCACAAAATCAGGAAACATGTACGAACATGTGACATCAATGGGTTATATTCTCTGCATGTTGCGTTGGAAATTTTACCTGCACAGATATGCCAGTGTGAAGAAGCCCTAAGGCCCTACACCTAGTTTGATGGGCCAGTCCTGCACACATCCACAGCACTGTCCAATAGCTTCAGTCTTAGACTACCAATGCATACTACTGCAAAGTGTGTATAAGATAGTCAGATAAGCTAGTGCGGCCATGTTTATTTGTCCAGCATCCGGAAAGTCGCTTTAGTACTAGGGCAGAATAGAAATAAAAGTTCACATTATCATACCAAGCATGAAAAGGATCTCAACAAAGATGTCGCTAACACTCGGTGGGCTACGTGATGAACTGGTGCTGTTGCTGTTGTCATCTCGAGTGATGGTAGTGAAGCAGACATTGTAAGGAACCGTCACAGCAACGTAGAAGGTAGCCAAAAGGATGAGCCAGTCCCAGCCTGCCTTAAAAGTGCCATAGTGCAGTAGAATGAAGCGCGACTTCTGAATTGCAGCAACCTTGTATTCCGGTATTGTAGGCTTATCGCCGAACACACTCTATGGATGAGAAAATAGAACAGGTCACATTCTTGAAGCTTCTTAATAAACTGGAAGAAAAATGTTTAAGATGACTGGGCAGAAAATGGATCACCATATATATCAAAATCCATTTTCTCAAACACAGCAAAACCACCATTAGACATGAACTACGGGACACAAATGGGAATAAGTTCAGAGTCGCTCATGACCAACCTTGAAAATAAGTCTTGACCACAGCTGTCTAACTACTAAATTAACCAGTGTTCATTTCTAAGATCCATAGACAGATCTTGCGGCAGGTTATTGAGTTGCGAATGTTTGAGGAATGACTCACAAGTCACAACTCTGGGTAGAATTCTCAGATACATCATTCAGATTTTTCTGTGGCTTCTGACAATAATAATATCAAACAAATATATTGGATGGCCAGACGGAAGAAAATAGTTACCACGCTCTGTGGAAGTCAATTATGCGTTTCATAGGCTCTTACATTATGAGAAGCAGATACTTGAAGTGAATTGTAAATTTGATAGTCCATAACACAACCACTGCAACTTTTTACCTCCGTCTATAGAACACAAGTAACGTCTGTGATCATTTTGAATCATAAATCTTCTTACACTGAGTCAAGACAATCGTCTTGTAGATGATCCAAGACAAGAAGAGAAATGGGTGGATCGCCTTCTACTGTCACTGTGTAGAGAAATTAGGCTTAATTATGGAAAGCGGGATAGGGTACTGCCTGTCCACTAATGTTGACTGTGTGATGTGGGGCGTAGCAATTAGGCTGAAGAAAGCTACTAAATAATGTGGGCATTAAGAGCGCAGCTCCTATAAACAATAGAGAGTATCCAAATGAATTATTAACCTGATTCTTCTTTAATAGATAATTAAAACAACCAATGTTAACCCTTTCCAATCCACTGTCTGACGTCTGAAGACGTCTGATTGAAGGCTATACAGCTCTGATGTTAAAAGACGTCCGGCAGGGTATTCTTACTGTATATTACTGGCCGCTCTGTTGTCGGGGGCCTCTCCAGCATGTCACATACCGCAGTACTGGCTTTAGCCAGCAGATGGCGCCATTGTGTAATGGCAGAAAGAGAAAGCCCCCTAGGAAACCCTGAATCCAAAATTGGATTGCAGAGGGTTAATGCATTTCGGAGATGCAGCATCTTCTTCAGACATGGCTTAAATAAGCACGGGAGTTAAAGAGATTTCTTAATGGCAGCCCTATAAGTCCGTCTTGTAGTTGATGTCATAAATTTCTTCTAAGGTAGTATTAATTGTCAATACAGCATCCAAGTAGCTGCCTAATTTTTTCTTATTACCTCTGCTAACATCCAACCCTTTCCTAACATGCTGTAAGGCTAGATTCACAACACATTCCGAAGTTCTCTGGCCATATATGTCTTACCTACC
This sequence comes from Eleutherodactylus coqui, assembly GCF_035609145.1. Taxonomy (NCBI): domain Eukaryota; kingdom Metazoa; phylum Chordata; class Amphibia; order Anura; family Eleutherodactylidae; genus Eleutherodactylus; species Eleutherodactylus coqui. The sequence goes on along the minus strand of NC_089844.1, from coordinate 58,241,473 downwards.
CATACTTTATCATTAACCAGATGTATGCCCAAATTCTCAACAGTTATCTGTTTTTCAATACGATAATGCAAGAAAAGAATTATTATACTATTTTGTCATGTCACAGCCCATTTATTTAATAGGGTGATTCAAAAGTCAGGACCACCTAGAATATCTTCTGAACTTAAGAGATACAAGTGGGAAACTTTGTAGAACACTTAGATGGGTGGGAGAAACCTTTTTGGCACTATGGTTGGCCATCTTAGTGCCAGCCATTTTGGATTCAGGCCAAGAAGCTTCAATGGAAAAGGGTCATGGAATACATTATTTAAGGGTCAAATATTTAAAAGCAAGACAGCGCTCAGGGAAATAAAATCAAAGGTAAAAAACAAAATAAAAGGAATGGAAACACCTGGTGCAGACTGCCTGAATAATTGACATCCCCATAGCTCTATATCTTTCTTATATTGGGTTTTTATACTGTATTTTTTTTATTATATACATATATTATTGTCAGGATGGGCGGCTAGCGAGTGTGCGATGCAGGGGGGCTCCTACACTGGTCATCACTCCTGGCCGCCCGACTACTACTTGGCGCAGAGGTGCTGGGAACATGGCGGCTGCTGCCCAGCGCTGTGTCCCTGTTTCCATGGCAGCCTGCTGCATCCCCACTGACCTAGTCTGGTCTGCTAGTGCTGAGGGAGGTTCTCCCAGCACTTGATTATTCTGCTGCTGTCAGGTGCTCCGCCCCAATCAGCTGCTGGGGCGGGAGCATTTAAACCCCTCAGTTTCTTCCTGACACTGCCAGTGTTTGTATAGGCTCCTTACACTCACCAGCGTTATCTTGTATTCCTGTTTACCAGTGTATTGACCTTGGCTTTTCCCCTGACCTGACTTCGTCTCCTCCTTCTGTACTGCGTTTCTCCGGACTGACTTTTTGTACTTGACCCTGGCCTGCCCCTGGACTGGTTTGCGGTTCCCTTTGTGCTTCGCTCTGGTTGTCTGTTTGTCCATTTGTTTTCTGCTTCCAGGGATTGTGGCTTTCCCCAGCATTCCCCTAGCCAGTGTAGGGACCGTCGCCCAGTTGCCCGCCTGGGTTTAGCCAGGAGAGGAGGCAAATAGGCAGGGACAGGGGTTGTGGGCTACGTTGCAGGGACCCCCGACTCCTGCTTTCCCTGGTTCCCTGACAATTATATTTATCTTAACATTATATTATATTTCATAGGTCTACGATTTTTTCTGTTTTTTACCATTTATTTCCCTTTTATTTATATATTTTTCAGGCACAGTAATGTTTTTTTTAAAATATATAACGCTTTTGTATATATCATGTTCTAAATTTCAACATCTGCAATTTCCAATCCATTTCCGGGATTTGGCACGCAGGCCCTACCTGCGTGCCAAGGCCCTGAACCGCACACTGGTGGGTGTACATTTCCGATGTCGGCATGCCTTTTGCGGCCATTGGAAAGCATGCTTGTATTTGGTATTTTTTATTTGCGCGCATGTTTGCTCATAAACACGTACGAACACAATTACGTTCGCTCTGCCCCACATTACCGCCAAGTCACAGACATGTCATTATATTAAGTGAACCTGACATTCCATCTGTTATAATCTTTGTGCTTGAAAAAAGAGATACAGTTCTCCGAAACGCATTGCTTTATACTGTACCTGTCTTTAATTAATAAATGTTTTAAAATGTATACAACATTGGATTTAGCTTAATGTTGATGGAGAATATCGCCATAACTTTTGCATTCCTGGTCATTAAGGGGGAGTTTTCTGGAATCTACCGCCACACCAAGTAAGTACCATGAAATTTACCATTTAAGTTCTTAGAATTTGATTTTAAATAATTTGAGCGCAAAATTTTATTGGCTTCTGTTTGATATGAATTAAGAGTAGGATTTCATCAGAAATTGGTAGATGCAGTCATTTTTTGATTTCCTGCAACCATTTTTGAGTTATGGATGATGTCTTGTTGAGTATTAATCAAGTTGCTTTGTTTAATTATGTGGCATGGAAAACACGAACATGTTTTTCAGGAATCAGAAAAGGACATGAACATTCAAGGACAGAATTAAGATCACCCAGATGGTTAGTAACTGAAGTCTACTTGAGGTAACCAAGGCTTTCAATTAAGAACTTCCAAGAAGACAACGTCGAATGTATAAACTGTCAGGAAACTGATTCAGATGTTCAGGAAAACTGGTTGTGTCCAGAAGTAAACAAGAACTGAATGCATCTATCAATTTCTAATGACATTCTACCATTAAATCACATATGACCCCCTTTCCATTGGGCTGAATCCACGATGGCTGCCACCAATATTGTCAACAGGCACCAACATAGTGCCAAAAAGTTTTCCTCCACGCATCTACAAAGTTTCCTACTTGCATCTCTTTTCATTGAGAAGATATTCTGGTTGGCCCTGACGTTTGAATCGCCCTGTACACTGATCCACAACAAATATTCATCTCAATGGGGCTACAATGTGGCAGCATTGGGGAGGTTGTAACACTATATCACCTTGCCAGAACAACTCCTAGAAGATCAACTAGGGTGTGGTAGATGTAGCCATCTAGGCACCTAATCGAACCATAAAGCCAAACCTCATCTTAAAGCAGACATCCATAGAAAGTTAAGTAAACATTAAGAGTATTTTTTGTAGGAGACCCCATTATAATTTAAATTCTGTTTAATTTACTGCATCACCTAGAAATGTTTGCTGACTTGTATTCCTACAGAGAAGACATTAAAGTAATATTGTTTAATTCTACAAACTGCCAAACAACTTCAGGCCATAATAACCATTTCAGCATCAACAAAGTTTACAGAGTGCTTACCCTGGTGAGGTTGGAAAATGCTTTTTGCAAGAACTAGGGTTAAATTGATGCACACTGCTTGATAATTAAGCTCAGCATGTAGTGCGCTGCTTACTAGCGTGAAATGATTCTATTTGGAAGAACAATTTGCAGAGTCTGATAACTGTTCCTGGTCATCTTCTCATGTCACCCTATGAGACTAATGTACTTACCGTAGTCTTATTTTTGTACTACAGAAGCAAGCCTCCATCAATATACCTGCCTTTACCTGCTGAATACGAACACTGTTGTAATAGAATTTATATAGCGGCAACAAATTCATATTATATAATTAGATGACCAATATACCTATAGGAAATTACAAACACTTCAAATTCATTTAAAGGGGTTGTGCCACCAGACACAACATTTTCAGATGCAATGCCGGGGGCAAGCAGTGAATCGCCCTGGGCCCTTCTCCTAGTACCCCCCGGGGCAAGCAGCACATTTTGCTGAGAGATGTGGCAGCCAGGCATTTATCCTGTAGCAGTTACTGCTGGGAAAATGCAGTATTCCATAACAGCCATTCAGATAAATGGTTGTCTTGTAATGTAAGAATGGTTGAACATCCACCAGAACGGCTCATAGAGGGGATCCTAAATGGGGGATCCTGCACTATGACGTTCATTTGTCTTAATAGGACATATGAACACTGGTTGTGTTCTTGGAAAAGCCGCTTTAAAAAAAACCTGCAACAAACAATGAAATCAAAAGGCAACAAGATAAATTAGAGCTTAAAAACTTTAAGACATATTCCAGTTTTAACAAATTAAGGTTTTCACTGCATAATGAAGGTTTATACAATTTTCAATAGATTTTCTTTATTAATTTCTTACAACTTTCAAGATCTCTGCTGTCATTAAGGCCCAATGTCCATGGGAGGGTTTGATGTCCGTAATCCGCTCGCAGAAAATCTGCAAATGAAGCCACCCATAGGGACACATGGGCGTCCACAAATTAAATAAAGCATGCGGATTTGATTTGCGGATCCTTTTGTCTGGAAAAAAAAAATCGCAGCACGATCTATTTTACTGCAGATTCCGTGGGAAAGCAGGAGTTCCAAAGAAAAGAAAAGTACTACACTTGCGTGCCGGCTGGTGCTTCCGCATGCATCCGCAGACCTGGAAATAGAAGAACCGGACAGCATGTAGAAGTAATGCAGTGTCCTCAGCTACAGGCAGGGTCACATTCTGCTGCGGGCTCCCGCATGCAGAATCTGATCCGCTTGTGGACATGAGGCCTAAGGCCTCATGTCCACGGGGAAAATCAGGCCCGCTGCGGATTCTTCATGTAGAATCCGTAGCGGGTCCCTCCTGCCCCGCAGACATGAGGCCTAAAAGTCAGAATAAACTCACCTGCTCCGGACGATGCGGATCTTCCTTCCTTTGTGGCCAGATCTTCTTCCTTTGGCCCGGCGGGCACATGCCGGGCACATCCACCGGGCTGAAGAAAGAAGATCCGGCCGCGAAGAAGGGAAGAACCGCATCGCCCGGAGCAGGTGAGTTTAATTCTGGTACGGGTCTCCCACAGATCCGGACGGCTTCCATGGGCTTCAATAGAAGCCTGCGGGAGCCGTCCCCGCGGTAGACCCGCACGAAAATAGAGCATGTCCATATTTTTTCCCACACGCGGATCCGTATCTGACGGGAAAAATGACATCCGCAGGTATTTAACTACCTGCGGGTGTCTAATGCATCCCTATGGGGCGCAGATCCGAGTGCGGGAGAAACGCTGTGGATTTTAAGCCCGTGGACATGAGGCCTAAATTGTAATTTTCTTTAGGGATAAAAATCTGACTTGGTCATCTGATGATCACACAGGTGCTCATCCCATTACAAGTCATATCACCGAGAACTACACTACACCTGAGCTGAACACCTATGCGATTATCACATGAGTAGGACAGACGTTTGTCCCTTGAAATGAAAGAATAAAGGCTGCCACTGAATGACTGTAAGCAGAGATTTCGAAAACCATAAGGAATCAATACAAAATTCTCTCCTTCTACCGTGGGTCAATATGGTTAATGAAGATATATATAGGAAGAACATAATATCCTGTCAGTTGTATGTTATTAATTACATTGATTACAATGTAAGCAAAGAAAAGCTTTAAAGGCTGTGGTAACCTTTGTGTATGAAAAATCGATATACACATATCTTATTAGTTCTGGCAGCAAAAAATGATGCACTTATCTGTTTTTGCATTAAGTGTTCCTTCTCATACATTTATAAAGTCTCATACTTGGTTTTCAGGCTCTTCTATGCTTATTTCTGTCTCAAAGGTGTTCTCAGCAGTGATTCAGCTGGTCTATCTTATGAATATGCATACGTTCAGCTCTCCCTCCCCTCTCCTCTTTCAGAGGCTGTGTAGCATAGCCAAACCCACTCAATAATACACAGCTGTCTCTCCATCCTCTCTCTGAATAGCTGCTGGTCTATTCTCACTCACTCTTGATAAGAGCAGAACATTCACAGCAATGTGTAATAGTAGCTTTCTTTATTCTCGCCTGTTCTCCTCCACCATCCTCCAGCACTGTCACAGCCCTCTGTAACAGTAGCTTTCTCTGCACTTTTTTTCTCCCCATGCCCTTGCATGGTCATGGTCATACAGCCCTATGTAAGAGCTCAGTGGAAAGGCAGTAAATCCAAAAGAGAAGGAACTGTCAGTTTAGTGACAGAATTTGCCATGAGATTTCAGTCTTCCAGTCTGCAGTTCCTTGGAAAACAATGCAAGCACAGAAATCAAACAATCATACATTTTTAATGAAAACCAATTACAAAAACTCTTCATTTCCAAAAACACATTGATTAAAAAAAAAGAGTGCAGAAGCTTAGTAATATTTTATGAAGACTATAGACATACTTTACTTTTCTATGTCCTCTCTTGAGATTTATCTTCTTTAGTGCACATTTGCTTAACAGTATCCTTATGTAAGTACTGTATTCACATCTTAAGAACAGTTTTTTTCCCCAACCATGGCTCCCCAGATTATCATCAAGGGTTCTGTAGAACATATTTGCAAGATCTGACACTACTGCGTATTTCAACCTGCTTAGAAATGCTAGGTAAAACACTCAACACATCTGAGCCAGAATATAGTGATAGGCAACAATTATAGAAATGTATATCTTCCCTTACACCACGTTTCTTTGAATGGGAGTGTTTCCCAGTATTATAAAATAGTTCACTGGTTCCCCCATTGCCATGTTAAGAATCACTGCACTAGAGTAATGGGACAAGGTTGATGGACAGTAAACCTCTCACAGCCCACAGCTTTAGACTTTGCTCAGTTGTACAGTACATTAGCCCTTTAATTTCCCTTTATACTTGTCCACTACGCAGACCTGATTCCTTGTCATTGACATTGTCTTGGAGAAGCAAGGGATGAAACTTAAAGGGAGGAGACACAGATTAGATATTAGAAAAAAACTTTCTGACAGTGAGGGTGATCAATAGGTGGAACAGGTTGCCAGGGGAGGTGGTGAGTTCTCCTTCAATGGAAGTGTTCAAACAAAGGCATGACAAATATCTGTCTGGAATGATTTAGTGCATTGAGCATGGGGTTGGACTCAATGACTCTGGATGGTCCTTCCAACTCCGGATACTGTTGTATCTTGTCTACACCAGAACTATGGGTGGAGACCTGGGATTGTCAGGGTGGAGTTATAGTCAACGCCCACATGTCAATTGGCTACCTGAACTGAGAGTGAAGAAAGCGCCTGACAGCCATCGGGGGACGGGGAGATCTGACAGCTGGGGGGGGGGACGGGGAATGAGATAGCGGGGGCAGCAAGGTAAATGTGGGATGAAGGGTAAAGAAAGTGGATGACAGCCGCTGCAGGACAGGGACAGAGAGATGGACATCAGGGCCGGCAAGGTAGCAGTGCAGCCGTCTTCAGCGACAGCAGGACACATTACAGCTGACACAGAAAGATGGGGGGTGGGGGTAAATTGGCAGCACAGGAGTGCCGTGAGTTGGGGTGCACTGTGCTCCTGGTCTCAGCCACGCAGCAAAGCGGCAGACCACAGCGTTCAAGCAGCTTACAGCTGTTAGAGTCTGGCTTACGGCAGCTTACAGTCTGGTCCTCTGCACAGCAGCACCTACCATCTCCGCTGGCATGTGTCCACACCAGCCTCCGCTCTGTGCTCCTGACTCTGCTGTCAATCTCCTCCCTGGCGGCCTCAACTGGATGGATGGCCAGCAATTAACAGTGGGGATGGGGGACAGAAGAGCCCAGGAGCAAAATCGGCAGCTAGGGGCGTGACAGGGGCATTACCTCCAGCTAAGGCTGGTCCTCCCCTAGCAGCTGGTGGAGACAAGATACAAAAGGACCCCAACTCCCTTCCATTCTATGATCCTAAGTTCTCCCCCAACTTTATTACTAAGGGCGCCCACCCACTGGCGATTTTTTTTTCTTTGCGTTTTGCGTTTTTCCTGCAGAGCAATTAGAATTGAATGTACTCCTGTCCACTGGCGTTTTGCGTTGCGTTGCGTTTTTTAACATAGGAACTGTCAGTTGCATATGTGTCCTTATTTTTCTCCTAATGCACCCATGAAAGTCAATGGAAATTAACGGAAAAGCCGCGAAAACGCGGCAAAAAACGCGGCGTTTTTCACGCACGAACGTCGCAAACGCCAGTGGGTGGGCGCCCTAAATCAGAAGTTAGAACAATAACTGAAGTTTCCTAATTATGTTTCTATTAGGGCTCCTTCACACTGATGATTGCTATATTGCCACGATAAAATTGCATTTGTGTTCCGGCATTCTTTGAGCATCAGCAATGCTTTTTCCTGAGAATAATCTCACATCACATCGCTGCTGCCTGCGATTTTATCGCACGAAAAACAATAGGAGTTTCTAATGTTAAAACGCCTTGCACGAAAAACGTAGGTTCATGTGCTGTGATGTGGTAAAAAATGGAGGTTCCATAGGGAAACATGGGCGATAAAAAAAAAAAAAGAGCAAAACTCAGAAAGATAGGGCAGGCAGTGATTTTCAAATCTTGCAACATCACAGGACAGAAAACATCAGAAATGGGAATGGAAACATTGAATATCATTAATTAATTCCGCGTTTTCTTGCACAATCACATCACGCAAAAATCATGCGATTTTATCGCAAGTGTGAAAGGACCCTTACTTTGAGATATATTGGCATTTCTTCTATTTAGTTGCAGTAACCACTTTTTCAAATGTAACAACAGGAAGTGCAGCCATATTGACCGATTAGCTGTAAGCAGACTGCTAGCAAAACTGACAACCAATATGGCTAGACTTTCTCATTTCGCTTGGTCACCAAATAGAAAAATGCCAATATCTCACTACTCTCTAAACTCCCTACTACTTCTCCAGTTTGTTACCATTGACTAATTAATATTTGGGTCGAAATTCAGAATTGGATGATAATGTAGATACCTTTTTCACAAATTCAGGGATAGAGTGATTGAGGAACATTAATAATGATAAAGCAACCTGAGTTATAAGCAGGGAGTACATCCAACTCTTTCTTGCAGGTGATTACCCATAATGCATTTGGAAATACCACACAGTAGTAGAAAAGAATCAGGTTTACCAGTGAGCATGATCACTAATATTAACTGCTTCAATGTCATATAGGTCACATTAGACTGCTGGGCAATATAAACAGCCGTCATCAGTATGAGTAAGCATATGATCGTACAGCATACAGCTATATCTTCCCTGCAGGCTTGTCTGATTATGTATTTCTTGGGAATTTTCTGCCTTCAGAGATAAAAATGAAGGCACAAGAAGGTGAACTTAAAATGTGATAGAAATACTAAGAGGCTGGGAAAAATAAAATAAGAAAGTAATTTTAAAGTCAACGAACAATGAGTTGCTGATGATCTTACTGGAATGAAAAGATATTGGACAAGTCTTGCATTGCAGAATGTCAATAAGCGGAATGTGAAGGAAAATGAGGGGGAGGTAATGGTTGACCAAAGACTTTAGTATAAGAGGAGGAACTTGTCACAGCGCTAACAGCACTGTGACTTTTTGGCTGCAGACGTTGGTCCATGGTAATGTAACAACATAGTAACATAGTATAAAAAGCCGTCCATCCAGTTCAGCCTATTAGCCCCCAATGTTGATCCAGAGGAAGACAAAAAAGAAAACAATGGGGTAGAAGCCATTTTTTCCTATTTAAGGAAAAAATGCCTTCCCGTCAGCCTTGGACCACATAATGCATTGGGTGGCGAATATGCAGTGCCATTTCGCCCTGGACACTGAGGGATTAACCCTTTGCAATCCAATTTTGGATTTAAGGCTTCCTAGGGGGCTCTCTCTTTCTGCCATTATACAATGGCACCATCTGCTGGCTAGAGCCAGTACTGCGGTATGGGACATGCTGGAGAGGCCCCCCGACAACAGAGCGGCCAGTAACATACAGTAAGAATACCCTGCCGGATGGCTTCCAACATCGAAGCTGTACAGCCTTCAATCAGAATGTCTTCAGACGTCAGACAGTGGATTAGAAAAGGGTTAACATCTACCTTCAGTTCCAGCGCTGATAGGCTAGCTGGGTTGTCTTTTAGTCCAGTCAGCCTATCAATTTCTATTTGATGGTATTTAAACCAGCTCATTTGTGCAAAGGATGCAGGTTATACTTCTTGTACTCTGGTCAGCATTCTCTGAACCTGTGCTCCGAGGTTTCTGTGCTTACTGGACCTGTGTTCTGTGGTTCTGTGCTCAGCAGTTCTGAAAACAAAAGTTTAGTGCTCACTTTTCCTTTATTTCATGCCTAGTACTCAAGAACACTGTGGTTTGGTGTACCAGTCAGTGTCATTTGTTCGACTTGGACTCAGTTTCTCTCGCACAGCGAGGTCGCCCTTTTCAGGACAGGTGCTCCGCTTGAATGGCCTGTTCGAGTCAGGTGGTTCAGTTGATACTGTGTCACTATTATGACAGTTCCTTATTAAAGTCCATTCTAGTGTTCTATGTTTGACCATAAAATCCCATTAATCCATCTTCCGGTCTGACTCTGCTTAGCTCTGGGATTGTCTCTGGCTGTACTGACAAGTCTAATCATACTTGACATAACTAATGTAGTTCTCTACATATTGAGCTGTGGAGTTTATACACAAACTTGGAGTGGTTGGAGATTGTTGATATGGCTATATGTTGTTGTAGTAATACTAATAAATGTATTTCTTAAATCAGTCTAGGCAAACATATATATACACTGTTATATCCACCTTAATAGGAAATAGCTAGCAGTTAAATGGTTAACTGGTTCAGTATTGTACACTGGTGTGTGTGTTAGATTCTGTAGACCCCTATGCATGGTTCCCGGCACATGACGCACAAGGGTGGGTGGGACTTCTTATCTATTATTGCATTCCTTTGGTCCAGGCACGATGAACACAGTATAAGTGTAGTTTGTTCTCATCTAGTTAAAGCTGATATGTTTGGTAGCGGCATACACCTGGGGCATAAACATATGTCAATCATTAGTGTCATTACATACTAGGCCAATTATGAGTTATAATGTTGGGGGGGCCTGCATGTATTGGGTGTGTCATGTTCAACTATATACGTATTTTAATCTTTTGAATAAATCAGAATGGTATTAGAGAGTGACTGATTACATGAGTCAGCTCAAATACATCATTTTCATGCATGAAGCTTCTCCTTATAACCAATTTGGAGCAGACCAGGGACATCTTCTGGAATATGATTTATTCCCATAACAGAGATTGTTGATATGGCTATATGTTCATCTTGAGTGAGATAACATTAGGGTTACAAGTAGTATTACCAAGCCAAGTGAAACTGTTTAGTGTCTTTATATTAAAATATAATTGCTTCATTAGATGATTCCTTCAAACAATAAATTGTAGCTTCTCCGCATCTACCAAGAGAAGTTGCAGCATCTGGATCTACTGTAGATATTGAAAGAAGGCTGAACTAAAGTCAAATGATCAAGGTGGCAAAGATGACATCAAGGTGACATGTATAGGTTTTATTCAGCTTGACATGTCGTTCTTCTGCTACTGTAGAAATCATCACAAGGTAGAAATTTGAGAATAAATTGACAACTAGGTGTTTCTAGTTTGGGGGGTGTTGCTACACACTCTGAGGCTATCCAATCAGTAGTGACAATGCCAGACTGTATAAAAGCACACCCTTTTGACAAGGGGAATGCTAACACCCAGCTGTCAATTTATTCATATTTTCTAGGAAGAACAACAGAAGAATTGTGCAATACAGAATTCAAAGAAAATATGATCCAGAATTTTTGTTTTATGGGGAATACATACTAAAGCAAACATGTCAAAAGTGAAGACAGGCCCTTTTAAAATAAAACATACCTTCACCCAAACTGTTCCATTGTTAACAAGGTCCCACATCAATAACTATGGGGGTCCGTCATGTGCATGACTAATCTTTATTGTGCCAATTCATGATAGCAAGGTGCTTGTAGATTGCTAAAGGCCCATACTGTGCCTCAGCTTTCATATGGTTTCTGCATGTATCCATGGAAAAAAATGTTCTATTAGAAAGATATTCTCCCATCATGGAGACACTAGATGGCGAAACATGAAATACCTTAGGGATTGGGTCTGTTGACATGCATGCTTGGATTTGCTGTGTACATGGACTATAAGAATGGTATTTTTAAACTCAACTAGGTTTTTCTGAAACCATTTCCATGGTCTTGGTGGAGATATTTTTTAAAAACTAGTTTAAGGGGTTTTGTCATTAAAAAAAAATAAAAATCTAAACTTACCTCTCCCTTCCCTGTCAGTCTCCTTATCCCATCTTCTCCTGGTTGAGCTTCTCCAGTGCTCCAGGTCAGCTCACTGCAGGCTGGGACCAGCTTGTTATGAAGGCTCCTCATCACAAACTCCTTCCTGCTGGGTCAGTGAAGGTCACATCCCTGTGCTGTAGCTTCACTGCCTAGGAAGGAATTGCAATCTATTTCAGAGACAGCTCGCATGAGCAATCTCTGAAGAAGATAGGCAGTCCTCCTGCTGGCCTGTGAGCTGTGACATAAGGTACATTGGCAGACTGCCAACCTAATGTATGTAACCTCACAGGAAGGAGAAGAATTAGGCAGCTGGAGGTAAAGTGAGCACCCGGACTGCAGGAGACAGGAGAAGATAAGGGAGGTGAAGATCTGGTAAGTAGACTGATGGGGCAGGAATAGATAAGTAGAGCATTTTTCGTTTTTAGTGACAGAACCCCTTTAATGGGTATGGGTTATAATGCTGCTGCATGTTGGTACATTTTCGGTGTAAAGGAAAAAGCTGAAAACTCTAACAAGCCGTAAGCTTTAAGCATTTGGCCCCTCATTTGAAATTTATGTAGTTATTTTTATGAAATACGTTGAGCTTACAATAATTGCTACCCAGTGTGCAAACCTACAACATCATAGGCACATGTACAACAGTTCAGGTTGCAAGGTCTTTGTCATCACATTAGGAAAAGTAGAAATGATGAGTCAGGTGATGAGTTCAAGAGTAGAAAAATCCTTCCTCCTAAATTTTGAAGTAATCAGCACACTTGTCAGGATGTTTCTGAATTAACAAAGAGGAAATGTATGCGCTTGAAAGAGGAAAGCTCCCTTGATGTTAATGAGTTCCCTAGAATAGCACAACTCAAACACAACATAAACATCATACTTACATTCAGCTGTGCCAATTAAGGCAGAACTATGCTGCTCGCCGAAAGATAGCAAAGAATAAGAGCGATATAGCAATATTCCAAGTAAATCATGATGTGTATTGGAATATATCTCTCTACTTACGTAGTAGTGCGTATGTACAGGAGTGGAGGAGCCACCTTGTTATTGTGTAGGCCTAGCTGACAATGTGTTATGTTAGGTTGGTTTCACATCTGCGTTGGAACCTCCATCACAGAATCGGCTGAAAATACTAAAAGAAAAAGTGCAGCATGTAGAACTTTTTCTTCCATCCAAAAGCCGAGCAACTGGGTGGAAAGTGGGCGGACCCCATTATAGTCAATGGGGTCCACCTAGCATTTTTCATTTCCGTTCAGAGACAAGGCCATTCGACCGTAGGGATTCTCGTTTTCCACTTTCTGAACGGAGCAGGAAAGTGGAATCCTAGCGCAGATGTGAAACTACCCTTATTTACGTTTCATTTGACAGGGCAGGTTATCTGATTTTTCAATGTATATTCTGCTTATTGACCCTGTTGAGTGATGGGGACCTATCTTCAGTCTGTGGATGCAGCGGTGCCCAGGAGTAGTGTCGTGCCCTAACCAACATAGCTATAGGTAAACCAAAAGCACATCAGTCACTTGTACGAGATGCTACATATGCTTCAAGTGCAGGAATCATTCTAAGGAGGAGTAAACGCTGAGCTGGTTCCCAGGTAAGAATAAGCTGGAACAATGGTAAACTCCAGCACCAAAAGTAAAATTAAAACCTTATGCTTTATTGGTAAACTGCACATTTTCAGCACCAGGAGAAATCCGCAGCAAATGTGCACTGATGTCAGAATCAAAATTTGCACCCAACTTCTGATGTGGATTTGCTGTAGATGTTTTCCACTGTGGAAGATCCTCCATGTCTGAAAATATACTTAAAGGAATATTCCAGTAACATTAAATTATCTCTGATCCAACAACTGGGACCCCCAGAATGTGGTTCCCAAGTTTCCCAAGAGACTGGCAAAATCAATGCAACAGCAGCATGCACACTTGCCCACCACTCTGTTTATATCAATGGCAGCTCCAAAAACGTCCAAGTTCAAGTGTTCAGTAACTTCTGGCGCTCACATAGAATGGAACTGTGGCCGAACATGTATGCTGCCTCTCACTTCATTTTGCCGGTCTCGCAGGAAACTGGGGAACCACGATCTGGTGATCTGTGGGATTCCCAGCAGTCGGACACCCATCAATCAGCTAGTTATCGCTTATCCTGTATAAAAGAGATCCTCCTACCTGGAGATCCTCCAGATGTTACTAGAATATCCCTAAATTTATCTTATTTTACTAAGAAAAGCAAAAAGTTATAACTCAACTTTATGCTACAAATACGTCTGAGAAGAGCTGCTGTCTGCTGTCGTTTGCTCAGATCTTTGACCTAGTTGGTTAAATTTTTTATTTTTTTTACATTTGTACATTATTTGTGTTACATTTGTTGTATAATTTGTACAAAGCATGAAAAATACTTTTTAGAAATGCTCTGTTTCTTCTACTTTCTAGTTTTTTTGTTAAATGAATCAATACATTGTGGCTCTCATTTTCAGCTCCATTGGCTTACAACAGTATTTCTTGACTTTTTAGAATAATTAGTGTAGAAGAGCAATTCAAAAGTATGGGGTCAGAATGTATAGAAACACATTGCATGTTAAGCTTGAAGTAATTAGCTTGTTGGGTTACATATTTTCTCTGTAGAGGTCTATGTTAATGCCTAATAATGGAAGTTAATATTGGATAGTGTTCATTAAACTTCTCATAAGCCCCAGTGATAAAACCTTGTGTCAGATAAGCAGTAAAATGCGTGGGATGCTGAGTACTTTCTGCAGGAAATCTAGCGTAGTGGAATATTTCATGCCGGAGCATAAAGCAAGAGATGAGATTAATGGATAAATCTTGAAGTCTACGTGCAATTGTGGTGTGCTAAGAGAGTTTCGAGATACCAATTTTACGATCAATATCACAGAATTACAAGTGATCTGAGTGTTATTGTCTAGACCTGGCGTATTTAGACACAAAGTTTGCATGAAGTAGTGGATTTGCTGTGGAAGGTACTTATTGATGGTTGGGCTGATAGATGCTAATATATAACTGCAAATTGAATCAGGGAAGCAGAAGAGATAACTCAACGAGATAACTCACTTAAACATAGCTTATTTTTATTTACGTCGAGTTAATGTATTACAATGGCTACATTGTACAATATTCTGTTCATTATATTATTCTGCATGATGTGAGAAGGCTGCTATGTAGAGTTATTCAAGAGTCAGGGCCATCCGGAATATCTTCTAAACAAAAAGAGATACAAGTAGGAAACTTTGTAGAGCATGTAGGGAAAAACTTTTTGGCACTATGGTAGTGCATGTCGGCCATTTTGGTGACATCATCTTGGATTTTGATTAAGAAACTTCAATGGAGAGGGGGTCATGAGATACATTATTTATGGGTAGAATTTCATAATAAAGTGATAGGTGCAGTTATCTTTTTCAATACCTACAACCATTTTCTAGTTATAGATGTTTTTGAACATGAAACAGTTTGAACACAGAGGAGTAGGTCTGGGGTGATTTACAAAGGTCGAAAATCCCTCGAGTGGCCTTCAATATCACCAGACCTCACAACACTTTTAGATACCACTTACAGCTTAGAATCATCGAAGCCTGCACACAAATCACAGCAGACATACTCAACCATGTCCAAACTGATTGGAAAAGACATTTATAACTTCGTAGCTAACAGTGGAGAACATTTTGAGCACATCTTGTGAATTTGCAATTGTTACATCGTCAAAATGTAGCCGTAAAAAAAAATACAAAAATTGAATTAAAAGACCCTCTCCGCCTCAATGTCTGATGTTCATCATCCATAACTCAAAAGGGATTGTAGGTAATGAAAAAAATGACGACGCCTATTCATGATGAAGTTCTACCCTTAAAGGGGTTGTCCCGTGGCAGCAAGTGGGTCTATACACTTCTGTATGGCCATATTAATGCACTTTGTAATATACATTGTGCATTAATTATGAGCCATACAGAAGTTATAAAAAGTTTTATACTTACCTGCTCCGTTGCTGGCGTCCTCGTCTCCATGGTGCCGACTAATTTTCGGCCTCTGATGGCCAAATTAGCCGCGCTTGCGCAGTCCGGGTCTTCTGCTTTCTTCTATGGAGCCTCTCGTGCAGGATGCCGGCTCCGTGTAGCTCCGCCCCGTCACGTGCCGATTCCAGCCAATCAGGAGGCTGGAATCGGCAATGGACCGCACAGAAGAGCTGCGGTCCACGGAGGAAGAGGATCCCGGCGGCCATCTTCACCGGTAAGTATAGAAGTCACCGGAGCGCGGGGATTAAGGTAAGCGCTCCGGTAAGCTTTCTTTAGGTCCCTGCATCGGGGTTGTCTCGCGCCGAACGGGGGGGGGGGGTTGAAAAAAAAAAAAACCCGTTTCGGCGTGGGACAACCCCTTTAAATCATGAATCCCATGACCCCCCTTTCCATTGAAATGTTTTGGTCTGAACCTAAGATGCCTGCCATCAACATGGCTGACAGGCACTATCATAGTGCCAAAAAGTTTTCCCCTACCCATATGTGTGATCTACAAAGTTTCCTACTTGCATCTCTTTTGTTCAGAAGATATTCCAGTTGGCCCTGTCTTTTGAATCACCTTCTATATGGGATTAGCACATAATTAGCAAATTGCTGTCAGAGGCCGATAATCGCCTAACCATATATTTCTTTGAGTGCAGGTACTGTACTATAAAGTCCCTTGCAGTGAATTAGTAATTGGAATTCTGTAATGCATTGTGATCCTCTTTAATTATCATATATATTATCATGATGATCAGATCATTCTCATAACCGCAATCATTAAAAAGCTTTTCATTAAAAACTAATTTATAGTGCATATGCCGTATGATACACTTCACTGGATGTATTACATCGATGTCTAGGTACATACTATCTGCATAATCATTACATCATGATGAAAGGAAACTCGAAATTAACATTTTTCACATTGTAGAACACAAATCTAATAATTGGGCTCATTTCAGGTACTGTATGACATCATCATACTTCTAAACAGGAGGTCTTGGTGCCCCAATACCGTTTTCAAAACTAAAGGTCATTTCTACTCCCTTGTTTACTAACATTACATCACTGTGCAGGTTCTCTACACCGCTAAAAATGGCCCTAGAACCACTTACTATAGATTAGGCCATCCCACCTCAGAGGCCCCAATAGCAGCCACATAGCAACATAGTTGATAAGGTGGAAGGAAAACTGTATTGATCCAGAGGAAGGCAAAAATAAAACCCTTCATGATGAGGATGCCAATTGCCTTATGATAGTGGAAAGAAATCCTTCTGGACTCACCTTCTCCAGAAATCTAGTACCCAAATGCAATATTATTACTTTTAAGAAAGGCATCCAGGCCTTTCTTAAGGGCCATTTAGACACAATGATTATTGCTCAAATGCGTCACTCAAGGGACTTTTGAGCAATAATTGTTGCGTCATTTACGGCGCAAGATGATCGCTCAAGATGAGCGATCACCTTGCGCAGGAAGCAGAGGATGCAGAAGACAAGCAGGTGTCTTCTGCATCCAGCTGTTCTCCGCTCCGAGCGCCCGGCTGTTAGACAGCCGAGCGGTCAGAGCGGAGGATGCAGAAGACAAGCAGGGTGTCCCCTCTTGTCTTCTGCATCCAGCTGTTCCCCATTCCGAGCACCTGACTGTTGTACAGCGAGCACTCCGAGTTGAGGATGCAGAAGACAAGCGGGGTGTCCCTGCTTGTCTTCTGCATTCTGCTGTTCCCCGTTCTGAGCGCCCGGCTGTTATACAGCCGAGCGCTGGGAACGGAGGATGCAAAAGACAAGTGGGGTGTCCCCGCTTGTCTTCTGCACGGAGCGCCCGGCTGTTATACAGCCGAGCGCTCCGTGCTGGGTATGGAGAATAGAGCTGGACCGCTCTGTTCTTCATACACAGCCTTTGTTTAGGGAGCGGGATACAGCTGAAACAATATTATCAGCTGTATCTCGCTGTGAATCCCTGATAAGGCTCATCGTCGTCTTTCAGCGATGATGAGCAACGGGATAGCGAAAACTGCACAATGTAAGTCCAGTTACACACAACGATTATCGCTCAAAAGACGGCTTTTGAGCGATAATCGTTGTGCCTAAATGGGCCTTTAAGCCTAATAGCTTTTCTGCCTGCCAATGCGCACATGTGGAATTCTACCATGGATTTCCGCAGCAGAAATTAAATCATGGCATGTTCTGTTTCCCGTGGATTTATGCCACGAGAGGTCTCCATTAATATAGCATTAATGGAGACCACGGAATTCCACGATCACCAGCAGGCACTTTTTGTTTTTAAACACTGTACTCCCGCAGTGTAAATCCACGGGCGTATCCCGCGACACTTGTGGGCATGAGAGGTTAGACTGGTTTAGTATAATGTATTACAGTCAATCACACCACATTGAGACTCTGATTTTTCAGTTTATTGTTGCTGTAATATATTTTACTACATATCAATAAAGGTGATTTTTTAAGGGGTCCCAACTGTGGCTTTCGGCACAGCAAAGGCTGTGGGGGGATTGGTCACAAAGTTATTATCACACAAGCTCAGAAGCAGAGCCAGCACTATACACAGCCGATGTCGGCTGTCTTTGACAGATGACTCCAGGCTGCAACAGCCATGATCAGAGTTTACACCAATCATGGCTGTTAACTGTTTAAAGGACACAATCAGTGGGTGGAGGTCCTGAACAGCTGCCCGCAATCAATCACTGGGTGATGTCTGGGTGTTATGGCAGCCGGGGACCTTCTGAAGGCTCCTGGAACTGCCAGGTATTTCTGCCTATTAAGACATACCTCCAGCACATTTTAAAAGATTTCCTGTAGAAATACCATATACTGCAGTACTGAAGTATTGCAATATATGGTATAAGTGATCAAACGATTAAGGAAACGAAATAAAATAGGTGAAAAAAAATATTACTGCAAAATTAAAGGATATTAAAGGTTTAAAAAAACTTTCCTCCAAATTTACAAAACAAAAAAAATCACCCCCCCTGTACCCCCACCCCCAAAGAAAACTTATTTGGTTTCGCCGCATCTGTAAAAGCGTGATCTATGAAAGATTGCATTATTTATTCTGCATGGTGAATATCATCAGCACATGGATGGGGACCATTTGTGGACAGCCATTTACAGGTCTCTCTAGAGATGTTCGATTTGGTTCAAGTCAGGGCTCTGCTGGGCCACGCAAGGACATTCACAGCGTTATTCCTAAGCCATCTTGTATTGCCTTGGCTGTGTGCTTACGGTCATTGACATGTTGGAAGGTGAACCTTCTGCCCAGTCTGAGGTCCCTTGTGCTCCGGATCAGGTTTTCATTAATGATTTCTTTGTACTTTGCTCCATTCAGGTTTCCATCAACCCTGACCGGTCTTCCTGTCCCAGCTGCTGAAAAACACCCTCACCGCATGATACTGCCACCACCATGCTTCACTGTAGAGATGGTATTGGGCCAATGATGAGCAGTTTCTGGTTTTCTACAGACATAACACTTAGAACTAAGACCAAAAAGTTCAATCTTGGTTTCATCAGACCAGAGAATCTTGTTTCTCGCAATCTAAGAGTCCTTTAGGTGCTTTTTGGCAAACTCCAAACTGTCTCTCATGTTTCTTTTTACTGAGGAGAGGCTTCTTTCTGGCCATTCTACTATAAAACCCAGATTAGTGTATTGCTGCATGGAGGTTGACCTTCTGGAAATTTAACCGATTCGCACACAGGATCTTTGGGGCTCACTCAGAGTGACTGCTCTTGGTCCTCACTTGTACCAAAGCCAGTCTCCCCTGATTACTCAGTTAGGTAGGTTGGCTAGCTCTAGGAAGAGTCCTGGCTGTTCCAAACTTTTTCCATTTAAAATTTAGAGAGGTCACTGTGCTCTTGAAAACTTTCAGTGCAGCAGAAATTTTCTGCAGTCTTCTCCATATCTGTGCCTCCACACAATCCTGTCTCTGAGCTCTACAGGCAGTTCTTTCCTCCCTATAGCTTGGTTTTGGCACTGATATGCATTATAACCTGTGAGATCTTATACAGACAGGGGGTGGGTCTTTTAAAATTATGTCCAATCAATTGAATTTACTACAGGACGACTCAAATCAAGGTGTAGAAGCATCTGAAGGACGATCAAGAGAAATAGGAAGCCCCCAGAGCTAAATTTCAAGTGACATACCAAAGGGTATGAATACTTATGTCAATGCAAAATGTTAGTTTTGAATTTTTGAAAAATTTACAAAGATTTCTAACATTCTGTTTTCAATTTGTTATTATGGGGAAGGTTGGGGAAAACTTTATTTTTTTTTCTCAGTTTGCACAAGTCCACAACAAAGTATAAAAATAGTAAAAATAGTGAAAGGATCTGAAGACTTTCCAGACCCCTTGTAAATATACGGATTATATATATTATATAAGATATATATAGGATTTATATTTATAATGTACATAGTAATGTAACAATTAATGTACAATATATACAGTATATATTATATTATTGTATATGTAATACATGATTTTTTGAAAATGTTTAGGCTGCAGCTCCATGATGTGGTAACTGTATCTATATGTTACCAAAATCTCACCGTGCATTATTGTAAAGATTGTGTGACCATTGGTGGCTACAGGTGGGCGGGGCCTCCTTTGCATGTGGCTACCACATTGTGGAGCATCAAATAGAGATTTTAATAAAAAATAATAAAAAAAACACCTACTTGTAAAACTTTTAAAAATCTGTTTTAAAAAACTAGTTTCCTTGTGCTACCCCCACAGTACATTTTTGTTATACGACTTTACATTGTCATAGTGGACTCATTATAACCATTATTATCCTGCAGTAGTAAATACAATATATTCCCCAGTTGGCCCTAAGGGATAGCAGTTGTTATAAAGTAGCTATGAGAATATTCTACTGTAAGAAAGCTCACACTGAATAATTTATAGTGAATTGTTGTTGCACGTTTCTTAAACCCCCTCACTGTAATTCTGGAGGATGAACTCCTGGGTACTCGCCAAATCCAACTTTGCAGTAATCAATGTTCTGCATCTTGAATTGATGAGATATAAGATGATTGACATATACAAATGTCTACTTTTCTAAATGTGGCCATGCTGGAAGAATGTCTGCCAAAAGCATACTATATTCCTATCTATGAAAAACATACAATACTGCACAAAAGCAGAAAACCACAAATGTATTTATATAATTTCTAGTCAAAACAGCCAATATGTACAAGTGAGGTTGATTTCCAAAGGTCATAATAGTAATCAGTTTTTGAACGTTTCATACAGCATACTTTATATTTTTATCTGTATAATATAATCTTTTGCTACTTTTGACAACAATTAAATGGATTGTCCAAGATAATATATTTTAAAAACCAGTCTATAATGGCAAAAAAATAATAAGCCAGTTAAAATTCCCAGCTCCCTGCAAGGCCCCCATTGACAGCTAAGGGTCTTACCCATGATGTATTGTTCACAGGCTGCAGCAGCCTGTGCATGGGACATCACAGACTGCTATAGCCAATTAGTGATTTTAGTGATCGAACACTGGGCTGTGTGATTGGCTGCAGCAACCTATGATGTCCTGTACACAGGCTGCTGCAGCCTGTAAGGAGTACATCACAGAGGAAAGCTGGAGCTGCCGACAAATACTTGCAGGGAGCTGGGAAAGGTGAATATTAGCTGGTTTACTAGCATTTGCCATAGGAGACGTGCTTTAAAAAAATATTTACCGTATATACTCGAGTATTAGCCAACCAGAGTATAAGCCGAGACAATAAGTTTCACCCCAACAAACTGGTAAAACTTATTGACTCGAGTATAAGCCGAGCTATACTTGAGTATATACTAGGTAAAAAGAAAAACCTCCATACTCACCTCCCAGCCAGCGTCTGTGTGTGCGACAAGCTGCTTGAATTTTCCCCGCTGTCATCCCCCGCCTTCCTCTCTGCTTGACTCTGTCAGTGCTGTGTAAGTAAGCGCTGTGATTGGATTGAGCGCCAGCCAATCACAGCTGGCGCTCGATCACAGCGTTTACTTACACAGCACTGACGGCAGGGGATTTGAAAGCCGAGCAGGGAGATGACAGCAGGGAGAATTCTAAAGCAGCTTGATTGGCTGTGAATGATTGAGCACAGGCTGTGATTGGCTGACGCTCGATCCAATCACAGCTCTTACTTTTACCGCGCTGACAGCGGGGGATGACAGAGCCGAGCAAAGAGGATGGCGGGGGATGACAGCGGAGAGAATTCAAGCAGCCTGCCGCACTGCCGCCGGAGACACAGACGCCGGCTGGGAGGCGAGTATGGAGGTTTTTTTTTAAAGCCTTCTCTGATTCGAGTATAAGCCGAGGGGGGCTTTTTTAGCTCAAAAAAATGTGCTGAAAAACTAGGCTTATACTCACAGTATATACATATGTAATATCTCGGACAACCACTTTAATGTGAGGATACCACTCCATTGACTGTCTATGGAGATAGCGGAGTGCTGTGCTTGGTTATCTTCGTCAGTGCCATGGAAATGAATGGAGCGGTGGTCATGGATGCACCACACCACTTCATTCACTAATGGGATTTGAGGATGCCATTCTCATCACCCTTAGGAGTCCCAGCAGTCGGATCCCCAGAGATCATACATTTGTTATCTGTCCTGTGAATAAGTAATAAATAAGTTTAATCGCAAAACCAATTCAACACTCCAAATTCGACAGAACCATAATATGGTACCATTAGAAGTCTATGAGGTCTTAGTATAATTCAATATGCACGGATGCTGAGGTTTTTTTTCTGTCAGGTTCCGATGAAAAAGAATTATACCATTTTCGCTCAGATGTTGTAGTATGTAGGCATTCTCTGCTTCTAGGTGAGAATATATTCCTGATACATTGCATATGGAGGCACCGAATAGTCACACACAGAGTAACAACTTTTTCATTTGTTCTTCGGAGATAATGGGAAACTGTGCAAAACATGGTACAGAATAACTATGCTTTGTGTGGAATAACTAGATCATTGCTGGAGCCCTAGTATGTACTGATGCAGCGATCGTTAACATGACATTGTAACAACTCGATTCACTGTATTGTAATAAATTGTAGTTATAATACATTAAATGTCAATTTAACATTTGCTACATTTGTACTTTACGATATGTGAATCTATAAGATAAGTAATAACACCTTCACCATGACCCTCTTATAGTTTAAGTTTTCAGAAAATCTTAAACTATTTTTAAGACTAGTTTCACATCGGCACAAAACGACACAAACTTATTCCAACCGCATTTATGTCACACAGGATAAGTGTCCTGCCTGACCACAGGTATCCCGAACTCAGGACTTCATGGATCCCTATTATGTTCTACGTTTGGGTCAGGATACCTGCTGTCCAGCTTATAAATGCGGGCGCTATAAGTTCTTGTAAAACTGGCCTAACTAGTATTATATTACAGAGACACTTATCACAGGCGGACCTCAGCGCAGGGAAAACTCAGGATACTACACCCATGGCTTATAAAGAATAAGCAGTGCTATTCTTTGCATCAATCAAGCACAAGGTGGTGACATTAGATTTTGCTATTGCAAAAAAAGGTGTAATGTCAGTGCTTGAGTGGCGTCAGGTTTATAATGGAGGCCAGATCCTGACATTATAACACCTGCTTTTCACCACTACATTGACATGTTCTTTATTACTCACTAATTGGGAACTGGTAGGGTTTTCCATGCTCTTTTTTTCCTTCACAGAAACGGATTTTCTTTTCCCTTTCCTCACCAGATGCTTCAAAAGCAAATTCAAGAGGTGGCATAATGATAAACAAAGAAATAAGACATGAAGTTGGAATCGTGAAATCAGAACTTAACTGCGTCTTTTCAGATCAATTCTGCTCTTAGATTTGCATTATCTTTTACAGAAAATAGGAAAGAATTTTGGAGATTAACTTTTTTTTTTTCCAGGAATACCACAAAACTTGTCTATCCACAGTAGAGTTGCACAAGGAAAGACTAGAAGCAATGGGATTAAACTGAAAGGGAGGAGATACAGATTAGATATTAGAAAAAACTTTCTGACAGTGAGGGTGATCAATGAGTGGAACGGGTTACCACGGGAGGTGATGAGCTCTCCTTCAATGGAAGTGTTCAAACAAAGGCTGGACAGACATCTGTCTGGGATGATTTAGTGATCCTGCACTGAGCAGGGGGTTGGACCCGATGACCCTGGAGGTCCCTTCCAACTCTACCATCCTATGATTCTATGATCTAGGATTCTAGAGTTGCAAGAAAAAGTTAGTAAATCCTTTGGAATTAAAGAGCCACTCCAGCGGAAACACATTCTTCTATCACTTCACCCCTCACCTTATTATCTGTCCTAGGCCAGTTTCCGACAAGTGCATTGTACCACATCTGTAATATGGATTCATATTATGGACATGTCACAGATGACATTACAACTGTAGGTCATCAGTATTTCAGCAGTATTTGATAGTTCACAATAAACTACCATTTAAAGCCCCCTTAAAATCCAATACCTTATTAAGATACTATTAAAACCTCCAATTATAGATATATATGCCAATACGCAAAAAATCTGACCACTAAAACAACTCCCTAATTAGCATGACAAAAACGGGGGGTCTTGTAAAACCAAGAGGTATGAAAGAGCACTGTGAATTAAGGATAAACCAGTCCATAGGTGTGGTACTCAAGGATCAAGTAGGGGTTCAAGAGGACCGGTCTTCAGCACCGATTCACCAGGTAGATATACAATGAACTTCATCACTCAACATTTTAAAAAAACAGGAAACTCTTCTCCAGGAGTAAAGTGTATACTATATTATGATGGGCCATAAAGGTGCACTGACTTTATATTCGCCTATGTTCCCCCTAATGGCGAAGTAGTTAGCCTGAAAAGAGTGTCCCCTCAATCCAGAAGGCTCACGACTATTAATACTTCTTAACACTTCCAGTGCCTTGCAGGCCCAAAAATGACATCCCGATGTTGCAAGACAATGTTCTGGTCATCTATGGACATCCTAATCGGTAGGTCTATTGGACTATTGTAGTAACTAGCCCTACGAATATACTAGCATTTATTTTTCTACATTCCCTAGTGAATCCGAACAAACTGAAGGAGAAAGCATCGGGATGCTATTTTGCAACATTGAGAAGTCACTTTTGGGCCACCAAAGCATTGGAGGTATTAAAAGGGATTATGGTGCATTAATAGGGGGAAGTCTTTTGAATTGAGTGACGTTCTTTTCAGGACGACTACCCTGCTGGTAGAAGCCACAAAGGGGATTATAAGGTCAGTGCACCTCTGTGGATCCATCTATATATATAAAGACGAAAGCCCTCACTGACTCACTGACTGACTCGCCAAAAGTTCTCCAACTTCCCGATGTCGTAGAAACATGAATTTTGGCACAAGCATAGATTATCTCCAAAATAGGAAAGGTAATTCGGTCCCAACTCAATTATTCAATTCTAGCGCAAAAGAATTGGTGTCGAAATTTAACGTACATAATCTAAATCTCTCACTTCCCAATGTCATAGAAACTTAAAATTTGGCACGCGCATTGATTATGTCATAAATAGGAAAAGCTAATAGGTCCCAACTTGATTATTCAATTCTATGCGCAAAAGAATTAGCGTCCAAATTTTACGTACGGAATCTAATTCTCTCATTTCCCGGTGTCATAGAAGCGTGAAATTTGGCACAAGCATTGATTATGTCATAAATAGGAAAAGCTAATGGGTCCCAACTCTATTATTCAATTCTATGCGCAAAAGAATTAGCATCCAAATTTTACGTACGGAATCTAATTTTCTCACTTTCCGGTGTCATAGAAACGTGAAATTTGGCACGAGCATTGATTATGTCATGCATAGGAAAAGTTCATAGGTCCCAACTCGATTATTCAATTCTAGCACAAAAGAATTGGCATCAAAATTTTACGTGCGGAACGTAATTTTTTCACTTTCCGGTGTCACAGAAACGGGAAATTTGGCACGAGCATTGATTATGTCATAAATAGGAAAAGCTAATGGGTCCCAACTCCATTATTCAATTCTATGCGCAAAAGAATTAGTGTCCAAATTTTACGTGCGGAATGTAATTTTCTCACTTTCCGGTGTCATAGAAATGGGAAATTTGGCACGAGCATTGATTATGTCATAAATAGGAAAAGCTAATGGGTCCCAACTCCATTATTCAATTCTATGCGCAAAAGAATTAGCGTCCAAATTTTACGTACATAATCTAAATCTGTCACTTCCCAATGTGATAGAAACATGAAATTTGGCACGAGCATTGATTATGTCATAAATATGAAAAGTTCTTAGGTCCCAACTCGATTATTCAATTCTATGTACAAAAGAATTAGCGTCCAAATTTTACGTACGGAATCTAATTTTTTTACTTTCCGGTGTCATAGAAACGTGAAATTTGGCACTGATTATGTCCTAAATAGGAAAAGCTAATGGGTCCCAACTTGATTATTTAATTCTATGTGCAAAAGAATTAGCGTCCAAATTTTACGTGTGGAATGTAATTTTCTCACTTTCTGGTGTCATAGAAACAGGAAATTTGGCACAAGCATTGATTATGTCCTAAATAGGAAAAGCTAATGGGTCCCAACTCGATTATTCAATTCTAAGCACAAAAGAATTGGCATCCAAATTTTACGTTCGGAATGTAATTTTCTCACTTTCCGGTGTCATAGAAACGGGAAATTTGGCACGAGCATTGATTATGTCATAAATAGGAAAAGCTAATGGGTCCCAACTCCATTATTCAATTCTATGCGCAAAAGAATTAGCGTCCAAATGTTACGTAAATAATCTAAATCTCTCACTTCCCAATGTCATAGAAACATGAAATTTGGCACAAGCATTGATTGTGTCATAAGTATGAAACGTTAATGGGTCCCAACTCGATTATTCAATTCTAAGCGCAAAAGAATTAGTGTCCAAATTTTATGTACGTAATCTAATTCTCTCACTTCCTGATGTCATTTTATATAAAGGAAACGTCGCATGGTTGCCTCCACGTGGTGTTTCCTGGGTAACGCAGAGAACTATGCAGAATGGTGAACATATGTTTTTCCTCAGTTTCTCTAAAGTAACCATGACTTCATAAGATTTTCCGTGTGAACACCAGATAAACACCAGTACCAAATTAACTTGGGCGAAGCCGGGTATATCAGCTAGTCATAATATAATATACACTTTACATCTGGAGAAGGGTTTCCTGCTTTTGAAAAATTTTGAGTGATGAAGTTCATTTGCTATCTGCTCGGTGAATCTGTGCTGGAGACTTGTCCTATTGAACCCCTGCTTGGTCCATCAGTACCCCACCTGTGGACTGGGTTTATCATTAATTCATAGTTCTCTTTAATAGTTCTTGATGTTACAAGACCCCCGTATTTGTTATGCCAATTTGAGAGTTGTTCTGGTGGTCTGATTTTTTTTGCGTATTGGTATATATATATATATGTATATATACATACATATTCTAATTGGGAGTTTTAATAGTATCTTAATAAAGTATTGGATTTTTAAAGCAGATTAAAATTGTAGTTTGTTGTTTCAAAGGTTGCTCTTCCAAATGTCATTTTTTTGGCTGTTAGTATTTGATCTGTATTTTATTTTCTACTGGAGAAATGCTGATCCGTATTTGATAAATAGAAAATAATAGCATTACGGAGGCAAAAATGCAAAAATAGGTGCATTTATAAATAGCTTCATTTTTTAAAGATGACCATAAAAATACAGCCATGTGAATAGCTCAAAAACACAGACCAAATCTGGAGCTGAAATACATTTGACTGAAAAAGGTCACACTCTGGATATCTCCTATGTATGTTACACTCGTTCTTGCAGTGTAGCCTTCATTCTGTACTTATTATGCACCGCCTTGATTTTTAGATTTCTCCCTGCTTTCTCTTTCTCCATGCTGTGCTAGCAGTCCCATAATGCATTAGTGCAGCATCAGACGACCAGCTAGGGCTAGTACCATCTCTGCCTACTGGGAGGACAGTATCATTATCATTACCCTCTATATTCTCCTAAATAAGCTATAGACCATAAGTATACAGTCGGTAAGGCTGAGCTATTATCTCCTTCATTAAAACTGTGTGACAGGAGCTTCTAATCATCAGCAGTAACTGTGACAGGAGTTTGTCCCCCCCTCTCCTGTAAAGAACATGTGGTGTACAGTCCATGCAGTTTCATCATACAGGAAGTTCTGAGAGAACAGAGGGACAAGTAATTCCAAGGTGGTCACAATGGGATCACATGACCCAAGTGAAGAGAAAGACTCCAGAAAATTTTCAGATAGAAAGGATTTACTAAAAAAGATGATGCTAACTGACTGAATAGGGAATTGTTGTTGCACATTTCCTAAACCGCCTATCTACTTTACCTAATTGTGTTTTTTTCCCCACCTTTGCTTTTGTGGGGCATTACCTGTGAAAATACACCAGTTCAGTAAATCCACATCAAATTTGGATTTGCATAAAAAAATGAGGGTTAACGTTGTGGATTCATTTGTACATTTTCTGAGTATACACAGCTTTGAAACACATATATGAACCCGGGCTTGCAGACTAGAGCAGTAACGCTGGCATAAGGGTTACCTCACTAAGGCTAGCTCCAGGCAAATGTATTATAGTCCTGCTTATGGGTCCATAATACGGATGACTGTCTCGTCTTTGATGCAGGTTTCCTGACCTCCTCAGAGCATTATAGAAGTTCAGGTCCGGAGGACCGTGGTCAGGCCAATACCCTCACCTGTATTATGGATGCATACATATGTCCGTAATATGTTCAAGTGAAATCAGCCCAATAAAAGATGGCGTCATGAGAGATATTAATTGCATATCGCTACAATATGCCATCAAAGCCAACTGCTAGAAAGAAGTAACAACTTCATCTTATATTGACCCCATTCAGAACTTTCTACAAGCTCCATGGTCGGCCGCTAACTATGAAGAGCAAACTTATTATATGTGGTCGGCCATGGGAAAGTAGGCAGCGCACTCTTACAAAAGCTAATAATAGGGAATTCGCACATCATTAAATGTTAATATTAGGAAAGCCTCCTTAGCAGCAGCAGTACTTTGTATTGCCGGCGTCACTACTGTAGCCCCGACTGCATCGCTGATATCTTTCTATTTTCGTAAGACTGCGTTCATCCTTTATACATGAGACAGGTGCAATAATTTCTGGCTGGTAAGATGATTAATGATAAACAATTATTTTGCATTCTTCCGTGATGCACTTTATTATTACATAAATCACCCCCTGCATTAATACGAAGCGCTTGTCTGCAGTATTAACTGATGAAAACATACCAGAGAGTTTCCTTCATGTAATATTCAAAGGGGAGGTCAGCTTACATTTTAATTTCCAGCGCACGACTCTGGCCTTTCAGCTGGGTTTTTAAGTGGTGAATTGGTTCCCGCAGAGTTGAGAGGGGACAAGCTGTCATCTCGGCTGTTTTTCACAGCCAAACAACAGATAAAACTTTATACCTCCGGCTGAGCAGTACAAAATGATTGCAAGACTTGTAAAATAGGCAGATGAATGGGGGAGACAAAGTGGTAAATTGTCATTCTTCATACTAGTCGGCATTGCCCCGATACGCTCTTCTATTTAAAGTAATTAGACACCTGAGCAAGACTCAAAAGTAGTATTTGTCTCCATGTGTTAATACTTAGTGGGGCTCTGTTGGCTCTAATGACATTGGATACACTTTGCGTTATACTTTCTACTAACAGCTGGTATTTCCCTCCATTCATCCTGAAAACGTCTGATGAGTTTTCTCAAAATAGGTGAACGCTGTTCATATTTCCTGACCCTACTTTCCATTTCATCCAAAGAATGCTCAATAGGGTTCAGATTAGATGTGCAGGTCAGTTGGGGAATATCCATATCTGCACACCAATATAAGACACTGTTGGAAGTATTGCTGACTATTTCTAGAGTATTGCCAGAATGTCAGCAGCATATTATTGTCTAGGATGTCAAGGTATACCTCCGTGTTCATGGTTCTTGCCAATAAAACCAATAGACTGAGACCATGCCATGTAAAACATCCCCAAGCCATAACAGAACCTCCACCATACCTAACTGTTGGCACAGCACACTCAGGTAAAAGGCTTCCCCAGACATCCTCCACACCCAGGTGGGTCCTTCTGATTTGAAGATGAAGTAGCGTGATTCAACACTCCGTAGAATGTTCTATTGCTCAACTGTCCAACGATGACGACACTCCTTACACCATTGCAGACAGACCAATGCATTTTCTTTGAGAGAGCTTGCCAGACATTTGCTTGATGAATGGAGGGAAATACAAGCTAAAGTGTATCAGACGTTAGAAGAAAGTATGCCACGAAGAATATCTTGTGTCATTGGGGACAAAGGAGCCCCACTTAGTATTAACATATGGAGATAAATACTTCTTCTGGTTCTTGCCGAGGTTTCCATTTACTTTTGGTAGGATAGTGTACAGTAAGGGCATATTTGTGGTTTGCAATGAACGATGCTTCTTTACGTGCATATTGGCATATCTGACTGAGATATTTGCGCTCGCAGGGCACGGTTTCTTGCACGCAGCAGATGACTGCCCCCATTTAAACGCTATTTACCCTAATGCATTTGAGATGCATTATTTCTGCCACAGAATTTTGCCGCGCATTTCCTTGCATATTGCACACGCATTTGTGCACAAAAGTAGATCATTCTGCACTTTTTTCTGTGTACACACTTGAAAAGGGAATGCGTGCGAGCCATTGAAGTCAATGGCTTCTATTCTCTGTGTATTGCGTGCGCACAGACGTGAATCATTCACTTAGACGAATGATTTATAGTAATGCACCGTCAGTTAGAGGAACGATGCGGCTATCTTTGCATGTCCAGAATGGGAGGATCACTTTAATGTTCTTACAATGGCAGCAAGAACCACATAAGGGTAGGAGGTACAGAATGTATTTCCGTGCTTATTATTTTAAGAAAATTAAAAATATATATATATTAGCCTGCTGTAAATAATTAAGATTAAATATGGGATGTGACGGGTTCTTCTTAGCATAAATAATTAGATATAAAAGCATAATAAAATGCATAAAGTAGGTGCCTCACGGCGCAGAAGAGCGGCCCCTTAATAGCCCTGTTCCTAAAATATCTCTCACAAAAAAAAGTGCCCTTCCATTATTTAACATGGCTGAACTGGATAATTTATTGGTGAATAATTCAGAGGCAGTTAGGAACAAGTAACTTTTAACCCTCTAAAAAGTGATTCTGCAGACTAGATTAATTGGCCTTATGTGACTCTCCGGTATACTGGGAATAATAGAATGGCTGACACTGAAGAAGAGGACGTGACAAGCACTGTTTATGTGTAATATCCACCAGAAATCCCTCATATTATCTAATACTCAGCACCTTTTAGCTAGATTTCATTTGCCTTGTGTATAGTGCATTGAGCAATATGTGGTTAGTTGTGCTTTTCTTTTAACCCCCTATTAAGCACTTGCAAATCACTAATGTGAATGCATCCAGGGGCGTAGCTAAAGGCTCATGGGCCCGGGTTGCAAAAGTTTATCTTGGGGCTCCCCAACTTCTTTTAACCCCTTAACACAGAGGCATAACTTGAAGCTCCTGGGCCCCAATGCAAAACCTGTAACAGGGCCCCAACTGTAATGCTTTATTCATAGCACTGGGCTCCGTATATGGAGAAGAGAGGCCTTATGGGCCCCCTAAGCTCCTGGGCCCGGGTGCAACCGCATATTCTGCATCCCCTATAGTTATGCCAGTGAATGCATCCTGCAATGTTCGTGGCTGCAGAACAATCATGCAGCCACAGAAGAGATACCTCACTGCCAAAGACAGAGCAAGAAAAAATGTTTCCTCACCAACATCCTTGGCCTCTCACCCAGCCAGCAACTTACTGATGAGGGGCAAAACCCCAAACCTGTCTGTCTATACATGGTTATCTTTTCCTTCTGGAGAAGACTTTAGCTGATATTCCTAATCATTGTTACAAGGCATCTTAAAAGGTCAAACATTGACTTGCAGGAGTGCCTTCTTCTAGTAGGTGGTGCTGTAGAAGCATTGCTCCATCTACCATTTGCATCAAAAACCCTTTACACAGGACATCAAATTCAGGATACAGAACCACTCCAAAAATATGCATAAAAAATGATAAGCCTTTAACTATCACAAAACAAAAATTGCTATATGGTTTCTGATCATTAAGGGATACAATATGAAGTATCATACAGAATACAATAGTCCACATTTATGACAGCATTTGCCCTAGGTTTCAGCCTAAAGTTCAACTTTTAAAAAGTCACATTAGAACATATATACCTAATTTGCTACATTTTTGGCAATATTTATCTTTGTCAAATTTGTGAAAATAAAAGTGGGCGTGGTCTCCATTGACATGAAAATTTAGAAGTAAAGGAAAATTGCGCAAATTTATCTGTGACTTTTTTGCCTCTCAAAGCATACAAAATTTATCAAGAGGTGTATGACTTTATACATTTGGCACAGCTCTTGCCAACTATCCATTTAACTTTGCCATATAATGTGCCAGTCTTAGCCAACTTAATCCAATAAGTTTGTTTTCTGCTAGGCCTGGGCAACTATTATACAGCTCATTCCCCCGTGCACAGATCATATGACAAGTTCCAGCTTAACACTTACATTATTCAGCTTGAGCTTGCTCTTATCCTGCTTCTGCAGATGCCCAGAGAGATGATACAGTACTGCTCTGCTTCTCCTGCGGTTGGCATTGAATCCAGGCGGCCTGGTGTCAGTGTAAACCTCTAATTCATCATCATCTGTGAGAAGAAACACATCAAATGTAAATATAAAGAGGAAAATGTGTTTACAGAATTATCTTTTTTCTTTGAATAAGCTTACCTGATATAATGTAATAAACAGCAAATAAAACCCCATTTCCCAAAAAGTTGGGGCGCTGTGTAAAATGTAAATAAGTGTAAAGAAAAAAAGAATGCAATGATTTGAAACTTTCAAATATCCATATTTGATTCACAACAGAACACAGAAGGTGAAAGTGAGACATTTTACTATTTCTTTAAAAAAAAAATCAACTAATTTACAAATTGATGGCAGCAACACAACTCAAAAAAATTGGGACGGGGCCATGTCTACCATTGTGTAGCATCTTGAGATGAGCGAGTATACTCGCTAAGGGCAATTGCTCGAGCGAGCATTGCCTTTAGCGAGTACCTGCCTGCTCGAGACAGAAGGTTCGGGTGCCGGCGCGGGGGAGCGGTGAGTAGCGGCAGTCAGCAGGGGGAGTGGGGGGGAGGGAGGGAGACAGAGCTCTCCCCTCCGTTTCTCCCCGCAGCTCCCTGCCCACTGCCGGCACCCGAACCTTTTGTCTCGAGCGGGCAGGTACTCGCTAAGGGCAATGCTCGCTCGAACAATTGCCTTTAGCGAGTATACTCGCTCATCACTAGTAGCATCCCCTCTTTTCACAACAGTTTGAAAACATTTGGGAAGTGAGGAGACGAATGGCTGGAGTTTGTGGAGAGGAATGTTGTCCCATTCTTGTCTAATGTAGGATTCGAGCTGCTGAACAGACTTGGGTCTTCTCTGACGTATTCTTCATTTCATACTGCGCCAAATGTTTTCTATTGGTGAAAGGTCCGGACTGTAGGCAGGACAGTTCAACAAACGGACTCTTCTTTTGCGAAGCCATGCAGTGACGAATGCAGTATGTGGTTTACCATTGTCTTACTGAAATATGCCTGGCCCTCTCTGAAAGAGTCATCTTGATTGGAGCATATGTTGTTCTAAACCTGTATGTAGTGCTCAGCATTGATGGTGCCTTTCAAGCTGTGTAAGCTGCCCATGCCATAGGCACTAATGCAGCCCATACTATCAGAGATGCAGGCTGATAACAAGCTGGATGGTCCCTCTCGTCTTGTTTCAACAGGACACGGTGTCCATGGTTTCCAAAAAGAATTTCAAATTTTGATGAATACGACCACAGAACAGTTTTCCATTTTGCCTCAGTCTATTTTATATGATCTTTGCCCCAGAGAAGACATCATGTTTGTGGATTGTGTGGATATATGGCTTCTTCAGGGGCGTAACTATAGGGGGTGCAGGGGATGCAGTTGCACCCGGGCCCAGGAGCCTTAGGGGGCCCATAAGGCCTCTCTTCTCCATATTGGGAGCCCAGTACTATGAAAAAAGCATTAGGCTGCGTTCACACAGGTCGGATTTGCCGCGGATTACCGTTGCATATCCGCACTGCGGCAAAACCGCTGCATTTGCGGTGCAATGCAGCACAAATGAGATTTGCCAAAAAGCTGTTCTCACAGGACGGATTTTTTCCTCACAGCCGCAGTGCGGAAATGCAACTGCGTTGCGGTTTTAAAAGATGCAGCATGTTCATTCTTTGGTCTTTTCCGCAGCGCTTTTTTGTCCATAGGGGTCTATGGATGCAGCCAAAACCGCACCAAATACGCAACAAAAAGTAAAAAAGTGCTGCGGAAAAAAACGCTTGCGGATTTTTCCGCACGAAAATATGCAGCAAAATCTGCAAGCCCAAATTAACCTTTGAAGCGGTTTTGCCGCAGAAGCAGTTCTTCTGCGTCAAAACCGCAACGGAAAAACCGCAGCAAAACCGCGACAAATCCGCCCTGTGTGAACCCAGCCTTATAGTTAGGGGCCTTGTTACAGGTTTTGCACCGGGGCCCAGAAGCTTCAAGTTACGCCTCTGGGCTTCTTCTTTGTATGATACAGCTGTAACTTACATTTGTGGATTACATGATGAACTGTGTTCATAGGCAATGATTTCTGGAAGTATTCCTAAGCCCATGCAGTGATTTACATTACAGAATCTTCGCTGGTTTTAATGAAGTGACGCCTGAGGACCCGTAGATCTCAAGCAACCAATGTCGACCGTTGGCCTTGTCTCTTCTGCACATATATAACTCTGAATCTGTTGATGATATTATGTGCTGTAGATGGTAGTACATTCAAAGTCTTTGCAATTTTAACAATGAAAAACATTTTTCTGAAATTGTTCCACAAGTTTTAGAAGAAGTTTTTCACACATTGGTGAATCTCTGAACATCTTTGCTTCTGAGAGACTCTGCCTCTCTAACATACTTTTTTTATACACAGTCATGTGACTTCCTAGAAAATAGACCCTCCAGTTGCTCTTCATTAGTACCACCTACTTTTCTAGCCATTTGTTGACCCTGTCCCAATGTTTTGAGATGTGTTGCTGCCATCAATTTCTAAATGACTTAATTAAAATATATACATTGGAAACATGTCCCACTTTCACCCTCTGATAGGTGTTCTATGTCCAATCGTGAATAAAATATGGATACATGAGATTTCCAAATCATTGCATTCTTTTTTTTCTTTACATTTCTTTACATTTTACATAGTATCCCAACTTTTTTTTGTAATTGGGGTTGTATAATGTAAGGTCAAGTTCACATGTTATGAATTACTTGCTATAGGGAAATCCACTGTGAATTTTTTTTATGAAATCTGCGCTAAAAATTGATAGTTATATCTCAGGTTTCTGGCATGGAATGCTGAACAGATTCACACACATTTTAGCACCTTTGTAATGCTTTGGAGTTCATTCACACGTGTTTAGCATGGAATCCACAGCAATAATGAGCATGCATTATTCTGCATGGATACTTTCCTGTGCGTGTGAATAGACTATAAAAGATCCCATTTACATGCATTGCTGGCAAAATGGCAAAAGAATAATATATGTCAGGGCATTTGCATAGAGCAGGAGGGCCTTCAATTAATAATACTTTTAGGAATGTTAGAGGCAGTAAAAAAGTGGTTCGGCCAATAAAGTTGGGATGTAAAGTGAGGAAAAGGAGTGGTACAGGAAAAACGGTGAAGAAGGAGAGAAGCAGAAGAGGAGAGAATGGCAGATAGTGAAAGTTTAGTTGGTTCAATGGATTCCTACATTGGATAGAAGAATATAAAGCATGTTATTAAGAAACTATAGTCATTCTCTTGGGTAGATGGAGTGGGCTGAAAGTAAGACCTTCAGGTTGCATACTGAAGGTAAGTTTACATGATGGTCTTCCAGCATGGAGGGGAGTTGAAATCAATGGGTTCTATTCTCTGTGTATTACGCAAGCAAATTTTGCATACACAAATATGCCCCTGTGAAGGAGCCCTTAGGCCGCTCTTACACTGGACGCGTTTTACCGTGATTAGCATGGTGTCCCAAATGCCATGCTAACCCCGGCACAATACTGCCATTGAATTTAATGTGGCCTCGCAGTGATGGAGTGCATTAAAAAATGCTGTCAAATGCTGTAAGATGCATTTGAGTAAAATTATGGTAAAATGCCACAGTTTTGCAATGCGCTTTCTGAACACGTGTCAAAGCAGCCTTAGTGCTCATTCACACGGGCGTATGCGTACCATGCTATGAGCATCCTGCAGCATTGTAGCATCGCAGCTAGAGATGAGCGAACGTACTCGTCCGAGCTTGATACTCGTTCGAGTATTAGTGTGTTCGAGATGCTCGTTACTCGAGACGAGTACCACGCGATGTTCGAGTTACTTTCACTTTCATCTCTGAGACATTACCGCGCTTTTCTGGCCAATAGAAAGACATGTAAGGCATTACAACTTCCCCCTACGACGTTCAAGCCCTGCAGTGAGTGGCTGGCGAGATCAGGTGTTACCCGAGTATATAAATCGGCCCCTCCCGCGGCTCGCCACAGATGCATTCTGACAGAGATCAGGGACAGTGCTGCTGGTGCCGGAGCTGCTATAGGGAGAGCGTTAGGAGTTATTTTAGGCTTCAAGAACCCCAACGGTCCTTCTTAGGGCCACATCTAACCGTGTGCAGTAGTGTGGAGGCTGCTTTTTGCAGTGTTGCACATTTTTTTTTTGTGTATCGGCCGTGCAGAGCATTGCGTCCTGCAGTAATTTTACATTGTCCAGGGCCAGTAGTGGTGAGGCAGGGACAGAAGACATATTTAGTGTATATAGGCAGTGGGCCTTTCCAAAAACATTTGGGAAAAAAATATATTTGGGCTGCCTGTGACCGTGCTCTGTGTACTGGGTCTCTGCTGGGGGTAGTTGTCCTAATTCATACACAGCCAGCTAAGTGTTACAGCAGGCTTGCGCACAATTCTTTCCTGCCTCTGTGTTGCCTCTTACATCACCGCTGTATTCCTGTCCACAAGTGTACTGGGTCTCTGCTGGGGGTAGTTGTCCTAATTCATTCGCAGCCAGCTAAGTGTTACAGCAGGCTTGCGCAAAATTCTTTCCTGCCTCTGTGTTGCCTCTTATATCACCGCTGTATTCCTGTCCACAAGTGTACTGGGTCTCTGCTGGGGGTAGTTGTCCTAATTCATACGCAGCCAGCTAAGTGTTACAGCAGGCTTGCGCAAAATTCTTTCCTGCCTCTGCTGTGCGTTCCGTAATCGAAGTCAGCCTCCAACCACAGGCCAATAAGCGGCACATTTAATTACAGCGTTCTGTTTCTGCACTACTGGTAATACAGCATGCTGAGGGGTAGGGGTAGGACTAGAGGACGTGGACGCGGGTGAGGACGCGGGGGCCCAAGTCAGGGTGTGGGCACAGGCCGAGCCAGTGCGGTGGCCAGGGGTAGAGGCAGGGCCAGACCGAATAATCCACCAGCTGTTTCCCAAAGCGCCCCCTTGCGCCATGCCACCCTGCAGAGGCCAAGGTGCTCCAAGGTGTGGCAGTTTTTCACAGAGACGCCTGACGACCGACGAACAGTGGTGTGCAACCTTTGTCGCGCCAAGATCAGCTGGGGAGCCACCACCACCAGCATGCGCAGGCATATGATGGCCAAGCACCCCACAAGGTGGGACGAAGGCCGTTCACCACCTCCGGTTTGCACCACTGCCTCTCCCCCTGTGCCCCAACCTGCCACTGAGAGCCAACCCCCCTCTGAGGACACAAGCACGAGTGCCTACCGGCCTGCACCCACACCCTCACCTCCGCTGTCCTCGGCCCCATCCAGCAATGTCTCTCAGCGCAGCGTCCAGACGTCGCTAGCGCAACTGTTTGAGCGCAAGCGCAAGTACGCCGCCACGCACCTGCACGCTCAAGCGTTAAACGTGCACATAGCCAAATTGATCAGCCTGGAGATGCTGCCGTATAGGGTTGTGGAAACGGAGGCTTTCAAAAGTATGATGGCGGCGGCGGCCCCGCGCTACTCGGTTCCCAGTCACCACTACTTTTCCCGATGTGCCGTCCCAGCCCTGCACAACCACGTCTCCCGCAACATTGTACGCGCCCTCACCAACGCGGTTACTGCCAAGGTCCACTTAACAACGGACACGTGGACAAGCACAGACGGGCAGGGCCACTATATCTCCCTGACGGCACATTGGGTGAATTTAGTGGAGGCTGGGACAGAGTCAGAGCCTGGGACCGCTCACATCCTACCCACCCCCAGTATTGCGGGCCCCAGCTCGGTGCTGGTATCTGCGGGGGTGTATGCTTCCTCCACTAAACCACCCTCCTCCTCCTCCTCCTACGCAACCTCTGTCTCGCAATCAAGATGTGTCAGCAGCAGCACGTCGGCAGCAGTCGGTGTCGCACGGCGTGGCAGCACAGCGGTGGGCAAGCGTCAGCAGGCCGTGCTGAAACTACTCAGCTTAGGAGAGAAGAGGCACACGGCCCACGAACTGCGGCAGGGTCTGACGGAGCAGACCGACCACTGGCTTTCGCCGCTGAGCCTCCAACAGGGCATGGTCGTGTGTGACAACGGCCGTAACCTGGTGGCGGCTCTGCAGCTCGGCAGCCTCACGCACGTGCCATGCCTGGCCCATGTCTTTAATTTGGTGGTTCAGCGCTTTCTGAAAAGCTACCCCCACTTGTCATACCTGCTCGGAAAGGTGCGCCGGGTCAGCGCACATTTCCGCAAGTCCAAGACGGACGCTGCCACCCTGCGGACCCTGCAACATCGGTTTAATCTGCCAGTGCACCGACTGCTGTGCGACGTGCCCACACGGTGGAACTCTATGCTCCACATGTTGGCCAGACTCTATGAGCAGCGTAGAGCTATAGTGGAATACCAACTCCAACATGGGCGGCGTAGTGAGAGTCAGCCTCCTCAATTCTTTACAGAAGAGTGGGCCTGGTTGGCAGCCATCTGCCAGGTCCTTGGAAACTTTGAGGAGTCTACCCAGATGGTGAGCGGGGATGCTGCAATCATTAGCGTCACCATTCCTCTGCTATGCCTCTTGAGAAGTTCCCTGCAAAGCATAAAGGCAGACGCTTTGTGCTTGGAAACGGAGGCGGGGGAAGACAGTATGTCGCTGGATAGTCAGAGCACCCTCATGTCTATATCTCAGCGCGCTGAGGAGGGGGAGGAGCATGAGGAGGAGGGGGAAGAGACAGCTTGGCCCACTGCTGAGGGTACCCATGCTGCTTGCCTGTCATCCTTTCAGCGTGTATCCTTTCAGCGTGTATGGCCGGAGGAGGAGGAGGAGGAGGAGGATCCTGAAAGTGATCTTCCTAGTGAGGACAGCCATGTGTTGCGTACAGGTACCCTGGCACACATGGCTGACTTCATGTTAGGATGCCTTTCTCGAGACCCTCGCGTTACATGCATTCTGGCCACTACGGATTACTGGGTGTACACACTGCTCAACCCGCGGTATAAGGAGAACCTTTCCACTGTCATACCCGAAGAGAAAAGGGGTTCGAGAGTGAGGCTATACCACAGGACCCTGGCGGACAAACTGATGGTAAAATTCCCATCCAACAGCACTAGTGGCAGAAGGTGCAGTTCCGAGGGCCAGGTAGCAGGGGAGGCGCAGAGATCAGGCAGCATGTACAGCGCAGGCAGGGGAACATTCTCCAAGGCCTTTGACAGCTTTATGGCTCCCCAGCAAGACTGTGTCACCGCTCCCCAGTCAAGGCTGAGTTGGCGGGAGCACTGTAAAAGGATGGTGAGGAAGTACGTAGCCGATCGCACGACCGTCCTCGGTGACGCCTCTGCCACCTACAACTACTGGGTGTCGAAGCTGGACACGTGGCCTGAACTCGCGCTGTATGCCCTGGAGGTGCTTGCTTGTCCTGCGGCTAGCGTCTTGTCAGAGAGGGTGTTTAGAGCGGCTGGGGGAATCATCACAGATAAGCATACCCGCCTGTCAACCGACAGTGCCGACAGGCTTACACTCATCAAGATGAACAAAGCCTGGATTTCCCCAGACTTCTCTTCTCCACCAGCGGACAGCAGCAATACCTAAGCAATACGTAGGCTGCACCCGCGGATGGAAGCTACGTTCTCTATCACCATCCAAAACGGGGACCTTTTTGCTTTATCAATCTGTGTATTCTATTAATCCTCCTCCTCCTCCTCCTGCTCCTTCTCCTGAAACCTCACGTAATCACGCCGAACGGGCAATTTTTCTTAGGCCCACAAGGCTCAGTCATATAATTTTTGTAAACAATGTTTATTAGTTTCAATGCTCATTAAAGCGTTGAAACTTTCACCTGAACCAATTTTTATTTTAACTGGGCTGCCTCCAGGCCTAGTTACCAATTAAGCCACATTAACCAAAGCGATTAATGGGTTTCACCTGCCCTCTTGGTTGGGCATGGGCAATTTTTCTCAGGTACATTAGTACTGTTGGTACACCAATTTTTTGGGGCCCTCGCCTACAGTGTAATCTAATTAATTTTTTGCCCACCTGCATTAAAGCTGACGTTACATCAGCTGTGATGGGCAATGCAATGGGATATATTTATGTACCGCCGGTGGCTTCCTGGCACCCACCCATGCTGTCGGTCCACACGGAGTTGTAACTGCATGTGTCTACTTCTAAAGAACCCCAGTCTGACTGGGGCATGCAGTGTGGGCCGAAGCCCACCTGCATTTAATCGGACGTTACCTCAGCTGTGATGGGCACTGCAATGGGATACATTTATGTACAGCCGGTGGGTTCCAGGGAGCCCTGCTGTGTCGTTCCCATCACTTTCTTGAATTTCCCCGATTTTCACAAATGGAAACCTTAGCGAGCATCGGCGATATACAAAAATGCTCGAGCATCGCGAAAATTTCGTCCCGAGTAACGAGCACCCAAGCATTTTGGTGCTCGCTCATCTCTAATCGCAGCCCATTGTAGCATTTGCTTTGCCAGCAGAGAGTAAGCAGAGATCGTATATGGGCTGCAATTGGCACTTTGCATGCTCGAGATTCTGGCGTCACAGAGACGTGCACTGTGATTTTTTTTTTTCAGATTCCCCATTCTGTGCAGATCGGGGTTGCGTATTAAATGCGGTCCATTCACAGCATTTCAATAAGTAGCCCTGCAAGCGCAGTGTATGATGCTGCGATTTATTTCTTCTGCATTTTATACGCAGTGTTTCCTTGCAGTTCCAATGCAGGTGTGAATGGAAGAATGAAAGTCCATTGACTTCCATTGCCTCCATTCACTGTCTATTTTGCATGGGAAATACGCATGCGTAATGTGCTGTTTAGAGATGAGCGCGCATACTCGTTAAGGCGATTTGCTCGAGAGAGCATGCTGGCTCATTCCTGCAGATTCGGTGGGGCTGCGGGGGGCGGTGGCGGCGCAGGGCGTCGGAGGGGAGCAAGGTGGAGAGTGAGAGAGATCTCTCTCTCCCTCCCGATCCCCTCCGCAACCCCCCGCTCACCCCCGCACCCTTCCCCCCCGAATCTTCAGGGATGAGCCAGCAGGTACTCGAAAAAGGCAATGCTCTCTCGAGTAAATCGCCTTAACGAGTATGCTCGCTCATCTCTAGTGCTGTTACAGTGCGCCCGTATGAATGCGCCCTTAGTCCTCTTTCTTTGCTGCACCTTTGGTATCACATGTCCCTCACCAAGTGTTCAAAAATAATAAAATCGTTTATAAATAGTTAAGAAATAATAACCATAATACTTCTTTTCCACATATTGTAATTCATTTGCCAGAGACGGTAGAAGGTCCTTGACTGCTGCTTCCCACTATTATGCTGCTTAGAAAAGTACAAGGAGAGAGAGAGAATACTTCCTTTGCTCGCTGGTATGTATCTCTCTCATCTTTAGAACAAAGCCCTCCTGTAATTAATTTAAAGCACGCTTCTTTCGTCTTGTCATGTTCCTCTTAATAGGATACATGCCCTTATTCTGTTTTCTAGACAAATTAGATGGAGTTTATATACACATACTCTGTGAAGTTGGGTCCTTGGGGATATTTCTCTCCTCGTTTTGCTATTTTGACACAAACAATAATTTCTGTACACAATACACTTTGTTACTGTTTAACACCGCAGACGCTTTATCGCTTCCATCCTATTATAGATTTTGCATTAGCAAATTGCAAGCCATGCTTATAATGCCACAAGAAGAATTGGCAATGACAGCTAGAAGCATAAAGAAGGAATGCAATGCTTAATATGTGGAGTTGCTATTGTGGAAAATGCAAAGATGCTGTTAAAAATCAGATGTACCTGTATCCATGGGCGTAACTATGGGGGATGCAGTTGCACCCAGGCCCAGAAGCCTTAGGGGGCCCATAAGGCCTCTCTTCTCCATATAGGGAGCCCAGTACTATGAATAAAGCATTATAGTTGGGGGCCCTGTTACAGG
Source organism: Eleutherodactylus coqui (assembly GCF_035609145.1). Classification (NCBI taxonomy): domain Eukaryota; kingdom Metazoa; phylum Chordata; class Amphibia; order Anura; family Eleutherodactylidae; genus Eleutherodactylus; species Eleutherodactylus coqui. Next base: position 58,199,259 of record NC_089844.1, on the reverse strand, counting down.
TCTTGCATTGGGGCCCAGGAGCTTCAAGTTACGCCTCTGCCTGTATCCCATAACAGAGGGTGAAGAGATAGCAAAGCAGTGGAGCAAACCCGGTGTCAAGAAGGATCTAGGGCCCGATAGGATGTCCGATGCCAAGAGGCCTCAAGGAGTTGAAGAGAAAAAAGTGTGAATGTGTGTGAAACAAGTTTCAATAAGGAGGAGCTGCCGACCAGATAGATTCACTAAATGGTGATCATGTGGAGTGAGTAGAGATACAATACTCATATTATTTTGGCGCTGCCCTCCAATAAATTTCGACAGACATTGCTCAAGTTCTCTTTTGATTAAATCAATTGAAACCAGCAGATACGCGTTTCGGGTTAGACCCCTACATCAGTCAGGCTGGGTGAGACTAAGTTACAGAAAATAAAGATATCCAGAAATAAGAAGAATAATTGGATTGTCAAATTTGTCTGATGAAGGGGCCTACTCCGAAACGTGCATCTGCAGGTTTTAATTGATTTAATAAAAAGAGAAGTTTGATAATTTTATCCCACTGTCTGTAAAAATTTATTGGAGAGCAGCACCAAAATACCAGTATTGTATCTCCACTTCCATAACATAGGGTGGCCAGGACGACCAGGGAAGAAGTTTCGGCCCAGACACAAAGAGGTGGTGTTGTATAAGGGCAGCATATTCTCAGGTGAGTAGTTTGGTAGCTGTGAAAGAGGGAGCTTGCTATGTGTGGTGGAGTATTCAAGAAGTAGTACAGGATCTGTTTTGCAGAAGCAGTGCCAAGGAGCAATGAAGTAGATATACGTGAAAATAGGAGCAGCAACTGAAGAAGAGGGCCAGCTTTATACTGGAGAGTTCACTAGGGATAAAAGTCAGTGTGAATCTAAGAGAATAAGAGCACCTGGTGTAAGAAGTAACTGAAATCCAGGGAATATCCTAACATTGCTAGGATTCAGAAACTGTTCACAGAATCAACAGAAGATATAATGCAAGTGTTATGCAGAATATTTATTACAGCAAGAACAAAATAAAACCCTATTGTTAAAAAAGAACGTTTATTTCTACTTTTATTAAAACGCACCCCAAAGTCTTAGTGATATCTGAAGTCTAAAGAATAATAAGTTTACTAAAGTATCACCAGTTAGTTATAATCCATAGTGCAAAATTCCATGGATAAATAAACATACTGTATATACATCTGTTTTGGGATACATTATTCTCAGTTTGACAAAACTCCTCCTCAGAGATGTTTTGTAGAGCATCATTGCTAGATAGATATATCCGCCCCTGGTTACATCCTCATGCATGTCCCCATATGATTGCCAGTCTACCTATGTGGTATCAGTGCTACCTATTAAGGCAGTGATGGTCTAGCACTACGGTAATACCAATGTAGCAGTGAAAACGCATACTATATTAGCATGCTACGGAGTTCATTACAGGTGCCAGGTGGTCTGTGCTGCAGATGTATGGCACCATTACTTTACTACATCTATATATCACCTAAATAAACAGGCAATCTTGTGGGAAAATGTGTCGGGCTGTGGTAAATGGTAATTTATTAACCTGTCTATAGGGCATAATAGTGGACATCTTTGTAGGTTTAGCCATCTAGAAGTGGGAGCACCCTTGTCAGGGCAGTTACTCTGCTTTTAGGCAGCAATGACAGTATAGTGAAGTTGTTTCTGATACGGGGTTCCTAGTTCCTGCAATGTGTTTAGAGCTACCTGCTTCATGCTCTGTGCACACTGGCAACTGCCAGGACAACAGCTGATCAGCCATGGTCCCAAGCAGCGGACCCTCGCTGATTAAATATTGACCTATCTTGAAGAGAGGTCATCAATAGAAAACCCCATTAATGCGAAGTGTAATATGTGACTTTGCAAAAAAATAAAGGTAGCTCTACTATATACAATACATCCAGATGCCTTTTTATATGGACTTCATGCAGCCTCAGATCTCTCCATGTTAAAGCTGTCAACTTACTTCCACTACTTTGCATTAAAAAATATGACATATACTTCTATATAGCCTGAAAATTTTAGATATAAACTGCAGCACCAGAATTTCATAAAGCTGTAAAACAGGAGTGCAGTGGTGATTTTTCCCCATTAACCCTCTTACAGCTTAGAACCAGCTCTACGTGTTCTTCAGGAAAAGGACATTACAGTTCTGAATGAACAGAGATAATTATATTTCAAACAGCTTTAGCTCCGGTTCTGTCAGTGCTTTACAATGACACCAAAAGCATGTCAGTAGCACGGACAGAAGCAGAGCTACAGCCATTTGAAGTGGGGTTTGAAATACTGGATTTACAGCTGTCACTTTTCAGGCAGTGTGCAGAGCAGAAGAGATGCAGAAGGGGAGGAGCAGGCAACATAGAAGAGACCTGCGATTCTCCTGCCTTTCCCCTTATTCCAGGGCAGGGGTGACATGGACTTCTCTTAATAGAATCACCTTTCCCCATCAATCGGGAAGCATACTTGCTCTCTCATTGTCTTCTTTTCCCCAGAAAGGAATGAAAAGATGAGGACTTGTTCATCTAATCACTCCTCTACACCGTTTAACCCTGTAGATGATGCAGTCATTGCTGGCTGCTGCATTTAACCCTTTCCAATCCACTGTCTGACGTCTAAAGACATTATGCTTTAAGGCTGTACAGCTCTGATGTTGGAAGACGTCCGTCGGGGTTCTCTTACTGTATATTGCCAGCCTCTCTGCTGTCGGAGCCTATCCTACGTGTCACCTCATGCAGTACTGGCTTTAGCCAGCATATAGCGTCGTTGTATAACGGCAGAAAAAGAGTAAGCCCCCCTAGGAAAACCAGGATACAAATTGGATTGGAAAGGGTTAAACATTTTTATAGAAAAAGTACTTTTTTTCTCCCTGTTGCACAAGGCTTTAAATGTTGACTAAATAGAAAGAACAACTAAAAACACTAAACATAATCGGGAACGCCACATCACTAATGACCCGTACTATAAAATATTATATTATTTATCCAGCACTGCAAATTCCATAACAAATGCTAAAAAGGAAAACGCCAAAACAGTTTTCTGCTCATCTTGCTTCCCAAAACATGAATAAAAAATAATCGAATAGTCATATATACCTCAAAATGGTACCAATAAAAGCTACAAGTTGCCTTGTAAAAAAATAAACCTTCATACAGTTCAGTCGCTGGAATAAAAGATGCTTTGGTCTTAGAATGTGGTGCCACAAAAAACAGTATTTTTGCAAAAACAAAGGGTTTATATTGTGCAAAAGTAGTAAAACATAATAAAACTTATATAAATACGGTGTTGTCAGAATCACAATGACCTTCAGAATAAAGTTAACATGATGTTAATTCCACAAGGTGAATGCCATTAAATACATCCCAAAAATTAATGGTGAAGTAGTATTTTCAAGGTTATTCAATATCTTATATGTACCTGAAATTAGAAAAATTTAGAACTAGAGATGAGCGAGCGTACTCGCTAAGGCAAACTACTTGATCGAGTAGTGCCTTATGCGAGTACCTGCCCGCTCGTCTCTAAAGATTCGGGTGCCGGCGGGGGAGAGCGGTGAGTTGCGGGAGTGAGCAGGGGGGAGAGTGAGATCTTCCCCCCCCCCGTTCCTCCCCGCTCTACCCCACCGCTCCCCGCCCCCCGCCGACACCCGAATCTTTTGAGACGAGCGGGCAGGTACTTGCATAAGGCACTACTCGCTCGAGTAGTTTGCCTTAGCGAGTACACTCGCTCATGTGTATTTAGAACACTTCCCACAAAATATAGGTTGTCATACAGCTACATTGACGAAAAAATAAAAATGTTACGACTGCTGGAACACAAAAGGGGAAATGATTTACCGTTTTATAAAACTAATTAGTTATGTCACTAAGGGGTTAAAAATGTTCCTAAGGCGACTTGGTTGTGCACTAAATATATTTAGTTGTAACATAAATTCATACTCTACAATAAAAAGTGACATAATTGAAGGGTTGGTCCAAATTTAATGTGACTGTTGTGGGGTTAGGCCACCAGCTTAGCTTGCCTTGTGCCTTGTTTTGGAGAAATAATATAGTAACATAGTATTTTATGCTGAAAAAAAGACATATCCATCCAGTTTAGCCTATTACCATTCCATGTTGATTCAAAGTAAGGCAAAAAAAACGTCAAAGAGGTAGAAGCCAGATTTCCACATTTAACGGAAAAAATTCCTTCCCGACTCAAAGTCTAGCATTCAGAATAATCCCTGAATCACTGACGCTTCTGAAGTTATTAGTGATTATAACATATAATATTGTAGCACTCAAGAAAGGCATCCAGGCCCCTCTTGTACCCTTTTATCTAATTTGCCATCAACACATCCTCAGGCAGAAAGTTCCATAGTCTCACTGCTCTTACAGTAAAGAACCTCCTTCTATATCGGTGTAGAAACCTTCTTTCCTGTAGACGTAGAGGGCGCCCCCTTGTTATAGTCACAGTCCTGGGTATAAACAGATCATGGGAGAGATCCTTGTATTATCTTCTGATATATTTATACATAGTTATTAGGTGGAATAGCAGCCAACTTTTTTATAAACTAAATAGTCCCAATTTTGATAACCTCTCTGGGTATTGTAGTCCACCCATTCCATGTATTACTTTAGTTGCCTGCCTTTGAACCCGCTCAGGCACTGATGTCCTTCTTGAGTATCGGTGCCCAAAACTATATACAATATTCTATATGTGTCTGACCAGTGACTTATAAGGAAGAGGAACTTTAACTTTTTTTTCTGTAATTTTTCGTCTAAAGGATGGTATGTGGAATTTATCATATATGATCAGGTACCTGCCACCTGCCTATGACATGAATGAAAAAAATCTGTGAACTTGTAATGCTTTAACCTGTTTAAGACCAAGCACTGTAAATTTACGGCGCCTGGTCCCGGGCTTAAAGCCCAGCCGTATGTAAAATTACCACTTTCTGTCTTCTCCTTTTCTGAGTACACAGTGCTCAATGAGCACTCTGTACTGAAAAGTGAAGGTAGAAGTGCAACTTCCACTACGGGAGCCCGGGGGTCACATGAGCGCTGGGATTCCCTGCTACAGCAGAGCTACAGGGTCGTACTAGACCCTGACCAGCTCTGTCAGCGACCAATGTCACTACAGGGGATGTTTTTCCCTGTAACTGAGGCTCCTATGGATGCCCCAGCTACAGTGGAAAAGTGTCAAATAAAGAAAACAAAAAACATAGGTTTTATATGACGTCATGGGGGACATATTTATGTAATTATGTTTTTACTATCTAAGTAAAAACAAATGACAGAATAAAACAACAATATATACATAAGAAAGAAAATAACCAAAACCGTTGTCGTATGAGCCCTGTAAACCAAAACCATACATATTATATATCAAAACGTCCGAAATGAGAAACTCGTTTCCATAGTTTATTTTAGCGTAAACATACACTACCGTTCAAAAGTTTGGGGTCACATTGAAATGTCCTTATTTTTGAAGGAAAAGCACTGTACTTTTCAATGAAGATAACTTTAAACTAGTCCTAACTTTAAACAAATGCACTCTATACATTGCTAATGTGGTAAATGACTATTCTAGCTGCAAATGCCTGGTTTTTTGTGCAACATCTACAAAGGTGAATAGAGGCCCATTTCCAGCAACTATCACTCCAGTGTTCTAATGGTACAATGTGTTTGCTCATTGGCTCAGAAGGCTAATTGATGATTAGAAAACCCTTGTGCAATCATGTTCACACATCTGAAAACAGTCTAGCTCGTTACAGAAGCTACAAAACTGACCTTCCTGTGAGCAGATTGAGTTTCTGGAGCATCACATTTGTGGGGTCAATTAAACGCTCAAAATGGCCAGAAAAAGAGAACTGTCATCTGAAACTCGACAGTCTATTCTTGTTCTTAGAAATGAAGGCTATTCCATGCGAGAAATTGCTAAGAAATTGAAGATTTCCTACAACGGTGTGTACTACTCCCTTCAGAGGACAGCACAAACAGGCTCTAACCAGAGTAGAAAAAGAAGTGGGAGGCCGCGTTGCACAACTAAGCAAGAAGATAAGCACATTAGAGTCTCTAGTTTGAGAAACAGACGCCTCACAGGTACCCAACTGCTATCTTCATTAAATAGTACCCGCAAAACACCAGTGTCAACATCTACAGTGAAGAGGCGGCTGCGGGATTTTGGGCTTCAGGGCAAAGTGGCAAAGAAAAAGCCATATCTGAGACTGGCCAATAAAAGAAAAAGATTAAGATGGGCAAAAGAACACAGACATTGGACAGAGGAAGACTGGAAAAAAGTGTTGTGGACGGATGAATCCAAGTTTGAGGTGTTTGGATCACAAAGAAGAACGTTTGTGAGACGCAGAACAAATGAACAGATGCTGGAAGAATGCCTGACGCCATCTGTTAAGCATGGTGGAGGTAATGTGATGGTCTGGGGTTGCTTTGGTGCTGGTAAGGTGGGAGATTTGTACAGGGTAAAAGGGATTCTGAATAAGGAAGGCTATCACTCCATTTTGCAACGCCATGCCATACCCAGTGGACAGCGCTTGATTGGAACCAATTTCATCCTACAACAGGACAATGACCCTAAACACACCTCCAAATTGTGCAAGAACTATTTACAGCAGAAGCAGGCAGCTGGTATTCTATCGGTAATGGAGTGGCCAGCGCAGTCACCAGATCTGAACCCCATTGAGCTGTTGTGGGAGCAGCTTGACCGTATGGTACGCCAGAAGTGCCCATCCAACCAATCCAACTTGTGGGAGATGCTTCTAGAAGCGTGGGGTGCAATTTCTCAAGCTTACCTCAACAAATTAACAGCTAGAATGTCAAAGGTGTGCAATGCTGTAATTGCTGCAAAAGGAGGATTCTTTGACGAAAGCAAAGTTTGATGTAAAAACAATGTTATTTCAAATACAAATCATTATTTCTAACCTTGTCAATGTCTTGACTCTATTTTCTATTCATTTCACAACGCATGGTGGTGAATAAGTGTGACTTTTCATGGAAAACACAAAATTGTTTGGGTGACCCCAAACTTTTGAACGGTAGTGTATATATTTTTTAAAAATGTGTATATATATATATATATATATATATATATATATATATATATATATAAAATGTATAAGAGTGTTTGAAAAAAAACAACATTTTTTTAGGTTTTTACCCCCAATAAAACTAGAAAATGGGGGGAAAAGTCAGTGAAAAAGATAATGAAAAAATAGCCCTATATGTCATGGAGCTGAAGGAAAAAAATTAGGGCAGTAAACCTACCACATGGGTAAATTCCCTAAAAAGTGTCTGGTCCTTAAGGTACAAAACAGCCAGGTCCTTAAGGGGTTAAATTCTATGCTGACATTGGTTACAGTACAGAATAGCAGATCTGACAAAGATTTGTGTTTTTCTGCTCATCTGAATGGATGTTTTTTCATATTTTTCAATGTCCATAGTGAATCTATAAAGTCTGAGGTTACATGCAAACTCTCCAGAAAGATTGGCCTTTACTGTCTAGGATTACCTGTGTCACTGAGGCCAGGAGCAGACCTCTTTATCTATTAGTGACAGATGATGTCAAAACAAGACTTGCTCCTTATTAAGGAAGCAAACATTGGGAGAACAGCAGTTGTAGTCTGTGCAGAATCAATAGCTGTAAGAGTACATTAGTATCAAGCTACAGGATGAGATCTCCGCTGTTTGAATAAGGGAGAGCGGAGGGCAAGGCCCAGCGGGGAAATTCTGCTAGAGATACCAGTCATAAGCAGCATCAAATGAGGAGGACGTGTTATCAGGCATGTCTAAATGGTGATCTACAGAGAGATTTGCAAAGGAGTTGGGAAACTACGTGACTCCATTCATAGTGGCTATATTTAATTGTATATCATAAATTACACATAGGCTAAAATGGCACACATCATATAATAGATGCACTTAAAACATGGATATCTATCAGAAAGTGACCCCAGGTGAACGTGGTTGATGAACAACAAGACCATTGTGACATAATCACAACAAGCAGCCTAGGAATAAAGGCAAACACCATTGTGACATCATCACAGGCAAGCATAGTTTAGGAATGAAGGCGATCACTATTCTGCTATTGCAACATCAGGAGAATAAACCAGTCTTGGAATAAATAGAGACATTTTTGTGACATAATGATTTTCAGCATTGACTTGGAATAAAGACATAGACTATTGTATCGTCATCAATATAAAGAACAGACTAGAAACTAATATAAAAACGATTGTGAGAAACAGTATATAGCTGTTGGGCAACAAAAATGGCCTCATGACACACTCGTTAGTTGCCAAGTCCACTGAATGCACATAAATACATGCAAGTGGTTTGTGATTGAACACTCACTGCTGCGAGAGGTCGCAGCACCCAATATTCTATAGAGAGACAGTAGCAGCGAGTGTTCTTTCAAAGATCAGCAGAGGCAGTTTAGTTGAGGATCACTCACAGGTTTTTTATGTCTTTTTAGGAACCAATGAGGGGGAGTTCAAAATGTTTAAAAAGAGGCAGAAGCCAATCAGCATTTGGTAGGAGGTACATGCCAAACAAGCATATACTTCCTTGCAAAGTGGTTGTGTTAGGGTTCGAACCTGAGAACTACCACGCTCCAGGCAGTGTCTCTCCCTATTGAGCTATTCAGCCTGCTGGACAGCTCCCTGCTTAACCTTACCTAGTTTCTTGCTCCTGCAATTCAGCTCCTGATTGGCTCCACCCTGCACTGATTGGAATTCCTATAAAAACCTGTCCCTGTCCTTCCCTAGGTGTGTGATTATTGTGCTCTTTAGTCCAGCTCTCCTACTCCTGCTCCTCCTACTTACTGTTGCACACCTCCAGCTAAATCCTGACTACGCTACCTGCCTGCTCCCTTGTACCAAAACAGATACCTTCCATTACCGACCTCCGGCTTAATCCTGACGAAGCTACCTGCCTGCTCTCAGATACCTACCAATACCGACCCTTGGCTTTCCTTGACCACTCTATCTGCATGCTCGAGTTACAATCCGAGGCTCCAAAATTGCTTCTGACTGTAACATGCTTCCCAGTTTGCACCAGATGATTATTCATTAACCAATAAGTATTTTTTGGTGAGCTAAACTGAAGCGACTAGTGAACGAATTCAGGCTCATCGCCCTAGTTTTTACAATAGTCATGGTGGGGTAAAAATAACATGTTCAATTCATTCTGCAAGACTGTATGATTACAGCGATACCAATATATAAATATTATATATGCTTTGCAGAAAAAATGAATTTCCGTTTCTATCTTCTGAAACTCATAACTTTTTAATTTCTCTATCGACTGGGCTGCGAAAGAGCTTGTTTTTTTGTGGGGCGCGCTTTAGGTTTCATTAGTACGATTCTGGCGTACATAGAACTTTTTGATCATTTTTTTTCAATTTTTTAGGGAGATGGGGTGCACTAAAAAATGGCATTCTGACATTGTGTATTTTTTAGGGTGTTCATCACTCAAAATGTATGAGATTAATTGATAAAATTAAAATAAGGACTAGACACTTCTTTTCTCCAAGTTCTGCATTTCATGATCTGTTCATCTGGACATGCATACATGCCTTCTTCTGTATTGCAGATGACTATGGAAGCTTGCCATTGGTCATGTGCAGTACAGACTTTTCTTTTAATCTTTGCTTTTCCCGCGCTGTCGTTAGGAGATTATGTAGGTACCCGCAGCCTATCCACAATGTCAATTGCGGATAGGCCATGGGTCGGACGGCTTCCGTTGACTTCAATGGAAACCGTCCATGTAGAGTCCACAGAAAAATAGAACATGCCGCAATTTTATTTTCACTCATGGAAATCGCAATTGCTATCCACTTGTGTAAGCGGATAAGCAAATATTCTTTCAATGTGTATGGAATACGGCGGATCGGTTACGATCGCGGATTCCGCAGTTCAATTCCTCCTGTGTGCAACTGGACTAATAACCATCAAAGAGGCCACATACTCAATGATCATTTTAATGCAAAGTGATTCATGGCACTGAACCTTCATTCACATTCCCTTTTGCTATGTGGCAAAGTATGAACGTTGGTTTGCAATTTTGTAGTGCACGGTTTTCTCTGCACGATCAAAAAATCTCTCCCACCGCAAATAAAATCTGGCGCATCTAATTTAAACAAAGAGCCATTTTTATGTGCTCTTTTCCTGAAAATAAGGATCTGTTGCCCCATTTTCAGGCCATGTTTCTGGATTAAAAATTTCGCAATTACTGAGATACTTTTTGTATCTCGTAACTATGTATCATCTCATAATTGTCACAGCAGGCTGAACGTTTTGATGCTTTCTTGCAAAAGCATTTAGCTTCCAAATTACTGTCAAGGCTAGTCAGGAGCTGCAACCTTTTGATGTTTCCATTCTCAAATTATGGGATAGCACAACACTTTTGAACTCCATCTTCGACTCAATGCTGGTAATTTCACGTCCCTTTTCCTTAGGTTTTGCTTTCATTGTGACTAGTATGTGAACGGAGCGCCTAATTAATTTTCTTTGTAGTAATTGTGTAAGCTCTGTCTTGTAGCTATAATCAAAGGATAGTAATTCTTCCAGAGCATCATACATTAAAGTAAGCTCTTTGATGAGTTCAATTCAAGGTCTTCTCTAAAGGCCAATATGTTTTTACCTCTCACTTGCCATCCACTTCGTGTCTTAGGAAACCTCTCTAAAATGTTCATTTAAGGCAAGGTAACTGTAAGAGTAAACTAAAATTAAGAGTGGATGGTAGTTTTTCTTTTGCTTAATTTTTCCATTTTTTCCATTTTTATTTAAAGATTTTTTTTCTTTTGCTTTTCTGAATGCAACATTTTAATTACCTATTTTGTTATAAGAAGACAATTATTTCAGTTCTGTGTTACAATTGCACCAAGGTTGCCAACCTTAAAGGGGTTGTCCCGAGGCAGCAAGTGGGTCTATACACTTCTGCATGGCCATAATAATGCACTTTGTAATATACATTGTGCATTAATTATGAGCCATACAGAAGTTATAAAAAGTTTTATACTTACCTGCTCCGTTGCTAGCGTCCTCGTCTCCATGGTGCCGACTAATTTTCGCCCTCCGATGGCCAAATTAGCCGCGCTTGCGCAGTCCGGGTCTTCTCCTGTTCTCTATGGGGCTCCGTGTAGCTCCGTGTAGCTCCGCCCCGTCACGTGCCGATTCCAGCCAATCAGGAGGCTGGAATCGACAATGGACCGCACAGAAGCCCTGCGGTCCATGAAGACAGAGGATCCCGGCGGCCATCTTCAGTAGGTGAGTATGAAGACGCCGGACCGCCGGGATTCAGGTAAGCGCTGTGCGGGTGGTTTTTTTAACCCCTGCAGCGGCGTTGTCTCGCGCCGAACGGGGGGGGGGGGGGGGGGTTTAAAAAAAAAAAAAAACCCGTTTCGGCGCGGGACAACCCCTTTAATTTTTTCATTTTCCTGGACAACTTCTCCAACAATCCTGGATAGCCAACAGTTTTTATGGACACAATGCAAATACTATATTTAATGATAAGGAATTCAAGTACTACATATCAATAGGTCAGACACTGATATGAGCTCATTACTGTAAATTTATGAGAACTACAATCATTGTAACCCGCTCATATGCTATCATGACTGGAGCTAATATTTTTTTTTTTACAGACACTGCAAAAATGTGCCCTTTTATTACGGACTGTCAAAGAATTTCAAGTCGTCACTATCATAGCCTGGTTTGGGTGATAGCAGTGTGCAATTTTGCACAATTTCTTGCCAAACTAGGACTTAAAGGGGTGTTTCCATCTCCTTATTTTACCTCCTATGCAGCTTCTGTGATGGGCCACCTCCTACTTTCCCCTGGGTGGGACTTAAAGGGGTGTTTTCATCTCCTTATTTCACTGCAGCTTCTGTGATGGGCTACTTCCTGCTTTCCGCTGGGCAGGAACTCACCTCCTGATTAACAACCTGAATGTCCACACTTTTACTGCCCTTGTATAAGCTGCAGGCATAGTATTATCAACATAAAAACCTCCTAGTAGGGTTCATTCAACTATGCTAGTTGTTGTCTTGTTCCCTCCTACATACTCCCTTCTTCAGTCCTCCCTGCTGCTCAGTACCTCCTTTCCTCCACCTGTTGTGGTTTACCTTAACCTGCTACATTTGTCCTGGTCAACTCACATGCTGCCGAGATACTGAGGATGTAGGCACTACAGAATAGATCTCAACAAAACAGTGACTTGACACAGACTATTTCATTTTAAGGGTTTGGATTAGATATTCTCATAAAACAGTAGTATAAGATTGTAGATGGTCAGCGGTTCGAGCTGGGGTTCTCTCCTTGCCCCTTGGAAAAGTTTGGTGGACTGGCTGAGCATCTGGGAGCACCTCCATGAGGGAGCCTATCCAAAGTGTCACCTCATGTAGTACTGGCTTCAGCCAGCATATAGCGCTGTTGTATAACAGCAGAAAAAGAGTAAGCCCCCTAGGAAAACCAGAATACAAATTGGATTGGAAAGGGTTAACCAAGGCTTACCCTGTCACCAGGTTTGTAAATTAGCATACAACAGATCTCAGCAGAGAGGAGAGGGAATGAGGGAAACGGCAAGCTCTGAGACTTTCCTCTTTACAGACAGAATCGTCTTTTCTTACTTCGCACCCAAAGAGCGATTCTGTCAACATGTCCTCAGCTCCATGAGAGATCTCCTAAAACACATCCACACCATCACATGTGGTCCCTGCTCTGCCCACCTCCCAGCTTCAGGTTAGTGGTTTCTGCTCGGAGCCTGTCACTCTTTATGCCCTGCTTTCCCTACATAACACACAGGTACATTTTCAACTATAAAACAAAACAATAGTACAAATGTACCCCCCTTGCAAGCTCAATGTTTAATAATGCATAATTGCCCACAAGTTATTTAGGCTTGACTTTCCGAGGTTCTCATCTGCATTGAGAACCATTGTTACAGATTCTGCCAAAGTTACTGGAAAAATGACAGAATCCAATGTAAGTCAATGAAATTCGTCAGACACTGTTGGTGTTTGTCATATGCTAGATATGGCACTCTTATTACGGGGCATAAAAACCGTAAATGTGAAAGTAGATATGAACCCAGGCTTACATCCTTAGGGCTTATTCACATGGGTGTATGTATGTTGCACCCAATAAACTCAGGTGCAACACACGTTGAAAAGCACTTGGACACAAAAGCATGTTGCATGTCCTATTTACATCAGTGAAAAGGCACAAGAATAGGACATGCAGCAATTTTATTCAGACCAACCAGTGGTTCATGGGAAAAAAACGGCCATGTTAATAGCCACATAGGCTATTATGGGGCTGTGTGCTGGCGGTGTTGCACTTCTATGAAAGAGCCTTCATCAATAACCAGTACAGTAACTCATACCAGCCAATGTGAGAAGAATCAACTCAATCCGCCTATTTAGTGTGTAAAGGATATGAACCAGGCTGAGTACAGTAATCTCTATCTGCCATAGTGGAGAAAACTATATACCGGTACTATTTAGTCATTTCTCTACTGACACATGCTCAGATGTCACCAGAAATTTCATCATTTCATCTTCAAGTTTGCCAAGAGCAATGATCCAGTTTCTTCTAACATTGGTTTAATTACACAGTGACCTCTGCCTCAGTGTCACGTAATGTCATCTATACAACACATGTATCATTCATGAAGATGGCACCTTGCTTGCATGTTTGTACTTGGTGTTGCACTATGGTTGTCAGGTTTGGCAATGGTGATTATACAAGAAGGTTGGTTTCACGTACAGACTTTTTGAAAACGCCAAAGCTTTTGTAGCAGTTTTTGAGCCAAAGCCAGAAGAAGATCCAGCGGGCAGGAGAAGGAGAAGGCCCTCATTTATATTTTTCATTCCCTTTAAATCTATTTCTGCCTTTGACTTTAAAATCTGCAAGAAAAAACTGCAACAAAAACGGTGTGTTTTTTAACTTTGCGTGTAAAAGAACCCTTAGACCTTATTCAGACAAGCGTATTTACGCGGCTAATTTAGCTGCAATAAAAAATCACAACCATCTGAAGAATTGGATTGCAATGCATTGATTCAGATAGACGATTATTAGCCGCGTTAAAACACCCAAATACGCTGGCCGATCTTTCGATGTGGCTGGAAAAGATAGATCTTGCCCTATCTTTCGGCCGCGATCAACTGGCAACTCCCATAGGCTTCTATGAGAGCTGCTGGTGAAGGGAGGGTGAGGGAGGTTAGCAGTGGCTAGTGCTGCTAAAACTTGTCAGCTTGCTCTTTTGAGCCAGTAGAAGGATTTTTGAAGACTGCTCTTGACTGAAAGAATTCCGTACGCCATACCGAGCCATGTGAATGGGTGAGAAAATGCAAGATTTAGCCGCGACTTGGTCTCGGCTTTTTCTCGTGCATGCAATTTTTGGCCACAATACTGCCGGACGCAAATCGCAATGCTTCTGTGAAAGAGGCCTAAGGGTGCATTCACATGTGCTGAGGGAGGCCACAGAGGGAGCGTATTTGCGCATGAACAAGATGAGACGGCAGTAATCAGGCGGATATGCACGTGTCTGCGCACAGTATTGTCATTTTTGCGCTCAGTTCACATGCACAATGATACTGCCTTTCCTCGAATAGAATGACTATGTAAAACCTAATAAGTGGCAGCTGTCTTCTTCTCTCTGCCTTGCACTCCGGGTCACACCTTCCCCTTGTTTTTTTTTTGTAAACTGCCATAGACTTCTATGGCAGTTTTCCACTTAACACCCAAAAAGCTAGGGCAGGTCCTATCTTTTCTCGCATGGAGGATTTGTGCATAAGATACACGTTCACGAGAACAAACCCATGGAAATCAATGGATTTGCCTTGCCACATTTTGCAGGTGTGAGCTTCACGCGCGCAAAAACGTGTACAAACATGTTTGTCTATTTAAGCCCTGAATCCGTAACAGAATCTGTACCATATCAGTTACGTGTTGATGCACCCTTAGCGCTTTTACCCACTAGCGTTTTTTTTAACGCTGCAAATCGCTGCGTTTTTTTAACTGCAAATCTCAATGGGACTTTCTAATGTTAAAATCGCATCGCGGGAGTGCAAACCCGCGATTTTTGTGCGATTTTAACATTAGAAAGTCCCATTGAGGTTTTCAGTAAAAAAACGCAGTGATATCGCAGTGTTAAAAAAACGCTAGTGGGTAAAAGCCCTTAGGCTGGTTTCACACAGTTGAGAACCTCATGCGAGTATGGTGGTTTGCAAAACTTGTGCGAATATGAACCTCATTCTTTTGAATGGAGTCATATACATGATTGATGCGGTGTAGCGGCTATTCTTCGCCATTTTTTACGGCATCTTGCAGTTAGCTGATACCGTAGCCCCGAAATCCCTCAGTCATCAGAAATACTGTAATCACTTTAAATGCTTCACTAGAGGCACTTCTCATTGTTTAACAGCACTAGCCGCTGTTATATTCCCTCACCTCCCTTTTTTGAACGGCTCCCATAGACTCCCATAGGAGTCTATGGAGTCTCCTGCATTGTGCTGTCAAAAGATAGGACAAGACCTGTCTTTTGACGCGATAGAAATATCGGCGTCAAAAAATCATTCGTCTGACGGAATCCATAGGAAACCAGTGCTTCCAGGAGGTCTTAGGGTATGTTCACATGGAACTGATTTGGGGCACATTTTTTGTGCTCACCCTCCACACAGAAAATCTGCAGCATTCACAGTAGCAGCAAAGTGAATGAGATTTTAAACATCTTGTTTTCAGGGTGGAGCGTAGTTGCACCTGAACCAGGGGAATTTATTCCCCTTTGCTGGCTATTCAAACTCCATGCCAAAGTTTGAAAAAAGCCGTGGGAAGATAGGTGCTGCCCGATCTTTCCCGCTTACAGTATTCAATACATCTGGGGAAGATAGCGCAGGTCTTATCTTTTCTTGGACGTATAAAAAAATCAACTGTGGAAATGGACATGTGGTGTGGATTTTGGATGTCAATTATGGCCCCCCGGATTTTAGGTGCTGATTTCACCTCTTCAAATGGGGGATAGGAGGAAGGGGGGGGGGGGGGGGAATTCCACACCAAAACCTGCATTAAAAAAACACTTCAATATCCGCATCAGATGTTGCAGCTAATTCTGCACCAAATGTGACCACGCCGCACACTAATTCTGCCCCATCTGGACATACCCCTAGGGTATGTAAAAATCTGCAGCAAATCAGTAACAAACTCTGTGTCACAATTTGCAACATTTGCTGCAGATTTTGTCACTGATTTTGGTGCGGAGCTGAAACGGATTTCATTATTTTAATTTAATCAACAGGATGAAATTTGCGGAAAATCTTTACCAAAATCTGCGACAGAATCTGTTTCAACTGGTGCAGATTTGCTGCTGGTTTTTGTGTAGATTTCTTTCAATGCGAAAAATCTGCTACGTATGAACAAACAGTTATGAGTCGGGAACGCTATCTTTTCTCCTTAGGGAGAGCAACTCGAAGGTGAGTGAGTGAGGAGTTAAAGGGGTTGTCCCGCGGCAGCAAGTGGGTCTATACACTTCTGTATGGCCATATTAATGCACTTTGTAATATACATTGTGCATTAATTATGAGCCATACAGAAGTTATAAAAAGTTTTATACTTACCTGCTCCGTTGCTGGCGTCCTCGTCTCCATGGTGCCGACTAATTTTCGCCCTCCGATGGCCAAATTAGCCGCGCTTGCGCAGTCCGGGTCTTCTGTAGTCTTCTATGGAGCCGCTCGTGCAGGATGCCGGCTCCGTGTAGCTCCGCCCCGTCACGTGCCGATTCCAGGGAATCAGGAGGCTGGAATCGGCAATGGACCGCACAGAAGAGCTGCGGTCCACGGAGGAAGAGGATTCCGGCGGCCATCTTCACAGGTAAGTATAGAAGTCACCGGAGCGCGGGGATTAAGGTAAGCGCTCCGGTAAGCTTTCTGTACGTCCCTGCATCGGGGTTGTCTCGCGCCGAACAGGGGGGGGGGGGGGGGGGTTGAAAAAAAAAAACCCGTTTCGGCGCGGGACAACCCCTTTAAGGCCATACTCTGGGTAATATGCAAATAAGGTAGATGGAATAATACCTCTGCAGCGCCACCTATTGGAAGGCCGCATACCTGCAAGTCAATGTCAGACCCTTGATCCAGAGGTGTAACTTGAAGCTCCTGGGCCCTGATGCAAAACTTGTAACAGGGCCCCCAACTATAATGCTTTACTTATAGTACTGGGCTCCCTATATGGAGAAGAGAGGCCTTATGGGCCCCCTAAGGCTCCTGGGCCTGGGTGCAACCGCATCCCCTGCATCCTCTATAGTTACGCACCTGCCTTGATCCAAGCTTATGGTTACGATACAAGGTAATTTGTTGTCCAGAAAAAAAAAAATTACTGTATTGGCCAAACTTTATCAAAAACAGCACTTGGATGAACTTCTTTCCAGTGTTTGGTCCTCAGAATTCATTCCTAGAATTTATTGCTTTTGCTTCACTTTTTGTTACTTGCTGTTCTTAGTATTGGGATTCTTCTTGAATGCAAAACACTGTGTTTGCATTTTCCCCTTTCACTGCTGTCTGGATCAGTTCCAAATAACATGTTAAATTCTAAAAGATTCCTTTCTCCTAGCAATCACTTGTCATTAAACAGACCCAAAAATGCTGAATATTTTCTTTTTAGGAAATCGACAATCCCATCTAGCTAAGAGATGGTTCACTTTATGGTTGAAGGCTTGCATGTAATGTCCCTGGCAAGGGTATGACCTTCATAGTCTTCGTGACTTCTGTCTCTCCAGGCTGTTACTCCCCAGGGAGAATTTCATATAGTGACATCATTCTAAATTATAAGTGTCATTTACACTTGTTTTAACTCCTTCACTGCTAGAAGTAAAGTGAGAAATAAGTGAATGTGAATCCATGGGGCAATGCAATGCTTATCTGTCTGAAGATGACTTGAATGATACGGTTATATAACCTAGTATAAAATGTATGTATGCATGTTCTTATTTATTTAGATCAACATTACAGAGAATCCTCGAAAAGCCAACAAGGAAAAGGTAAAGAAAATCACATTAATGAAACATTAGACTGCAGGAACTATAACGTATCAAAGATGCATAAAGCATAAGTACGTGTCCCAATGGTCTTTCAACCTAAAAGGCAACTACATAAATTAGATGCAGTACCGTAATCTGCAGTTGGCATTGGTATTACAACTCTGTAATGCAGATGATTTAGGATGCCTACTGTTTTGCCAAACTGCGGACATAAAGATATATCAGAGGTTTTGACCCTGGCCCAGGTTCTCAGACTCCCATTAATTGCTGCGAAGGGCAGAAGTAGTACGAACCACTGTTGTAACTATAGGGGATGCGGTTGCACCCAGGCGCAGGAGCCTTCGGGGGCCCATAAGGCCTCTCTTCTCCATATAGAGAGCCCAGTACAATGAATAAAGCTTTATAGCTGGGGGTCCTGTTACAGGTTTTGCATTGGGGCCCATGAGCTTCAAGTTACACCTCTGTGGTAAGGGGTTAAGAGAAGTTGGGGGGCCCCAAGATAAACTTTTGCACCAGGGCCCATGAGCTTTTAGCTACACCCCTGGCTGCAAACCTTCTGGTCTCATTAGCTTTTTACATGTGTTATAGGAAAACCATGCAAAGCAATTAGAGATGAGCGAGTATACTCGCTAAGGCTAACTACTCGAGCGAGTAGTGACTTAGCCGAGTATCCTCCCGTTCGTCTGTAAAGATTCGGCTGCCGGCGCGGGTGACAGGTGAGTTGGGGCGTTGAACAGGGGGGAGCGGGGGGGGGGGGGGGGAGAGGGAGAGAGAGATCTCCCCTCCGTTCCTCCCCGCTCTCCCCCGCTGCTCCCCGCCCGCCGCCGGCCCCCGAATCTTTAAAGACGAGCGGGAGGATGGTCGGCTAAGGCACTACTCGAGTAGTTAGCCTTAGCGAGTATTCTCGCTCATCTCTAAAAGCAATGCATGGAATCATGGTAAATGTACAATCCATAACATAGTAATGATTCCTTTCCCAGAAAAAGCAGTCAAAGCCAAATTGACTTCACTTCAGTCCCTTAGTTCCAGCATGGTGATCTCAGCACTTGGACAGCCAAGGATCAAAATGACGTTAAAATTTCACCTATTGTTTCACTAATCTTCTAAAGCCAGGCTCACACAAGCGGGTTAGATGGCCTTCAAATGTTCGCGGAAACAAATTTCATATGGTTGCGTATGTGTGTCGTTTTCCACATGGATGTTTGTGCAGAAGAATGATTACAAGCAGGAAATGACATCATAAAGTGGCCCAACCCCTAGTAACTCCCTTAGATCACCCAGACATTCACCCAGGCGACATTCTCTTGTGCTGTCGTGGTGAGAGCTGCTTTGAGAACCTTCAGGACGGGATACTGCCCTCTAGGCTTGGCTGGTTTATACTACTTTTTTGGAAGTAGTATAAACACCACATTTTTGTAGAGGAAGAGCCCAGAAGAATAAGCAGAGGTTGTAGACAGCAGTCTGAATGGTGTGTTGTTCCCCAGACTCGGTCCTGCATTGCCTGCCAACAAATTCCTGCTTTCTTTATACCATTTGTTATCTGGTCTCCTAGCAATGTGCATTCAATCTGTAGTCCATACGCATCCATAGTGATCAATAAAGCTCATGCGCACAGACTCTGTGCTGGAATAGAGTATGCTGCGATCTTTCCTGTGGGTAGGAATCCGCAATTCCTACCTACAAGTGTGATTGAACAGGCGAAAGTCAATGCCTTTTCATGTCCTTGTATTACTTTGTATCATACGTGTGGATGGCGATGGCAGAATCTGCAATTCAAATCCACTTGTGAGAAACCGGCCTAATAGTTATTGTAAAGTTTCAATTATGAGTAAACATACTGTACACTCATTTCAAAACAGAGCATGAATAGATTAATGCCTGGTGTCTGGAAAATGTATTGTTCTAGTCTAGTTATGTGTATTGGGTGACTTAGACTTTTGTGTGTACTTGCCTTTTGCAAGAGGTCAAGTGTTAGGGGGAGGAGTAGGTAGTTGGAGGGTGGAAGAAAATGGGGATGGAGGAGAGAAGGGCTGCTCCTACCAGGGCTGAGCCTGGACTAAGTCTCCCCTCGTGGGAAGTGCATCTCCTTCAGGGACAGAAATGTCAGTCATGCATAGAAAAGGAGTTGGAGTGAGAATGTAATACCACCAGCTCCCCCGCTGAACCGCAGCATGAAGAGAACTGTAAAGAAACTGTCTAAATTTGTCATAAGGAACGTGTATGAACGTGTTGTTTTAAGTGAGTCTGCCTCAAGAGGAGCGTCCATCAGATAACTGTGGCTGAAGATGTGTGTGCCTTGAGAGAAGAACTGCACTTTCATCTGAGCAATTTAAAGGAATTGTAAGTGCTCAAAAGGTTTATTCTGAAGCACTAACTACTGTGTTTTGCTAAGCTTGAATAAACAGATTTTTTGCAAGTTTCCACGTTAACCATGAGTAAAAGAGAACCGTGTGCCCCTCGGTTTCTGAAAAGTCTTTTGTTGTGGACTAAACTTTAATCTGGGTGAGTGAATTTATCACTTATTCAAGGGCACTGGCGTCACGATGACAAAACAAGGACACCGTTGGGATAATCAGGTAAAATCCCCTTAGTCTCCCCCAGTGTGCAGCTGGGCTACCCTTCAGCCATCTTGGAAAGAGGGAGATGGTAGAGCCACCATGAACTGTCTGCCAAAGTTTACCCCACCGTCCCCTCAGCTGAAGGCCTATTCCTCAGTCTCTGCACAGGGATGAGATATAGAATTTGGACCACAGACAGGCCATGGAGCTTTTTCCTGAGATGGCAAGATTCCTCCATGCAGAGCACCATAAGGACTGATTCCTGGGTCAAGCCTGAGCCCATACTACTGGCATGTCCCACCATGAGTGACTCCTAGCTGCACTGCATACTTATGGCCTATAAAATCTGTTTCTGCAGGGCTGTTCTACATTAAAGTCAGAGGCTGTGTTCTTCTTGCTGGCTAATTTAAGCAATTTCAATTAAACATCAAATTCCAAAGGCAGACAAAAGTACCGATTGTCCGTATACAATGGAGGAACAAAGCAATGGTAGACACAAGCAGAAAGGCCTCTGTTCAAGAGCCACTAACAATCAGATGTGCCATTCTTATTATATGTCTCTGTTGTGTACCGGCCTGACCTATCAAATTCAGCTCACATTTTCCGACCACAAGCAATAACACATAAAAATACTGGCCTTATAAAACACTAGCTGTGCCTGCGGCTCTATGCTTTAAAATTGAATTTAATGGAAAGTAGCTGTGCTCACAGTTTTGCTCGTCTTATAGAGTTTCTTTATGTACTACATTTTTTTGTTTTCCCGTCCAGGGTGAGGAGATAAAAGTTACTTTTAGAACTTCCCCGTCAGCATGCCATATAAAGTTGATATAAAGTACAAAAAACATGGGGTGCACAAAATCACACCTGCCAACCTCAACATTTGTCTCTGCGCTTTGTTAATTGCAAAACAAGACTTTACTGGGAATCGCAACATTTTAAACTGGGAGGCAATATCTGTATGGATAACCGATATTCCTGGGTGGATTTTTACTTTTTAGTAAAATTATAATTTTATTGGTGCTTGAACTTCGTCGCGTTGGAGGCGAGCAGATGGTTGCAATGGTGGTTCTGTGTCCCTCAGAACATCATGGTGTATTCTGCCACTAGAGAGACAATTTTGCCTTTCTGCATAAGATTCTTGCAAGCTTTGAGTCTTTCTCTATCAGCGCTGAGATATTGTTCCCTCCCCTCAAAAGATTCTTCAATACATTGGGGGGGGGGGGGCGTGTCTTTCTCTATCAACAATCAAGTGGTCCTCTTTCGTTTCGAATCAAGGGTTCTAAGTCTAGCGCATCTGAAGAGAGCAGGTCCTCCCTATAAAGAAGATTCAGTTGCTCTTTGGGATGCATGTCAAATTGTATCTTGTGAAAGACAGACTGCCCTTTGGAAGCTTCTTTCATTTCGTCTACATAGGCGCATCCTTTTGTGAGCCGGTGTATTTTGTTCTTCAAAGCTTTTTTGCATTGAGGTGTTAGCAGCAAAAATATGGAAAAGAAATCAAAAGAAATAATAAAAAAAAGGAAGTAATTAGCTAAATTAGCCCCACGGTATGAAAATAAAGTTTGCCACAATGTGGCAGATTTTTGAAACTGTGGGAAAGAGAAACGGTCTGTTCTCTTTAGCAACAAATGGCAATGGAACTTTCATTTCTCTTAGTGCCCTTACAAAATGAAACAGGCACTGTGATTGACTGCTATGGGCAACGAATAGTTTTTCTTTTAGCCAGTGTAATAAATGGGTCTGAATGTATTCCAAGAAAATATGTAAATGGTTAATTTAGATTTAGTATTATGCGTGTGCATAAATATTAATGCAAAATTAACAAAGCTTAAAATGTAGCGTTTAAACCCCATTCCAGTATACGTTGTACATGTACAGTGCACTTCAGGTGTCTGTGTGTGGAGCAAGCTCGGTGGCCAACTCCGTTGGCAGACGACACCCATCGAGATCAGAGAGAACACTGATGGCGATTGCTGAAGATCCCCCGGGGCTGCCATAAATGATCACCTTTCAAGATGTGATTGTGACTTGTCTTGATAGATTGCTGCTCAGAATACAGCGTAATGCAATACTATTACTGCAGTTTTGCATTATTATTACAGTACTGCATTATGCTGTATGAGCAATCAAACAATTCCAAGATCAAGTACTCTGTGGGGACTATAAAAAGCACAATAAATAAAGCACAATATATATTTAAAATTCTTTTTAAAAATAAAGATATTAAAAGCTTCCACCTCCCACCTCTCCCATTTACCCAGTCATTACATTAAAAAATAAAAATAAATTCAAAATAGTGAAAAAGAAAAAAATCACTGTGTTGGCAAAAGTCCAGATTTTCTAAATATCACATTGTTAGTCCCACATGGTTAACACTGTCAGAAGATAAATATACACAATGTCAGAGTCGGGCTTTTTTGGTCTCCCCATCTCCAAGAAATCTATATATATAAAATTGAATGTATGCGTGTGTGTCTGTCTGTGTGTTTGTCCTTTATGCGCTACTACACCATTCATCCGATCGCCATGAAACTTTGGGAAGTTGTTGAGTACACTCCTGGGAAGATTATAGGCATAGTACAACTATCCTACGATAAATGGCGCACGCGCGCGTCGTCGACAGTTGCGCCCCCCCCAAGTAGATCGTTTGATTTCCATCACTGCCACTAATTCTCTCACTTCACGATGTCATAGAAACTTGAAATTTGGCATGAGCATTGATTATGTCATAAATAGGAAAAGTTAATAGGTCCCAACTCAATTATTCAATTCTAAGCGCCAAAGAATTAGCGTCCAAATTTTACGTACGGAATCTAATTCTCTCACTTCCCAATGTCATAGAAACTTGAAATTTGGCACAAGCCATGATTATGTCATGAATAGGTAAAGGTAATGAGTCCCAACCCGATTATTCAATTCTAAGCGCCAAAGAATTAGCGTCCAAATTTTACGTACGGAATCTAATTTTCTCGCTTCCCAATGTCATAGAAACTTGAAATTTGGCACGAGCATTGATTATGTCATAAATAGGAAACGCTAATGGGTCCCAACTCGATTATTCAATTCTATGCGCCAAAGAATTAGCGTCCAAATTTTACGTACGGAATGTAATTTTCTCACATGGAAACTTGAAATTTGGCACGGGCATTGAATATGTCATAAATAGAAAACGCTAATGGGTCCCAACTCGATTATTCAATTCTATGCGCAAAAGAATTAGCGTCCAAATTTTACGTACGGAATGTAATTTTCTCACTTCCTGATATATATAAATGAATGTCTGTCTGTCTGTCCGTCCTTTATGCATTACTACACCATTCATCCAATTGCCATGAGACTTTGGGAAGTTGCTGAGTACACTCCTGGGAAGATTATAGGCATAGTACAACTATCCTACGATAGGTGCCGCGCGTACGAGCATCGTCGACAGTTATGCCCCCCAGACAAAGATCGTTTGATTTCCATCTCAAGCACAAAAGCAAAAGGCATTACGAGCAACGGGATGCGTGTTCAACCACAAAATGATGCATCCGCCGAACGTTTCGCAAGACAATTGCTGGATATTGAGAATGCTGAGGTAAAATGAAAGCTGTGCTGTGATTGGTTGCTATTTCTTATACTGCTGAGGTAACATGAAAGCTGTGCTGTGATTGGTGGCTACTTCTTATACTACTGAGGTTGCATGAAAGCTGTGCTGCGATTCGTTGTTATATATTATACCACTGAGGTAACATGAAAGCTGCGCTATTATTTGTTTGCTATATATAATACCGCAGAGGTAGCATGAAAGCTGCGCTGTGATTCGTTGCTATTTTTTATATTGCTGAGGCAGAATAAAATTTGCACTGTGATTGGTTGTTATTTCTCTTATTGCTAAGGTAACATGAAAGCTGCGCTGTGATTGGTTGTTATATATTATACCACTGAGGTAACATGAAAGCTGCGCTGTGATTGGTTGTTATCTAGATATATAAAAACGAATGAATGTCTGTCTGTCTTCGCAGCAACGCGCGACGGGTAAGCTAGTATTGAATAAAAAGCGATCATAAAAGTCATATGTACCCCAAAAAAGTGTCAATAAAAACCACAGGGTATCCTGCAAAAAAACAAGCCCTCATAAATCCCCATTGATGAAGTTATAGAAATGTTATAGGGGTTAAAAAATTGCGACAGAAAGCTAATTTTTTAAAGCAGGACAGCATTAATAATATAAATTTGGTATTGTTGTACTTTTACTGACCCACAGAACAAACATAATGTCATTTGTACTGCAACGTGGATGCAGTAAAAAACAACCCCTCCTCCAAAAATGGCGCATTGCAATTTTTTCCTTTTCAAAAAGGTTTAAAAGTTCTACAATACATAATATGGTACCCGCAGTGAAGGCTGCGGACGGGCCATAGAATCCGCATCATCATCTAGCAACGGCGCTGCATTATCTGTACCGCGCATGTGCCGGACGGCACATCCACAGTACAGATGAAGAAACCCTACGGACAGGTACGCAGGGGTCCGCATGGGTCACCAACTGGGCACTGATTTTTATTCTGCTGTGGGATTCCACATGTGGAATCCGACCAGGCTGTGTGCATTCAGCCTTACTTTGGAATTACCAAACCTATTTTGATTAATCAAAGCCTAAAACATGAATACGATGGAGAAGTTCGGATGAAAATCAGACCAATAATTCTTGAGTTATAAGCGGACAGATGGGTTTTATAATAGGTAGAGATGATACATTAGCTTGGCAGCCAACCTTCTTTTGCGTGTATTGTATTGCAAGACTTTTGTGGATTTTACTTTCAGCTGAGATGGAAGTTTAAGAACCCCCGTGTAGCCGCTCCAGATCGAATGTACCGAGATTCAATCAATAGAAAACGCTTAAAAATATTATCAGCAAAGAGGAATGAAAATAGCTGAACAGGAAACCATATGTCAAAACCAAGCCTAAGTCAATATTCTACACAATTAATGTCATACCCGCCACTGAGGGATCATGATGCTGAAACATGAAAAGCCAGCGTGGATCTTATTATTGCATTTGCTCTTGTGTGTTATTGAGAATGTGGTGGTAAGTTGCAGAAGACATCTAAATACACTAGACAGTGTACATATGGGGAACTGACCAGGACACAAATGGTTATTATTGAACGGGACCCTTGATATTCGAGTCATTTTATAAGACATATTTGGACAAATATTAGCAGAATGTTTTTTTGTTTTTTTAAAATCAGAGATTAGTGCAAACCAAAACAGTATAACCAGGAGGTGCAGGGGATGCAGTTGCACCCACGCCCAGGAGCCTTACGGGGGGTCCATAAGGCCTCTCTTCTCCATATAGGGAACCTAGTACTATGAATAAAGCATTATAGTTGGGGGCCCTGTTACAAGTTTTGCATTGGGGCCCAGGAGCTTCAAGTTACGCCTCTGCGTTAAGGGGTTAAAAGGAGTTGGGCGCCCCGAGATAAACCTTTGCACCTGGACCCATGAGCCTTTAGCTATGCCCCTGAGTAGAATCCTGTTACTAGTCGAACTTTGCTGAACCGTGCCAGTTCGACGTGAACCTTCATCTCGGTGAAACCCGCTAAAATTCTTCTTGTTCTTTTTCCTTCTTTTAAAACGATGGAAAATGAAGAAGGGGACGAAGGAAGAAGAAAAATAATTGTTTTCCTTATTCTCTATTAGAGATGAGTGAGCATACTTGTTTAGGACAAATACTCGAGTGAGTATTGTCTTTTTCGAGTACCTGCCCGCTCATGAGAAAAGATTCGGGTGCCGGCGGGGGTCGGTGGGGGAACGGGAGGGAGATTTCTCTCTCCCCCCGCTCCCTCATGCTCACTCTCGCAACACAGCGCTCACCCCCGCCGGCACCCGAATCTTTTCTCACGAGTGGGCAGGTACTCGAAAAGGACAATACTCGCTCAAGTATTTGTCCTTAACGAGTATGCTCGCTCATCTCTATTCTTTATCCTTCTCTTTTTTTCTTCTTTTTTTAACTTTTCCTTTTTCTTCTTTTTCTTCATTAACATTACCCTAAAACAGCTCAAAAGTACTCGTATACACTTCTAGGTGACCTAAGACTATATTTACACAGGTAATTTTGTCATGCGAGTTTTGTGTGCTGGGAGACTCTGAAAACTCACACAGAAATAGAAGCAATTATTTACCATCGGAGCATTTACAAGTAACAACGATGCCGTGAGATGAAAAAATTACAACATGTCTTATTTCCTGGCGATATCGTTCATTATTCTCTATGAATGTTAAAAATCGCATCACACTCACATGCCATGCGTCAGTGTGATGTGATTTTTACCTTTATAAGAACTGAAGCTACAATTTTTCAACAAGTGTTAAACATACACATGAGACTTGCATGTACAGTGATGCTTTTTTCTTGCAAAAAACATCATAGTTACAGAAAAATAGCATTTTTGTAAGCGCAAACCGATCTTGGGCTTGCCTTTGTAAATACAGCCTTAGGCCTTAGTCAGACGGGCGTTTTTTCACGCGATTTGCGCATGCATCCGGCGATTTTTTAAAACCATTGCTTTGCAATGGTATCGGACACATGAGCGCTTTTTATGCGCTCGTCCGATAAATTATAGAACAGAAATCGCAGATCGCACCTATCTGCGATCTGCGATTCCTGTTCTCTTCTCTATATGCGCTCAATGGGGCCGGCGGCAGCAGCGCCGACCCCATTGAGAACATATAGAAGACAAATCATTCTTCTCTGCCACAGCTGTAACAGCTGAATTCATGAATGGGTGTGAGTGAGACCTGCCTCTGATTGGCTCAGCGCTGAGCCAATCAGGGGCAGGTCTGACTCACACCCCCTTAACACCCACTGCAGGCCGGCCGCGCTGAACTCCGTCTGCCGGGACAAGGGGAGTATATATATATATATATATATATATATATATATTTTACACATTTCTGGATGAATTGCAGGGAAGGGCTTATATATTTAAGCCCTTCCCGACAATTCATCCCGCGCACGCCGGCAGCCCATTGCTTTCAGTGGAACCTGCTGTATTGCCGGCTCCATTGAATTCAATGCGCTGGACAGCTCGGCCCATTTCTAATGAAACGCGGCTAGGAGAAGATTTTTCGGGCGATTTTTTGGCCCCGGTCACGCGATTTGCGGATATCGCATCCATCATGCGATCCACAAATCGCGCGAAAAAACGCCCGTGTGACTAACGCCCGTGTGACTAAGGCCTTAGAGTGCATTCACACAAGCGTGTTTTTGTGCGTACGTACGCACGCACAAAAAGACGCTTCTATTTGCAACATTGCAATCCTTATGGAGTGTTCATATGTCTGTACTTTGCAGGTGCGTGCCTGCAAAGATAGGACATGCGTGCACCATAGGGAATGCACGCATTCTCTTCAATGGAGCTGCTGCTGCGGCCGCCGGCGGCTCCATTGAAGACAACGGTCTGCTGGCACACCTGAATTGTTTTTCAGAGAAGAGCTTTACATAGAAGCTCTTCCCTGAAAAAGAAAATTTTGGTGTTTAAAAAAAATAAAAATAAATAAATAAATTACTTACCTGTCCACTGCTGCTGATGTATTCTTCATGCCCGCGGGGGTCACGGCAGTGGCGGAGAGATACGTTTTAAAATTTTTTTTTGTTTTGCACTAAAATGTTAATTTTTCTGGGAAGGGCTTATATGTAAAAAAAAAGCCCTTCCCCGAAAAAGAATGCAGGGGTCCGGCAGAGCATTGTTTTAAATGCAGCCACCGGCAGCAGCCACGGCTCCATTGACAACAAGCATGCAGCTGTGTTCACGCGTGTTTTTGCTCGTACCTAGGTGCGGACGTATGTACACACCTAAGTACGCACAAAAACACGCTCGTGTGAACGCACCCTTAAAGTGTTATTTAGGGCTTTTATGCTTCTCGGACAGTGATATACACCAGTTTTAGTGTTATCGGGGAAATTCTTTTTGGAACAAATTAATTTAGACCAAGTCAAACTTTTTTCCCAAATTTGGCAAACCCTTCGAAAAGTTGGCTCATCACTATGAGAGATGGAAGGATGTGCCGTCACAAGCAGCAATCATAATGGTATATTTTATATTCAGCATTACTGATATATCGTATAGTACAGTATATGCAGGATATTCTTCACTGAGCATTAGGAAATTCCTTTATAGCAGTTTTCTAATACACATTGAATAGATATTGTGATCATACTATGTGATAGCAGCTGCTCTGCGTCTACGTAGAATGGTTATTTCATAGCAGTCAATAGTCATAGGACTTTTCACTAACTGAAACTGCTGCCAATAGTCTATAGCCAGCAGGGGATGGAACGTCAAGATGTAACTGCTGCAGGTGCAGGGTAGTAGAATCACACTGCGCCAATTACAAAGAGAACATATTTACAAGTGAGCGTTTGTCAGGAAATTTGTGATATTCCAATACAATACTTAATGAAAACAGATCAATAGTTTAGTAACTTTATTTACTGTGTGCTTAACAAGTAAAAACTAGTGCATTACTTAATCATATTTTTAAAAAACCCTTTCCTCACTGAGCCATACATTTGTAGTTCTATAAACAGTGCTATAAATATACAGTGTGGGGATAGTGCTGGTGCAGGAGAAATACCCATGGGTGTCAGGTGTAACATATAAATAACCTACTCCAACAGCCAGGGTCAAATGCCTTGGATTCCTACTATTTAACCCCTCAGATGTTGCAGTCAATACTGACCATGGCACCTAAGTGGTTTTTCTGTAAAAGGGGTGCTGATCGGTAGATATTACAGCTGGTAGCCTAACAAAGGCCCCCCAGGTCTGTCATGTGCTATTCCACCCTGCCTACGGTATAACCTAATATGCTACCCATAAGTTTTACAGTGATAATAATACACTGCAATAGAATATTGCGGTGTATTAGTGAAGCAATGAGAGAATAACTATTTATTAGTCTTTTATAGTGAAACTAAAAAATGTAGAAATAAATGAAAGTGTAAAATAACATCCTAAGTAAGAAAAAAAAAAAAACTTTTCCCTTACACAATATTTTACTATGGAAAACATTAAAAGGTATACATAATTGTTATTGCCACATCTGTAATAACTGGTGTTATTTCTATCGATACCCGTTTACTTTATTACCTCATTATGCAAAAGTACAGTAATAAAGCATCGAAAAATTACATTTGGTATTACAGTAATGATAATGACTCACAGAATAACATTAACGTTAGCACATTATTTATATCACGTGGTGAACACTGTAAAAAACAAGACCCACAAAGCAGTGACTGATCTCTTTTTGCTTCCATTCGCCCCCAAAAATGAATAAAAGTTATTTAACACATCATGTATAACCCAAACTAAGCCGGATCTAATAGGCTTTGTAGATGACAGATCTGAGGGGCTTTGTTAGGCCTCTATCTGCCATAAAAACCCTTCAACCCCTTTGAAATTTCAGCCAGCAGGCCTTTGAGATGGCTCTTGGCCTCCCACAGAAAACAGCTGATTTTGCTGGGAAAGCCATAATAAA
Source organism: Eleutherodactylus coqui (assembly GCF_035609145.1). Taxonomy (NCBI): domain Eukaryota; kingdom Metazoa; phylum Chordata; class Amphibia; order Anura; family Eleutherodactylidae; genus Eleutherodactylus; species Eleutherodactylus coqui. Next base: position 58,169,139 of record NC_089844.1, on the reverse strand, counting down.
CAAAAGAGGCATAAATGTAGTATTACATAGTGGACATTCATATAAATGGTCTTCCATTTAACACATGGGTGTCTGAAGTCTACCAGAGCAATTTTCTGTTGTAGCTCATTTGCCCTAATAGGCAACCGATTTAAAGGGGTATTCCCAGACTTAAAAAAAAAAAATTTCTATCGGTGACCAAGAGGTCATTAATAGATCAGCTGACTAGTAATTATTGGGAAATTATATAGTACCAGTGTTTCTGGTGGCGCAATGCGCCACATAGCTCTGCTTCATGTACGTCACACATACAGCTCTGCTACATACATTCTTCATACAACATGGATGAAAAGCAGCACAGCAGAGGCCTGCACACACTGATCACCCCCTGGTCATGTGACCAGAGACTGCTCCCACACAGGTGGCTGATCACATGACGGTGACATCATCACATGTCCTGTAAGCCCACGGCTGCAGTGGGGGTTCATTAGCATTCCATCCCATACAAAACCCCTGCAATCTCAGTTGCTATAAAATACTAATGAACACCTAGCGGGACAGAAACTGTGTGCTTACAGTACCTGTGATGAAGTCACCATCATGTGATCAGGGGTACAGCATGCAACTTACTCGGGAAGGACGTGTGAGGACGTCACCATCATGTGATCAGGGGTGGAGCATGTAACTAACTCATTCGCTCATGCACACACAGATGGGTCGTCATTAGTATTTTGATTTCCAGGGCCGCTGTCTCTGTAGTCAGTGCAGGAAGCAGAAAGCACTGGCCATAGTGCAGCAGCCTGGGTTGGTACTGCAGGTGCAGCTCCCATTGAATTCAATGGCAGCTGAGCCTGCAATACCAACCCAGACCACTTCCTGTTTACTGTGCTGAACTCAGTGACAGCGGCCTCAGAAATTAGCTGATCAATGAGGATTCAAGTGATGGGTCCCCGCCAATTACATATCTATTTATGACCTGTTCGCCATCAATAGAAAAATGTAAAAAGTCCCAGAATACCCCTTTGTATTTCATGAATTGGCCTAGGTATCAGCGATGGCGGTCTTTACACTAAACATAAGAAAATAATAGGTGCTTGAGTTATTATATACACTACCCTAAACATAATTGAAGAAGCAATAAATACTACATGACTGTTTGAGGATTATTTGCTGCTTTCTGGAAGCAAAACTCCCTTCACCAACTTGGCTGTATCTACAAAGAGAAACTTTATTCCCTTACATTAGAAAATACATATGCTACCCTAAGGGCCTTGACATGGGTATGGTTATTACTAGAGATGAGCGAGCACGCTCTGTAAAGGCAGGTACTCGAGCGAGCATCGCTCTACTCGAGTATCTGCATACTCGTCCGAGCAAATGCGGGGTGGAGGGGGGTGGAGTGAGAGAGATCTCTCTCTCTCCCACCCGTTCCCCCCGCATTTTCTCGGACGAGTATGCAGATACTCGAGAAGAGCGATGCTAGCTCGAGTATCTGCCTTTACCGAGCGTGCTCACTCATCTCCAGTTATCACTATACCATTGATTGCCAACCTTTTTACTATGGAGGAACCCCTATCACCATTCCGACATCGAAGCTTGATAGGATGTGAGTGAAGTGTGCCACATTTTTGCTTTAGCACTATGTTGTATTCTGGCTTAGACATGCTGACTGTTTTGCTAATAGGGAAGATGGAACAACAGGAAGGCAGCATTCCTGCAAGTCATTGTCAGACTCTTTAGGCCAGCCTTATAACAATTCCCGAAGCTGCAGAGGATGCCTGCGCCGGAGCTGGCAGCACTTCTTAGGTGAGGTATTATTTTTGTTTGTTTGTTTACTGCAGGTAGGGCTTATTTTCGGGGTAGGGCCTATATTTTAAGCCCACCCCTGAAAATCCTTGCAGGTGGTGCTATAAAGTCGTGTGAAGTCGACTTTGTAGCACCACAAAATCGCGGTATCACGAATAGATATTGCTGTGATTTTAATCGAGGCAATATTGCGTTGCCCATGTGAAAGAGGCCAAAAAGTACTACTGCACCGTGTATTTTTGGGTAATCCCTACATAATGCCCTAGACTGAAAAAAAATTGCCTAAACTATGCAAAAAATTGTTTATCACATAGCTGCTATTGCAAATCAATAAAATTCAATTCTGCTCACATCGCAGTCTAATGTCTCTATACCTTCAATACTCTTCGCACATTTAGTGTAAGCTAATGGTTGTATCCATCATGGAATTAGAAAGTATAGATTTACATGTGTGCTACATACACGATTAACTCAGCGTAGCATCACTGTAACCGGTTTGTAGGAAAGATAAATGTCCCACTATGACAGATGAGCTTATCAGGGAATTAGACCATACATTGACTGCAACAGCCTACGACATTTACAAGTGTGCTTTATAAAAGATAGAGATAAGTGCCAAGAGGATTTCAGGCAGTCACATCTATGTGCCTTGTCAGATTATGAACTATGTGTTCATTTTCCTCTATGTGTTCTCTATGGAAAAGATTTATCTGCGGCCGGTGCTGAATACAGTATTCGCTCTATGGCTCTCTACACTGCACTATCTTAAGCAGTCAGAAAAGGCGCACTTGGGAAAAACAGGCTACTAATCTGATTACAGAATATACTGGATATATAAAGGACTTTTCCATCGCCCTTCTATTTTTAATAGTACTTTTGTGTTTTTCCTAGGCCTTCAGCTGAACTCTATTAGTGCATTCACAACATTAGATTGTCAAGCGCTGCCCCAGAATTACCATCCCGGCTGCTTCCCGAGTTCGAAGAGTCAAGCCAATGGTCTTGTGTCAAAGTGTTACAGAAAATTCTGCATTTTTCCAGCAGTAATCTGCTTATTCATGAGGAAAAACGTACATTCAGTACACAAAATGAACGATCTGTTCTTGTAATAGCTACAATAAACAGATAATTAATTACATAGCTCGCTATTCAACGCTAATCACTCACAACCTTCTAACTGCACTTAAATGATTTCCGTTTACATTTTATTAATAACGTGTGAAGAGAGGAAACATTGACTAAAATATTATTATAATCACAGAACAGTAAGAGACCGTGGAGAACTAATTCACTCCGAAGAAAACAAGCCGCCGGTGAAATAAATTATTTGCCAACATAATTTAAACCTGATTTGTTTGTCAGAAAATGGAAAAATGTTTATACTTGTCTGCTTTGTTTATTCATTGCCCGTAAGTCTGTAATTTCCACTGTGATGTACAGGGTGGGACTAGCCTATTAGAGCACCGAAGCATCCTTCCATGGCCAACGCCAGACTCAAAGGTCCCACAGAAGACAACCGCATTGTGTTTTGCTGGACCATTGGAGTCAATCGTTTGCTACTAGGGTCTATAAGTAGGTATTTGTGGAAATGCACTGCCAAAATAGACATAGAGTTACATCTGTTTGCAGGAAGGAGATAAAGTGGCCTTACTTAAATGATGTTCTTTTCATATTATGTCATTTTTAGGGTCAATATTATGCTTAAAGGGGTGGTCTCGCGAAACCAAGTGGGGGTATACACTTCCGTATGGCCATATTAATGCACTTTGTAATATACATCGTGCATTAAATATGAGCCATACAGAAGTTATGCCACTTACCTGCTCCGTTGCTAGCGTCCTCGTCTCCATGGTTCCGTCTAAATTCGCCGGCAGCTTGCTTTTTTAGACGCGCATGCGCAGTCCGGTCTTCTCCTTTCAGCACGAGCCGCTTCAGTGTGCTCCCCACTACAGCTCTTCTGCGCATGCGCAGATGAGCTGTCACTGCTCGGGAGCGCGCTGGAGCGGCCATTCTGTACCTTCCTCTGTTAGAGGAAGGTGCAGAAACTGGAGCTGCCGTCCGGAGAAGCCGCCCAGCTGTCCTGCCGTCCAGGTAAGTGATGGGCCGGGGGGGGCTGCCGCTGCGCCGGGGGGGGGCTGTCGTCGCTGTCGCCGCTGTCGCTGTGATGCGCCGGGGGGGGCTGTCGCTGCGATGGGGGGTCTGTCGCTAGGCCGGGGGGGGGGCTGTCGCTGCGATGGGGGGTCTGTCGCTAGTCGCTGCGATGGGGGGGCTGTCGCTAGGCCGGGGGGGCTGTCGCTGCGATGGGGGGTCTGTCACTAGGCCGGGGGGGGCTGTCGCTGCGATGGGGGGGCTGTCACTAGGCCGGGGGGAACTAGCGCTGGGCCAGGGGGGTAAGTGATGGGTCGGGGGTGATGTTCACTGACAGGTGAAGGCCCCGGAGCCCAGCGCTGGGCTCCGGGGCCTTCACCTGGGCTGAGGGTCTAGCGCTGGGGAGCCAGGGGCTAGCGCCGGTTACCTGCTGCCTGGCGGTGGGTGACTGGTCGGCGGCTGCGGGGCATCTGGTCGGCGGCGGCGGCTGCGGGGCGTCCGGTTGCCATGGAGACACAGCTGGCAGCGTCTCGGGAGCGCGCACGTCGGGCTACAGCGAGCGACGGGGAAAGAGCCGGCGGCCATCTTGGGGAAACTTTTATAAGTTGCTGAAACGCTGGAACGGTAAGTACAAACCAGCTAGGAAAGTCATTTACAGGGGGGCTTAGTAATGTATGTTTAATTAGGGGGATTGGGCAAAAAAAAAAAATCACTGCTTCCTCGAGACATCTCCTTTAAGTTCTTGGTATATCTTTAGAAACATTGTTTGATATAGAACTCTTAAAAAATGATAACATTCTGGCTGCCTGTAGCCGCACAGTAGGCGCACAGGGACTTAGTGCAGGCAGTTTGATCATTGAGATCATCGGTGTTTATGGGTTCGGTTGATTGATTTAATCTAAAGGCCCACTGACACAGAACGATGAACACTCAAAATGACAGTTTGAGTGACAGTTTTGAGCGATCATCTTTGCATAACTCTAAGTAGCTAATTAGCTACTAAAGAGTTAATGCAGGTGGAGCTGGATACTGCCGTGATAACTCAGGGAACGATGCAGCTGTTTTGTATATGCAAACAGCTGCATTGTTCTCAGTGCTTTCAGCTGGTGTATCGCTGAGAACTGCCAGCGGGATTACAGCTAAAAGAATTATATCAGCACCGCCCGCTGAGATATCAGCATATGGTGCTGATAAGGCTCATCACTCATTTCTAGCTTGCTAGAAATGAGCGATGAATGAACAGTGCACGATGGCCGCATGTTTAGATGCAACAATTATTGCTCAAAGGACGGCTTTTGAGCGAATTTTCAGCGATAATCGTTGTGTCTAAATCGGCCTCAAGTTCCACCTTGTTTACATATTATACCAAACAGGCGAGTTTCTAGTGCAGGATTCATGCGTTGCAAGCATGTACAAATACGAACCCTCTTTTAAATGGGGTCATACACATGAGCAATTTTTTTCCCACATTGCAGAGAAAAATCATGGCACGTCCTATCTTTCTATCTTAGGGTGTGCCCTTGCTTCGTCCTTTGCTCTCAATGGGGCCAGCAGCAGCATCGCACCATGTGCTAGGTGTACACGATGCGATGCGATGCAAGGTCTCCCATTCAAAACAACAGTAGCAGAGGATTGCTAGTTCTCCAAAGTGGTACAAGGGGGTTTTGATACAAAAATGCTTTGCATCTGCGGTAAAAATCGCATGTTGCAGCGGGAGGCCGGCTATCAGTGACAGCCGGCTCCTGCTGCTGGAGAGCGTGGGATCTCACCTGATCTCGCGCTATCCACAGGACGTATGTATACGTCCTGTTGCGTTAAGTATCCCTCTGCCAGCACGTATAATTATGTTGTGTGGCAGGAAAGGGGTTAATGTATGCTAACATAATAATATAGTATTTAGGGCCGAAAAAAAGACATATGTCCATCCAGTTCAGCCTATTACCCTCCAATGCTGATCCAGAGGAAAGCAAAAAAACCCAATGAGGTAGATGCCAATTTCTCCATTTAGGCTGCTTGTTCACTGGTGAGTTTTCATTGCGAGATCCGCGGCGATAAATCGCCCGGGGACCTCGCATGACACTCTTTCCATAGGCTAACTATGGAAAGCGCAGCCCGACGTCCATGAGTGGAGACTCATAGCGATTCTCCGCTCGCAGGATTGAAATTGCAGCATGTTGCAATTTGCCGCGATTATCCATGATAAGCCTATCTATTAGATAGGCTCATCGCAGAGACCTACCAGTGCTCCCCCCTCCTCCCCTGTGGCAGAATATCACTAGCGATATTCCGTCACGGCCGTGGACAGGATTTGCGGTCGCACGCGGATTTGCTGCAGCGAAATTCCACAGAGAAAATTTTGCCCCGTGTGAACCTGGCCTAAAGCTGTACTATACAAATATATAGTATAGTGCTGTTATATGATACATGCACACATACCGATTTAGCAAAGTTTAACTTGTGTGTGATAACTTTTAATGGCTTAAGGCTGCCTGTGCATGGGCGTTGCGGTATCCCGGTATCCGCCCAGGAGCAGGAGGCGGCAGACAGATCTCCGCTGTCAGCCTATATGACAGATAGGCTGACTGCAGAGAATCACAATGATTCTCCACTCCTGGACAGGGGGGCGGCACTTTCTATAGCAACGCTATGGAAAGCGTGCATTGCGTTCCCCGCGGCTGGGAATGCAATTCAAAAACACTCATGGACAGGCAGCCTAAGATAACTTGTTGCAGAAAAAATCATTATCCTCTTACTTAACACAACAAAACCCATTGCAAAGCAATTAAAAGGGCCTACTGTTTCACACTGATGTATCTTAACAGGTTAAATCTCCTGCTACATCTGTATATACACACTACACGTTCATAGCACACACATATTTTCATACACATAAAAACAACCCTACAGTTTCAGGACAGGAATGAAGAGAAAGTGGGGTCTATTACCTGCAGTTGTTCTTTTCTGCGGTCCCTCTGATCCACCAGTTTGGGCCCCTGTTCTTGGTTGTCCAAGATCTTCAAACTGCCTAATACCCACAGTGTATTGCTAGTGTTGGACTACTAATATACTTTACCTCTTCTCTGTTTGGCCAGTTCTGCTCATATGATCAGCACTGGCCAATTACAGAGCAATGCATAGTGTGCATTAGGTAGTTAGAAAATTGCTGCTGCCCTCTTGGATGGCCGAAAACTGGGCCCAAAAATGAAAGATTAGAGGGGTGACAGGGAAGAACAACTACAGGTATTAGACCCCCACTCCACCTCTGGTCCCAAGACAGAATTTTGTCCAGAAACCAGAGGGTTACATCCTGGGCATGCAGGATTTATATGGAATGGGATCGGAAGCCGATCCTGCACCATATACAGCGTGTGTCAGCTGTCACTGACAGTTGGTAGGGATCCGCAACAGCCGCAATTAGCATTCATGCTCATTGTGCCTGATAACCCTTTAAATTCCCCCAGTCGGGGGGAATTTAAAATGCCCCAGTCGGTGTTTGTGGGTCCTGAAAGGCCCCCCTCGCAATGAGATCTGAAGGTATTGTTCAGTTGCCAAAGCAGCCTGGGGCCTTCTGAAAGCTCCCATGGCTGCCATAACAAATTGCCTGGGGCAGGTCTTAATAGACTGCCTGCCAGAATGTGGTGTAATGCAAAACTGTGGTGTTGCATTATAGTATATGTGATCAAACAAGTTCAAGTTCAAGTCTTACATGGGGACAAAAAAAGTAAAAATTTGTAAAAAAAAAGTTTTATTTAATATTAGGAAAAATAAAAGGTAATAAAAGTTTAACCCCCTTTCCTTTTCCCAATATTCATAACAAAAATCAATGGAAAAAGCAAACAAAAATATTTGGTATCACTGTAACCGCAAAAGTCTGATTTATCAAAGTAACACATTATTTATTCTAGAACATGAACATCATCAAGCAAAAAAAAATATATGACAGAATTGCGGGTTTTTAGTTACCCTGCCTCCAAGAAAAAATGTAATTAAAAGCAATGAAAAAGTCAAATAAATTCCAAAATGGTACCAATAGGAACTACAGGACATCCTGCAAAAAAACTGAGCCTTCACACAACTATAGCGACGGAAAAATAAAAAAATGTTTAATGCCAGAAGATGGTGGCAGAAAATAATTTTGTTTTTTTCAAAGGTATTTTATTTTTCAAAAATAGTACAGCAAAAAAAAACCAAAAAAACAAATCCCCAGGCATTAATTTGGTCTCGTCGTAATCATACTGACCTGTGGAATACAGTTATGTCATTTTTACTGCAAAGTGTACACTAGGTAGCACTAAAAAGTACTGTTAACTGCAATAAAGAAATCAAGCCTTCAAGTGATCGCAAGTTCAAGTCCCCTCTGGGGATGATCATCACTGAGCTCTATCATTGGCTGCAGCCACAGGTTTATGGGACTTCAGCCTGTAAATAATACGTCACCAGGGAGACCCAAAGCCACCGGCGAGGGGCGAGTGTGAGCTCTATGATCATCTTTTTATTATGTTTTGCACACTGGTGACCCGGTTTTGTAAAGAAGCTGCATTTTGGACAACCCCTTTAATAGTAACACCTAGAAGTATTCTCCTCCCCTCCATGGCCATCTCTGGGAGACAACATTTACAACATAACTGATAGCATTACATCAGTTCTATATAGCCACTACTGTTATCCTTAAAATGAAAAGTAATTCAGTAGGGTTGCCAAATTTACCATTTGGCAACCCAAATTCAGATCCATTTTCCAAGGGCTAGCAATGAAGTTGATAGACTGTAATGCATGCTAGTCAGAGAATAATCATGAGTTTTAGGATTTTATAAAAATGGATATTTATAAAAGACACAATATCAACACATCACATTTATTTTAAAGGGGGTTTGCAAGCAAATATAATTAATGACCATACACCTGTGTGTTGACAGGTGGCTCCTGATCAACTGATCGGCAGGGTCCTGAGTGGTGGATTCGAGCCAGTCAATTAATGATGATGACCTATCCTGAGGATAGGACATCAATAGCACCTGCCTGGAAAACCCCTTTAACTCCATCCCTCACCTGTGGTTCTGCTGTCGTCTGGTGAGAGTGCACTCTTGGTGTCTGAGATGTCTTTATGAGAAGCCAGGAAGAGAACCACTTCACCTTTCTCATTCTTTATTGGAACGATATCAAGGAGACACCAGAATGATCCACCTACGAATTAAAAAAAAAGACATGAGATATCTTCTCCTTTTAGAGAATGATTATACAAACAGTTTACAAAAATTCTCTAGCAGCTGATGCCAGTATACACAAAATACAAAAAGTTTTTCTTGTTTTTGTTACCGATGTTGGATGAAACTTATAACATATACAGTATACTATAACTTTTGACTTAAGGTGGTTATTGCAAGTTATTCAGATGATCCACTGAAGTTGTGGCCAGCCATACATTTTTCCCTTCAACATGTTGATATTGAAGGAATGGCTATCTATGTAATACATGGACATGAGAGTGGAAGGCACTGATACTTGGCTTTTCACTTTTGCCCATAGAGGGGTCTTCAGTGTGGGATCCCCTTACATGATGTTTATATATTCTAATAGGGTATATGGCAAAAGGTTGTCACATCAGGTTAAACGCTTAAATAGCTTGCCCATTCCGGAGTGCCTATTAGAGCAACTTTATCAACAGTGGGCATCAGAGGCATAACTTGAAACTCCTGGGCCCAAATGCAAAACCTGGAACGGGGCCCCCATCTATAATGCTTTATTCATAGTACTGGGCTTCCTATATGGAGAAGAGAGGCCTTATGGGCCCCCAAGGCTCCTGGGCCCAGGTGCAACCGCATCCCCTGCATCCTCCATAGTTACGCCCCTGGTGGGTATACCACCCATTTGGTAACTCTGTGGTCAATTGGAAGGTTTAAATCATTCTGCCTTCAGCTTGGCTTCTCAGCTTTGTTCCCATCATTGCTTATATATCTTTTTTTTTAGCTTCAGGAAATATGACTTTTTGAAACCAACCATTCTCTAATCCTGTATATCATTATTTCGCATAATTTAAAATGAAGCTGTGATTTGGAGACAGACTGCATATTATAGTGATGGAACGGTAGAAGTAGAAAATCTCTACTATAACACTATAATTTCTCTTTGCTTGTGCATAAAGAATTCAAAAAGTACTCTGCAGAACTTCCGCAACCCCACACAGGCTGCCAGCGAATCACCGCTGCCTTTATTACAATGTATTGCCCAAACATAGGCTGCTCTAAATGGCATTTGTATTCAGTTAACAGAGATTGGTGATCATTTGGATTCCCTGTAGCTTTTTATTGGACCTTTCATGAGTGTAAATGTAGCAAATCTAACAATAGCATTATAGTATATTATGTACTTCCCAAAAACAACCATAATTCCAAACTGGAGCTTAACTTTCATTGTAAATTTAAACCAACTGTCTTAAAGGGGAAATTCATTTCTGTTTGTTCCCAGAAATTATAGACCAAAGGTGCTGCATTCTTGTGCAGATTAGGGGCGGACTACAAACCACCTGTGGGCTCAGTTGCTATGGAATACTAATGAACACCTAGCTGGACAGCAGCCGTGTGCGTACAGGACCTGTGATGATGTCACTGTCATGTGATCAGGAGCGGAGCATGTAAGTCACTCACAAACCTACTCATGCACGGACGGACAGGTCGTCATTAGTAGTTTGATTGTGGGTTTTGTCACTTTGATTGGGGAGCATGCTGTGCTATTCTTCTCGGTAAATCTGTTGGAAGTGCCTTGGGAGACCACCAGGGCAGTGTGAAAATAGCCTGGCTATACTGTATTGATTTGCTCTGTTTAAGGTGTAGCATCTATACGCATTACCAAGGCGATCATTCCAAGCTTTATAAATACTAAAGCACTAGGCAGATGGTCATATAGTATGTTCTTTTCAACTCCAGCACTGCACAAGTAATTGGGAACACAGTGTATGTAGAAACGATCACTAGTCATAAGTGTTTCCATTTAATCAAACTTCTATATAACTCTGGCTATTTCATATCACTCCAATCAATCTCACTAATGTATTTTGGCTAGAGCTAGACCATTTTCTATAATTCAGTGTTCTTTTAGCTATGAAATTAGGGAGGTTTGTGGAAAGTCATTACTTTGCATGCTTTCTCTTGATGGCTACAGCTGTTGGATGTATTAGCAAGATTTATACAACATTGTCACCTTCCCATATTTTTTCGCAGGCTGATTTCATAACTGTGTATCAAAATCTAAAAAACAGAGTTATGATTATGTCTTACTGTGATTAGCTAGCTGGAAAAGCATAAAACACTAGATAATATACTTGTTATAGACAAATGAAAATAAAAAAAAAAATCACAAAATATATAATCCATTTATTTAGTAGAGCCCAAATGCTATTAACCCTTTCCAATCCAATTTCTATCCTGGTTTTCCTAGGGGGCTTACTCTTTTTCTGCCATTATACAACGGCGCTATCTGCTGGCTAAAGCTAGTACTGCATGAGGTGACACGTTGGATAGGCTCCGACTGCAGAGAGGCTGGCAATATACAGTAAGAGAACCCCGATGGGCGTCTTCCAACATCGGAGCCGTACAGCCTTAAATCATAATGTCTTCAGAGGTCAGACAGTGGATTGGAAAGGGTTAATATGTTTTGTGGCAAACGGGTTTCTTGCCTTCGGATTTCCGACCTTTCGGACTGAAATAGGCACCACATGTGCATACAGCTGCTCCAGTGACAGATTTTTTTAAAAACTCTGGCACCTGCCAGCATTTATTTCACAGCATTCCAAACATATACAGCATAAGCACAGTCCATTCCACTATCCCGCTGGGGTGCCCAGAGGGTGCTTTCCTCTTTCTAGACTAGCGTGATGCTCCCAGAACTGGTCCGCACCGGACCTCAGGCTCCAGGTTCTTGGCACAGCGCCCTCACACTGCCTCTCACTGGACCTCAGGCTTGCAGCCTGTCCAGCTCTGCTAAGCTGTCTCTTCCCCGAGTGTGGCAGGATCTGCTCCTTTAACATTAGTTCCTGCCCCACCCATAGGTGTTAACCCTTTCTCTGCAGTACCAGAATGCCTGTCTCTAGCCCTCTGCGGGCCACTCTGTATACTGCACTCCCCCAGTTTTTTACAATGTTTTCTGTAATAACATGTAGAATACCATGGTCAGCAAATGACTGCACCATCTGCAAGGTTAAATGCTATAAAGGAGTGATTAAAGGGTATAAAAATGGGAAAAATCTAATATGTGACAATCAGAGCAAATATGATTGATGGAGTGGGGGATTGATAACATGAACGGAAATTCATGTCCGCCTTTACCTGGAACAAGGAGATATATAGGAGAGTCACAGATCCTCTCCGCTGCTGCTGATCTTCCCTCCCACTCCCTTTTTCCTCTGCAGACACTTACTGAAATGACAGCTGTAATTTCTGTATTCCCGACCCAAATTCCAACAGCTGTAGTTCTAGTTCTGTAAGGGCTACCACAAAAATCTCAACTTTAAATGACACCAAAAGCATATTGATAGCCCTGATAGAACCGGAGCTACAGCCTTTAAGATTAGAAGTAGCTACATTTGTTTAGAACTGTAATGTCCTTTTCCTGCAGAAGGAACAGAGCTCATCCTAAACTGTGGGGGAATTAAACTAGCCAACCTTCTGTTTTTAGGAGATAAGCTGCTGCCAGAGTTGTCTGGCAGCGGCTTCTCCCCTGTCTATATTCAGAACACATGAATGTGTATGAATGCAAACAACAAGATAGCTGTTCCACAACACTTACCTAAAAAGTGTGGTCATAGGAATAGTATCACTGCCTATATAATAAGTTGAATATAGGGAATACACTTTAAGAGAGAAAACATGGGTATGTTGCTTAATAGTGAGTTAAATAATAGCCCTTAGCCCCTTGAGTGGCATGCTCAGAAATTTTCCGGGAGGAGCTCCACTGCCCATAGCGATATAGCCCGGAAGATTTCCAGGCTATGTTTCACTATGGGACCTGCAGAGCACAATGCTATAAGCTGTGGGCAGTGTGCTCTGCCTGCACAATCCCACACAGAACAGTGCAGGAAGATATTACCGATCTGCCGGCAACTTCCGGCTTCTATTTTCAAACTCCTGCACTGCTTTGTTTACAGGTTGCCACAGAGACCATCAGCTTGTCAGAAGCCAGCCGATGGTCTCTGTGGCAGGGGGAGCTGGTGCTTGGCTGTCAGAGGAAAGCCAGGCACCAGCTCTTACAGCAGAGAATGGAGAAAACCTCCGATCTCTGCTGTGTTAACCCTTTACATGCCACGGGCTATGTGACAGCAGCATGTAAAGAAAGGGCTGACAGAGGGAGGGGCTCCCTCTGTCAGAGGATAGCTGGGCACCAGCTCTTACACAGCAGAGAATGGAGAAAACCTCAGATCTCTGCTGTGTTAACCCTTTACATGCCGCGGTCTACGCGACTGTAGCATGTAAAGGGCTGTCACCATCGGACCCCCGAAATGTGATCTCTGTGAAAGTCCCCTAAAGGGACAAAAATTTTTAAAAAAGTTAAAAAAAAAGTTAAAAAACTATTAAAAAAATAAAAATAAAAGCACTTTTCTCCCTTTACTTTGTAAAATATTTAAAACAAAATTACACATGTGGTATCCCTGCATCGTAATGACCCAGAGGAGGAAGTTAGTAAATTATTTAACCCCTTAATGACACAGCCCCTTTTTATTTTTTTTCCCCTTTTCGGTTTTACCTCCCACGGTTTAAAAAAAATCATAATTCCTTTATTTAGCCATCAACGTCCCAGCAATGGGGCTTGTTTTTTGTTGGACGAGTTGTATTTCTCAATGGTGCTATTTAAAGTACCATATAATGTACTGAAAAACTTTTACAAAATTCTTAGTGGAGTAAAATGAAAAAAAAAATGACATTCTGCCATCTTTCAGTGCATTTTGTTTCTACGGCGCACAAACTGCAACAAAAATGACATGATAGCTTTATTCTATAGGTCAGTGCGATTACTACGATACCAAACTTGTATAGTTTTTTTTTTGCTGTAGTACTTATATTTTTTTTCAAAGACCTTTAATTTTTTTAAATTGTTTTCTGCTGCATCTTCTGCGCGCAATAACTTGTTAATTTTTTTGTCAACGTAGTTGAGCAAGGGCTCATTTTTGCGGGATGTCCTGTATTCTCCGTTAGTACTAATTCGAAATACATACGACTTTATGATCGCTTTTTATTGCATTTTTTTCTGGGAGACAGGGTGACTGAAAAAGTGCATTTCTGGAATTATTTTTTTTCGGACTACGTTCACCGTGTGTGGTAAATAATGCACTGCTTTGATAGATCGAACATTTACGGACGCAGCAATACCAAATATGTATTTTTCTTTCAGGATTTAGATTTTTTTTTATTATAGATATGGCAAAATTTAAACTTTTATTACTTTTTTTTTTAAACTGTGAAAAAGTTGTAAAAAAGAAAAAACTATTTCAATTTGGTATTGGCATAATTGTACCGGCCTGTAAAATTACAGATTTTGTTAATCTTGCTCCTAGAAAAAAATGGAATAAAATGCGATCAAAATGTTACATATTCCTAAAAATTAGATAAATGAAGACTAGAGGTCACCCCACAGACAACAAGCCATTCTAGAGCTTTGGCAATGGAAAAATAAAATGAATACGGATCTTGGAATGTGGCGACACAAAAGCAAATGTTTTAAATGTACAAAAAAACCTGTATAAACTTGGTATCGCCTGAATCGTGCTGACTCAGAGAATAATGTTATCACACTATTTATTCTGCACGCTGAACGCCGTAAAAATAAAATCCAAAAAACAAAAACAGCAGAATTCCTTTTTTCTCCCCATTCTCCCTACAAATATTTTGCAAAAAAGTTATGCAATCCATTATATATACCCAAAAATTATGCCATCAAAAAATACAACTTGCCCCACAAAAAACAAGACCTCATATGGCCGTGTCAATAGAAAAATTAAAAAGTTATGACTCTTGGAGCGCGACTGCAAAATTAGTTGAAATTAAATGATTAGACTATTTAAAGAAACCTGCCCTGGTGGGTACGACAGGGTGGTAAGAAACCCGCCACTCAAAGGGTTAAAGGGGTTTTCAAAGTTATTTTTATCAATGACCTATCTGTAGGACCTTCCCTTAGGTCATCAATAGTTAATTGGCTGTGTATTACCATTCGGGAGCCCAGCTGATCACTATTTAGATGCCCACTGTTACTGGCAAAGCCCAGAGTACAGAGCGGAAGCAGATAGCGCCGACCCCTGTGTAGTGATTGGGACTGGGAATTGCAAGTGCAGCTCTCACTGATTTAAATGAGAGCTGTGCTTGCAATTACTAAGACTAGTCTCTGCACAAGGGTCAGAGCTATCTGTTTTCGCTCTGTACACTGTATTTTGTGAGTGACAGCAGATGCCCAAACAGCTGATCGTCTGGGTTCCCGAGTAGCAGATCTCTGCCGATCAACTACTAATGACCTATCCCAAGGGTAGGTCATCAATAAAAATAACCTGGAAAACACTTTTAACCCTTTCCAATCCACTGACGTCTGAAGACATTCTGATTGAAGGCTGTACAGTTCCGATGTCGGAAGACAACTGGCAGGGTATACTTACTGGCCACTCTTTTGTCGGGGGCCACTCCAGCATGTCCCATACCGCAGTACTGGCTCTAGCCAGCAGATGGCGCCATTGTATAATGGCAGAAAGAGAAAGCCCCATAGGAAACCCTGAACCCAAAATTGGATTGCAAAGGGTTAAAGTGTTCCAAACTTGTCAGATGACTTTTCCACTTAGACTCTTTTGCAGTGTGAGACATTTGTAACTAAACTATACTCTGTATTGTCGGATTTGGTTCCTGCTCATCTGACTCATTTGTGCATATCCTTATTGCTCCCCCTTTCTTTCCCTTCCCTCTCTACATCTGTTTTTTCCAGTTATTGGTACTGCTTACTGCTTATGGTGCAGTCCAACACACAAGACATGGGAGCATAATAAATAGAATTTTATTAGACCTCTAAACTTTTTAAAAACATGGTATGCACAGACCATATAAACAGGTGCTATATGGAAATATCCATGATTTTGTTTCTCCCTGTGGCGATATCAAATGATAAGCTTTTCCTTGTTTATTTTATTGTTTATGCAAGCACAATTCAATAAAAAATGTATTGGATAAGATTAAGCTGCCATGTTTATGTACATGAGGAATAACACTTTTTCGGTCCATTATAGATTATGACTTGTATAAGGCATTTTCACAGTTTTTCTCCTCTGCAGCCTGTACTGTATATCTAGTTCAGTTATCTCTAAGCTGGTGGGTGAACACTGCTGTACTGCTGCCTTCTATACACTGTGCACACAGGAGACTTTAGATTCTGCTCTCTAAAATACATAAATAACAGCCTCAGGGAGGACAATAGAGATGTACTGAGCAGTGTAGATGTGATCCTAGTAGCGATGACACAGTAAATAACCCAGAATTTGCGACAGCACATCTGTGTGGGAGTTTCTTTTCTTTCCTCCGGAAGCCTTCTCCCCTCTTCTCACCATAGACTTCTCTAGGCAGCATGAGTCAACAGTTCCTGTTATTTATTTTGTTATCTCTGTTACTAGTGACAGATTTCACTAGACAATAGGTAGTAGACAACAAATTAGAAGGGAATTCCCTAGTGACCAACACTTTAGAAGGATTTTTCAGCAATAGCAATGCCATTCTTCAAGTCATTTTCACTTTTGTTAGTTATCACTTTGGCACATAAGCACAATTTGTTTGAAAAGTTCATGACCAATTAATGCCGAGGCCGTAGCTGCAAAAGTAATTACAATTTTAGTATGCATTAAAAATTAACTAAAGAGTTGTGATTCCAATATTACCCATCTGTAAATCACTTGTTATACCTTTTTTATGTCTATATGGTGCAATTTTAGTGTTCACACTATAAAACAATGTAGTTAAAATAGCTGGAGAGGGTTCAGAGCTTGGAGCTAGATTAATAAAAAAGATTAAAAGGTCTCAGTAGAAAAGTAATGTCTCGGTCTTGTGCCTAATTGTATTCAGAGTTAGTTATGTTCACGCCTGCACTATGGCTTCCATTCATAATGGACAGCACTGGCAGCAGACGGATCCCATTGACTTATAATGAGATCCATTGGGATTCAGCATGGTGTTCGTAGTTTTGGCAGGAAAATTAGCTCTGCATGCACGAAGGTTCAGAAAACTGATGAACTTGTGTCTTATCTCAACCTAACAAACTGTGTAATTTAAATGGGTTTCCAAAGTGGAACAGGGTCGTCACCACTCATGTCCGTGGGCTATAAGAAGTATTGTGCTCAGCCCCATTCACTTGAATGAATACCGAGGGCTATGTTCTTTGTTTCTCTCAATGTAACGTTCCTAAAGAGGTCTACCTTCCTACAGTTGTGTCTGCACTAATAGTCTTCCCTCTAGATTAGTCAATGGTGTTAATATAGCTACTCAAGAACCAGCGTTTTGCTTTTTTACTCTTACTGTCTTTAATTAAAAAAACGGCCCCACTTCAATCAGCACCGGGGGATGGATTATCGCTAGCAATTTTGCATGTTACTACAAATGTTAAGCAAATGGAATGCTAATTTAATACATTGGAGAATCAGTCTCATGTAAATGTGAGTTTTGGATCTCCTGGGTGACAGAATTACATATTTAACAGACTTTTTCATATTTTCTCCTGTCACTTTTATTTAATATATGCAGTTGGAGACTAAGTTTTTTTTTTTTAATACTCAAGTGGCTTCAAAGCACAGAAATGGGGATAAAGGAAGACGTGCAATATATTTTACTATGATAGAGCACAGTTTCATTCTAAACATATCTATCCTGGGCTTTGATCTTGGCTTTAAGCGCACCTTTCAAAGTTTCTCAGACCCTTAAACTTTCTGACTGTTTACTTGCTATCTAATATATCCCACCCTTTGACAGATGCCATTATATCAAGATTATTATATCAACATGATTCATGTTCTTCACTTCACCCGTCAGTGGTTTTAATGTCATGGCTGATCCATGTATTGCTGATGCATACTGAGACAGTTATGTCTGTCTTCCTATTCTTAACCAATCTTCACAGTTAAGATGCTGATTGACAGGGAACAGGAACGTGGGCAGATATTACCTTACACTTTCTACTTGACAAAGTCAGTAAGCAAGCCAGGAAACATTGTTCAGCATTTCCACATGTCAAGAAGTTACAGTAATTCATTATCGGGATGTCAAACTATTTAGGTGAGAAGGGCACTGGTGCGATTATACACTGACATTCCAAAAGTCATGGGATAGCAGTATGCAAATTAATTATGAATAGAGATGAGTGAGCACCAAAATGCTTTTTGTAAGGCTCGAGAGACCGTTTCGAGTAACAAACCCTATTGAAGTCAATGGGGGACTCAAGCATTTTTGTATGGGACAGATGCTCTGCATAGGTGATGACTTGTGAAACACAAGAAAACATCAGAAAGTCATGAAAACACCACAGAAACGGATAGGGGAGGGCAGGGGCAGCATGCATGGCTGCATCTGAGGCTCCCAGGTCCTACTATTAAGCTAAAATGGGGGCAAGAGTCTGGCGTCACCCCCTTAACAATTTACTTGGGACAAATCCTCATTAGCAAGGCACATGCGCTGGCACATCTTAGCTAAGCACCACACTACCTGCAACCAAGGACAATCACGGCCTGTGGGTGACACCACTGCTTCTTTTCCTAGGTTACAAGTTGGCATTGCTGTCCAACCCCCCGCACGACCCTGCGTCCACAGCGCACACAAAATTTTCCCTGCGCAGCGTTCAGCTGGCCTCATGCCACACGCTCGCTTCATAGCCACACCACCCTTATGTCTATTTATAAGTGCGTACTGGATGAGAAGGAACCAGAGGCACACACTGCAGAAGGTTGGCAGGGCTAGGCAGCGACCCTCTCTGAAAGTGTGGGCGATAGCCCACAATGCTGTTGAGAAT
The DNA here is from genome assembly GCF_035609145.1 of Eleutherodactylus coqui. Lineage (NCBI taxonomy): Eukaryota > Metazoa > Chordata > Amphibia > Anura > Eleutherodactylidae > Eleutherodactylus > Eleutherodactylus coqui. Next base: position 58,150,260 of record NC_089844.1, on the reverse strand, counting down.
TAATGTTAAATTGACATACGATCATCATTCCAATCCCGTGCCACCTCTATCACAAAATTGTCAGGAGCTGCAAACGTGGGCATAAAGGGGACTCAGGTGCCAGCACTTCTACACATCTCCACAATGCAGCAACACTCTGTGTGGGAAGCACATGTGTGGGCCCAGGGTCAGGCTCCGTCCCAGCCTCCACCTTGTGTGACACAAGGTGCCGTGAGTTACATAGCAATAGGAAATTCATGTGTCCCCACACAATTCATTCTGTGTAGGTGTCAGTTAGCTAAAAACCACAATGGGAAGTCTTTGAGTTCCTTGGGCTCACCTATGCTGTGGGTGCACAATGATGATATTACACAGGAAGAAATCAGAGTGCCCAAACATGGCAGAGTTTCACCTCGGCCCACATTTCTGCCCTAGTCAGTCAGTGTATTTGTGCCAGACAGGTAAAATACCGCAATGGGAAGTCTTTGTGCACCCACGGCATAGGCGAGCCCAAGGAACTGAAAGATGGTATTACACATGAGGAAAACAGAGTGCCCAAACATAGCAGAGTTTCACCTCGCCAAGGGCCTTGGCCTCGGCCCACATTTCTGCCATAGTCAGTCAGTGTATTTGTGGCAGACAGGTAAAACAACGCAATGGGAAGTCTTTGTGCACCCACAGCATAGGTGAGCCCCTGGAACGCAAGGAAAGTATTACACATGAAGAAATCAGTGTGCCCAAACATGGCAGAGTTTCACCCCACCAAGGACCTCCGCCTCGGCCCACATCTCTGCCCAATTCATTCTTTGTATGTGTCAGATAGCTGAACAATGCAATGGGGAAGCCTTTGTGCACCCACAGTATAGACGAGCCCCTGGAACCCAGGGACAAAATTAAACAGGAAGAAAAGAGAGTGCCTAAACATGGCAGAGTTTCACCCTGCCCAGGACCTCAGTCTCGGCCCCCATTTCCGCAAGTCCACCACGGACGCGGTGCACCTTGCCAAGCAGGTCAGACAAGTGGGGGTAGTTTTTCATAAACCGCTGAACCACCAGATTGAAGACATGGGTCAGGCATGGCACGTGTATGAGGCTGCCGAGCTGCCACCTGGTTACGGCTGTTGTCACACACGACCATACCCGGTTGGAGGCTCAGTGGTGAAAGCCAGAGGTCAGTCTGCTCTGTCAGACCCTGCAACAGCTCGGGGGCCGTGTGCCTCGTCACCTAAGCTGATTAGTTTCAGCACGGCTTGCTGACGCTTGCCCATCGCTGTACTGCTATGACTGCTGGCGACGTGCTCACACTTCTTAATTGAGAGATAGAGGTGGCGGAGGAGGAGGAGGGGGAGGGTTTGGAGGAGGTGGCATAAAACGCTGCAGATAGCAGCACTGAGGTAGGACGTGAACGGTCCCAGGCTCTGACTCGGTCCCAGCCTCCACTAAGTTCACCCAATGTGCCGTCAGGGAGATATAGTGGCCCTGCTTGCCAGTACTTGTCCACGTGTCTGTGGTTAAGTGGACCTTCCCAGTAATTGCGTTAGTGAGGGCACGATTTATGTTGCAGGAGACGTGCTGGTGTAGGGTGGGGACGGCACACTGGGAAAAATAGTGGCGACTGGGGACCGAGTAGCGCGGGACCGTCGTCACCATCATATTTTTGAAAGCCTCCGTTTCCACAAGTCTGTACGGCAGCATCTCCAGGCTGATTAATTTGGCAATGTGCACGTTTAAAACTTGTGCATGCGGGTGGGTGACGGCGTATTTCCGCATTTGTTCCAACGCTTGTGTTAGCGACAGCTGAATGCTGCACTGAGAGACATTGCTGGATGGAGTGGAGAACCGTGGAGGTGAGGGTGTGGGTGCAGACCGGGAGGCGCTCGTGTCTGCGTCCTGGGAGGGGGATTGGATCTGTGTGGCAGGTTGTGGCACAGAGGAAGAGGGAGTGGTTTGACCTGGAGGCAGTGAATGTCCTTCGTCCCACCTTGTGGGGTGCTCGGCCATCATATGCCTGCGCATGGTGGTGGTGGTGGCTCCCCGGCTGATCTTGGTGCAACACAGGTTGCACACCACTGCAAAGCACAAGCCATCACACAGCCAGATGGATGGAAAAATAAAGAGGTTATGGGTCTCAGAACCTAGAGATAGAAGCACATTTTTTAAAAGGATTTTTTATTAGTAATAATATACTAAAAAACTGAATAAATTTGGTATTACCCCATCTGTACTATCCCACAGAATAAATTTAAAATAACAGTTGTGCTGTACCATGAACATAGTAAAAAAAAACAAAAAAACAATGGTGCAATTGTGTTTTCTTTTCTATTTCACCCCACTTAAAGTTTAAAGGTTTTCCAATACATTATACAGTATAATAAATAGAACTATTTAAAAAACCAACTCGTTCTGCTGAAAGCAGGTCCCTATACAGTCGTGTCAACAGAAAAAGAAACTTTATAGCTCATGGAAAGTTAATGCCGAATAAAATATTTTGTTTAAGTGAACTTTGCTCAATATTGCAGCAAATTCATTAAATATATTAATGTGTATGCCATGTGAATAATCATGTGCATGTTTTATTGTAGTAGAACTATAGCGGATAAACAGTACAATAAACTACATCCACATACTGTTAGGCCACCAGTCCATTGGCGTAGTGTTTTCCCGCAGCGGACTTTTGCTGTGGGAGCCACTGCAGGAGAGCGCTAAAGTCACCACAATTTTCCGTGATGAAACTATCATTAATGATTGGAAAATCGCGGCTAAAATCGTAGCATGCCATGATTTTTATACACAAGTGAAAAATCGCAGCGGTTTTCCACTCGTGCATTGGACTACGCTTTCTATAGTTATCCTATGGAAAGTGCTCATTGCGTTACCCGCGTGCGGATTATCGCCGCAGATAATGCAATGATATATCGCCGGTGGACAGGAGGCCTAATAGTCCCTTCTTCCTCATGAGTCAATATTACGGATTGTTATGGGAATAAATCATATTCCAGAAGATTTCACTGATCTGCTCCAGATTGGTTATAATGAGAAGCGACATGCATGAATATAAGTATTTAACCTGATGGATGTTATCCATCAGTCCCCAATACTCTTATGATTTATTCAAAGGAAATGCAATACAGATATAGTTGAATATGATGCACCAATTTTATGCATGCCCCCCATCATAACAACTCATGATTGTCCTAGTATATAATGACGCTAATGAGTAACATATATTTACGCCCCAGATGTATGTTACTTTGTGAACATGTAATTCCTATATACCCAAGTAGCATAGACTTTATTACTATTCCAATCTGAGAGAAGGAATGCAGTAAGAGATAAGAAGTTCCTCCCCTTGTTAGCTAGAACTGGGAAACATGTGTAGGGGTTAGCTTCAACATTGTACTTGTACATACCAGGATATAATATTGAGCTTGTTAACCATTTAACTGCTAGCTATTTCATATGAAGGTGGATATATGAATATATATATGTTTGCCTAAGCTGATTTAAGAAACACATTTATATTATTATTACTGCAACAGTATGTATAAAGAGCTTTTTTACTACATTGTTACATGATTGAATGCACTGATTTAGTGCTCTCAGTATACATTTACTGACATATAAAGCATTGGTTGGTATATGTTTTTAACTCATTGGAAATAAGCAAATGTGTATCTGTGTGCTGTGTGGATAATAGATTTACTGTGCGTCTGACAGACTTCCTACTATCTTCATTAGAGAAGCTCTCTACTCAGCAGTAAACTATTCTCATTGGAGCCGGCTTTCTGTAGCCTGTCATCTACTTCTGTGATCTTACATTTAAGGTCTTCACTTCGTTTGAGCTTTGACATGCTGTTAACTTTTGGGCAAAGCTCAGTATAATCCTCTAATCAATTAAGCATATACAGATGCAATACTTTAAAATTAAATTTTGCTGTGCACTACATCATTAACGTAGTACACCTATGCAATTTGCATTTACAACCATAAGTTTGGCGCATGCTATTTCTATATAATCTAAACTCCCATGTAAATTGATTGTTGCAAGTTCCAGAGTTTGGTTCCCCACCAATCATAAAGTAATGGTGTAAAAGGGTCAGTTTTTAAGTACAGCCCTTGACCCACTTGAAAGGTCCCACTAAAGCATGGTGCAATAAATGAGACAGACATCAGTGGTGGCTTTAAAGTATTTTGCTCCACATGAGGTATAAGCTTAGCAGTTCTGGTCACAAAGGATACAGGCTTGTTGGTTAGAGTCTATACAAGCTACAGAGCTTGGTGGTTAAAATAATTGTATAAGGAGTGGTGGTTATAGTCTCTCTAAGAGGGCACTTAGTTTTGCAGTGGCAACTAATGAGAAAATCTCTCACTAAAGGCACACAGCTTAATGGTCACAGTCCTTTTATAGGGCATACAGTTTATCAGTTACAGTCTCTGTTACTTTCAACAAGACGCAAACTTGAACAGAACAAAACACAGGACAACTGGTTATGCCCAATGACTTTCAGATATCAGCTATATGGAGCAGAGCCAATGAGGCGCAATCTATGGGCCACTCCAAAAAGTAAAAAAGTATTATTCAATTCAGTGACAGTATTCAGTGACAGATAAACAATGTGTTTCAGGTCTGTACTAGACTGTTCATTTTTCTGCTTTCTCAAGGGTCTAGTACAGACCTGAAACACGCTGTTTATCTGTCACCGAAAAAAAACATTAAGCCATACTGTTAAGAGTGGCCTGTGGATTGTGCCTCATTGGTTCAGTTCCATATCACTGATATATGCCAGTCCCGATCTGCTCCCTGCTGTGTACATAGTTGGCGGTACCTGTTGAACCTGGCAGCAACAGGGGAGTACCATTTACAAGTGCGTGCAGTGCTGTGTATGTCCAGGAATTTATGGACTGTTTGCAACCCTGATAGGAGCTTAGGATCTTGGGCTGAGCCACACACTCGTTAGATTCAACTCTAATCTCACAGGACAATGTGTATGACTCCCATACTCCCTTTAGTCTTATACTCAACTAGCTGATATACCCAGCTTCGCCCAAGTTAATTTGGTACAGGTGTTTACCTGTTGTTCGCATGGAAAATTTTCATGAAGTCATCGTTACTTCAGAGGTACTAAGGAATAAAATATGTTTACACATAGAGGAGCGTTAGATTCTCCACAGGTTGCATGTACCGATGTCCCTCTGCAGAATGTGCAACCCCTCCAATTCTCCTAACGTTTTACCCTTAAAGGTAACACCCCTTTTATTCAAATTTAACCCCAGACTGGAGGATACACCTCTTTCTTAGCCTTAAAAGCATGTTCCATCCCTGCAGTCTATGGTCGATTCCTTAAGTACTTTACAGTCTTTCAGTATATGCACATAGAGGTCAGTTAGATTGTTCTCAGTATAATCACACAGAGGTGAGGTAAATTTTTCTCAGTATATGTTCAGAGGTCAGTTATATTGTTCGGCCAAATTTCACGCTTGTACAACACTGGGAAGTTACATTACATAGGGGTGCACTTACTTCTGCAATTAGCAATAAATAATCGAGTTGTGATCCCTTTACTTTTCCTATTCAGGACCTAAAGAATGCTCATGCCAAATTTCACGCTTGTACAACACCGGGAAGTTACATTACATAGGGGTGCACTTACCTTTGCAATTAGCATTGAATAATCGAGTTGTGACCCCTTTACTTTTCCTATTTAGGGCTCAGTCAGACAAGCACATTTTTCATGCAATACAGGTGCTGGAAAAAAAAAATTGCACATTGCGTGTAGAGAAAAATCGCGTGACCGAGTATTGGAACTCACAGGTCCTATCTTTTGCAGTTGCGATTTTTTGTATGCTCCTAAAAAACGGACATGTGACCGGTTTCATTGGAAAGATTGGTTCTAATTAGAGATGAGCGAACGTACTCGGTAAGGCCAATTTCGCAATCGAGCACCGCGATTTTCGAGTGCTTCACTACTCGGGTGAAAAGTACTCGGGGGTGCTGTGGGGCGGGGCGTGGTGTGGTGGAGTGGGGGGTAGCAGCGCGGAACAGGTGGGAGCTCTCTCTCCCTCTCCCCCCCACTCCCCTCTGCAACCCCCCGCTCACCCACAGCGCCCCCGAGTACTTTTCACCCGAGTAGTGAAGTACTCGAAAATCGCGGTGTTCGATTGCGAAATCGGCCTTACCGAGTATGTTCGCTCATCTCTAGTTCTAATAGATGCAATTCGAAAACAAGCCTAACATGCGTGCACAAAAACACTCATCTGACTGAGCCCTTAGGACCTAAAAAATGGTTGTGCCAAATTTCATGTTTGTACGACACTGGCAAGTTAGAGAATTAGATTAGGCACATTACATAGGGGTACCAATACTTTTGCACTTAGCATTAAATAATCAAGTTGTGACCCCTTTACTTTTCCTATGTAGGACCTAAAGAATGGTTTTCAACAATTTGTTCCTGCGGTTTCAATTTTTGTGTTTTTTTCATTTTGTGTTTTGTATTTTTTACTTTTTGCTCTTTAATTTTGGTATACATTTTTTCACTTACTTTATTTTACTTTGTTTTGTATCTATGGGGTGATTGGATATATTGGAAATTTATTCATTGTATCTCACTGTGTATGACTAATTTAGAAAGGCAAGGGTTAATTATTAGAGATGAGCAAGCATACTCGTTAAGGACAGATACTCGAGCGAGTATCGTCCTTTTCGAGTACCAAAATGCTTGTCCGCAAAGATTTGGGTGCCGGCGGGGGTGAACGGTGTGTTTCGTGAGTGAGCAGGGTGGAGCAGGGGGAGGGGGGGAGAGAGAGAGATTTTGTTCTAAAACCTCAATATACTGCTATTTATTGATAGGGTCCCTCAAGATGTGTAAACTGCCCATGCCATAGGCACTAATACAACCCCATACCATCAGGCTGTTAACCCTTTCCAATCCACTGTCTGACATCTTCCAAAATTCTGATCGAAGCCTGTACAGCATTCTTACTGTATATAACTGGCCACTCTGTTGTTGGAGGCCTCTCCAACATGTCACATACTGCAGTACTGGCAGAAAGAGAAATCCCCCTAGGAAACCCCAAACCCAAAATTGGATTGCAAAGGGTTAAACTGTGGGCTGATAGCAAGTTGGATGGTCCCTCTCTTCTTGTGTCTGCAGGACATGGCATCAATGATTTCGAAAAAGAATTTTAAATATTGATACATGTGACCACAGAGCGGATTTCAATTTTGCATTAATCCATTTTAATTGATCTTTGGCCCAGTGAAGATGTTGGAGTTTCCGGATTGTGTTCATATATAGTGTTGCTTCTGGGATACTCTGCCTCTCTAACATGCTCTTTTTATACAGAGTCATGTTTTTCACACTACTGTTTTGCATTAGTATCCCTTACTTTTCCAACCTTTTGTTAACCCTGTTCCAACTAAGATAAGATATGCTGCTGTAATCAATTTCTAAATGAGTTAATTTTCTTTTAATGAAATGTAAAATTGTCTCATTTTTAACTCCTGATATGTGTTCTATTGTGAATAACATATGGTTATATGAGATTTCCAAATCATTGCATTCTCTCTTCCTTTACATTTATTCACATTTTACTGTGTCACAATGTTTTTGGAATTTGGTTTATAATATATATATATATATATATATATATATTATAAACCAAATTCCAAAAACATTGTGACACAGTAAAATGTGAATAAATGTAAAGGAAGAGAGAATGCAATGATTTGGAAATCTCATATAACCATATGTTATTCACAATAGAACACATATCATATATATATATATATATATATATGTATATATGTATATATGTGTGTGTGTGTGTGTATAGAAAGAGAGATATTGATATCCCTCTCTCCCTCCCATATATAAATATATATATATATATATATATATATATATATATATATATATATATATATATATATATATATATATATATATAGGAGGGAGAGAGGGATATCAATATCTCTCTTTCTATACACACACACACATATATACATATATATATATATAATATATATAAGCTGATATACCCGGCTTCGCACGAGTTAATTTGGTACTGGTGTTTATCTGGTGTTCACACGAAAACGGGTTGGGACCTATTAACTTTTCCTATTTATGGCATAATCAATGCCCATGGCAAATTTCAAGTTTCTATGACACCGGGAAGTGAGAGAATTAGATTACATACATAAAATTTAGACGCTAATTCTTTTGCGCTTACAATTGAATAATCAAGTTGGGACCCATTAGCTTTTCCTATTTATGACATAATGCTCGTACCAAATTTCATGTTTCTATGACATCGGGAAGTGAGAGAATTAATGGTGAGTCAGTGAGGGCTTTCGTCTTTATATATATACGGTAGATATAGTATATACTATATCGACAAACTTATTTGGACACTGTATGTTTTTCAGGAAAAGTGCTTTATTCTTCTATTTAGTAACGTGTCGGCCCTCCTTTTGCTTGTATTACAGCAGCAACACGTGGAGGCAGATTTTCCACAAGTTCTCTGTAAGGCTGTGAGAAGAGATTGTTGTGTGGATGGGCGTGGGTGGCGGTGTCGTACTCATCACTCCAGTGCGTCCCACAAGGGTTCGATCAGATGAATGAATAGCTATAACAAAATTAGCAGCTTTTTATTTCACCAATGCCCTTCCCAGCAAACTCAATATTTGCTGATTTGCTGATTTTCTACACTGTCCAAATACTTGTCCATATAGTGTGTGTGTGTGTGTGTGTATGTGTATGTATATATATATATATTATATATATATATATATATATATATATAGATAGATAGATAGATAGATAGATATAGATAGTATGCTGTGTTTTTGTACTCATAATTTACATATTAACCACTACTTTATATTTCACGAAAAGCCGCAAACTTTGAAAACTGTTGAACCGTTAAGAAGAAATCAAGAAAAATTACCAAAACTCTAACATTGCGTGCAACAAATGAGACGTGAAATGAATATTTTCTTCCCAATGCATTTAATTAGTAATACTTCAAATCCTAGCAATGCATAGCCATTCTGTGTTTACGATTAGACTTATTAAATCCTAATAGGAAAATAAGTTTTTATATGAATAATTCATTTGTAAACTGGGAGATTTGTTTACAAATGCACACAATATGCGTCATCAAGATCAGTGGTTCTCAACCTTTTTCAGCCCAGCTATCCCTTTAGGTATTGGCATGGTGGCCAGCGCCCCCAAAGCCTTACTAGTTTAAAACCAGTCAAAGTTTTCCTTGTTTACAAAGTTAGGGTGGCTTCAGACTAGCGTATTTTTGTGTGTTCAAAGGGCGCGCCCATGTACGTGAAAAAAGATGTGTGAATGCAGGTCCGTGCATTTTTTTCAATGGAGCCACAGCTGCTGCTGGCGGCTCCATTGAAAACAATGGTCTGCCGGCACCACTGCATTGTTTTTCAGGGAAGGACTTTACATATAAGCCCTTCCCCGAAAAACAAAAATTTTTGTGTAAAAAAAAATAAAAAAAAAATAAATAAACTTACCTGTCTGCCTCTGCTGTGTCCCCTGTGGGGATGAAGAACACATCTGCTGCATGCGGCAGATGTTTCCTTCATCCCCACTAGTAAAAAGAATTCCCTGCTTCTACATCTGCCACATCTGTTACAGATGCAGCAGAGGAATTCTTCAATTCTCTACTGCAGCTGTCACACATTGCTGTAAAAAGCAATAAAAATAGATACTCCTCTTGCTTCAGCTGCCGGGGCTCAGCCGCGTCTTCTCCTGCTGTCCCCTGCTCTGTAGTGCTGATCTATCAACAGGCGGGGATTTAAAAAGATTATCCCACATTATTGTAGGACAATCATAAAAATATGTAAAGACATACAGATGTCTGCTAGCACCCAATGTGTTATTCTATGATATCACTTCCTGTTTTGTCATTTCCTGTTGTGTTCTTAAAATCTTGCAGAGTCTACCTTCATCCATGCTAGGAGTAAGACCTGTCCACTTGAAACGCATTAGCAGTTGTGATTTGCCACATTGCGATATTAATAAAGAGACTTTAAATGAAGCAAGGAGGCCTTTGTCAGCATTGAGAGACGATTTTTCAAATAGCTTGCCTACAGTGCTGCTGTTCTCAAATTTTGACTTTAAACCTTAGAAAAATAAAATAGGCTTACCCACTTTTTCTGAATGCATTTTTGCAAGGTGATCACTCAGTCTCAAAGGCTTCATAGCTTCATTTGAAAATGCCTTTTCACAGACGAGGCACAAGGAAAGCTGTCAGTTTATAGGAGAAGGGATGAATTTGTATTTCTAGTATTCATTTGAATATTGACGGAATTTCTTCTTCTCAGCCATTGTTATAAAGTATGCTTCAAGAATGCACTGCTTATGTCGCTCTATCATATAATGATGTATGACTTTTATAACTCCATGTCTCCGCTACAGATCAATCACACTGGATAACCTAAAGAACAACCTAACTCGCTGTATTCCATAATGCCACTGATTGGCTGGAACTTTCAATTGTGTGGGTCTCTCGGAGTTGTAGCTTATATCAGTGTTCTGAAAAGACACTTGGCATCCACTAAGACTACAACTCCCAGAGACCCACACGAGTGAAAATTTGAAGCGGTTCCAGCCAATCCAGCGGGATTATGGAATATAGTGGGTTAGGTTGTGTTGTATGTTATCCAATGTTATGAAGTGTGATTGATCTGTAGCGGAGTCATGGAGTTATAAAAGTCATACATTATATGATAGAGACGCGCAGGCTGCGCAAACTCCCATTACATGTAAGTGATTCATGTGGAAATAATGGCCTCGGTTTTCACCGGTTTCAGATTTCACCAATAGTTTTTGAACGGATTATCGATGAAAACTGAGGTATCACTACGAATGTTTAGAAAAATGTAGTTATTAGACAAATAAAATTCAACAAAGCAAACACAGAACACTCCTCTCCTATCACCCCCTTTGTGTTCCAATGCCCCCCTGTCACCCATTTTCATTCCACTGCCCCTTGAGAAGTAAAAATGCCTACCAGGGAGCAATAACGCCCACTTTGAGAACCACTGATCTAGATAAGAAACAAAGGCAATTCCATGAGTAGGCTGAAGAATGCGTTCTTATGTTTATCATCTACCAGCCAGTTATGAATAGTGAATTCCAGCTGAAGGCTCTTGTAATAAATAGTTCAGTGATTTGAGCGTACTTGGTATAGTTTAATTTATGATCACTTTTGTTCAATCTACTCGAAATCTTTCACTTTTCGCTGTATCGATTCACATTTACAAATTGTTTCAGTGCTAGAGGTCATAGATCAGTAATGAGATGTGGAAAAGCAGGAAACCCCAATCCTCATCCCTGTTAGACTATTATCCAATATATATCACTGGCTTTTCAAGTACTGACTCCTTAGATTCCTTTTGAGTAAAATATATAAAACTGCTTTAAAAAAACTGCTAAACATTTAGTCCATCATAGTTCTAAGGGTGGCTTCAGCTATTGAATGACAGCACTCACCCATTCATGAATTCATGAATGGGTGAGTGCTGCCTCTGATTGGCTGAGCGCAGGGACCAATCAGAGGCAGCTCTCATCTGTCATTCAATAGCTGAGAGCTGCCTCTGCTTGGTCACAGTGCTCAGCCAATCAGAGGCAGCCAACTCAGCAGGCAGGGATTTTAAATCCCTTGCTGCGGAATAATACTGAGAGCACTGCAGGGAGAAGAGCCGGCTGGACGCGGCTGAGCCCTGGCAGGTGAAGAAAGGTGAGTATTCTTTTTTTTTTATTTTAATCACCATTTTTCCTTGTTTTTCAGAAAAGGGCTTATATTTAAAGCCGTTCCCTGAAAAACAATTGCAGGATGCCAGCAGCTGGATCCCCTACTGCAGCTGTCATCTGTGACAGCTGTGGTAGGGTATTCTTTATTCCCCGCAGGGATGAAGAATTCCTTTGCTGCATCTGTCACAGATGTGGCAGGTGCAGCAGGGAATTCTTTTTCCTTGTGGGGACATGGCAGGGGCGGACAGGTAAGTTTTTTTGTTGTTATTTTTAACACTAAAATTCTTGTTTTTCAGGGAAGGGCTTATATGTAAAGCTCTTCCCTGAAAAACAATTCAGGGGTGCCGGTAGACCATTGCCTTCAATGGAGCCATCAGCAGCAGCCATGGCTCCATTGAAGGCTATACACGGACCTTCATACACACGTGTTTTTGCACATACATAGGTGCGCACCTATGTACACACAAAAACACGCTTGTGTGAAGCCACCCTAACTGTTATGTAGCTGAACTGAATTAGGGCATTAAAGACCATCTTCTAGGGAAATGTTACCTTGCTATTCGCTGTCAAAACTGCCAGTGAATGCATCCAGCGGACTACTTATGCATGCACATAGAATGAAAGGCCAAGCCTTCTCACTCTATATTTGCACTTATGTAGTCCAGCGGGTGCATGCAGTGGTGGCATTGACAGCGCACAGTGGGAGAATGCTGAGGAGGTAAGTATATTACTCACATGCTCAGTTTCAGTGTGTCAGCTCCCATAAGTTTATAAGTTCAATCTATAGAGCTCATAGGAGCTGACAAACTCATTTTAAGTTGAGGAAACATAAATGCTCCAATGTTGTAAAACTAAAAAAGGGGGTTTGATAACGTGTTAGCCAGTAGAGCAAAATATGATTGTTCTCAGTAAGACAAATCAAGTAATCTTGTAAATATGATACCTTCCCATCTTCTTTGTTTGCAGGTCTGAAGGAGAGACTTCACATTCCTTTCACATCCCTTGTTACTGGACTATTTACTGTTATGGTCATCCCTCCCTGCTATTTATCTAAATGCTATTGATCCCAACATCCCTGTGCCCACTTACCCTCGGTCTTTGGTATTTATCTAGTGCAAATTAAGTTCACCATGTTCCTGACCTCCCTTGTAATCATTTGAATAAGAACCCTGAGTAGGTTCGAAAGCTCGCTATAACATCATGTATTTTTGTTAGCCATTAAAAGGTATCATATTTGCAAGATTACTTTATTTCTCTTACTGAGAACAATCACATTTTTACTCCAATATTTACACAGAAATAAAAATGTCTCAAATGTTACATTTCAAAAACAGGTTCACTCTTATGAATGTTGGATTGATTCAAGACAATTTGTGCTATTGCTATTTCTTTTATTATTGAAGGTTTTTCCATCATGTGCTTTGCCATCCTCGGTATAGCCCCAATGTTTAAAATAGATAACTAACTCATTCATTCTACTCCTTTGAAACAAGAAATTCCCTTAAGTTTTTCTTTATACAGAATAGCATTATTTATGAATTTTCTTGTAAGACAGTAGCTAAAAGAAATCAAAGTTTTAAGGTCTCTTAGAGAATTTTAGTTATATTCGTCATTTCTAGTCTATCGTAGTGCTAGTTTGTCATGTAATATATATTAGAAAGAGCAGATAATCTGGCTATTTTATAGGACTCGTGCTGCTAAGAAAAATACTCCATAAAGTCCACAACCTACATGGAACAAGGTATGTGTAAAAAATGTTTATAATCCCTTAGTGTAAACTGTACCGGTTACCTGTCTCCATTGGGGAATTATATTGAACATATACAAGTATTACTGACAGCCACTGGAAAGAATTAATAGTAACTTTCTGATTTACCAGTATTTGTAATTGGCCAAATGGAATGAAATACCACTAGAGGAAATTCCACTGTGGAACGGTTTCAATATAGATTTATGCAGCCATGTATGTGTATGTATTATATGACCCCATAGAACCCCTGAGTTGTACAGAGCTGTAACATACTTCACATACTGAACATCCCTATCAGTCTCTACTCCACTCCTGCATGCTTCTCATTTTATATGAAGACATACAAAGATACATGCAAAGTTTTTTGTATGAGATTCTGTACACATCCAACAAAAAATAATCTGAGGCATGCTCCATCAGATGTGACTTTGTTCTGGCACTCTCTTCAAGTAGCATTGCTTCTATTGTGGAATACAGAACTACAACAAGCACCTTACTCTGGCACCTAAACGGAGGTCAAAGTGTAACAATAAAGTTATCCTCCGGAAATGGTTATAAAACAACAAGACCACCCAAAGTCTATCTATTTTTTGCCTTCTTGCAGGGCTACTCAACAGTCCCGGGGGGGGGGGGGGGGGGAGGCATCATTTGGAGAGTAGATCAAGTGTTGACGAACCATAAGTGCAGCACCCTATTTTGGGTTGAACTATGCTAAAAGTTTGATTCAGTGAGAAGCTGGATCTTAGGCTGTTCTTCTCTGAACCTGCTATAAGAAGAAGAAAGAAAAGGAAGAAGGAAAATAAAGAAGATGAAAAAATGAGAAGGAATAAGAGGGAAAGGAAAGCTGAAGGAAAGAGAAGAAGAAGAAGGAAAAATGAGAAGGAAGAAGGAAAAAGAAAAAGAAGCAAAAATAAGTAAATGAAGGAAAAAGGAGAACGTAGAAGAATGAAAAAGGAGAATGAAAAATAAGTAGACGGAAAATCAATCTTTTTCCTTTTTTCCTTTCGTCTTCTTTTTCCTCATTTCTTTTTCCTACTTCTTTATTTTTCCTCATTGGCCTTGCCTTAAGACAGCTCAAGCGTACTTAGACACACACCTAGGCAACCTAAGAGCGTAATACGAGTACAAGGGTTTTTTTATGGCTTTTACACAGCGTTACACGCCAGTTTTTGGAGTATTGGTGAAGTTCTGCTTTGGTTCAAAGTAATTCAGACTAAACCAAACTTTTTGCTAAAATTTAGTGAACCAGCCGAACCAAACTTTTCAAAAATTCACACATCATTAGACGAGACCATTATTAGTACTGATAAGTAACTTAGGAACTACAGTAGCCAACACCTCCATTACCAATACGATTATCTCATTTAAAGATTGGTTCATTTAAAAAAGAAATAATGCAGTTGACCAAGAGAGAAATATCATTGTAAACTTCAGTGCGAGTAAGGCCCCCTGTCAACGAACGTGATTTTGCGAATCACGCCGTCTGAAGCTTTCCATAGCATTGCTATGGAAAGCGCCGGCCCTATGCCCACAAGCAAAGAATCATTGTGATTTTCCATTCGTGGCCAGCAGTTCGCAGCATGCTGCAAATTGCCGTGATTCTACGTGGTCAGCCTATCTGTCAGATAGGCTGACCGGTGGAGATTCGTCTGCCGGTTCCTGCTCCCAGGCGGCGGCTCGCACTTCCCAACGCCCGTGGACAGGGTGCCTAGCAATGCTGCAATAACAGAACTACTTCTATTCACTACAGAGGTCTCGTGTTCCATGAACTTTGTTTTCCAAATAAAGAGTTTTCCAAGATTTAGAGCTTAAACAGGCGAACGTGTTTGAGCAGATTTTTGCACGTATGAAACTCACGCCCATAAAACGTGATGAAGCTAAGCCATTGATTTCAATGGGTTAATTCTCACAAGTGTATTTTTCACGCCCAAATCCTGCATCCAAGAAAAGATAGGCCTTGCCTTATCTTTGTATGTGTTACGCAGAAAGCGCCATAGAAGTTAATGGCAGCTTTAAAAAGGGCGGGGGTAACGCTGCGTGAAAAAAAAAAAAGACAGCTGGCCCTAATTTGGCTTTAAATAGTCAGGGAAAGAAGTAACACGCGCGCAGGTGAACTGGAATTTCAAGCACTAAAATTACATTACTATGAGCTGGCACACACGTATCAGCCTGTTTAGTGCTATCTAAAAACTATGTTCATGTGCAAATACGCTCCATTGCGGTGAGCATATTTGCGCATATCTGTTGAAGCCTTCAGAAAAAGAAATCTGCTTATTTTTGTTCACAAATAGGACCACCTTTGTCCATAGATTGCGCCAAATATTGCAGCTCATCCTCTTCCAAGTGAACGAGGCTAAATTGCAGTACCAACTATAGCCTGCGGACAGATGTGGCTCGGTTTCTGAATAACAAGAAGCAGATTCCTTTATCTAACCCTCGATAACCCCTTTCAATAAATGAATTCTATGTTTTAAAAAGGCAGATTGTGACATAATTTATACCATCACTGCCTCTCGTCTTTAGTTTACAGCTAGACGAATCTGTCTTTCTCTGATTTCATCCCGCGGCGTCCAATAATCTGCATGCTGAGCATTGTCTTAATATACATGTCAAGGATTACTGGCAGTGGTCGTACTGTGCAAGATGCCAGCTATAAATCCCTTGTAAATTAGATCACGCTCGCATTCGGAGATCACAGAGGAAGTTCCAGCTTTGGATAGATGTGTGAACATGTGGCATAAAAATGAGAGGAAGTTGGAGATAAGAGCTGCAGATCAAAACCAGGACTGACGGCTACCGAGAACACGAATCTCATATCTATTCTATCTGGCTGCTCTTTACAACAAAGTTAGAGTTGTCGTTATGTGACATAGGGGAGTACAAAGTTAGAGTCTGTTAGTCAGAGCGGTACGACCTGGTACAAACAGTGTGGCAAATCATTTTTGAGATCTGACGCATAAGTTACGAGTCCCTGGGCTGATCTGTATTGGTAGCAGTCTGCGGCTGCTTGAAGTTCAGGAAGAATACTTCATATGAGTTTTGCGACATTCTTTAAATAAATGCAGTAATAATGAAAAACATTGCTTTCTGTGCATCTTTTTTTTCTTATGTTATATTTTGCATATAATTGCCCTAGTGTATGTGTCTGGGATAGGGAGGGACATTACATTGTAAGTCACAGTGAGGACAGGAAATTAGGTGCATGATGACAATGTCTAAAGCCCCACTTACACGGATCGCTCAAAATTCGTTCAAAATATAGGGAGAATGACCTTTGAGCAATCATTTGCATAAGTTGCTAATGGGCACTAATGCCTATTAGCAGCTTATAAGCTTCACTTGCATGTAAATGAGCCTTCCTTTATTATATGCAGAGAACAGCAGGGGGTCTGTTATCTACACACAGCCTCTTTGTTCTGCTATGGGACAGCAGCTGAATACAATGTTATCAGCACTCCCGTGGAGAATCACAGCGTGTGGTTCCTGCTATCAGCTGCCTAGCCGTGCAATGGATTTTAAACTCAACATAAAATCATCGCTCGGCTGAAAAGCAAATGATGGTAGCATTTACACGCAACAATTATCATTTAAAATGGAATGTTCTGACTTAGCTCAACTGTCCAGTGATGATGCTCCTAGCACCATTGTAGATGAGTTGATGTATATACTTTGAAACAACTCAGACGAATGGAGGGAAATACCAGCTGAAGTGTATCAGATGTTAGCAGAAAGTATGCCAGAGATAGTCACTGATGTCATTAAGGTCAACAGAGCCCCACTAAGTATTAACATATGTAATTAAATACTACTTTTGATTCTTGTTCAGGTGTCCAATTACTTTTGGTAGGCTAATGTATGTTCCAATGTATAAGTATTGTTCCATCTCCCTTATTTGCATATTACCCAGAGGAGCATTAATGGTCTTATAAGTCTCCTGACTCATTTACTTTCTAGGTGCTCTCCCTAGGGAGAAAAGATAGCGTTCCTGACCCACATCACAGGCCTCTCGCTAGTCAAGCCAGAAACCTACTGGACACTGATGAGGGGGAAGCACCCCGAAACAGCTGTCTGTGTATGGATTCAGGCTTGGCTTTCAATTCCCCGTCATTGTTACAAGGCTTGCATAAAGAGTCTGACATTGACTTGCAGGAATGCTGCCTTCCAATAGGTGGCGCTACAAAGGTATTGTTCGTTCTCTCTTAATAGTTATAGATGAGAAATACACAAGCAAAAAATAAATAGTAAGAAAACAGCCTGATATCTAACATACATTGTATGGCATGAGCTCAGTAGCATAGCTATAGGGTTATAGTTGTGATTGGGCTCTAGAATTTGCAGAATGCGTTTGTGATAGATAAGCAACAATAATTAAATAATTATGTAATATATGATTATATTACATATAACATACTTTACATGGCATAGGCTCAGTGGTGTAGCGATGGGGTTCACGACTGAGCCCTGTAATCCGCTTGTCCGCTGCACCACATCTGTCAGTGGAGTTAGTATAGTAAGTAGGGCCTGTGTAGTTTACATCACCACAATAACTCCTCCATTTACTTACTTTACTCTCCTCACTACCTGGTTGGGCCCTCTTCAGCTTCACTCCTGCACTGTGCCTGCTGCCATTTAGCATCATGTTGTTGAGTGTACCGTGTTCTGATATTAAATACTCTAGCGCCCATAACTGTAGAAGATCTGAACTAGAAAACAGGAACTTGCAGGAGTCTGGTCCTAGGTTTGAATTAAAGGGGTCATCCAGTTGCCTTTATAAATGGCTTATAAGCATGATAGTCCATCATTAGTAGGCCAACAGGGGTCTGCCACCTGGGATCCCACCAATCAGCTGTTTACTGAGCCAGTGTGCTTGTTCATTCAGCTAATTTCTGCAGGAAGCAGATTGCTCCATTCCCACTGCAGTGGACAGGCTTGGTATTACAGGCAAAGTTTAACATTAAAGTGAAGCAGACCTTTGCCAGTAACACCAAGCCAGGCCACTGCCGTGGAAGCACAGCTGTATACTTAGGGGTCTGGTCTGGGGTATGAATACATTTTGGCTTGGGCTGAAGTCTTAATTTATTTTAGGGTCTGATTTTGAATGTAAATTTATTTTGGGGTCTAGTCTGAGGTCCGAATTTTATGTTCTGGATTAATTTAGGGCTCAGGAATGGGGTGTAAATTTATTTTTGGGTCTAGCATTTTGTAAAAAATGATAACCAAAAATAAGGCACTTTAGAATGGCAGGACTTCCATAGTAGACTTTTAATCTGCAGTATGTATTTTACCGGAGACTATAATATGACAAGTAAGCAGGCACAATTTTTTTAAAGACGGACTCATATAGAATCCAACACAACAAATATCCTGCATGCTCTCATATAAAATCAGATATATAGGAGAGATACAGAAGGGCCGCAGAGAGCGCTATAGAAGCAATAATACAGCTTCATACAGGTTGAAGTTGTACGGAGCCGTAATATAGGTCTGTCTGCATGTACACAGGTTGATGGTTTGGTTTTGTCACAGCTAGGGGGGACAGGAGGGCCCCAAGCTGAACTTTTGCAGAATAGCCAATAAGCCTTTCACTATAATAACCATGACCTTATTTTGTAGCATAGGTTGTACTCTATAAACAGCTGATACCTTCATAATTGTTTTCCATTGTGTCACACAGTCCCAAACCATATGTCACAAAGCGAATCGTGTGAGTTTGAATTAAATACAATTAGACAACGATACTACTTAATAGCACAAAATGAGAACCCTGGATATCATATGGCAGCATATGCTAAGTAGCGTTAGTGAACTCAATCCACCACAGCCTATACTGCACTTGAACTTTGGTGATTTCTTGCCTCTTAGAATGTGAATGGGGAAAATAGTCTATAAAGTTTTGTCAACATTTGACATTACCCTGCATGAGACATGAGGGGTGCATATGTAATAAGAGACAAGAAAGCATGTTATTACACCAGTACCTTAGTGATGTCCTTTTAGTTCAGCATGGCTGGGGAATGCTGTTGGTCTTTCTGGCCTCATGAGGACCCAAAAATGCATCCGTGTGCTAAGACTACCTTTAGTAGACTACTAATCCTGTACCATAGGATATATTGGATGTTTTAATTTTTAGAAGACTTGAAGACCCGGCCACCAAGGAACACAATGGCTGATACAGTCAAAGCTGATACTGGCATGGTTATCACACAACTGAAAAAAGCAGTGCAAAATTGAAAAACATGGAGGGAGGGAGCCTTTTGGGTCGCCAAGGGTCGTGAACGACTAACAACAACAATTATCAGGGTTTTTCAGATTTTTGGACTTTTTTAAATTAAAGTCCCTTTCGACATCTCATGTCCACAGAAATACTGGAGCAAGTCGCGTACCCAACATCTTTTCTATTGAGTGTATATACAGTTGTAATGCTTTCACACAGGAGCGCTAATCGCTCACTGAATGGAGGTGGAGTGCACCAGAGATCTCTTCCGAGCACTTGCCTCCAGTCAGGTTAAACAGGCAGACATTCATAGATGAACGACTGCCTGCTTACGCAGGCCAATTATCGTTGTGCTTTCATGCCTGCATAAAAGGAACAATGATCAATAAGTCAACAGGTTATTGTTTGCCATGCCGTCGCTGGCTGATTTAACACTGAACGATTATCTTTCTGTTTTGCACAATCAAGCAATTAACGGAGCAAAAGTTGTTCCATGTAAAAGGCAGAATACAGTGTATCATGTTTCCCCTAGATTATTCCTTTAAAATCTTCCTAAAAAGGTAATGTGTCTTCTATATTTTTTGCTAATTTAAAACCAGATAATGAAACAAATCTGTTTACATTTTCTGATGGTAGAATTTTTTTATTCCATTGTCCTCACATGACTAAGGGGGGGCTATTTAGTCTTAGCTACATTTAATAGCATAATATGCCTTACAATAACGAAGAGGTTCCATAAACACAATGGAAAGCCCGGTATGCAGCCAGCTGTGATGTCCTGTGTGTTCTGATAATTTTCTATGATTATTAGGAATAACGTTCTCAAAAGTTTGTGCTACAGTAACTCTTCTGTGGGATCAGAAAAGATGAACAAGCCTGAGCTTCTCATGTGTATCAATGAGCCTTAAAAACTCAAGATACTCTCACTAGGTTCACAGGTTCCCCTTCTTTAGGCTACTTTTAGTACTATGTTTCCCGAAAATAAGACCTACCCCAAAAATAAGCCTTACCCTGATTTTTGGTGATTTTGGGGGGATGCTTGAAATATAAGCCCTAGCTGCATTACGTTAAAAAAAGCAATACATTACCTAGCAGGCTCAGTCCGGGTCCTCCAAGTGTTCTCCGGAGCTCCAGCGCACTTTCTGCAGTCCTCGGCCACCCACAGAAGATCGCTTCCTGGTTACGAGATTCATAAATCCAGCCTCCAGAAAGTGATGGCTGTGATTGGTTCTGGAGTGCTGCTCAGCCAATCAATGCAACACTCCATGAACCAATGTGATGGCTGTGATTGGTTCACCTAGCACTGCTCTGCCAATCAATGCAACGCTCGGTGAACCAATCACAGCCATCACTTTCTGGAGGTGGGCTTTATGAATCTCGTAACCAGGAGGCAATGTTCTGTGGGCGGCAGAGGACTGCAGCAAGTGCACTGGAGCTTCAGAGAGCAGCGGGAGTACCCAGACTGAGGCTGCTAGGTAAGTATAATAAGACATCCCCCAAAAATAAGACCTAGTGCCTCTTTTGGGCCAAAAATTAATATACAACAATGTCTCATTTTCAGGGAAACATGGTATTTACTAACCACTGCATCCTGGAAACACCCCACAAGTCCCATTGTTTTGGACACAGTTCGACCCTTGTCAGAGTTGCTCAGGTACCCATTTTTCCTAATACTAAGACATCAACTTCAGTTTCATTCACTTTAACTATCAGTGGTTTGAATATTATGGCAGACTGGTATATACAGAAGTAGCCACTATTTCTGTGCAATCAGTACTATGTAATCAATTTCTTAATTAGCGGCTTTCATAGTCCATAAGAACATAACGTTTTGCATCTAAATTGCTGCTTAAGTCTATTAGATTGACAGTACACATAAACTTTTTCTGTTTGTCCTGCACTAGGCATGGAGTCTGCAAACCATCTGATATTAAGTCGCTACTATGTACGTCTACTGGCATATTGGGTATTCCGCATAGAACATGCGGTATGCTTGCTGTTGGGACGCATTGGCATAATAGCGATATTCTTTTATGCCAGAAGAATTCTTGAATGATATTAATCGGCACAAGTTTGCAAATCCGGACAACATGAAAAGCTCCAATCACTTTCATGTTCTGAACTTTTGTAATTAACTTTTAGTATCAGTACATTGTCTTTTTGGGAATTTAAAATTGGGAATCTCCTCACAAGCAGTAGTAATCATTCTCGTAGGTCATGGTTTTTAATGAAGGAGAACGGCTCAGCAAATAAAACCAATGATAATTGCTTTTCTGAAATTCCAGCTGTGAGGACAGACAAAAACAACCATCATTGTAATATTAAAAAAACTATAATAAAAGAACAAAAAAAAGTGTTCCACAGCGCAAGATCAACGGATCACCGACAAGGAACAAAAGGACAGCATTCACTTGCATGAGTTGCACTGATGGAGCAACCTGTGTAGAGGCGATAAAACAGCTGCAGCCCCTAACAGGGGATTTGGACAATCCGACCACAAGCGCACTGAAGGAAGGAGGACGAAAAGCAGAGGACCACATTGCTGCGGCACGGGAAAGCTAAATGGGATGAAGGAGAATCCGTTATTTGGACAACACATTTCAGCATTTAAATAACAGATTCTCCTTCATCCCGTTTGGATTTCCTGTGCAGCAGTGCTGTGGTCCTCTGCTTTTCCTCCTTCTTCCTTCAATATTAACCCTTTCCAATCCTCTTTCTGATGTCCTCAGACATTCTGATTGAAGGCTGTACAGCTCCGATGTCAGAAGACGTCCGGCAGGGTATTCTTACTGTATATTACTGGCCGCTCTGTTGTCGGGGGCCTCTCCAGCATGTCCCATACTGCAGTACTGGCTCTAGCCAGCAGATCGCACCATTGTATAATATCAGAAAGGAAAAAAAATTCCTAGGAAAACCTGAATCCAAAATTGGATTGCAAAGGGTTAAAAAAAACAAAAAAAAACAACATTTCTTTCTTCATTTCTTTTCAAGTCTTCAACTTGAAACAGACCCCTGTGCGGGTCGAAACGTCATGCTGTGCTCGGTTCTTGGAGAAATAAAGGAGCATCAATATTGATGCATTTTAAATGAAAGCACTCTCTATGCTGTTCTTATCTTTTTTGCATGGGACTTATCGTGTCAATGTCTAGTCGGTGTCTTGATTGTAGAGTATGCGTATTGCATATCTGCAAGCATGAAAGGGTTAATGTCTGGGTCATGTCTGTAAAATGTAATATTATGTGTGTATCGTTTGTGGTCACGCGATAGTGTTATGTATATATGTTTGCAAGAATGGGAGAAGAGAGATAGTGAGTGAGCCAGATGGAACGGTCTGTGTGCGGAGTATAGAGGAGGCCGAGCGACTTTGTTGTGCTGAGCCTGGGCCCGTTCAACCCAGGAATCCTAGGTTCTACTGCTGAGTGCTGAGAGAGAGAGAGAGAGAGAGAGAGAGAGAGAGAGAGAGAGAGACCATGTCATAGCAAAAAGAAGAGAGAATGTGAGTGGTTGCCAGTGGAGAGAGAGAAAGTAAGTACCGGGAGTAATGGAACCTACAGATAACTCGGACTGTGATGGTACCCCATGAGCTCCACCGAGATGTAATACTTGTAAACTGTGATTTCTATACCTGTTCAGCAATTGTTAGTAACTTTATGCAAGCGATTAAGTAAATGGACTAGATCAACCGTTTTTCCGGTTTTGTTCCAAAATATACTCTTCAGGTGTTGGACTACTTTATTCATTCACAAGATCCAGCCCTGGAGAAGGAATGGTGGCGTCACAAGTGACAACTGGACTTAAGGTAACCGCCACTTACTACCCCCTCTGATCTCCCACAGCAGTAACGTGGTTGGGTCCCGAGCTACCTTTAGTGGGAAGAGATGGTAGAGCCCCTTGACAAGGCCTTTCCCTATCCCAGCTGTCTTCTCGGCTGTGGGCCTGCTCCTTGGATGTTGCAACATCAGCATGCAGTTTGCCGTTTTTCTGTTCCGTTTGAAAAGCAGGAAAAAAATGTATCTTGTAAAATCCGTATTCATTTCAATGGATCTTTCTTTCTTAGTTTCTGTTCCACTTGGTTTCCGTCTTTTTAATGGAAAAAAAAGACTGACCTGCAGGACTTATTTCTGTCCAAGATAATGGACACCAAGTGGAGTGGACCTTTTTTTCAAATGTTAATGAGTCACAAATCTTGCACGAATATGAACCCCATTCTTTTGAATGGGGTCATATACATGAGCGATTTTTTTCCCCCCACATTGCATTGTGGTGAGGAAAAAAATAGCGGCATGTCCTATCTTTGGGCGTTCTCTCTGAAAACAACGCCCATTTATTTTCAATGGGGCCAGAAAACAATGGGAAACACTTGTCAATCTTCCAGCGTGGCTAAAAAGCAACGTCAGAGGGTCGCAACTGTACTTAAGTGATGGGAGACGTTTTTTCACACAAAAATGCCTCCCATCTGTGGGGACATCCCATGTGCAAGAGAATGATATGGGCCTGATATGGCGCTCGACCATGTAAAACTAGCCAAAGTCTGGATGTCCATTCCTTGTCCGACAGCATCTATAAAGGACTACCTGTTTACTGTAAATGGAGCTGGGTAGCTAGAAGAGATTTCCGTCTGCTCTGCCTCCATTCATCGAACCAGGGGCATAACTATAGGGGATGCAGGGGATGCGGTTGCAACTGGGCCTTGAAGCCTTAGGGGGCCCATAAGGCCTCTCTTCTCCATATAGGGAGCCTACTAGTATGAATAAAGGATTGTAGTTGGGGGCTCTGTTACAAGTTTTGCATTGGGGCCCAGGATCTTCAAGTTATGCCTCTGGGTATGGGTAAAGATGGAGGGGAGCCCGGCTGAACTTTTGCACTCGGGCCCCTGAGCCTTTAGTTACACCCCTGCACCAAACGATTTTTGCTCCTGCATTTAAGCAAAGCAACAATAATCGCTGGGACGAGTGTTGAGCACTGACAAGCGTCCTATCTGAAAGGACCCCAAGAGGATAAGGAAGATATGATATCAGATGCCAGTAGACCAGAGAATGTCAAATTATGATAATCAAAATCTGCTGTATTAATCCCCACATTATCTAAATTGTGATGCATATAAAGCCAATAATTCAGACTAAAATCATAAAATAAGTATCTAGAAAGAGGACAATATCAGACAGACCCACATAACACAATTTAGAAGATAAGCAGATAAACTTGTTCCATTTATAAAATAACTCAGATGTAATTAATTACCCTGAGTTATCTTACAAACTCACTGCAAAGTACAAGACCCAAGTCTGACTGATAGCCCTACATTATTCTTCACCATGTTTCCCTGCAGTCATATCCTGGACTGCAATTCATTAGGAAGGTTCTCCATTAACATCTATTATGTCATACGAGTAACTGAGTGTCTAACTAGATCAATGTGCAGTAAAATCCTAGAGATATGCAGCACTCATGAAGTTACAAGGTCATAGATAAAGCTGGAGAACCGGCATGTCCCATCTGGACAGCACAGGATATCTGTTATGTTTGAGAGACGAAATTGGTTTACATCCGACGCCATCTGTTACAGACATGCCTCCAGCGCCTGTTATGATGGCGCAGCATGTGACATAGGAGTTGAGGGAATCCCATTCTAGTCTTGTGATGAAATCAGGAGATTTTATGCTCAATAAGCCTCCCTCTATGAATCCTGCCTATTACTCTGATGTATCACTCTTAGGGGCGGTATACAGAACGATAATTCCACCCCTTTGGGTGGCTTTACTTGTCTGCATCTCCAAGTACAAACCAACATTCCCCTTATTTTAGTAACCCAATCACTGGCGTAACTATAGGGGATGCGGTTGCACCCTGGCCCAGGAGCCTTAGGGGGCCCATAAGGCTTCTCTTCTCCATATAGAAAGCCCAATACTCTGAATAAAGCATTATAGTTAGGTTTTGCTTTGGGGCCCAGGAGCTTCAAGTTACGCCTCTACGTTAAGGGGTTAAGAGAAGTTGGGGGGGCCCCCAAGATAAGCTTTTGCACCTGGGCCCATGAGCTTTTAGCTACGCCCCTGAGCCCAATGGTATACAGTAACAATGGTAAGTGAAGACAGTGATCCAACCCTCAAGTGGCAGGATATTTTTTAGCCACATTGCAATCAATGACAGGTCCCATTTTACAGAATATCACAGCATATCAGACATAAAAGGCAGAATATCAAATTCCTTCTAATTTTGAAAAAATTCCTAATTTGCAGCATTTTTTTCACACCTGCCTAAAACTTTTACACAATATTGTATATTCCAGTGTCAAGTGATTCCAAAGTCAGCTTGAAATGGGATTTTCTTTTGCTGAACATTTAGTACTCATTTTTGAGAACCTGGGCCCATCACAGAATGTTCCAGTACTTGGGTGTACCAGTCTGATTCTATGTGTGTTATAAGGAAAGGAGTGTATATCACTCCTGTTTTTTTTTTAATAATTAAAACCAGTAGCTGATAAAGATGCTATATTTTAATCCATCTTTCTGTTTTTATTTTCTGATTGTGGACTTTTTTTATTCTATATTCTGTACAGAATTATGGTGGCAGCCATCTTGCCCTAGCTACTGTTAATGGCATATAGATATATGCTTTACAGCAGCCACATAAACTATAGGAAACAAGAGACAGGTAATATTCATTGACTTTTATAGGAGAGTGTTGTGGGCATGCTGCGTGACCTGTGCAGGCCAGGGGGAGGAGGTGAGCTTTGATCATGACCTACTGTGAATGGTGGATCCTGTCTTATCTATATGTAGGCGTTACCTGTCACTTTAATCTGCTGTGAAGAAAATGAATAGGAAATATCATTCTATTATGAATGGAAAAACGGTAGAATTTTTCAATATATAGATAATGATGTAGAAAATAAAAAACACCTAAGAAAAATCCTAAGAAACACGTTTAGCATGAAATAAATAATTTAAATAAGATGTCGCTTTCTGATAATAACTTATTCCCTTTAAGGTATACTTGTTTTGTATGGTTAAGGCCTTCCATGTAGATGATCTTTATAAAGAGCAGCATACAGTACTGGTTTTAGACACTAGTTGGTGCTGTACGTGAACACACATGCCGTCTGAATATGTGCTAGACCCATGCTTTTCTCTTAAGTATTCTCCATGTTTGTATATGACATTAGTTCAATGAAAGACTACAGAAAAGAGGAAAGGAGATATAAGATATGGAGGAGGAAGAGCTAGACAAAACTCCAGACGTTGTAGTG
The DNA here is from genome assembly GCF_035609145.1 of Eleutherodactylus coqui. Lineage (NCBI taxonomy): Eukaryota > Metazoa > Chordata > Amphibia > Anura > Eleutherodactylidae > Eleutherodactylus > Eleutherodactylus coqui. The sequence goes on along the minus strand of NC_089844.1, from coordinate 58,123,295 downwards.
AAATGTAAAAGAAAAGTCAAGATAAAAAAAAGGGGCAAAAGCAGACAAGTAGTGAAGACAGTGGCATACTGCCAATGTAAGCAGGCTACACGACTGCTATGGGGCCAGCAGCATAAACTTCCATTACATTCATACTGCTCTGTCTGTCCAGGTGGCTCCTCCCCTTCCTTCTTGCTCTCACTGTAGTACTACCCAGAAATAGAGGAGGTAGCCTCTGCTCTGAGTCTGCAGTGTGAATGTAAGTGAAGATTATGGTGCTGGATGTTCAGGGAAAAAGGAGGCATAGTGAGGACACCAGTGCTTTGAGGAGCTACAGGGGGACACCAGTGCTTTAAGTGGCTACATGGGGGCACCAGTGCTTTGAGGTGCCACAGGGAGACAGCAGTGCTTTGGGGACAAGAGGGAACACCAGTACTATTGGGAGCCATACCAGTGCTTTGAGGAGCTACAGAGTGGACATCCGTGCTTTAAGGACCACATGGTGACACTAGTACTTTTGGAGTAAACTGAGAGATTCATTAGGCGTAGTGGCAGGATGGGAAGATTGTTCAGAGATGAGTTGTGGCTGGAGCAAACCTTCATGGTCATGTAGGCCCAAATAACGAACAAAAACAGACTTTACCAATCAAAAAAACCACCACGTGTTATCACTGGAGATAACTGCACTGTAATCACTGTATAGAACTTGTATCTGGCTATTATATGGTGACTGCATTATTTTTTCGTATCCTTGAACTGAACTACTATATCAAAACCCACCGCATTATAGATACGCTGCCTCTATTATATTATATATTTTTTTGTAAATGGAGGGGCCAATTCTAAGTTTCGCTTTGGGGGTCCCATTATTTCTATATACGTCCATTGAGTGAAGATATTTGTGTTCTTTGTGTCATTCGTGTATAAATGCTGGCAAACCTATGAAGCAGACAAGTGTCAAGTAGTTCTTCAGTGGGAGGTTTGTTTTGTTCAAGTTGAATTAGAGCCCTGCAGCGAACAGAACATGATTTTTTAAACTGTTTTTTTGAAGACAAAAGAAACTAGAAAACCTGATGTTCAGTATAAGAAGTTAGCGCTTTGTATAGATAACTATGTAGGTTGGCAGGATTAGAGGTAAGAACCTGCTTGGCTAGGACCATTATAGCAATGTACATATGTATATTAGTGTAGATTCTGTAAAACAGGGTAGACCTAAACACCAATGTCTCTTCAGGATACAGTGACTTCAATGGTTTTAAGTCTAATGGATGATTGTTTTTGCCAGGGTATATTTTTAATGAAGTTGATGAAGGCTAGATACCCATGGCTCCCCGGCTGTTGTTTAGCTACATCACCCAGCATGGTCTGTGATGAGTAAAAATAATAAATGAGGGAGTCTGAAAAGCTGACAGAGTAGTGATTTATCAACAGCTGGAAATCCACAGGAAGAAAAAGTGTTATGGAGAAAAATTTAGGGAAATGTTTTTGTTTCCTGTTTTACTGTACTAAGAAAACATAATGTAAGAGTAGGCAAATCACCAAAATTATTTTCAGGAATATCTAGAATAATTGAGCACCTTGTTCACATGTTAGAACAGTAGAGTCCATTGTCAGAAGGACATCATGTTCACCAGGGTCTGGTCAGGGGTGGGTACTTATAACAACAATGTTTTTGGAAAAATACGTATGGTAACTCTTCAGCTGTGCATAATTCGACAAAACATTTGGTATATAGAAGTACCTACACTTAATTATTATCATGGAAAAGGCAGCTGTACCATATGAATATCCCTTCCCATGGTGACAGCATATTAGACACATAAGGACCGTATGTGACCCTTAGACTTCTATTTGGGCATCCCTGGACCAGCATCTTGCTCATCTATTTTCTGGACTCTTAAAGTTTTCAAATGTCATATTTCACGATTTTATGATCACCACATTTATCAACAAGTCGTCTTTAGACTTGGAAACCTAATTTTAAAGTTGTTTAACAATTATTAGAGTCCATAGGAAATACAATATGGACTATTATATAATGCCTTTTCCCTGAATTTCTACAGTGTAGCAACTCATTGCAAAAAAAAAATCAAGCACCTAGATACATTTATCAGAGTCGAATGAAACTTTATATGTGATTTCAACTTTGATGTGGTTCCAACAGACACAGACCTGTAACGATGGTGCCAACTGTCTCTGTATGGCAGACAATGAAACAATTGGAGCTACTCGTGCTTGTTGGACTATCTTCTCTTCTAGTGGTCTGTCAAGGGCGTCCTGAGCCTGGTCGCCATGTGTGCCCTCACACATTCATTGGTTCAAGCAGAGGCGTACGTTGATGCTTCTGGACCCCAATGCAAAATCTGTAATGGGACCCCCAAATATAATGCTTTATTCATAGTACTGGGCTCCCTATATGGAGAAGAGAGGCCTTATGGGCCCCCTAAGACTCCTGGGCCCGGGTGCAACCGCATCCCCTGCATCCTATATAGTTACACCCCTGGGTTCAAACACCTTCTAACAGTCCAGTCAGAATGGCCCAGTTGGATGGTAGTTTGTCACTACGACCATCTAGCTTCACGTATTCCAATAATGTGCTCCCTCCCAAACTATGTTAACTGGGCGAAATATCTTCCATTGCATCATAGAGCGTCTAGTGCTCAACAAGCTCAAGCGGAAAAAGAGGTCCACTACACACAAGTAGAAAATCCATGATGTTAACTACATATTTGTTAAAGATGTCAAGCAAATCAGCCACCTACACAGTGACATAGGTTTTAAGACATAGAAATGGTTAAACATAGTTTCCTCCTGCTTGCCAACTGGCAATCACTAGGCTGAAAAAGCTATAGAAATAGCATGATCATTCCAAAAGAAATAATGTTCGTAAGGCAATAACTGCAAGGCGCAGCTTACCCTGATCAATCTCAGCTCAGCAGGGTACTAGGCAGCTTTGAACCGAGGCATGGAAAAAAACAGATCCTCCATTAGCTGGTTAGATCAATAGCTCTTTGAAGAGCAGAGTCTTTAAAAATATATCTATATTAACTCCTTCAAAGAACTGGTCATACATGTATTGCATACATATGCATTTGCTTCTAAATGCATTCTCTTGAAAGGCCAGATAATAATAATAATAATATTCTACATAGTTTGACAAGTTACTCAGCATACTGTAATATGTAACATACACCAAGAGCATTCTGGGTGGATCTGGGCTACTACACCCCAATCCTGCTACATACATGAATGTGATTGCTATTTAATATTAAATTTTGATTGCTCCGCCTTCCTTCTATGAATCTGCTGTGAAACCTTTAAATTTGTCAGAATCTGTGTATGTCCCATTGCTTCATCTAAATTGAATTGACTCTATTTGTACTATATGTATTTTCCTCATCACCTCCCCCACATAGTTTTCTCCCTGTCTCATCTTAGTGTTGCTGGACAGTTTGTTTTTGTAAGAGGGCAATAAAGCCGCCCCCATCTTGTTCATCAGCCATCTAAAGGTGGGTCAGCTGGTTTACTAGTGAAATGTAACAAGCCACTCCCAGCTGAAGTCCTATAGCCAGAATTTTAAAGTCAGTTTTATCCTCCATGCCTCACCAGAGGCTGCCTCACCTGATGTCTCCAGCACTAAGTGTCCAGCAACAAGTGTTTGATGCTGTTGAATGATGCAGTTATACAGTGCAGTGCGACAGAACAGGAGACAGGTAACATGCACAACTGTCCAAAGCCTGGAGGGAAATGCTCTCCTCTTCGCACTAATCTCCTTCACCATCCTCTTTTCAAGCCTTAACACTTTCTTCCAACGCCCAGGCCCAACACACTCCATCCACATCAGCCCCTCCCTCCTTTCCTCACCTATGTATGGCTCCCAGGCACTGTTCAACTTCCTAAGACGCCTTCAACCCCAATACTGCAAAGAAACACCTCAGCCACCAACACAAATCACCTAGCCATGCGCTCACCCTTGCTACTCTGCTATTCCTAGCTGCAGGGGACATATCCCCCAACCCAGGACCACCCCGTACTGTTCCCTACCAAAATGCCCCCCCTGCCCCATTTAAATGCGCCCTATGGAACTCCCAATCTGCATGTAACAAACTCCCAACTATCCATGACCTTTTCACCAGTAAATGCTTGAACTTGCTCGCCCTCACGGAAACCTGGATACAGCAGTCCGATTCTACCTCCCCCGCTGCATTGTCCTATGATGGGCTGCAGTTCTCCCACACCCCTAGATCGGATGAAAGACGCGGCGGAGGAGTAGGCATCATCCTCTCCCCGAACTGTACCTTCCAAGTCATTTCCTCAGCTTCCTCGCTTACCTTCCACTCCTTCGAAGTCCACACCCTGTGACTCTTCCGCCCACTGCCTCTGCATGTCACAGTTATTTACCGCCCCCCAGGTCCCACCCGCCTGTTCCTAGACCACTTTACTACCTGGCTCCCCCACTTCCTATCCTGTGAAATCCCAACCCTCATCTTTGGCGATTTCAACATCCCTACTAACGACTCTAGCTCCTCATCTGCCTCCCAGCTTTTAACACTTACCTCCTCCCTTGGCTTATCACTAATCTCTGACTCCCCCACTCATAGAGATGGTAACACTCTCGATTTAGTTTTCCTCCGTCTCTGCTCTGCTTCTCACTTTACTAACTCCCCACTTCCACTCTCAGATCACAACCTTCTCTCTTTCTCCATCTCTCCTGACCCTCCTATCTATCGCACCTCTAGGAACCTCCAGTCTGTCCGCACTAAACAGTTTGTCGAAACTATTCAGTCCTCCCTATCGCCTATCTCTCGCCTCCCCTGCCCTAACCTGGCAGCCGAATACTACCACACCACCCTCAGCCGTGCCTTGGATGAACTGGCAACGCCTGTGACACGGGCTGTCAAACGCAGACCACTGCAACCCTGGCTCACGTCCAAAACGCGCTTTATCCGGCGGTGCTCTAGGTGCGCCGAGCGGCTGTGGAGAAAGTCAAAGCTGCCAGCAGACTTTTCCACTTCAAATTCATGCTTAAAACCTATAACCTAGCCCTTCACCACGTCAAACAAGTTTATTTCACCTCCCTTGTCTCCTCACTATCCTACAACCCCAAACAACTCTTTGAGACCTTTCACTCCCTCCTCAGCCCCAAAGAACAGGCCCCTGTAACAGACCTGACTGCTGGAGAACTAGCTGCCTACTTCAAAGACAAAAATCGACAACATTTGAAAAGAAATCTCTGAAAGCTGCATGCTTAACCCCGATACCAGTTTCATCAGCACTGCACCCAGCACCTACTCACTATCTACGCTAGAACCAACGACAGAGGAAGAAGTCTCCAGGCTCCTTTCCGCTGCCCGCCCCACCACCTGCGCTAGCGACCCTCTCCCCTCTCACCTCCTCCGGTCCCTTTCCCCAGCTCTCATTACTCACCTCACTACAATCTGCAACCTCTCCCTAACCTCTGGCACTTTTCCCTCCTCATTCAAACACTCCATTATATCCCCTCTGCTTAAAAAACCAACCCTGGACCCAACTGATGCTGCCAACTACCGACCAATCTCAAACCTGCCCTTCATCTCCAAATTACTGGAACGCCTGGTCTACTCCCGCCTTACCCGCTTTCTCTCTGACAACTCACTCCTTGACCCCCTCCAGTCTGGTTTCCGCTCTCTACACTCGACTGAAACTGCCCTTACAAAAGTAACAAATGACCTGATGACTGCAAAGTTGAGAAGTGATTACTCCCTACTAATCCTCCTTGACCTGTCTGCTGCATTTGACACTGTCGACCATACCCTCCTTCTCACTATGCTCCACTCTTTTGGTCTAAAGCATACTGCTCTCTCCTGGTTCTCTTCCTACCTCTCTGGCCGCTCTTTCAGTGTTTCCTTTGCTGGTTCTATCTCTGCTCCACTTCCTCTCGCTGTTGGGGTACCCCAGGGCTCGGTCCTTGGTCCCCTTCTCTTCTCTATCTATACTGCCCCAATTGGACGAACCATCCACAAATTTGGCCTCCAATACCATCTCTATGCTGACGATACCCAATTATACACCTCCTCTCGTGAGATCTCTGGACCAGTCCTCCAAAATATCACCGACTGTCTGTCCGCTGTCTCTAACACTATGTCCTCCCTTTTTCTCAAACTAAACCTCTCTAAAACTGACCTCCTTGTCTTTCCACCTTCTAACCGACCTCCCCTCAACATCTCTATTCCAGTGTCTGGCACCATCATAACTCCCAGACGGCATGCCCGATGTCTTGGGGGTCACACTGGACTCTGACCTCTCCTTTGCCCCCCATATCCAATCTCTGGCCCAAACATGCCACATGCACCTCAGAAATATTGCTAAAATACGTCCATTCCTAACCACGGACACGTTAAAGACGCTCGTGGTTGCCCTCATCCACTCCCGGCTTGACTACTGCAACTCGCTACTCATTGGCCTCCCCCGCACTAGACTCGCTCCGCTCCAATCCATACTAAATGCAGCAGCTAGACTCATTTTTCTATCCAGTCGTTATGCACGAAATTTCAGACGTGCCTTAAAAACGCACCTCTTCAGGGAAGCATACCAAATCTCCTGACCTAGTCCCTCGCCCCTTCCTATGGTGCCCCACCCTGTTTGCCTTCTAATAAATGATCTGTACATGAAATTTCCTATTGCCCGTGTTCCCCAACCCCTGCACCTCCTGTACCACCCTCAACCCATTTGTGTCTAACCCAATGTACCTCATATTGTAATTGTTGTATTGTTTTGCATTTATCCATGCCTGAAAGCGCTGCGGAATAAGTTGGCGCTATACAAATAAAGATTATTATTATTATTAATAAACTTTCTACATTCTCATAAAAGAAACCTTGATATAATAAACTTCCATTTGTTAGTGAATCAAAAATGCTGATGATGTGACTCTATGCAGAAAAACCCAAATAATCCTAAATATTTCTAAAAATTCAGCATGCCAGGGTAGCATGGCACCAAAGTGGAGATGCAGCCTTAAGAGAGGAATTTGATAAGCAACATGAAATTTGTAAGCAAAAACATTTTTTCACGTAAATAAAAAATATGCCCTAATCAAAGAAATTTAGCCTTCTGGGTTGATCGTTTCCAGGAGTGTACTTGCTATGAAGGCAGCTGATCCTGATACTATGAGAGCCTTGGAGAAACAACAGTCCAGCCCCGGTTGGTCCCATACCATTTGTTATTAAGTTGTAAGAATTTGTGCAGCAAAGAGGAACTGCGTTGCTAACAAACAATATTGTAGGGAGTTGATGGAAGGTCTGTAAAAAGGTTGCGGGGATTAAAGCAAACACCAGGCTCTTCTATATTGGGTGTTGAAATACAGAACCATCAGGTTGAGGATGGGAGGGCAACGTGATGCATCCTATGGGCCCTTCTCTTTATGTACATCATTGATGGCTTCTGCTATAGAGTGCTTGATATACAATTTACAAATCCCATCAAGGGAAGGCCTGTTGTTTAGAGATGAGCGAACATGTTCTTCCGAGCTTGATATTCGTGCGAATATTAGGGTGTTCGGGATGTTCGTTATTCGTAACGAACACCATGCGGTGTTCTGGTTATTTTCACTTCCTTCCCTGAGACGTTAGCGCGCTTTTCTGGCCAATTGAAAGACAGGGAAGGCATTACAACTTCCCCCTGTGACGTTCAAGCCCTATACCACCCCCCTGCTGTGAGTGGCTGGGAAGATCAGGTGTCACCCGAACATAAAAGTCGGCCCCTCCCGCGGTTCGCCTCAGATGCGGTGTGAGTTAGATGAGGGACAGTGCTGTTTGTACCGGAGCTGCTGTAGGGAAAGAATTGGTAGTTAGTGTAGGCTTCAAGACCCCCCAAAGGTCCTTATTAGGGCCACTGATAGCTGTGTGTTGGCTGCTGTTAGCAGTGGCAATTTTTTTTTTCTCAAAATCGCCTCTGCAGACCGTTGCACCTGGCATTAGGGACAGAAGTGCTGCATAGGCAGGGAGAGTGTTAGGAGTGAGTGTAGCCTTCAAGAACCTCAACGGTCCTTTCTAGGGCCATATTTATCCGTGTGCAGTACTGTCCAGGCTGCTGTTAGCTGTGCTGCATTTTTTTTTGCTTCTCAAAATCGCCTCTGCAGACCATTGCACCCTCCATTGATACTGCAGGGAAAGAATTGTATAGGCAGGGCCACAACACAGTTATTATTCATAGAATATACGCAGTGCTGCCTTTTGGTGGAAAAAAACTGAAAACAAATCTATTTGTCCAGCCTCTGTCCGTCCTAAGGGCTGTGGACACGTGTGAGCTGCGTGAACAACATTGCTAAATCAGACGCACCCAGCTACGCTTTACTGCTGGCTTCGCCATTTGCTTTCCTTAATTGGGAAAAAAATACCTGCTCTCCAAGAGTTATAATAACTCTGCTACCCTCACGTTCTGTGACACATAGGCAGGGACACAGCACAGTTATTAAACTTCTCATGTTCATTGAATATACGCAGTGCTGCCTTTTGGTGGAAAAAAACTGAAAACAAATCTATTTGTCCAGCCTCTGTCCGTCCTAAGGGCGGTGGAGACGTGTGAGCTGCGTGAACAACATTGCTAAATCAGACGCACCCAGCTACGCTTTACTGCTGGCTTCGCCATTTGCTTTCCTTAATTGGGAAAAAAATACCTGCTCTCCAAGAGTTATAATAACTCTGCTACCCTCACGTTCTGTGACACATAAGCAGGGACACAGCACAGTTATTAAACTTCTCATGTTCATTGAATATACGCAGTGCTGCCTTTTGGTGGAAAAAAACTGAAAACAAATCTATTTGTCCAGCCTCTGTCCGTCCTAAGGGCGGTGGACACGTGTGAGCTGCGTGAACAACATTGCTAAATCAGACGCACCCAGCTACGCTTTACTGCTGGCTTCGCCATTTGCTTTCCTTAATTGGGAAAAAAATACCTGCTCTGCCAGAGTTAATAACTCTGCTATCCTCACGTTCTGTGACACATAAGCAGGGACACAGCACAGTTATTAAACTTCTCATGTTCATTGAATATACGCAGTGCTGCCTTTTGGTGGAAAAAAACTGAAAACAAATCTATTTGTCCAGCCTCTGTCCGTCCTAAGGGCGGTGGACACGTGTGAGCTGCGTGAACAACATTGCTAAATCAGACGCACCCAGCTACGCTTTACTGCTGGCTTCGCCATTTGCTTTCCTTAATTGGGAAAAAAATACCTGCTCTGCCAGAGTTAATAACTCTGCTACCCTCACGTTCTGTGACACATAAGCAGGGACACAGCACAGTTATTAAACTTCTCATGTTCATTGAATATACGCAGTGCTGCCTTTTGGTGGAAAAAAACTGAAAACAAATCTATTTGTCCAGCCTCTGTCCATCCTAAGGGCGGTGGACACGTGTGAGCTGCGTGAACAACATTGCTAAATCAGACGCACCCAGCTACGCTTTACTGCTGGCTTCGCCATTTGCTTTCCTTAATTGGGAAAAAAATACCTGCTCTGCCAGAGTTAATAACTCTGCTACCCTCACGTTCTGTGACACATTAGCAGGGACACAGCACAGTTATTAAACTTAGATAATTCATTCACTAGAGGCAGTGGGGCCTTTCGTTTTCCAAAAAGGGCAAAAATTATATTTGGCCTGCAGTCTTGCGCCAATTTATTTCCTGCCTGTGAAATCAAATCACTGGTAATACAGCATGCTGAGGGGTAGGGGTAGGCCTAGAGGACGTGGACGCGGCCGAGGACGCGGAGGGCCAAGTCAGGGTGTGGGCACAGCCCGAGCTCCTGATCCTGGTGTGTCGCAGCCGACTGCTGCGCGATTAGGAGAGAGGCACGTTTCTGGCGTCCCCACATTCATCGCCCAATTAATGGGTCCACGCGGGAGACGGTTATTAGAAAATGAGCAGTGTGAGCAGGTCCTGTCCTGGATGGCAGAAAGTGCTTCGAGCAACCTATCGTCTACCCGCAGTTCTGCGCCGTCCACTGCTGCCAATCCGAATCCTCTGTCTGCTGCTCCTCCTTCCTCCCAGCCTCCTCACTCCACTACAATAACACCTGCTCAGGAGCGGGAACACTCCCAGGAACTGTTCTCGGGCCCCTGCTTAGATTGGGCAGCAGCGGTTCCTCTCCCACCAGAGGAGTTTATCGTCACTGATGCCCAACCATTCGAAAGTTCCCGGGGTCCGGGGAAAGAGGCTGGGGACTTCCGCCAACTGTCTCAACAACTTTCTGTGGGTGAGGAGGACGATGACGATCAGACACAGTTGTCTTGCAGTGAGGTAGTAGTAAGGGCAGTAAGTCCGAGGGAGCAGCGCACAGAGGATTCGGAGGAAGAGCAGCAGGACGATGAGGTGACTGACCCCACCTTGTGTGCAACGCTTACTCAGGAGGACAGGTCTTCAGAGGGGGAGTCAAGGGCATCAGCAGGGCAGGTTGCAAGAGGCAGTGCAGTGGCCAGGGGTAGAGGCAGGGCCAGACCGAATAATCCACCAAGTGTTTCCCAAAGCGCCCCCTCGCGCCATGCCACCCTGCAGAGGCCGAGGTGCTCTAAGGTCTGGCAGTTTTTCACAGAGACGCCTGACGACCGACGAACAGTGGTGTGCAACCTTTGTTGCGCAAAGCTCAGCCGGGGAGCCAACACCAACAGCCTCACCACCACCACCATGCGCAGACATATGATGGCCAAGCACCCCACAAGGTGGGACGAAGGCCGTTCACCGCCTCCGGTTTGCACCCCTGCCTCTCCCCCTGTGCCCCAACCTGCCACTGAGATGCAACCCCCCTCTCAGGACACAGGCACTACCGCCTCATGGCCTGCACCCACACCCTCATCTCCGCTGTCCTCGGCCCCATCCAGCAGTGTAGTTCAGCGCACCGTTCAGCCGTTGCTTGCGCAAGTGTTCGAGCGCAAGCGCAAGTACGCCGCCACGCACCCGCACGCTCAAACGTTAACCGTCCGCATAGCAAAATTCATCAGCCTTGAGATGCTGCCGTATAGGGTTGTGGAAACTGAGTCCTTCAAAAGTATCATGGAGGCGGCGGCCCCGCGCTACTCAGTTCCCAGTCGCCACTACTTTTCCCGATGTGCCGTCCCAGCCCTGCACGACCACGTCTCCCGCAACATTGTGCGCGCCCTCACCAACGCGGTTACTGCCACGGTCCACTTAACTACGGACACGTGGACAAGCACAGGCGGGCAGGGCCACTACATCTCCCTGACGGCACATTGGGTGAATTTAGTGGAGGCTGGGACAGAGTCAGAGCCTGGGACCGCTCACGTCCTACCCACCCCCAGAATTGCGGGCCCCAGCTCGGTGGTGGTATCTGCGGAGGTGTATGCTTCCTCCACTAAAGCACCCTCCTCCTCCTCTGTCTCGCAATCAAGATGTGTTAGCAGCAGCATGTCTCCAGCAGTCGGTGTCGCGCGGTGTGGCAGCACAGCGGTGGGCAAGCGTCAGCAGGCCGTGCTGAAACTACTCAGCTTAGGCGATAAGAGGCACACGGCCCACGAACTGCTGCAGGGTCTGACAGAGCAGACCGCTGGCTTGCGCCGCTGAGCCTCCAACCGGGCATGGTCGTGTGTGCCAACGGCCGTAACCTGGTGGCGGCTCTGCAGCTCGGCAGCCTCACGCACGTGCCATGCCTGGCCCACGTCTTTAATTTGGTGGTTCAGCGGTTTCTGAAAAGCTACCCACGCTTGTCAGACCTGCTCGTAAAGGCGCGCCGGCTCTGCGCACATTTCCGCAAGTCCCACACGGACGCTGCCACCCTGCGCACCCTGCAACATCACTTTAAGCTGCCAGTGCACCGACTGCTGTGCGACGTGCCCACACGGTGGAACTCTACGCTCCACATGTTGGCCAGGCTCTATGAACAACGTAGAGCTATAGTCGAATACCAACTCCAACATGGGCGGCGCAGTGGGAGTCAGCCTCCTCAATTCCTTTCAGAAGAGTGGGCCTGGTTGGCAGACATCTGCCATGTCCTTGGTAATTTTGAGGAGTCTACCCAGGTGGTGAGCGGCGATGCTACAATCATTAGCGTCACCATTCCTCTGCTATGCATCTTGAGAAATTCCCTGCAAACCATAAAGGCAGCTGCTTTGCGCTCGGAAACGGGGGCGGGGGAAGACAGTATGCCGCTGGATAGTCAGGGCACCCTCCTGTCTATTTCTCAGCGCGTACAGGAGGAGGAGGAGGAGCATGAGGAGGATGAGGAGGAGGGGGAAGAGACAGCTTGGGCCGCTGCTGACGGTACACCGGCTGATTGCCTGTCATCTTTTCAGCGTGTATGGCCTGAGGAGGAGGAGGAGGAGGAGGAGGATCCTGAAAGTGATCTTCCTAGTGACGACAGCCATGTGTTGCGTACAGGTACCCTGGCACACATGGCTGACTTCATGTTAGGATGCCTTTCTCGTGACCCTCGCGTTGCACGCATTCTGGCCACGACGGATTACTGGGTGTACACACTGCTCGATCCACGGTATAAGGAGAACCTGCCCACTCTGATTCCCGAAGAGGAAAGGGGTTCGAGAGTGTTGCTATACCACAGGACCCTTGCGGACAAGCTGATGGTAAAATTCCCAGCCGACAGCGCTAGTGGCAGAAGGCGCAGTACCGAGGGCAAGGTAGCAGGGGATGTGCGTAGATCGAGCAGCATGTACATCCCAGGCAGTGCAACAGTCTTTAAGGGCCTGGCCAGCTTTATGGCTCCCCACCAAGACTGTGTCACCGCTCCCCAGTCACGGCTGAGTCGGCGGGAGCACTGTAAAAGGATGGTGAGGGAGTACGTAGCGGATCGCACGACCATCCTTGGTGACGCCTCTGCCCCCTACAACTACTGGGTGTCGAAGCTGGACACGTGGCCTGAACTAGCGCTGTATGCCCTGGAGGTGCTTGCTTGTCCTGCGGCTAGCGTCTTGTCGGAGAGGGTGTTTAGTGCGGCTGGGGGAATCATCACCGATAAGCGTAGCCGCTTGTCAACCGACAGTGCCGACAGGCTAACACTCATCAAGATGAACAAAGGCTGGATTTCGCCAGACTTCTGTTCTCCACCAGCGGACAGCAGCGATACGTAAGCAATACGTAGGCTGCACCCGCGGATGGAAGCTACGTTCTCTCTCACCATCCAAAACGGGGACATTTCTGCTTCATCAATCTGTGTCTAATATTCCTCCTCCTCCTCCTGCTCCTCCTCCTGAAACCTCACGTAATCACGCTGAACGGGCAATTTTTCTTAGGGCCACAAGGCTCACTCAAATAATTTTTCTGAACAATTTTTATAAGTTTCAATGCGCTTAAAAGCGTTGGAACTTTAACTTGAACCAATTTTTCGTTACACTGGGCTGCCTCCAGGCCTAGTTACCACTTAAGCCACATTAACCAAAGCGATTCACCTGCCATCTTGGTTGGGCATGGCCAATTTTTACTGAGGTACATTAGTACTGTTGGTACACCAATTTTTTGGGGCCCTCACCTACAGTGTAATCATAGTAATTTCTATGTTCTTCGCCTGCACTCATGGTACAGAAAGGTGTGTGGGGTTGGCCTACAGTTTAGCTACATAAATGTAACTTGTGCCTTGGCTATACTAAGGCTACTGAAATGGAACGAAGACTGCGCTCCCGCTATACTGCTGCTTCAGAATTGTTAATGGGGCCTGTCCTGAGTGCTACTATTGCTTACATGGAACGAAGACTGCGCTCCCGCTATACTGCTGCTTCAGAATTGTTAATGGGGCCTGTCCTGAGTGCTACTATTGCTTACATGGAACGAAGACTGCGCTCCCGCTATACTGCTGCTTCAGAATTGTTAATGGGGCCTGTCTTTAGTGCTACTATTGCTGACATGGAACGGACACGTGGAGAGGACACGTAGTGCCTCAAAAACATCCCCCTCCTCCTCCAACAGGGAAAACATTGTTGGCAAATGCCTTTGCATTGGTTCGTCTGGTGGCAGTCCAAGAATTTCACCTTTACCGACACAACAAGAGAGCCCCCACACCATCCCCCCGCCACGGCCCACTTAATCCTGGCCACATTCCGAAAACCAACAAAATACAACCGTGCTACTAGGTCCGCAGTCACCACCACATTACCACCAACGCGGTTACTGTTAAGGTGCATATAACCATGGACACGTGGTGAGGACACGTAGTGCCTCAAAAACATCCCCCTCCTCCTCCAACAGGGAAAACATTGTTGGCAAATGCCTTTGCATTGGTTCGTCTGGTGGCAGTCCAAGAATTTCACCTTTACCGACACAACAAGAGAGCCCCCACACCATCCCCCCGCCACGGCCCACTTAATCCTGGCCACATTCCGAAAACCAACAAAATACAACCGTGCTACTAGGTCCGCAGTCACCACCACATTACCACCAACGCGGTTACTGTTAAGGTGCATATAACCACGGACACGTGGAGAGGACACGTAGTGCCTCAAAAACATCCCCCTCCTCCTCCAACAGGGAAAACATTGTTGGCAAATGCCTTTGCATTGGTTCGTCTGGTGGCAGTCCAAGAATTTCACCTTTACTGACACAACAAGAGAGCCCCCACACCATCCCCCCGCCACGGCCCACTTAATCCTGGCCACATTCCGAAAACCAACAAAATACAACCGTGCTACCTGGTCCGCAGTCACCACCACATTACCACCAACGCGGTTACTGTTAAGGTGCATATAACCACGGATACGTGGAGAGGACACGTAGTGCCTCAAAAACATCCCCCTCCTCCTCCAACAGGGAAAACATTGTTGGCAAATGCCTTTGCATTGGTTCGTCTGGTGGCAGTCCAAGAATTTCACCTTTACCGACACAACAAGAGAGCCCCCACACCATCCCCCCGCCACGGCCCACTTAATCCTGGCCACATTCCGAAAACCAACAAAATACAACCGTGCTACTAGGTCCGCAGTCACCACCACATTACCACCAACGCGGTTACTGTTAAGGTGCATATTACCAGTCTGACTGGGGCATGCAGACACCTTGACAGAATGAATAGTGTGTGGCACATAGCTTCCCCATTGCTATGCCCACGTGTGCAGCTCCTGATGGCGGTGGCACAGGATTCTATTTCTCATTGCTTCTGTACAGCATTGTGGGCTATCGCCCCGCCCCTATTAAAGAGGGTCGCTGCCTAGCCGTGCCAACCCTCTGCAGTGTGTGCCTGCGGTTCCTCCTCATGGCAGACGCACTTCTAAATAGACATGAGTGTGGCGAGGCATGAGGGCAGCTGAAGGCTGCGCAGGGACACTTTGGTGTGCGCTGTGGGGGGGAGGGGGGGCGGTTGGGCAGCATGTAACCCAGGAGAAGTGGCAGTGGAGTGTCATCCAGGCAGTGATTGTGCTTTGTTGTAGCTAGTGTGGTGCTTAGCAAAGGTATGCCATGCTAATGAGGGCTTTTCAGAAGTAAAAGTTGTTGGGAGGGGGGGGGAGGCCCACTCTTGCCGGTATTGTGGCTTAATAGTGGGACCTGTGAACTTGAGATGCAGCCCAACATGTAGCCCCTCGCCTGCCCTATCCGTTTCTGTGTCATTCCCATCACTTTGTTGAATTGCCCAGATTTTCACACATGAAAACCTTAGCGAGCATCGGCGAAATACAAAAATGCTCTGGTCTCCCATTGACTTCAATGGGGTTCGTTGTTCGAAACGAACCCTCGAGCATCACGGGAAGTTCGTTCCGAATAACGAACACCCGAACATTTTGGTGTTCGCTCATCTCTACTGTTGTTCAACTTTTTCCGATACTTCATACTCTTCAGGATTTATAGCAGTCCGTTAGTATCTACAGCAGTTATAGAAAAAAGGGTTGCATATCAACAATAGTGATTCCCTAAAATATATCTGACTGAAGGGAATCTGAAAGAATTGACATATTGTTGCCTACAGACCTTTTTATGTGTTGAACCTTTACTTGCCATGATAATAAGATGAAACATGCCAGTCTAATTTCTTATGGTTTGAAGTATTGATCAGCACTGGGGTTCACCAGCTGAGCTAAAATTGTAAATGCCATATGTATAAATAGTGCAAACATGGTATTGGAAAACAGGAATGCGTTTTTTATCCTGATATACTGTACAAAGGATTTCTGACATTCCTGGCTTTCCCTGCTGCATATTATTCATGTCATAAACATGGTAGAGATATAAAGCTATAGATCTTCCTTGGGAACCGTAGCTACATGTTACGTGTGCTGCTGAGACATGTTGTACTACTGTGCTTCCAGCAGCACAGCACTCTCAGGGTTAATGATTGAGCTAGCTGGGTGTGATACTTCCTGCTAGCCAGTCACCTGGGTCTGTGCTCACATATAAACCCAGCTCCTGGTCAGTCTGAAGCTGGTCTTGTACTGTTTGGATGTATCTGTGACATGTGTCTTGTTACAGCTTGCTGTGTGATCTGTGTTTTGTGGTTCATGTCTTGTTTGCTATGTCTGCAAGTCCCGGCAAGGCCCCTCGTATCTTGCAGTCCCTACACTAGCAAGACACATCTACTAGAGGGCCCTAGGGGCCAACCTAGCACAGACATAGCAAACAAACTCAGCAGACCAAACTGACACAAAATAAACGGACATGAACCGCAAGGCACAGATCACACAGCAAGCTGCAACAAAATACATAGCAGGTAACAGGACACATGTCACAGATACATCCAAACAGTACAAGACCAGCTTCAGACTGACCAGGAGCTGGGTTTATATGTGAGCCCAGATGCAGGGGATTGGTTAGCAGGAAGTACCACACCCAGCCAGCTCAATCATTAACCCTGAGAGTGCTGTGCTGCTGGAAGCACAGTGGTACAAAATGTCTCAGCAGCACACGTAACACTACAGTTGCAATCAAAATTATGCAGCCCTATTGCAGATTACGGTTATTTGCCGAATTTATAAACATTCAGCTGTTTGCAAAAAAAACAATCAAACAAAAACTATTTAAATAGCTCAACACAACTAATATAGCAAATATTTTCTTCAAATTCAACACAAAATGCCACTTATGATGACTACTGCAGTTGTAGAATTATTCGACTCCCTGAATAGAACCCATCATAAAAGCACACAGTTGCAAATCAGGTGTTGTCTCAAGCACACCTGATGCAACTAATCAAGGGCTTCATAAGTTGCATCAGGTGTGCTTGAGAAAAAAACATATCAACTACCTGCACTGGCTTGGGCTTTGTTGAATGTGAGATTTCATTGCATGTTAGAAATATGGGCAAGTTAAGAGAGTGGTCCAAAAACGTTAAGAAAGAAGATTGTTGCCTTGTACAAATAAGGAAATGGATACAAAAAGATAGCAAAGGCAATGAATATTCCTATAGATAGAGTTGGAAGCATAGTTCAAAGTTAAAGGATCACTGGCTACAATGCCTGGACGTGGCAGAAAAAGGAAGCTATCACCAGATTTATGAGAAGGCAAGTGGCCAAAAACCCTTGGGTGACTACAAAAGAGCTGCAGCAAGATTTGTTGGCAGCAGGCACTGAGCTTTCCATTTGTATAGTAAGGTGCATACTAAACGTTGAATGTCTTCATGCACAAACTCCGAGACATACACTCGTACTAACCTAAAATCACAAAGAACAGTTGGCTCCAATAGGCTCAAAACTACATAAATAAGTCACAGATGTTTTGGGATTCTCTTCTGTGGATCAATCAAACAAAACTGGAATTTTTGGGGCCTATGAAAAAGGAAGATGCTGAAAAGAATGGCCCGTCTACAGTGAAGTATGGCGGTGGTTCAGTGATGCTCTGGGGCTGCTTTGTTTCTCTGTCACTGGAAAAATGCAGTGTTTGTTGGACAATATGGATTCAATCAAGTATCAGGAAATCCTAGGAGAAAAGATCATGTCTTCTGTGAGAAAGCTGAAGCTTGGGGCAATGGACTTTCTAACAGGACAATGATCCCAAGCATACCTTAAAGTCCACCAAGGCTTGGTTTTAGAACTAGTCATGGAAGATCCTGGAATGGCCGTCACAGTCGCCTGACTTATAGAAAACCTTTAGTGGGAAGTGAAGGAGGTTGTTACAACATGCAAAACCAAGAATATTAGTACACTGGAGGCTATTGGCCATGAGCAATGAACTAAGATTCCCTAGGAATGCTGTCAGAAGCTGCTGTCTGTTTGTGCATCATTTCTTTAGCAGGTTATAACAGCAAAAGGTGCTCTACTAAATACTAAAGACGCTTGTCATGAAGGGATGGAACAATTCTGAGACCACATAAAGTCCCATTTAGAAACAAGGATTATCACTCAAAATTCGCTCAAAAAGCCACCTTTTGAGTAATAACCATTGCATCTAAATGCGCGGCTATCATGCACTATTCGTTCATCGGTAATTTCTAGCAAGGTAGAAATTTGTGATGACCCTTATCAGCGCCGAATGCTGATCTTCTCAGCGGGCCACACTGATAGCTTTCACTTGGTATCACACTGGCAGTTCTCAGCGGGACACCAGCTGAAAGTTCTGAGAACAATGCAGCTGTTTGCATATACAAAACAGCTGCTTTGTTCTCTGAGCTATTGCAGCAGTATTCCACTCCGCCTGCATTAACTCTTAAGTAGCTAATTAGCTACTTAGAGTTATGCAAAGATGATTGCTCAAAACGGTCACTCAAACTGTCGTTTGAGCGATTATCTTTCAGTGTAAATGGGCCTTAAGTCTTTAAAAGTGGCATTTTGTGCAACGGCAGAATAACATAATATGTGGATCCCTTTCCGGTTATCATAACCATGGCCTCAGGCACATTCACACTTGAGATGGATATACGGAAAAGTGGCATATGTCACCAACAAAATTACAGCGGAAAAGTTTGTAAATCTGGCAAATAAACTGAATTTGTAATGGGGGTTGAATAATTTTTACTGCTGGTGTAAAAGTTTTACATAAACTTTCCACTGTCTACACAACCCTACTCGCTGCACCTATATGTAGAGGTAAAGCTGCTTACAATCACATGCAACTATTGGCAGGGTTATTGTATGCTTTGCACATTGAACACAATAAACAATGAAAACAAGATAGAACATTATAACAGAATTGGTTACAGATGCTCGCATTACAGTGCCTCAATGAAACAGCTATTTGGAGGCACTGTATAGCTCAATGCAAAAATGTACAGCAACAATCAAATGATTTCCCTATGTAACAATAACGCTACTATTATAGAAACATAACCATACAATTATCACCAAAAATGTAAGTAAAATGACTGCAGCACTGTAAGCTGAACTGAGGTATAGCGTGAATTGGGCATGAACCGTGAACATTGCATGGTTCATGTCATTAGGATATAATGTGCAGCTAGAAATGACATATGGCATTGCAAAACAAAAATATTGTATCACTTGTCTACTTGACTTCTGGTTTCCAGATGGCAATGCATTTGAAGGATCCTTATTCTGTGAACCTTTTGCATGCATAATACATTAGTATGCTCTAAAGATCAGGGTGGCATTCCTGCTGCTCCCAGAGATTTGAGAACATATATCCAGTGATAGCAAAGTCAACACTCACAGAAAGTATTTCAGGCAAGCAAAGGAAGCGGCATCTGGGAGGCAGACAAAAGGTGTTGGCCTGGAAGGATCCCTGTCACCACCTGCCATCTGATCACTTTCTGAAACGTTGATACGCTGAATCATCTAATTAGAAATGCATGATTTGGCCTTTTTGCAATATTGGGCTCAGTTCGTAATTTTATGGCAATACGTTTTCTGCAAAAGGCAATTGCCAAAGTGAGTTGTGGTTTTCAGTACAAGTCTATGAGTTATATTTGATGGGGCTTGTTTTACTGTTAAGAAGATAACTATAAGAAATAATTTAATCTAATTTCAAACTATTTTGGTATAAAAATTTAGTGGGAGAAAACTGAAACTATAAAAATACAAAAGAGATCCCGTTCTAATATTTTATGCAATTCAGATCCACTCTTGAGATCTACTGATCAAAAACTTATGGCTCCCACTCAATGTCTCATAAAGGCACTATCACTGGTTAAGGGTACTTTCACATCTGTGGCAGGGGTTCTGCTACCTGCTCCATTCAGGGAGCAGGAAAGGGGAATCCCCTGGCCGAATGGATTTGTCTTATGACAAAACTGAACAGACCCCATTGACTATAATGGGGTCCGTTGGTTCCCACTCAGCTGCCTGGCATTTTACATGCAGCGCTATTTCTTCATGTATTGTGTGTCGGATCTGTGACGGAATCTCAGAACGGAGGTTCCAGTACAGATGTGAACTCGGCCTTACGGACCTCTTTCTAACAGTGACTTTTAGGCCTCATGTCCACGGGGAAAATCAGGCCCACCCCGGATTCTTCATGGAGAATCCCGCAGCGGGTCTCTCCTTTCCCACGGACATGAGGCCTAAAAAGAGGAATTTACTCACCTGTCTGGACACTGCGGACCTGCCCTCCGTCGCGGCCGGATCTTCTTTCTTCAGCCCGGTGGATGTGTTTGGCACGCCGGCAGCGTGCCGCGCGCATGCCCCGAGCACTCAATTTTTTTTCGAATTCCTGCTCTCCTATGCCGGAGAGCAGAAATTCAGGCGCGGGTGTACCGTGGATCCGGACGGCTTCCATAGGCTTCAATAGAAGCCTGCGGGAGACCCGCACTAAAATGGAGCATGACGCGTTTTTTTTCCCGCACACGCAATCCGCGCCTCAAAGGGAAAATGACATCCGCAGGTATTTAACTATGGGGCGCGGATCCGCGTGCGGGAAAAACGCTGCGGATTTTAAATCTTCCTTTTACCATGGACATGAGGCCTTACAGTGAAACAAAGTGTTGGCTCTAATGTGTAAAAAAACTCATAGATACCAGATGGACTACCGGCGTGTCTAGAGCTCCGTGTGCTTCTAAGCTGGTGAACCTGGTTTTTCCGTTGAAGAGGAGGTGAGGGTTTGTTTTGATGACTACATATAAGTGAATTTTAGAAGCTCTTAACATTCTTCTCTACATTTTGTCCATTTGTGAGAACAAGGTCTCATCTCTAGAAATAGTGCTAAAGCCTGGTTACAGTTTGTTCTATTCCCATCAGCTTGAACTCATACTAGTTGTCAGGAAACGTAGAGTGATTAAAGGATTAATTAAATGCCATCCTCCAAATCAATCAGCTATCTCCCTCGAATACGTTTAAAGCACTTAGGTCAAGGCTTTAACTGAACCCTTATCCTCAACATATGGGATAAGCATCTGATCGGTCAAGGTCCAAACATTGGTAAACCCATTGATCACAAGAACATGGACCCAGTGTCCTCCCATATGAGCTGTGGTGATAGATGGAGGTGCAGGCAGTTCGCTAACGCAGCAAAGTAAACTTTAGAGAATAATACATAAATATTTACAGTACATCACTCCAAAGGCGGGTTCATATATTTTAACGTTACAATACTCCTCAGAATAGAATAATCTTGCTAAATAAAGAGCAACCAAACAGCCACGAACATACAAATATTGTTCACAATATTCGGCATAACGTGTCCAAAGTGACAGTAGAAGGCATATTTAGCTCCAGTCTTTCCCATATATGCCCGACCTATACAAAATTTTGACGACTCTCTCCAAAATGGTTATGATTAATATACATTTGAGGCTCAAACTGTAATTTCTCTCTGGCTGCTGCTGCTGGGATTCCACATCCAGCTTCCTTCTGTCTTGGTCATGTAGATGTTCCTTAGCTACACACACTTAGCCCATGGCATATATACCACATGCAGGGGCCTAACACATCCTTGACAACATCTGGATGGAATTCTTTCTCCAAATATATTCTTCTAGCAACTTTCTTCTATTTACCTAAACAGCTCACACTTTTTGGAACCACCCATTGGAATTCCTCAGTAAATGCGTTGAAGCTTGGTCTGGAATATTGCTGTCTGTGGCTTTATCACAGTATCACATCTGATTCCAAATTCAAAAAGCCCTTTTCTTCTGTTCTATAACTTGTGCCTTGCTGCACCATTACATACATATTAAACATACAGAATCCCATCACCCTTTTAAATACCTATTAGAGATGTGCGAGCGTACTCGGAAAAGCACTACTCGCTCGAGTAATTTGCTTTATCCGAGTATCGCTGTGCTCGTCCCTGAAGATTCAGGTGCCGGCACGGAGCGGGGAGCTGCAGGGGAGAGCGGGGAGGAACGGAGGGGAGATCTTTCTCCCTCTCTCCCGCCCGCTCTCCCCTGCTCCCCGCTGCGACTCACCTGTCAGCCGCAGCGGCACCCGAATCTTCAGGGACGAGCACAGCGATACTCGGATAAAGCACATTACTCGAGCGAGTAGTGCTTTTCCGAGTATGCTTGCTCATCTCTAATACCTATGCAAGCAATTTACGTAATTGAACACACTTTATCTCTATGCAAGGACTTGCACTATAATGGTGGCACCATTAGCACTGTATGGTACATTAACCCTTTTAGGTAGTCCCAGTAGGTCCAAAACTCCCACGCTGGCCAGGTATTATGTATCTAACATAACTCAGTAAACAGAATTCGCTCACGATTCCTCTGGAATACTTTCAGTGGCCCTTCGCTTTCATCAACGGACACAGTGCAGACCATTGCAATACCTGCTCTGTCTCTGCTTCCTGGTAATGGTGAGGAGGGGGACTCCCCCAACTCCCGTGCACCCTGGGATCCTCAGTGCCTCTGGGACAGCCACTCATCCATTTTCAGCGGCTGCCTTTTCAACACCACCACTTCAGTACCAGGAAATAGCAGGGAGGGAGAATCTTTACTCCCACGTGTGACCGAAATGCACTTACATGCATGTGAACAAGCCCTAGGGGCACAGGCACACAGATGGGGTTTTTTCAGTCTGATTTTTAGGACCAAATAGTCTGAGTAAAAAATAATTTTAGCATATTCTAGACCGATAATAGGACATGTCAATGTGAAGTTTCCAGCACTTCATGCAGCACACAAATAGGATGTCCCTGTGCTGTCCAAAACAAGTTGTGCGAGCATATCGGGATTTTACACATTCATTTGCATGTACCCTTAGACTGCGAATACATACAGTTTTTGATGTAGTTCAAAGGGCAGTCTTTGATGTAGATTTTTGAGCCTGAGCCAGAAATGCATCTAGCGGGAAGAGGAATGAGTTCTGCCTTTATACTCCCACTCATTTTGATTCTGTTTCTGACTTTGGCCTCGGTCACACGGACATTTTTTGGTCCGATTTGCAGACGCACTTGCAATCTGCAGATATATAGATCCAATGCATAGCAATGGGATGGGTCACATGTTCGTTTTTGATGCGGGTTTGTCGATAATTACATAACACACCGATTCGCAGAACGCATGTAACTGCGTTCTGCACAAATCGGTGCTTGTATATGCGCTCAATGGGGCTGGCGGCAGCAGTTCAGGAGAACTGCCGGCCGGACGTGGCTGAACTCCGGCTGTAGCAAAAAGGTGAGTATACTTTTTTTTTTTTTTTTTTTACGCATTTTCAGGATGCTTTTCAGGGAAGGGCTTATATTTTAAGCCCTTCCCTGAAAAATTATACAGCGCTTGCCAGCAGCCCATTGCTTTTAATGGAGCCGGCTGTATTGCCGGCTCAATTGAATTCAATGGGCGAACATGGTTCTCCTCTGCCACAGCTGTGGCAGAGGAAAGCGGGCAGCGCTCGGCCCTTTCGCTGAAAACGCTGCTGGGTGCAGATTTTTCAGCGAATCATCAGCCTCTGTCATGCGATTTGTGGATGCACATCCGTTATGCGATCCACAAATCGTGCGAAAAAACGCCCGTGTGGCTGAGCCCTTTGGCTCAAAAATATTCCCCCACAAACTGTAGCGTAATTCAGAAAATAAAAAACGATGTCTTAGTCACGAATAGAAGTACAAGAACCGATAAAAAAACACAACTGGCCCGTTTACACGTCTGGAATTGTGGCGGATTTTCTACAGTGGAAAATCTGCACCAAAAAACGATACAAAGTTTGCGCGAAAAACGCATCAAAATCAGCACCATTGATGTGGATTTTGATTCTGACCCAGAACAGACTTCACTCCTTCAACTGAAAGGGTAAGATCTGCTGTGGATCCATGTCAAAAAGCACGTTAAAATCCACATCAAACGGTGCAGATTTTGATGTGGATTTTGGTGCAGATTATGCTTTGCTTATTCTGCAGATGGATTTTGCCCATTGACAGGCTTAATCTGCATGCAGATCTATGGCAAAATAGTTGCAGACTTCTGCTGCAGTTTTATAGGCGAATTCCACGATGGAATCCACTGTGTCAACTGTTAGGAGGAGACTTGCAGTTGCCGGAGGGGGCAACTGGAAGTCCTTACAACCAACACTGACATCAACATGCCCTTACTATAACTATCTCGTCTACTATTTGTTGCATTGTGCTAGTTTTTGCTTTGTTTCTGTACTTGTATGTCTAAATAAATAGTAATCATTTTCTTAACTATGCATACAAGGCTTCCTATCTGCGTCAGAACCTCCGGTCAAAGGTTCCATCAGACATCCGGCTCAAAATACAGGAAGAGATGGCACGGCATGCGACACTTTTTCTTCCATCCAAAAGCCAAGCAGCTGAGCAGAAAGCGGACGGATCCCATTATAGTCAGTGGGGTTCATTCGGTGCTGTTTGGTCCTGTCCAGAGACGGAGCCATTCAGCCAAGGGATTCCCCTTTCCTGCTCTCCAAACAAAGCTAGAAAGCGAGAGCCGAGTGCAGAGTGAAATCACCCTTAGGGCTTAAACAGACAAGCGTATATATCCAAATTTGCACACTTCCCTTAGACCTCTATGGGGCTCTTTGGTACGCAAACATGCACAAGGTAGAGCAGGTCCTATTTTTCGTGTCCACAAAAACAACGAGTGCCAAAAAAGTAAGTGAGAATGGACTCATTGAACTCAAGCGTTATGTGGGCGGGATTTTCTCATCTGTTTAAAGGAGATGTCCCGCGCCGAAACGGGTTTTTTTTTTTTTAAACCCCCCCCCCCGTTCGGCGCGAGACAACCCCGATGCAGGGGTTAAAAAAACCACCCGCACAGCGCTTACCTGAATCCCGGCGGTCCGGTGACTTCAATACTTACCGCTGAAGATGGCCGCCGGGATCTTCTACCTTCGTGGACCGCAGCTCTTCTGTGCGGTCCACTGCCGATTCCAGCCTCCTGATTGGCTGGAATCGGCACGTGACGGGGCGGAGCTACACGGAGCCGCTCTCTGGCACGAGCGGCTCCATAGAAGAAAGCAGAAGACCCGGACTGCGCAAGCGCGGCTAATTTGGCCATCGGAGGGCGAAAATTAGTCGGCACCATGGAGACGAGGACGCTAGCAACGGAGCAGGTAAGTATAAAACTTTTTATAACTTCTGTATGGCTCATAATTAATGCACAATGGACATTACAAAGTGCATTATTATGGCCATACAGAAGTGTATAGACCCACTTGCTGCCTCGGGACATCTCCTTTAAGCCCTAGTATGTGCAATCTGTAGTAGGTGATAAAAAGTATAACTCTTATGCCCCATTCAGACGACTGTATTACACCCATGTTTGTATTCCGGATATACCGCCCAGACATAACACGATTCTAATAAACCGACGTCGCAGTACCATCCATTCTGTTAAATGAAAAGTTTCACTTAGCAGAATTTATACAATTAAGAGTCAATCATGCACTTTTAGAATACGGATGATTGTGTTATACTTATTGAAACACACGACTGAATACTAAAACGGAATATTAATTAGAATTTCTAATTTCCCTATGCTATCTGGAAGCAGCAGCGCTGTGCCCTCAGTAGCTCTGTGCAGTAGTCACATGGAAGTCATATTTGGGTTTCTTGGGTTTCTGAAAGTGAAGGATAGAAGAGATGTAGAGATGAGCGAACGCGTTCGTCCGAGCTTGATATTCGTGCGAATATTAGGGTGTTCGGGATGTTCGTTATTCGTAACGAACACCATGCGGTGTTCTGGTTACTTTCACTTCCTTCCCTGAGACGTTAGCGCGCTTTTCTGGCCAATTGAAAGACAGGGAAGGCATTACAACTTCCCCCTGTGACGTTCAAGCCCTATACCACCCCCCTGCTGTGAGTGGCTGGGGAGATCAGGTGTCACCCGAACATAAAAGTCGGCCCCTCCCGCGGTTCGCCTCAGATGCGGTGTGAGTTAGATGAGGGACAGTGCTGTTTGTACCGAAGCTGCTGTAGGGAAAGAATTGGTAGTTAGTGTAGGCTTCAAGACCCCCCAAAGGTCCTTATTAGGGCCACTGATAGCTGTGTGTTGGCTGCTGTTAGCAGTGGCAAATTTTTTTTCTCAAAATCGCCTCTGCAGACCGTTGCACCTGGCATTAGGGACAGAAGTGCTGCATAGGCAGGGAGAGTGTTAGGAGTGAGTGTAGCCTTCAAGAACCTCAACGGTCCTTTCTAGGGCCATATTTATCCGTGTGCAGTACTGTCCAGGCTGCTGTTAGCTGTGCTGCATTTTTTTTTGCTTCTCAAAATCGCCTCTGCAGACCATTGCACCCTCCATTGATACTGCAGGGAAAGAATTGTATAGGCAGGGCCACAACACAGTTATTATTCATAGAATATACGCAGTGCTGCCTTTTGGTGGAAAAAAACTGAAAACAAATCTATTTGTCCAGCCTCTGTCCGTCCTAAGGGCGGCGGACACGTGTGAGCTGCTAGAACAACATTGCTAAATCAGACGCACCCAGCTACGCTTTACTGCTGGCTTCGCCATTTGCTTTCCTTAATTGGGAAAAAAATACCTGCTCTCCAAGAGTTATAATAACTCTGCTACCCTCACGTTCTGTGACACATAAGCAGGGACACAGCACAGTTATTAAACTTCTCATGTTCATTGAATATACGCAGTGCTGCCTTTTGGTGGAAAAAAACTGAAAACAAATCTATTTGTCCAGCCTCTGTCCGTCCTAAGGGCGGTGGACACGTGTGAGCTGCTTGAACAACATTGCTAAATCAGACGCACCCAGCTACGCTTTACTGCTGGCTTCGCCATTTGCTTTCCTTAATTGGGAAAAAAATACCTGCTCTCCAAGAGTTATAATAACTCTGCTACCCTCACGTTCTGTGACACATAAGCAGGGACACAGCACAGTTATTAAACTTCTCATGTTCATTGAATATACGCAGTGCTGCCTTTTGGTGGAAAAAAACTGAAAACAAATCTATTTGTCCAGCCTCTGTCCGTCCTAAGGGCGGTGGACACGTGTGAGCTGCTTGAACAACATTGCTAAATCAGACGCACCCAGCTACGCTTTACTGCTGGCTTCGCCATTTGCTTTCCTTAATTGGGAAAAAAATACCTGCTCTCCAAGAGTTATAATAACTCTGCTACCCTCACGTTCTGTGACACATAAGCAGGGACACAGCACAGTTATTAAACTTCTCATGTTCATTGAATATACGCAGTGCTGCCTTTTGGTGGAAAAAAACTGAAAACAAATCTATTTGTCCAGCCTCTGTCCGTCCTAAGGGCGGTGGACACGTGTGAGCTGCTTGAACAACATTGCTAAATCAGACGCACCCAGCTACGCTTTACTGCTGGCTTCGCCATTTGCTTTCCTTAATTGGGAAAAAAATACCTGCTCTCCAAGAGTTATAATAACTCTGCTACCCTCACGTTCTGTGACACATAAGCAGGGACACAGCACAGTTATTAAACTTAGATAATTCATTCACTAGAGGCAGTGGGGCCTTTCGTTTTCCAAAAAGGGCAAAAATTATATTTGGCCTGCAGTCTTGCGCCAATTTATTTCCTGCCTGTGAAATCAAATCACTGGTAATACAGCATGCTGAGGGGTAGGGGTAGGCCAAGAGGACGTGGACGCGGCCGAGGACGCGGAGGGCCAAGTCAGGGTGTGGGCACAGCCCGAGCTCCTGATCCCGGTGTGTCGCAGCCGACTGCTGCGCGATTAGGAGAGAGGCACGTTTCTGGCGTCCCCACATTCATCGCCCAATTAATGGGTCCACGCGGGAGACGGTTATTAGAAAATGAGCAGTGTGAGCAGGTCCTGTCCTGGATGGCAGAAAGTGCTTCGAGCAGCCTATCGTCTACCCGCAGTTCTGCGCCGTCCACTGCTGCCAATCCGAATCCTCTGTCTGCTGCTCCTCCTTCCTCCCAGCCTCCTCACTCCACTACAATAACACCTGCTCAGGAGCGGGAACACTCCCAGGAACTGTTCTCGGGCCCCTGCTTAGATTGGGCAGCAGCGGTTCCTCTCCCACCAGAGGAGTTTATCGTCACTGATGCCCAACCATTCGAAAGTTCCCGGGGTCCGGGGGAAGAGGCTGGGGACTTCCGCCAACTGTCTCAACAACTTTCTGTGGGTGAGGAGGACGATGACGATCAGACACAGTTGTCTTGCAGTGAGGTAGTAGTAAGGGCAGTAAGTCCCAGGGAGCAGCGCACAGAGGATTCGGAGGAAGAGCAGCAGGACGATGAGGTGACTGACCCCACCTGGTGTGCAACGCTTACTCAGGAGGACAGGTCTTCAGAGGGGGAGTCAAGGGCATCAGCAGGGCAGGTTGCAAGAGGCAGTGCAGTGGCCAGGGGTAGAGGCAGGGCCAGACCGAATAATCCACCAAGTGTTTCCCAAAGCGCCCCCTCGCGCCATGCCACCCTGCGGAGGCCGAGGTGCTCTAAGGTCTGGCAGTTTTTCACAGAGACGCCTGACGACCGACGAACAGTGGTGTGCAACTTTTGTCGCGCAAAGCTCAGCCGGGGAGCCAACACCAACAGCCTCACCACCACCACCATGCGCAGACATATGATGGCCAAGCACCCCGCAAGGTGGGACGAAGGCCGTTCACCGCCTCCGGTTTGCACCCCTGCCTCTCCCCCTGTGCCCCAACCTGCCACTGAGATGCAACCCCCCTCTCAGGACACAGGCACTACCGCCTCATGGCCTGCACCCACACCCTCATCTCCGCTGTCCTCGGCCCCATCCAGCAGTGTAGTTCAGCGCACCGTTCAGCCGTCGCTTGCGCAAGTGTTCGAGCGCAAGCGCAAGTACGCCGCCACGCACCCGCACGCTCAAACGTTAACCGTCCGCATAGCAAAATTTATCAGCCTTGAGATGCTGCTGTATAGGGTTGTGGAAACTGAGTCCTTCAAAAGTATCATGGAGGCGGCGGCCCCGCGCTACTCAGTTCCCAGTCGCCACTACTTTTCCCGATGTGCCGTCCCAGCCCTGCACGACCACGTCTCCCGCAACATTGTGCGCGCCCTCACCAACGCGGTTACTGCCACGGTCCACTTAACTACGGACACGTGGACAAGCACAGGCGGGCAGGGCCACTACATCTCCCTGACGGCACATTGGGTGAATTTAGTGGAGGCTGGGACAGAGTCAGAGCTTGGGACCGCTCACGTCCTACCCACCCCCAGAATTGCGGGCCCCAGCTCGGTGCTGGTATCTACGGAGGTGTATGCTTCCTCCACTAAAGCACCCTCCTCCTCCTCCTCCTCCTCTGTCTCGCAATCAAGATGTGTTAGCAGCAGCATGTCGCCAGCAGTCAGTGTCGCGCGGTGTGGCAGCACAGCGGTGGGCAAGCGTCAGCAGGCCGTGCTGAAACTACTCAGCTTAGGAGATAAGAGGCACACGGCCCACGAACTGCTGCAGGGTCTGACACAGCAGACCGACCGCTGGCTTGCGCCGCTGAGCCTCCAACCGGGCATGGTCGTGTGTGACAACGGCCGTAACCTGGTGGCGGCTCTGCAGCTCGGCAGCCTCACGCACGTGCCATGCCTGGCCCATGTCTTTAATTTGGTGGTTCAGCGCTTTCTGAAAAGCTACCCACGCTTGTCAGACCTGCTCGTAAAGGCGCGCCGGCTCTGCGCACATTTCCGCAAGTCCCACACGGACGCTGCCACCCTGCGCACCCTGCAACATCACTTTAAGCTGCCAGTGCACCGACTGCTGTGCGACGTGCCCACACGGTGGAACTCTACGCTCCACATGTTGGCCAGGCTCTATGAACAACGTAGAGCTATAGTCGAATACCAACTCCAACATGGGCGGCGCAGTGGGAGTCAGCCTCCTCAATTCCTTTCAGAAGAGTGGGCCTGGTTGGCAGACATCTGCCATGTCCTTGGTAATTTTGAGGAGTCTACCCAGGTGGTGAGCGGCGATGCTACAATCATTAGCGTCACCATTCCTCTGCTATGCATCTTGAGAAATTCCCTGCAAACCATAAAGGCAGCTGCTTTGCGCTCGGAAAGGGGGGCGGGGGAAGACAGTATGCCGCTGGATAGTCAGGGCACCCTCCTGTCTATTTCTCAGCGCATACAGGAGGAGGAGGAGGAGCATGAGGAGGATGAGGAGGAGGGGGAAGAGACAGCTTGGGCCGCTGCTGACGGTACACCGGCTGATTGCCTGTCATCCTTTCAGCGTGTATGGCCTGAGGAGGAGGAGGAGGATCCGGATAGTGATCTTCCTAGTGAAGACAGCCATGTGTTGCGTACAGGTACCCTGGCACACATGGCTGACTTCATGTTAGGATGCCTTTCTCGTGACCCTCGCGTTGCACGCATTCTGGCCACGACGGATTACTGGGTGTACACACTGCTCGATCCACGGTATAAGGAGAACCTGCCCACTCTGATTCCCGAAGAGGAAAGGGGTTCGAGAGTGTTGCTATACCACAGGACCCTTGCGGACAAGCTGATGGTAAAATTCCCAGCCGACAGCGCTAGTGGCAGAAGGCGCAGTACCGAGGGCAAGGTAGCAGGGGATGTGCGTAGATCGAGCAGCATGTACATCCCAGGCAGTGCAACAGTCTTTAAGGGCCTGGCCAGCTTTATGGCTCCCCACCAAGACTGTGTCACCGCTCCCCAGTCACGGCTGAGTCGGCGGGAGCACTGTAAAAGGATGGTGAGGGAGTACGTAGCGGATCGCACGACCATCCTTGGTGACGCCTCTGCCCCCTACAACTACTGGGTGTCGAAGCTGGACATGTGGCCTGAACTAGCGCTGTATGCCCTGGAGGTGCTTGCTTGTCCTGCGGCTAGCGTCTTGTCGGAGAGGGTGTTTAGTGCGGCTGGGGGAATCATCACAGATAAGCGTAGCCGCTTGTCAACCGACAGTGCCGACAGGCTAACACTCATCAAGATGAACAAAGGCTGGATTTCCCCAGACTTCTGTTCTCCACCAGCGGACAGCAGCGATACGTAAGCAATACGTAGGCTGCACCCGCGGATGGAAGCTACGTTCTCTCTCACCATCCAAAACGGGGACATTTCTGCTTCATCAATCTGTGTCTAATATTCCTCCTCCTCCTCCTGCTCCTCCTCCTGAAACCTCACGTAATCACGCTGAACGGGCAATTTTTCTTAGGGCCACAAGGCTCACTCAAATAATTTTTCAGAACAATTTTTATAAGTTTCAATGCGCTTAAAAGCATTGGAACTTTAACTTGAACCAATTTTTCGTTACACTGGGCTGCCTCCAGGCCTAGTTACCACTTAAGCCACATTAACCAAAGCGATTAATGGGTTTCACCTGCCCTCTTGGCTAGCCATGGCCAATTTTTGGGATGTACATTAGTACTGTTGATACAGCAATTTTTGTGGGCCCTCGCCTACAGTGTAATCAAATTAATTTTTAGCCCACCTGCATTACAGCTGACGTTACCTCAGCTGTGTTGGGCAATGCAATGGGATATTTTTATGTACCGCCGGTGGGTTCCAGGGAGCCACCCATGCTGTAGGTGCACACTGAGTTTTTAATACATCTGTACACTTCTAAAGAACCCGTCTGACTGGGCCATGCAGTGTGGGCCGAAGCCCACCTGTATTACGCACGACATTACTACCTCAGCTGTGTTGGGCAATGCAATGGGATATTTCTATGTACCGCCGGTGGCTTCCTGGCACCCACCCAGGCAGTGGGTCCACAGGGAGTTTAACCTACATGTGTCCACTTGTAAAGAACCCCAGTCAGACTGGGGCATGCAGTGTGGGCCGAAGCCCACCTGCATTAAGCACGACATTACTACCTCAGCTGTGTTGGGCAATGCAATGGGATATTTTTATGTACCGCCGGTGGGTTCCAGGGAGCCACCCATGCTGTAGGTGCACACTGAGTTTTTAATACATCTGTACACTTCTAAAGAACCCGTCTGACTGGGGCATGCAGTGTGGGCCGAAGCCCACCTGTATTACGCACGACATTACTACCTCAGCTGTGTTGGGCAATGCAATGGGATATTTCTATGTACCGCCGGTGGCTTCCTGGCACCCACCCAGGCAGTGGGTCCACAGGGAGTTTAACCTACATGTGTCCACTTGTAAAGAACCCCAGTCTGACTGGGGCATGCAGTGTGGGCCGAAACCCACCTGCATTAACCCTTTCCAGTCCACTGTGTGACCTGTGAAGACATTAGGGTTTAAGGCTGTACAGCTCCGTTGTTGGTAGACGTCCGTCGGGGTTCTCTTACTGTATATTGCCAGCCTCTCTGCTGTCGGAGCCTATCCTACGTGTCAGCTCATGCAGTACTGGCTTTAGCCAGCATATAGCGCCGTTGTATAACAGCAGAAAAAGAGTAAGCCCCCTAGGAAAACCATATACAAATTGGATTGGAAAGGGTTAAGCACAACATTACTACCTCAGCTGTGTTGGGCAATGCAATGGGATATTTCTATGTACCGCCGGTGGCTTCCTGGCACCCACCCATGCTGTAGGTGCACATGGACTTTTTACTACATCTGTACACTTATAAAGAACCCCAGTCAGACTGGGGCATGCAGTGTGGGCCGAAGCCCACCTGCATTAAGCACGACATTACTACCTCAGCTGTGTTGGGCAATGCAATGGGATATTTCTGTGTACCGCCGATGGGTTCCAGGGAGCCACCCATGCTGTGGGTCGACAGGGACTTCACAATAGGGAGTTGTACCTGCCTGTGTCTATGAATTAAAAAGCCCGGTCTGACTGGGGCATGCAGACACCTTGACAGAATGAATAGTGTGTGGCACATAGGTTCCCCATTGCTATGCCCACGTGTGCAGCTCCTGATGGCGGTGGCACAGGATTCTATTTCTCATTGCTTCTGTACAGCATTGTGGGCTATCGCTCCGCCACTTTTAAAGAGGGTCGCTGCCTAGCCGTGCCAACCTCTGCAGTGTGTGCCTGCGGTCCCTCGTCATGGCAGACGCAATTCTAAATAGACATGAGCGTGATGTGGCATGAGGGCAGCTGAAGGCTGCGCAGGGACACTTTGGTGTGCGCTGTGGGGGGGGAGGGGGGGCGGTTGGGCAGCATGTAACCCAGGAGAAGTGGCAGCGGAGTGTCATGCAGGCAGTGATTGTGCTTTGTTGGAGGTAGTGTGGTGCTTAGCTAAGGTATGCATTGCTAATGAGGGCTTTTCAGAAGTAAAAGTTGTTGGGAGGGGGGGGGGGGGGCCCACTCTTGCCGGTATTGTGGCTTAATAGTGGGACCTGTGAACTTGAGATGCAGCCCAACACGTAGCCCCTCGCCTGCCCTATCCGTTTCTGTGTCATTCCCATCACTTTCTTGAATTGCCCAGATTTTCACACATGAAAACCTTAGCGAGCATCGGCGAAATACAAAAATGTTCTGGTCGCCCATTGACTTCAATGGGGTTCGTTGTTCGAAACGAACCCTCGAGCATCACGGGAAGTTCGTTCCGAATAACGAACACCCGAACATTTTGGTGTTCGCTCATCTCTAAAGAGATGTCAAAGCGTATCGTAACTGGACAGTAGGAATTAGGCTAATAATGAGGGGAAGTTAGACCCCTGCAATCAGCATAAAATTGGGACTCCTAGAATGGCAGCTTTGTTACTCAGTAGTCGCAGTGTACAAGCGATAACAGGAACTTGCAGAATGGCAGTTTTGCAGTGCAATGGAGTGGAGCCCTAACAAACAAAAAGAGATCCATGTCACCTATTTAATATGTAGGCCCCTGGCTGGTTAGCCACTTATAAGGGGCTTAGTTTACAAGGGCATGCAGGTCATACATACCCCCATCAAATAGTTAGAGTGGGTTATGGATGCATCAGCAGCTCTCACCATGGCCAGCCTTAGTGATGACTGATTGATGCGGTTGCATAGGGCACAATAACCCCCCCCCCCCCCTGCTGAAAGGGGTGCCAAAGATGGCCTCACACCTGAGCCTTGTGATCAGCACAACCCCTTAAGGACACGGCCTATTTTTGCCATAAAGACGCAACAGTTTTTGGGGGATTTTCATCTCCACTTTTCAAAAGCCATAACTTTTTTTTCCCATCGACATGACGATATGAAGACTTGTTTTATGTGTGGCGAACTGTAGTTTTTATTAGAAACCTTTTTTTGCGTGCATATAATGTATAGTAAAACTTTTATTAATTTTTTTTGGGAGGGCAGGCAGAAGAAACACAAATTCTGCCATGGTTTTCTTTTTTATATAGCGTTAATCATATAGCATAAATGGCATGATAATTTTTTTCTGTGGGTTAGTATGATTACAATGATACCAATATTATATGTATTTTTTTATGTTTTTCCACGTTTGCACAATAAAACCCCTTATTTTTCTAAAAATGATTATTTATTTTTTTTGCATTGCTGCATTCAAAGTCCCATAACATTAATTTTTCCATCGGTGAAGCTCTGTGAGGACTTGTCTTTTGTGTGACGACCTGTAGTATTTATTGGTACAATATTGGGGTATATATGGATTTTTTATCACTTTTATTGTGTGTTTTGCAACCCAAAATGAACAGAAAAAGCACTTTGGCTCCATTTTTTAGTTTCTTTTCTTTTAAGGTTTTTGCCTTGCAGGATAAATAGCTATTCTATTTATTGTACAGGTTTTACAGATATGATACCAAATATAAGAGTTTAAAAAAATGTTTTTATGCAAAGAGGGGAAAGAGAGAAGAAAAGGTTTTTTCTCACTATTTTTTATGTGTCTCTTTTATAATATTTCTGTTTTGTCCCTGTAGGGGACTTGAACCAAAAAACTATGGTCACTATAGTAATGCATTGCAATGCAATACATAATTGCTTAAAATAGCGATCACAGGCCATGACCGCAGCATATAAGGTGTAACAGTGGGTGTCAGTGTTCTTCCTGATCCCTGCTGTTGTAGTGTGAGGCTGGCTAGCACTCACAGCCGGTTACCACTGCAGGATGGCATGGGCTCAGTTCTGAACCTGTGCCATTCACAGGACGTCAGTTTACATCCTGCTGGTTCAAATATAGAGATGAGCGAGTATACTCGCTAAGGCACATTACTCGAGCGAGTAGTGCCTTAGCCGAGTATCTCCCCGCTCGTCTCTAAAGATTCGGGGGCCGGCACGGGTGACAGGTGAGTTGCGGCGGGGAGCGGGGGGAGAGAGGGAGAGAGAGAGATCTCCCCTCCGTTCCTCCCCGCTCTCCCCCGTCGCTCCCCGCACCCCGCTGGCCCCTGCCCTGAATCTTTAGAGACGAGCGTGGAGATATTCGGCTAAGGCACTACTCGCTCGAGTAATGTGCCTTAGCGAATATACTCGCTCATCTCTATTCAAATACCATGTGCCCAGGATGTAAACTCACGTCCTGTGGTGTTAAGGAGATAAAGAGGTCTATCGGGCTATTTTTATTGACGACCTATTCTCAGGATAGGCCATCAATAGATGACTGGCTTGGGTCTGCCGCTTGGGCTCTGACCAATCAGCTGTTCAGGCACCCGCTGTCACTGTCAAAATATAGGGTACGAAGCAGAGCAGATAGCTCCAACCTGTGTAGTGGCCAGTGCTCATGTTTAGCACAGCCCTCATTGATTTTAAAGGGAGCTGTGCCTGCAATTACCAACGCCGGCCACTATACAATTTGAGAATTACTGGTCTAGATACTTTACCATAGAAATGATTCCTTGCTGCGATGACCCTACTTAGACTACTTGTTTGTTAGCAGATACGGCAGCACATAATTAAGATAAGAGTGTTTTCCTTTGTCAGACAGTTTTTTGCTATGAAATGATAAATGATTTCTGCTTGTATCACAGTGCTGGCGTTCTGGACAAACTTTACTCTGTCCGATTAAAAAGACTCAACCTTTTAAATTACGGCTGAACATTGTGATATTAGTTTGACATATTAAATACAGTTGACAAACAAGACGTTCCTGGAAAATGTACCCTGTGTTCATAAGCAATGAGAAGGATCGGAATAACAAGTCATTTGTGCCTTTGAAAAGATACTCGCAAACAATTAATAGTGCATTTAGCTACAATGTATCAGGTATTATATGCATCAAACAGAAGCGAAGCATAACTCTTTATTTATTTATCTTTTAAATGCGCAGAATAGACAATTCTAAGACGATTTAATCAGCCTATTTTGTACATTTTTACTAGAAAGACCTAATTAACTATGTAGCTATCACGTGTGTGCAGTATACAAGCACCACGCTCAGCACGGACGCAGGGTGATAACAACTATAGTAGCTGAAAGACTATTGCACTGAAGAACAGTGCGCACCACAACTGAAGTACGTAACCCAGAAGTAAGGCCCGTGCGACACCAGAGTACAACGCTCAGCACAGCGACAGGGAACATACACATGATAGAAAATAGCCACAAGCCAAGCTACCGTAGCACCACTCCAGGGAGAGGGAAGCCTGGCCCTAAACTAGCAGGGGAGGTGAAGGGGCCCTGCCTAGAAGCAGAGTATTCGTCTCGATAGAGACGGCCCCACGGTCTTCATCCTGCGCCCTGACTGTCCCTGTAGGGACCCCCGGAAAGATGAACTGAACAGCAAAGCAAAACAGAAAAAAAGTAACAATACAACTAAAAAAGGAACCCGCAGCAACTTATCTGCAGGTAGCAATACACCCAGCACAGAAGAGCTCCAAACTCCAGGAACTCCACTATGGAACGGAAAAAGCAGCACTGATCATCAGGAGGGGTGAGAATATATAGCCACTCTGCCCCTGAAAACTGGCAGAGTGAATAAATAGAAAAAACACACCTCCACCCTACTCCCAGGCATGGCTAATCCAGCATGCATCCATGCAGCAAAGGCAGATAGCAGCAGCAGACACTGCACATGGTGCATTAACCCTTGTCCTGCATAACAAGGCAACAGATCTTTACCTGTGTTGAGGCCATCATGCCACAACGTTATAGCAATCGACAAACCGTGGCAGTAGCTTTGAGTGCTAAGCAAATCCATGTTTAGCTAACTTGCATAGTAAGGCCTTTTTCACACGAGTGTTGCGTTTTTACACTCAGCAGATTGCAACCAAAATTCACGTGAATAGATGATTTTCCACGAACAAGTCCCAAGCCTAGTTGGCATTGTGTCATTCATTCACACGATAGGGTGCGAAGTATTGCCAAAAAAAAACGCGCTGCTAATCGGAATTCCCTCGGTTGGCAGAAATCCTCCTAATGACTTTCTAATGACTTAAATAGAGGCAGGTCAGGAATTTCTCCGGTGTACTCTGGAGGAGATCCCAGATCAAATGATACAGCCGATGTCAGCAGAGTTTTTCTCCTATAAGGCGTAGCCCAAATTTAGCAGGCAGAAATAGGTCACTCTCCTGTGGTCACTTTCTGCTCCCTATGCAGTGGGGGTCCAGGACATTTTATACCAAGGGGAGTATTCCTTAGCATCCATTTCCTCGCCCTTCCAGTTAATGATAGCATTTATACACTTATAACAATACAAAAACACCATAAGAATAAAATGTGAACTCTTTTATATAGTCCGAAACGGTTCCCCTTTTAGATAGTTTCTGCCTTGGTTTCTGTCCCAAAGCAGTTTTCTGCATAAAAGAAAGATGAAGCAGTTTTCTGCATAAAAGAAAGATGGAAAGCTCGGTCAACCTTGAGTCGGCTACCTGAACCATGCAGGGATTAAACTCGCAACTTTCAGAGCCTGTTTGTAAATTTGTCCATTGATCAAAATGATTCCTAAGGCATCCCACCATCCATGTATGTCTTTCTGTCCACCAATACATTGTCACTATTCTTTTTAATTGATGCAACAATTCCAGAGAACATTTCCCAATCTTTGCATTCAGGACAGAGTGCTCCTTTAAGAGGAACGTTAGAAGCTA
This sequence comes from Eleutherodactylus coqui, assembly GCF_035609145.1. NCBI lineage: Eukaryota > Metazoa > Chordata > Amphibia > Anura > Eleutherodactylidae > Eleutherodactylus > Eleutherodactylus coqui. The sequence continues at coordinate 58,085,265 of NC_089844.1, read as the reverse complement.
GGGTCAGTTTACTTTGCTCCTGGCAATGACAAAATGCTTCTCTTGTTTCTGTGTTCTTTGACACTCTCTGTTGAATGAATGCCTTCTTGTAGCAAGCTAATGTAACCAATGTGACAAGGACAGAATATATCGAGGAACAGCGACTTGCTATTGGTTGTATAATGTTTAGAGAAATGCCATATCACATTGCGAACAGCTACTATCAACCTGTTGTAGAATTGCCCACGGGGAGGAAGAGAGATTACTTTTGTTTCACAGCAAAATAGCGAGATGAGAGATTTATGCTCAAAAATAGGAATCGTATGATAAATTTTTTAATAGTTTCATGTAGAACTTTTTGTAGTACTCTGGGATGGAACATACCTAGCTTCAAACAGAATGGATTATGTCTACTTTGAGGCATTTCTAGCACAAAACCTACAGAATATGGAACTGGATGGGAAGGCTCCTTTTACATGGGCAGATTTTTTTCTGTAACGAGTAGCCATAAAAAATATAGCAAGTCAATCTGCGCGAATGAGCTGCCATTTCCATGCAGCAACCTTTGTTCTGTATGTGGACAAATCATTGTTAATGCAGTCAATTATTATTATATACTTTGCATTTGTTGGCAGTAGTGTTGTTGAGTGATGCAAACCTTTAACAAAGTTCTATACAAAACAGGGTTCTACTGGTTCGATTCACTCAACACCAATCCTGAACACTGGCGTATCATACTGTCTATCCCCCAGGGCTTTTATGGCTCTGAGACAGTGTTATACACCCGTTTTAGGGGGTTTAGTGAACTTCCGGTTGGGTTCAAACTAATTCGGACTTAACCAAACTTGTTGCAAAAGTTCGTTCATCTCCTGTCAGCAACACCAACCTTTTTCACCCAGATACGTGCTGCCAACACATGCAATCAGTTCATAAATGAGCATTGTTTGTTGACAGATCACTGGGCATATATACAAGGGACATTGGTTGGGGACAAACAAGCGTTAAGCCAGTCTTCAGCCACTGTAAGGCCTAATGCCCATGGGCAGATCGGATTCCGCATGCGGGAGCCCACAGTGGAATCTGACCCTGCCCGCAACCGAGGACACTGCATTACCTGTCCTGGTCTGCTTATGCGTGCGGAAGCACTGGCCGGCACGCTTGCGCAGGATCCCCACTGCAATGGGTCCACAAATCAAATCCGCATGCTTTATTTCATTTGTGGATGCCCATGTTTCCCTGTGATGAGAGGCTTGATTTGTGGATCTTGCGTGCGGGTGCCCTGTGCGGATTCTGCAAATCAAATTCTCCCATAGACATTGGGTCTAAAAGGGTATTAAATCCTACATAAACCTACACCTATAGTACATTATTGCTTCAGATGTGCATTATGCTCTCCGCCAATCCTGAGAATGAAGGTCGAGCAGAACTGATTTAGTGTTGTGGCCCCTTAACAATGACACCCTGGCCACATGCTGAATGGGCCCAGCTACAGTTCCGGACACAGCTGGATGGCTTCAACAATGAATCAGCACTGCAACCCCTTCAATCCCATTGGTGGGGGTCCCAGGGTTCAGACCTTCACCAACCATAAAATGACTATATTAGTGATATGCCATAATTTCAGAATAAAACACACACATGGGGAAACAGGCATCCTTGTCCTGGGTTCATACTGCCCACCTTATGACAGAATTTTAAAAAGTCACAGCATGTTAATTTCTGTTGTGTATTGTTCACAGATCTCTTGCAGATTTTGCCCTTTGGGTTCAATTAGGCCAAAATTGCTTAAAAAAAATTCATGCCATCCAACTGTTGTAGATTTTGCTATGAATTTACCTACAAAATCCCCATGTGTGGAATCATAAAATTAAAAAAAAAGCAATATACTCACCTTACCAATCCCATGACACCCTGTGCCGAAAGATCCTTGCTTCCCCACTGATTCACCATGCTCCAGTAATTATGAGCTCTATTGATACATGAATGGCACAGCCAAATACAGGCTGCAGTGATCCCATGTGTTGACACATCATCATAGGATCCAATTGAGAAGACACAACAGGGGGGCAGAGAAGGGTGAGTATACTGCTTTTTATATTAATGCAAGCTAAGTTTGACCTCAATGGTGTGCGCACCTAATGCTTGTGTTGAGACTAGCCTCACTTACAGTTCGTCACTAGTAAATTACGCTGCTACTGATCCAGGTTAGGTCGAGGTCAGGAGCTCGACTGTACCATAGTTCCTTTAGATCGTTGCCACAGTCCAGTGGCTTCCACCAGGTTGTGGCTATAGCATGGCTACTCTCCCTGTTGATTCCAGGTAGCAGGCAATCTCCAGTTCCTCATTCCAGTCCCCATTGTCCTCTTCAAGTGATCTCTTCTCCTCTACCAGCACACACTATTGTGCAGCATAAATGAACCCTTTTATTTCCAGGCAGCATCCCACTAGAAAGTTCCCATTGAACATGCTCAGTTTCACTGTGCTGAATTTGGCACAAATTTTGGCACAATTTTTGGTGCATTTTCAGTCCATCTCTATGGAAACATTTTAACCCTTTAGGATAGCCCATTACAACGCTAAATACCACATGCATTAATATGTGGATCTGGTTATGTATTAAGCAGGACTGTACTTACTAGGGGTGACGAAATAGCAGTTGCACTCAAACTGTGGTGGGGGTCTGTGATAGGCACAATTCCACATACAAAGGCAACAGCATTATAGATAGCAAATGGTAGGGGGGAGACTCTGGTTCAGAGTTTGCGTTGGGCTCCAGGTGTTTCAAGCTCCAAATCTGATTTTCGATTTGCTAAACATACAATGTGGTGCATTATTAAAAAGGCTTTTGTACCTGCAACTTTATAATATTATTTCATTGGCTAGTCTTAATGACTGAAACCAATTCAGCTACAGTCTCCTATTTTTCGAGCATCGGAGTACAACAGCTGGTCTCACATCAAGTAAAGTGGACCTGACAAATCTATTCTCATGATTGACATGCAATGAATTATTAACAGATGTAGGCTTTGTTGGCAGATTGATTCACACTTCTAAATATTTCAAGCCGGGTTCAGCAACAGAAATCAAAGCTAAGACGTTTGAGCTGCTGCAGAAGAGATGTAGGTCTTCTGGGTTGGCACGTACAAGAAGATGTAGAGCTCTCAACACTGGGGTTGTGCTAAGTGTCCATCATCACTCCTGGTGGCCAGCACTTTCATCTGATAGTTGTGTCTTGTTGGGTGAGTTTTTACTAGATTCAGCCCTGTCTATTAGCTTTGTGAGCGCTGATGTAAGGCTTCACACAGAAGAGAAAAGTGGGGACTGATCATAAGAAGTGTATTAAAAGCGAACAACGCTATCACACTGTATTTCAAAGGGAACACAGGGGATAGAACCAGAAGGGTGTTAGATAGATCAATGGGACTTTATCTATTCTTTGCTGATGTGCTCTCTAGATTTTATAAGTAGGCTTTATATATGTTACAGGCAATCTATAGAATGTATAAGGGTTTTAGGAAAAGTGTGTTTTATTATATATATTCAAATAAGGGAGATGGAAGAATACCTCCACAGTGCTACCAATTGGAAAGCATCAATACCTAAAGTCAATGTTAGACTCTTTATACAAGCCTTGCAACAATGACCAGGAATTGAAAGTAAAGTCAGAGCCCATGCACAGACAGCCGTTTCAGGGTTTTTGCCTTTCATCAGTGTGCAGTAGGATTCTGACTTTGCTATTGAGAGGCCTCAGACGGGGGTCAGAAACACTATTTTTTCTCCTTAGGGAGAGGACCTAGACAGTGAGGGAGGAGACTTAAAAGGCCATTTACACTCCTCTGGATAATATGCAAATAAGGGAGATGGAACAATACCTCCACAGTGCCACCTATCGGAAGGTAGCAATACCTAAAGTCAATGTTAGACTCTTTATACAAGCGTTGCAACAATGACCAGGAATAATTAACATATTATATACTTTCCGGAGGCATTATATAGAATACTTGTGCATTATACAGAATGACAACTACTACTGTAGGCAAAGTATGAAAAGAGAGTCATGAGGCCTTTATTGAAAAAATACATATAGGAAAATGCAAGAAGAAATATGAAACTAAGGGCGCCCACCCACTGGCGTTTGCGATTTTCGTGCGTTTTTTGCGGCGTTTTCGCGGCTTTTTCGCGCCTTTTCCATTAATTTCCATTGACATTCATGGGTGCATTAGGAGAAAAATAAGGACCCATATGCAACTGACAGTTCCTATGTTAAAAATCGCAACGCACCGCAAAAAAAAACGCCAGTGGACAGGAGTACATTCAATTCTAATTGCTCTTGAGAAAAAACGCAAAACGCAAAGAAAAAAAAATCGCCAGTGGGTGGGCGCCCTAAAAGTACAGGACTTTCTTACTGGAAAGAAAAACAAGAGAAAAAAAAACAGCATTGACCTAGTGGCGTGTAGTGCCTGCGCCTCAGTCCTTTGGGGTGCTACAGCAGCCCTCCTATTTTTCTCTCTTTTTCTCACTAAGTAAGTCAGATTTTCCTTGTGGTGATGGCCAGAGGAGGCGAGGAGCTGGATCAGTACTGACTCCTGTCCTAATGGGTCCTGGCAGCAGACCTAGCAGCAGTTCCTGGACTGGCAGAATGGACAACAGCAGATAGGGTAGTAAGTGAGAATTGCTGAAGAGGACCGATAACCCAACACCATGTGGTGGCAGCGTTACAGCTAACAGACAGAGTCAGACCTGTGCAGCCTTACATGCAGCCTGTAGGCACTGCGGTCTCTGGAGTCTGGACTGTGCTAGTGTGTGTGCAATGGAGGAGCTAAGGGGCCCTGGTTGGCTCAGTCAGTGGTGATTGACTGTGGTAATGTAGAGGAGGATAAGGGTTGGATTGTGGGACATTGGTAGATGGTGAAGAACAAAACAACTCCGTACAATGCGCTTCGTCGCGAGGACCGCGACTTTTTGAGTCATGGTCCACGCAATACAAAACGCGTTGTACGGAGTTGATTTTTATGACATTAAAGATCATTAATTTTGATTTTTAGCATTACTTACATTGGTTATTCCTGCAAGGAGCGCCGGGCCTTTTTTCTCTTTGTTTTGTTCTACACTGTATTTATCAGCCCCCGTGTGAGGTACGATAGGCTAGGCAAGCTCTCCCGCCGAAACATTGGGACTTTGGGAAACCTGCCCGTGGATTTTACCTGTTTGTGGATTACTTATACGCCGAGCAGGACGTGGAGGTGTCAGTGGGGGACTCTTTCTTTGGTCACCCCCGTGTCAGTAAAACACGCTAGTTCCGTCCATATCGCCATCGGATAGAACTATGCGTAAAACTCACCCGTGTGAATGCACCCTAAAAGTAAAAGCTGCCTCACAAAAGGGAATTCTTTATTAAACTCACAAAGTAGAAAAAAAGTGAACATCAATAAAAAAGCGGGCAGCACGCTTTGCACAGACCCAACGCAGGGTTCTGCTCATGTTCTTCATCAATAAACCCCTAGGCTTTTATTGATAAGCTCTTACTTCGTTCTACTTTACGAGTTTAATAAAGGATTCCCTTTGTGAGGAGCATTTACAGAAGATCTTTTCATTCCCGTCCGTTTCTGGCTTTTGAGCATTCCAAATCAACATCGAGCAGTCAGACTATTCTCCTTTAATCTTTAAGGTGAACATCCATAGACTTTGTGTCTGAAGGTACCTTTAGGCTAGTTTCATACGGGCAAGTGCGATATCTAATATTCCATATTTTATACGATTTTCTCTCAAAGTAAACAATATGAGTTTCTAAAATCGCAATTGTGATGCGATAACACAAAGGCTCCATAGGGAAACATGGGCGATCAAAAAAGAGCAAAACGAAGAAAGATAGGGCAGGTAGCGATTTCTAAAATTCGCAATATCGCAGGAGAGAAAACATTGCAGATGTGAATGAAACTATTGAAAAACATGAGGATTATAATTCTGTCTTTTCACTCACTCTCGCATCATACGAAAATAGCACAATTTTATCGCCAATGTGAAAACAGCCTTAAAGGATGATTATTGCCCAAATTCTATCTGGAAACAGCGAGTTTGGGTGATAATTGTCCCGTGTACACAGGGCCGCTGACCGCTCATTGAGCGAGAAATCACTTATCTGTTGGAGTTGCTAGGTTTCAGCAGACCCAAAACCCAAGTGACTGTCCGGCCATGTAAATAGGATCCGCCCAATCTTTGAGTGACTCCTATTTCCTGTGAATGGAGGCAGGCAACCATGACAATAACGGACCGCTCCTTCCCCTTTCACTTGAATGACTATCACTCCTGTGTAACACACAGGAGCGATACTCGAGAGGTGGTCTGTGCGCCCGCAGTCGTCCTGAGTAAAGGTACCTCTACTAGTTTTACCTGCTACGCTATGTATATATTATGTTTGTGACTTATTATGGTCTTCCAATTTGTTTATTAAACATTTTGCTGTATGTGATTTTTTTCATGTGATTGAAGTGAAATGGAGCTGTGACTGCAATACCATGACGGGCCACTACACAACGTACAAAGCTATATTCTTCCTGCTCCATACAGTGTGATAGCTGGCTCGGTGAACTATTGACTTTCCAGAGTCCTGGGTGAAAGACAACCACATATCAGCTATTGATGGCTTACTGTATCCTGTGGATATGCCATCAATTTTTAAGAAATGGAAAACATATTTAATTAGAATTCAGTTCTGGTTTGAATAACTTAATTCGACTCAAATTATTAATCAGAACTATGACTGCTTTATTTACAGTATGGTACATATGCTATATATTCTACCTAATATACTATCATATAATAACTCTGTCAATATACTTTTCTGTAAGGCTAGTGGGAACTAAATTGACTAAAAAATTCATTTCTGAACAAAAAGAAAATTTATAAACCATGTAATAACGCTGAACATGGAAAAAGGAGTCCCAAATGGCACAACATTACATAGCAGCTGATACTCCCCTCTCCCTGCTCCCCGCATGTCCCCCACCAGAGGCTCTGGGTCTCTTTGCTGCATGCAACCTGTGCTGTCCCATAAAAATGCTGCTGCAGCCAAGGAGAGAGCTCAGCAATGGTCACTGAGCTCTCTCATTGGCCACAGCAGTAGGCTTACTGGACAGTCTTATCTGCTCTTGCTGACAACTTTACCTTCCAAAAGGTAGAAGGGAAAACAAGAGGATCTGCTATCCTGGATCTAATTCTTACCCCCAGGGTTGGAAATGGTTGAGGAAGTAAGGCTGGATGGGACCTTAGGAGGCAGCGATCATGTTATCCTTGAATTTTGGATAACAAGGAGAGAAAGACCTGAGAAGACTCGGACCTCAAGGCTGGATTTCAGAAAGGCGAATTTTAACAGATTCAGAAACAGGGTAGAAAGAATCCAATGACTGGATGTTCTTAAGAACAGAAATGTCCAAGAAGGTTGGGAATTATTGCGAAATAGGATTGTCAAAGAACAATCATTAACGATTCCTAAAAGAAGGAAGAATGGGAAGCATTTAAAGAAACCAGGATGGATGAACACAGAACTTAAATACATGCTAAAAAAGAAAAATATATTTCTCAAATGGAAAAAAGGGGGAATATCTAGAGATGAATATAATGTGGTCTGCAGAAACTGTAGGGCAAGTGTCAGAAAAGCTAAACCACTCGGCGTAATCCTTGAAAATTCATGGAGAACAGGAGAAGTCCCAGAAGATTGGCAAAGGGCAAACATTCCTATTTTCAAAAAAGAGAAGAAGGTGGACCCAGGAAACTACAGGCCTGTGAGCCTGACTTCTATACCAGAAAAGATCTTTGAACAAATTATTAAGCAGCATGTATGCAAGTACTTGGATAAGAATGGAGTAATTAACCAGAGCCAGCATGGGTTTGTAACAAACAAGTCATGCCAGACTGATCTAATTTTGTTCTATGACAGAATCACTGACTGGGATAATCAGGAAAATGCAGTGAATATAGTAGATCTTGACTTTAGTAAAGCATTTGACAAAGTATCTCATACAGTCCTTATTGAAAAAAAGGTGGATTCACAACTGGCTTATTGATTGTACTCAAAGAGTGGTCATAAATGGCTTCACATCCAATTGGAAGAATGTCTTAAGTGGGGTACCACAAGGCTCTGTCCTAAGCCCAGTGTTCTTCAACCATTTTATAAATGATCTGGAGGAGGTAATTGCGGGGAAGATGATCAAATATTAAAAGAAGCATAGAGTCTAGATCACGTGAGGTCATTATACCCCCTCTACTCTTCCTTAGTCAGACCTCCTCTGGAATACTATGTCCAGTTCTGGGCACCCCACTTTAAAAAAGACATAGCCAAACTGTAGCAAGTTCAGAGAAAAGTTACCAAGATGGTGAGCGCCCTGCAAATCATGTCCTATGAGGAACGGAACGGTTAATGAATCTGGGAATGTTTAGCTTGCAAAAAAGAAGGCTGAGAGGAGACTTAATAGCGGTCTACAAATATCTTAAGGGCTGTCACAGTGCAGAGGGATCATCCCTTTTCTCAATTGCACAAGGAAAGACTAGAAGCAATGGAATGAAACAGAAAGGGACGAGACACAGATTAGATATTAGACAGTGATGGTGATCAATGAGTGGAACAGGTTGCCACAGGAGGTGGCAAGTTTCCCTTCAATTAAAGTCTTCAAACAGAGGCTGGACAGACATCTGCCTGGGATGATTTAGTGAATCCTGCACTAAGCAGAGGGGATTGCACCCGATGACCCTGGACGTCCCTTCCAATTCTACCATTCTATGTCACAGGCTGACTGCAGATTGCAAGCAAAATAGCATTGGAGACCCAGAGCAACCAGCTGAGGACATGCAGGGAGAGAAGAATATTAGCTCCTTTGTTATGTTGTGCCATGAGGGACCAGTTCGTAAAGAAATATTTAACCTGTGCAACCCCTTTAAGTTTTAATATGGCTGACATTGGTACCTGTCAGACAGCTATTTCCTTTACCAAAAACTGATGGCAGGAGAAGTCTGAAGCACAAGGTCTCAACCTCAAAAGTCAAAGACAGTACACGGTTACTGCACATAAGGATTTAGATCACAGTCATCCATTCATTCTTGCCTGCAAGTCGTTTTTTTTACAGCATCCCAACCTGCATACCACTAAAGTAGACAGAAATAGGATATAATACACTGAATGTTCTGTGCCTTGCAAGTACCATAACCATGATCTGCACTCACATTCCTCTTTTCTTAATTAGTTTTTCTTCTTGCAATGTTAAATAAAAATACGATTATTATGGCTCCATTCTTCATTTATCTATCATGCTAATTTCTAGATAAAATAATCTGAAAGAAAGGCAACCTGAAGAGCACAATGTATCACTTGATGGTACAAGGAAACAATTAGCATGAGATAAGAGCAGACAAATGATTCAGTGTGAGACACTGCAATGATCTCTTAATGAGCATGCTTAGATTTCCTTAACAAGCTCCAGAACAGGAGCAAGTAAGTAGACATTATGTTATGCAGATGAGCTTACTAAGTAGTTGCTGGGTCTTGTATCTAACTCATTTGGATCACTGTTTAACCTTTGTGCAAGTTCTCATTTTGTAAAGTGCTCATCAATTCAACAAACAGAAAAAAAAATGCCCGGTGCTATCCTCTCCATCCTCTGCGGTATAATTACATAGCAGAAAACTTCAATGAATTCAGCTAGGAATTGTTGGTAATATCAAGATGTGCAAATGAGCATTCGAAACACACATAATAGTGTCCCAACAGAGGTAGCAAGATATTGTAGTATAATAAGCATTATACACTTAAAACTCTCCACAGAGACATGATAAGAGGTAATCAAGCACATACAAACATAGGAGCCTCAAGGAAAACAAGTGCAAGAACTCTGGTCTATTGGGTGCCGGGCCAGATGTGCTTCATGCTGCCTTCCATGTTTTCTCATTTCTTCTATTATCCTAATCTACTGTTTATTAACAAATTAGGGAAAATGGACTATAAAAATGGAACAATATTATTATTTAAAAGGAATTCTGTTTATAAGCTCTGGGCATAAGAAAGTGTAGAGATGATACAGTGCTAAATATGTAACATTAAGATAAAATGTGATTGTTCCCCAGCAAGAGAAACCAAGTAATCTTGTAGATGGGATACCAGTAATGGCTAACAAAAATACAACTGGAAATCCAAGCTTTTAAACCTACTCAGGATTTTTCCTCAGGCGTAATGAAATGGATGCAAGAGGCGTGTGTGTGTGTGTGTGTGTATGTGTGTATGTATGTATGTATGTATGTATGTATGTATATATACACATACATACACACATACATACATACACACACACATATACTTATGGCAAGGCACAGACATCGTGGGATTAATTTGCACTTCTAAAGAAAGAATTTATAAAGAAAGAAAGAAAAATATAACAGAAATACAAACGTACTTAAATAGTCACTGACAAGGATGTGGAGGTTTTATGGTCTCTGAATTAAGGCCCATTTACATGCAAAGATAATCTTTCAAAGGACTGAAAGATTAAAAGATTTAGTGATTTATTTGCATAAAGTCTTAATGGCCATTAACACTTTATCATCTTCATTTGCATGTAAAAGGGCCTCCAGGAGCTGTTTGCAAAGCCCAGTGTGTGATTAAACACACGCCGAGCTGTGCACGCAGCTGCATTGTTCTGCTTGAGGCTGACAGCAGATTACAAGGTTATCTGCCTACTCCCGTAGAGATAACAGCCTGCAGTCTACTGAGTTATAAATGTGTTTACTTTACCTCTCAGTAGCTGAACGATGAATTTTAATTTCACCTTAAAATCATTGTTCAAACAAAAAGTGCACGATGCCCGCGTTTATGTAACGATTAACGCTCGTTTTCCATTGCTTAAATGAATTTTGAGAGATAATCGTTACGTGTAAATGGGCATTTAGTGTTAGGGGGCCATTAAAATAATAAATACAGAATAAGCCCATTGATACAATATAAATATCAATATAGTGTATAGAAAAAGCTATTGGAATCCTGGATTTGTGTATTTAGAGTACATTTATCGCTACTATAGTTGTGCATGCAAATGTGACCTCACCGATAGGTAAATTAAGGAGTTGCACCATTCTGTAGAGGCTATGAGGCTTTGAATCCCTATGACCTTTCAGTACAATCTCCTGCATAAAGCCGAGCAAACTCCATGGGATATGGAGCTCTGCTGCATTATTGTAATGTAAGGGGGTTTTAATAGGCCTTATAATCCGAAGGCTGTTCTGCACCTTCATCACTTGATGTGTGTCTTGGTACATGAAGCGCTGTCTTAGAATATGTTCACCATGTGTTTTGAGATTCTCCAAAATTTTCCTGGATGATTTGCACAGGTGTCTCAAGCTGATCTCAAGGTCTCTAAGTATGCGGTGTACTTTAATAAGGTCTTCAAACCCTGTGTTGTAAATTGTAGAATTGGCATATTTACATCACTTAAAGACTTTACGATTTTTTTTAATGGTAACTGTTTCTTTAAGCTTTGTACCACCATGGTTGCAGGGTATGGGGGTGCAATCAGGTAGGCACATAGTGTCAGGGGACAATACTGCCAAAAACTAGGGCGGCCCTAAGATTATTTAAGCTCCGCAGAGCAACAAAAGTGTCTGAAGCAGAGGTTTGTCGAATTGGCGGAAGTGAGAAGAAGAGAATCCCAAGAGCAACCGTAAGTTGAAGCAACCAAGTAATTACTGAACCGAGCAAGTAAGTCAATGATAAAGGGCAATTTATTCAGTGACAAACTCCTGCACTGTCCGGTTCATTGCCCAATATCTGGTAATCATAATTACAAGTAGAAGCTACTGGTGTTCCTGTTGACTTGATTCATTAATAAAGTTTTGATAAACAAGCAAGTATGTGGTCGGTTTTCGGCATATGTGCAGAATAGCTGTATAGTGCCAAGGCAGGCTTATGATAGGGCTTTCTTCATATGTTTTTCAGTGGTGGTCAGAAGAGAAGACTTGGCCCACTCTACAGCCTCTCCTACATGGAGTCTAGAAAAACACCCGCCTGCCAACCCCCTGCCTTGAAGTCCTTTCAGTAAGTTACTCTATTATAGCTATTGAGGGAGCTTCAAGTTACGCCTCTGTATACATGCATGGTTGACAGTGGGAAAAAAACTGCTTGCAATGCACTTCTTGATAAGTGTAAAATAAATCAGCTTCAAAGGGGTTGTCCCGCGCCGAAACGTTTTTTTTTTTTTTCAACCCCCCCCCCCCCCCCCGTTCGGCGCGAGACAACCCCGATGCAGGGGTTAAAAAAGAACACCGCACAGCGCTTACCTGAATCCCCGCGCTCCGGTGACTTCTTACTTACCTGCTGAAGATGGCCGCCGGGATCTTCTCCCTAGGTGGACCGCAGGGCTTCTGTGCGGTCCATTGCCGATTCCAGCCTCCTGATTGGCTGGAATCGGCACGTGACGGGGCGGAGCTACATGGAGCCGGCATCCTGCACGAGCGGCCCCATTCAGAAAAGAAGAAGACCCGGACTGCGCAAGCGCGTCTAATTTGGCCATTAGACGCCGAAAATTAGGCGGGCTCCATGGAAATGAGGACGCTAGCAATGGAGCAGGTAAGTGAAAAACTTCTTATAACTTCTGTATGGCTCATAATTAATGCACAATGTACATTACAAAGTGCATTAATATGGCCATACAGAAGTGTATAGACCCACTTGCTGCCGCGGGACAACCCCTTTAAGTATTGGCAATATAACAGGATGCATTTCCAATGACTATGATACATTAATGTGACCGATTAATCCACTTCAACACAAAACTACAACTCAATCGTGAATCATTTATATGGAAGCAAAATTGTTCCAAACTTGTGTGAGTAGATTAGGAATAGCCCAAATCCTCTACGACATGCAATATCCGTAACTATGCCTATTATGGATGTAGAAAATACAATTTACAACTGCGAAACTGGAAAAATATCTACCTTGGGTATATGCCCACAAAGGTGTTTACAGTTTTCAATTATTCGCTGTTCATTTCCAATTAGAAAGGAGCTGTTTTTTGAATCTATCAACTTCTTGAAAGATGTCACAAGCTGCTTCAAGGGGCCTTGCCAAATATGCTCTAGAGGTTTCAAAAGACAGTGAGGAGGTGTCTCCTTGGTAGCTGCCATTGCTGACAGATGGAGTCTTAGGAAAAGGAAGGAATGCTGAGTCAGAATTGACAATTTCATTTTAGCTTGTCAATAACTCATTGTGCAAGGTGGAGACCACCAAAGTCGTAAATTGTCTCTTTCGTTGAAGCAGAGCAAAGAACCAAGACAAGTTATTAGAGGATGAACGTGGTGAGAGTAATCAGAAGAGCAACATTTAAGGATGACCTTAGGTGGTACATGATCAAAATGACAGAAAATACAGCTGGGTTTCCTAATGATAAAGTTATTTGCTAAGGGAAACGGTTTATCCAAACTACTTTGTCTTGATCTGAATAGAGATGAGCGAGTATACTCGCTAAGGCACATTACTCGAGCGAGTAGTGTCTTAGCCGAGTATCTCCCCGCTCGTCTCTAAAGATTCGGGGGCCGGCGCGGGTGACAGGTGAGTTGCGGCGGGGAGTGGGGGGGGGGGGGGAGAGAGATCTCTCCTCCTTTCCTCCCCGCTCTCCCCCGCCGCCCCCCGAATCTTTAGCGACGAGCGGGGAGATACTCGGCTAAGGCACTACTCGCTCGAGTAATGTGCCTTAGCGAGTATACTTGCTCATCTCTAGATCTGAACCCTTTTGATCGTCACACTGAAAATCTCACTGAAATTTCTCATACTATAGATGCTTTTCAGCTAAATTTCTGTTGGATGAAACTTTATTAAAAAAAATACTGTAAATTAAAACTATTTCTACATAACATGCTACAAATTCATATTACAAATGCAGAATACTAGATGGAGTTGGTATCTATAGCAAAGAAATCCATATTACACAAAAGTGTCCTCATGAGTAGAAGCTGTTCTGCCGTTCCATTAATCAAAAGCATACAGTGCGGATATTGACAGCACGGTATGTAGCTATTGTGTCTTTCTCATGAATGCAGGAAGCCGGAAAACAATAAAATACACTAGGGTTAAGTGAATGCTAGGCATTCAATAGATTGACTGAAACCCGAGTGTGCAGGAAGCACTTATTAGAAAAGGAAGGCAAGTGATGATGTATGGAGGTAGAAGGGTTCATTCATACAAGGCATAAAGATATGCCACAAACAAATCCACCATAACATCAGCAAGTCTTACATCTGGATTTTGATGCTGATTTCGATGCAAATTTTGAACGGAAATGCTATGGATTCCACTCTTTGCTTCACAGCATGGTTGCACACATCCGGCAACTCTTCATTAAAGGGATTGTGCCAAGTTATAAAGTTATCCCCTATTCCGTGTATAGGGGATAACTTTATTACTGGTGGGCGCAATACTGTTGGGACCCCCACCGATCCTGTTCAATTCCCAAGTGAACAGAGTGGAGGGCGCGCAAGCGCGTTGGTACTCCATTTATTTCAATGACGGCACAGAGATTGCAGAAGCACTTGAACTTAGTAATATCCAGAACTGTCATTGAATTGAATGGAGCAGTGGCATGCCTGTGCAACCACTGATCCATTCACTCCTGGAGCGAGCAGACCCCTGTTGAGGTCCCAGCAATTGGAACCCACCAATCCTAAAGTTTTCCCCTATGATATAGATAGGGAATAACTTTGTTACTTGGCACAACTTCTTTAAAGTCAGTGGGAGCAACAATAACAGCCAAGTGAACAATTGTAACTCATTATTTTTGCATCTTTTATTGACTTAAGTAGAGGCTGCACATTTGTGGGTTCTTATTGGACCAGGATCAGAAATTAGGCATCCCATTTCTATAAGCTGGTCAGGATACAAGAAGTCATATACTCATAGATTGGACTTTTATGGCGTATCTTTTTGATTTGAAAAAAAAGCCTATTGTGGGAATTAAAGGGGTTGTCGCCAAAAAGATGTTTATTACATTAATAAAACATTTCAAAGTCAGCTCAGTGAATCTAGCAGCTGGGACACCCACATATCCTAGTCCTGACCTTCAACAAAAAAGTGACTGTGCATATGAGATAAGTCTCTATTAAAATGAATGGCTTCAGAGTAAGGCAATAGTCATTGGCTTGACAATGTATTGGTATGATAATGTCTTAGTGGTCTCATAAAGCCAGCCCTTATCCATATGTTCTGTTGGCACGTGAGAATATCAATGAGGGTGGTAGTACCGCAGGACTGCTTTGCATTAATAAAGGTGGCCTCCTGTAAAAGCAACTCCCATACAGGTAAACACAGTCCATTCATGCAGAGCATGGACGGCCATTCATACTAGCTAAGTTAGAAAAGCGGGACTCATTTTCATTTTAAAAATGAGCAAATAGGATAACCCTTTGAATGCCTTTCCTACTATATACAGGAGCTAATAAATGTTACTAGTTATTAAAAATGTTCAGTTGTCCAGTAATATCAACATTTACATCTTTAAAAAATAATGTGGGAAAAATGATAGAGGGTGATGAGGACAAAGCAAATCTATTAAATAGTTTTTTTCTTCAGTGTATTCACAGATGAAAATGAAATGTCAGGTGAAATGCAGAGTTATAAAGTAAACTCTCCACTAAGGCCTCGGTCAGACGACCGGTTTTTGCCGCGATTTGCGGATGCGCATGCAATCTGCGCATATATAGAACCATTGCTTCGCAATGGGATCGGTCACATGGTCGCTTTTTATGCGGATGTCCGATAAATTATAGGACACGAGGAATCGCAGATTGCGCCTATCTGCGTTCTGCGATTCCTTGTGTTCTATATATGCGCTCAATAGGGCCGGCGGCAGCAGCGCCGACACCATTGAGAACATATACTATAAAGATCATTCTCCTCTGCCACAGCTGTAACTGGCAGAGAAGAACGATGTTCGCCCATTGAATTCAATGGAGACGGCAATACAGCCGGCTCCATTGAAAGCAATGAGCTGCCGGTGAGCGCAGGATGAATTTTCGGGAAGGGCTTAAACATATAAGCCCTTCCCTGAAAACCATCCAAAAATGTGTAAAAATAAAAAAAAATATATATACTCACCGTGTCCCTGCAGCCGGAGTTCAGCCGCGGCCAGCCGGCAGTTCTCCTGAACTGCTCTGTGTAGAATTCAGAAGCCAGGGATTTAAAATCCCTGCCTGCTGAATGAGCTGCCTCTGATTGGTCACAGCCCTCACCAATCAGAGGCAGCTCTCACTCACCCATTCATGAATTCACGAATGGGTGAGTGAGTGCTGCCTCTGATTGGCTCAGCGCAAGGACCAATCAGGGGCAGCTCTCAGCTGTCATTCAATAGCTGAGAGCTGCCCCTGATTGGTCCTTGCGCTGAGCCAATCAGAGGCAACACTCACTCACCCATTCATGAATTCCTGAATGGGTGAGTGAGAGCTGCCTCTGATTGGTGAGGGCTGTGACCAATCAGAGGCAGCCCATTCAGCAGGCGGGGATTTTAAATCCCCGCCTGCTGAATACTACACAGAGCAGTTAAGGAGAACTGCCGGCCGGCCACGGCTGAACTCTGGCTGCAGGGACAAGGTGAGTATATATATATATTTTTTATTTTTAGACATTTTTGGATGGTTTTCAGGGAGGGGCTTATATGTTTAAGCCCTTCCCGAAAATTTATCCTTCGCTCGCCGGCAGCCCATTGCTTTCAATGGAGCCGGCTGTATTGCCGGCTCCATTGAATTTCAATGGGCGGACAGCGCTGCTTTGATCGGGCCCGTTTCGCCGAAAACGCTGCTAGCTGCAGATTTTTCGGCGAATCGTCGGCCCGGCCACACGATTTGCGGATGCGCATCCGTCATGCGATCCGCAAATCGCGGCAAAAAACGGTCGTCTGACCAAGGCCTAAATGTTACCATTCTTACCCAGGAAGAAGTGCAGAGCCACTTTAATATATTTATTAATAAGCTGGTAGAAGGATTGTACAGTAAAATATTTGCAGATGACACAAAACTATGCAAAGTAATTAACACAAGAGGGGACAGAATGCGGTTGCAAATGGATCTGGATACGTTTGGGGCACAAAAGTGCCTAATGAGGTTTAACACTGATAAATGTAAAGTTATGCACATGGGCTGGGAAATACATTTCGCCATTACATACTAAATGGGAAAACGCTGGTCAAAACTGACATGGAAGAAGATTTGGGGATTTTAGTTAATTGTAAACTTAAAGTAACCCTCGAGGTCTGGAGAAACAAAGATGGCTGCACTGCTTCTTCTGACTACCTAATGCACATTGTGCATTAATATGCATTAGAAGTCCAAGACTCACATGGACAGCACTGGTTGATTAAAGAAGATGTAGTGTCTTAGTACTAATGCATAGTATCAGAGAAGCTGGTATGACCATCTTTGTTTTTCCAGGCATGGAGGGCTGCTTTAACAGAAACAACCAGTGCCAGGCAACTTGTGTATAGTTTTGGGCACCGGTACTTAAGAAGAAGAAGATATCAAGGCTTGAGCAGGTTCAAGGACAGGCAATCAAACTAATAAATGGAATGGGTGGACTACAATACCCAGAGAGGTTATCAAAATTGGGGTTATTTAGTTTAGAAGAAAGACGGTTGAGGAGCGACCGAATAATTATGTATAAATATATCAGGGGACAATACAGAGATCTCTCCCATCATCTATTTATACCCAGGACTGTGACTGTAACAAGGGAGCGCCCTCTAAGTCTAGAGGAAAGAAGGTTTCTGCACTGACCTAGAAGGGCCTATGGAACTCTCTGCCTCAGGACGTGGTGATGGGGAACTCACTATAAAAGTTCAAGAGGGGCCTGGACGCCCTTCTTGAATGTAACAATATTACATGCTATAGTCAATGATTACTTCAAGGGGCTTTCCAATTTAACATCCTAGGTGTGAGCGAGGGGGGGGGGGGGGGGAGTATGTAATAAAATAAAAACATACATATTCACCTCACGCTACCACATTGATTCCCCACCACTGATTGCTGGCAGCAGTGATGTGAGTGGTTTACCAATGTGAATGCCTCAGTCAACAGGAGGGTAGCAGGAACATCATCAGTGACGTCCCATAAACCTGCCTTGGGGCTTCTACATTAGAAACCAACGTAATGGGTTAACTGGATGTCACCAGGCCTTCTGGCTAGGTGACGTCACCTGTCAGATGCCGTAGAGCCACGGTGAGTATATATCTTTTATAAAGTTTGGGGGTCAAAAAACTAGATAAAAGAAGTAACCTGGAAAACTCATTTGAAGTGACTGTCCTCAAAGGGACTGTCCAATATCTTAATACAGATACAGTGATTCACGTTGTTTGTAATTGTGAGGGTGCAACTTTTTCTCGATATTGCTTTATTATCCAATTTTCAGTAAAGTATTGTTTTTGCTATTGTGAAGCCTTTCCATAAATGACATCATATCCTGCACCTGTTACACTGTCAATCCCCTGAAATTATCATTTTCCCATCACACGCTACATGTAATTCTGTGGCAAGTGGGCCAATGGGTGATCTTCTCCCTCAAACTGGTCCAAGCTCTCATCCATTGTTCGCCCTAAATCCTGACCTCTGCCTGATGATGTTTCCAGCTCCCATCTCACATGAGTAACCCAGAGCTATTGGCTAAAACTGCAAGATGCCATAAGTACTACCTGCCTCACTGGCGCCTCCTATTTCGCAGGGTAAGCAGCATTCTCTATAGTAGTGGGGTTGCTTGCTTGAAGTTTCTGCATGGATGGCTTGCAATATCACACATTACTTTTGAGCAGCATACAGAAATTAAGCAGCTGTAGGAATAGTCTGGATGAAAAATATCCTACCATTGTGTGTACACCTCTTATCCCGACCTATGTGTTTCCATGGTTACAGGCTATAAGCAAACTTCTGTAGTCCTATTCTGTAGTCACTCTCACTTCCATCTGCCCCCTATTTCTTTTAACCTTCCAAATGAAAGAAGCAAAATATAAGAGGGCAGATGGAAGGAGGCATTGTAGAAGGACCGGCGGATGTCACACAAAGAAGGAATCTACTTGGGTTTTTGCAGAATGAATGACCGCAACAATAGCAACAAGTCTTTTAAAAAGTCTGGCCTTATAGTCTACAAATGGAGGTGGTATTAATAAAGGCATACAATTTTTTAACAAAGGAGTTTCTTCCCACTCCATGATGGCAAGAAGAGATGACAAAGGGCTTCTTTGTAGGCTGGAAGCATGATAACACTTGGGTCTGCATTGTAGCTGTATACAAAAAATGGTAGGAGATATTTCATCTGGATCATTGTAAAAGTTCGTGTTGTATATTAGATGCATGCGGGTTTATTTACTAATCAATATACAATAGTTTTCTGGCATAAATTACTTTTAGACACTTTCAGATGTTTTTCTGATTTGTCCAAAAAAGTGTATGGCCTGATTGGCACCAAAAATTGCACAAAATTGCTGCTAATTGTGCCAAAATTTGGCATAAACCAAGCAAACTAATAGGTGGTCTAACGTTAGACTAGCCAGTTAGAGTAAATAAGCCCCAGTGTGTACAAGGCCTTTTAGACCGCCTGCGCATGAATGGGTCGGATTCTGCATGCAGCAGCCCGTTGCAGAATCCGGCCCTGACCACGGCCGGGTACCCTCCGTAACTGTCATTAATCTTCTTTTTCTATACTGTGCATGGTCCGGACTGCTCGCCGTTACATGCGCAGTTCAGATATATATTTTTAAATGTTTACTTTTCCTGTGCCGTCGGTAGGCGATGACTCTTGAATCCGTGACTTTTCTGTAATGTCAATAGAAGCTGTCCGTGCAGAATCTGCAAAAAGAATAGAGCATGCTGCAATTTTTCTCCGTTCGTGGAAGCCTCAATTGGTTTCAATGACTGTGCAGAAAAAAAACGATTTCCCATAGCATGCTCTGAACAGCATTTGCTGGGGATTCCGCAATGCAAATCCGTTTGTGTGCAGGTGGCCTTAGTGTTCAAAAGTTACTGCTGTTGTGAGTGATGAATGAGCTTTTAAAAAGTTCAGTTTGTTGAACTTTTACAAAAAGTTTGGTTCTGTCCAATTTAGTACGAACTGAACCGGAAATTGGTGTATAATACTGTCTTAGGGCTTACTTACATGAGTGCGCGCAGAGAATAGAACACATTGTTTTCAATGGCTTCAAACTCACTTTACCTTTTGCAATTCGCGCGTTCAAAAAGAAAACACAACATGCTCTATGGTGGATTTGCACACCAAAAGGCATCATAGAAGTCTATGGAGGTGCACAAATGCGCACCCGATACCCTCACAGTTGCACAATGAACTGCGCAATTTTGTGGGAAAATCTGAACACCACGGACTAATTAAGGCTGCACAGCCTTTAAGATCACGGTGTGTCCCACGCCAATGTGAATGGTCCCCAGCAGCATAAAAAATACAGTAAAAAAACGCAGAAATGCGTGCAAAAGCACAACCTTCACTGAACAAAGAGTCGTGCTATGAAAGCCCTGTATGGGACTTGTATGGGG
Source organism: Eleutherodactylus coqui (assembly GCF_035609145.1). Lineage (NCBI taxonomy): Eukaryota > Metazoa > Chordata > Amphibia > Anura > Eleutherodactylidae > Eleutherodactylus > Eleutherodactylus coqui. The sequence goes on along the minus strand of NC_089844.1, from coordinate 58,064,730 downwards.
CTCCCTGTATGGGAGTGTTAGGGACTTTTCACATGGGAAGAAATTGTCTGCAGGATGCAGCACAGACAAGGATTTTGTCAATTAGTGTTAATGTTGCATTTTTAACTGCAGAATGCTTTCTACGGAACATCTTGCGAAATTTAGTGTCTGTTATCTCTCCTTTAAAGAAGGAGCTGGAAACACCTCTGCAGCACCACCTATTGGATGGCAACATTTTTACAAATCAATTTTCGAATTTTTATGAAGTTTAAAAAAAATAAATAAATACAAACAATGATTGGAAGGAGGTCACTTCTCTTGAGCTCCTTCAGACCTTTCATATTCTCCACTTATGCAAGAATCCTGGGCCACGGTTCATTCTATTCCTGAGGGTGTCAAGCATGGCCATAAACTTGTGCTCCCAAATTCTTCTGTGACGCTGTGTTTGAAGTTGCTCTTTGCTATGTCTGTGACCACACAAATGTTTTGCCACAGGTAAATTCATCTTTTCCTCTCTAATTGAGTGGCAATGAGATCTCATCCTGGCTCTCAGTTTTTGTCCTGTTTCTCCAACATAAAGGCTCCAACAGGACATTTACTACATAAGATCAGGTACACAACATTGGACGTGACACATGCTAATGTCCCAGGGATTTTATAGTCCTGCTGTGTGTTGGGGATTTCTATCCTGTCTGTGGTCCGTACATGTGAACAGGTCTTACAGCTCCTTACATTACAAGGATAAGTTCCTTTTTGTGTGTCTGAGGACAATGCACTCCTGATTATAAATCATTGTTTTAAAGACTTGTTTAAAGGGTCTAACATTGAATAGAACGAATACTGCCATCCAATAGGTTGTAATGCAGAAGCATTGTTCCATCTTCCTTATTTGCATATTTTCCAGAGGAGCATGCATGGCCTTATAAGCCTTCCCATTCAACCTCCTTGGTGTTTTTTTACACACCTTCTAGGTGCTTTCCTTAAGGAGAGATGATATCCCTCCCGACCCAGGAAAATAAAGTCATGGCTCTTGAAAGGTGAAAATTGAAAAAAAAAATTGACCAGTAGTTAAAGGGTTAAAATAAATCCATCAAGAAATAAAACGATTACATAGAACTGTATGAATGGCATGTGAACATAACAGATAACGAATGGCCATCGGGCTTCACATGTACATATTGTCATAATAGCAATGGTATGGGAAACAGGCAATCTAGTATAAACATAAAGCTTCTGTATCTAACATGATACAGATAAACTATCTCCAATATTGGGAAACAAAAAAAGATATTTAACCCCAGAGGACGTCCCATCTGTGTATAATTTGTACAAACATTCAAGCCTGAAACCACTAAGGGAAGAATTCAATGAACTGCAGACATTGGAAGAGGAATTGGAAGCCTTGCTAATGCTCACTGCCAGTTTGTGTGCTACGGAGCATCAAAGCACAGCGTGAACCAAATCCAGCTAGAAATAGGCCGTCAGTAACTAACATGTATTGCTGCTCACTATTGTATCTGCTAGACATGAGGGGACATTGCAGTTATTATGGAGCGAAGGTTGCTTGCCCGGTCTTGTTGGCTTGTCACTTTTCTTTATAGTGCAAATAACAAGTAACTAACTGTGTGATTCATTAAATAGCCGTTCTAGACGGAATGAAGTAATTGGCTTGTCACTGTACATTGTGCCACATGTGTTGAGTACTGGTGCTTTAAGGCCCTTTTACATGGAACTAGTATACTTCCAAAAATCGTTCAAATGAGCAAAAAGGAACGACATTGTTCAGTGTGAATGGAGCCAACGATCGATCACTGATCGAGGAATCGTTCACTTTTTGTTTGTCGTTCATTGTATACAGGCATAAAGGTCATCGTTGGCTCGTTCACTTATCGTTCAGTTACTGATCATTCAGCTGTTCTCATTCACTCATACAGCCAATGTGACCAACAACGGTTTCTCGTTTGATCTTGGCAACAATGTATCTGCCTGTATAAACAGGCTGCCTGAGAGCAATCTTTGACATAGTTTGTTCATTGAAACAAGAAATCGGTAGGTCTAAATGGACCCTTAGATCCCAAGTAGGGTTATGTGTAAGCAGTTTGTATGGAAAGTCTCTTCACATCCATATTATTGAGTGCTGCCACATGCTGCCTTTGTACTGCAGTACATTACAGAGATACAATGATCCCTCAAGTTACAATGGCCTCAGGATACAATATTTCCAGCATGCAATGCAGTTTCTAGATCCAACAGTGGAAAATTAAACCAATTAGAATGGGCACTGATCGGCTGTCTAGTAGCGCCTCTCTACAATACAGTTTGATATTGCATGTTCTGCCCTGTCTCTTACCTGTGTCAGATGAGTTGCTTCTTTGGACACCAGGTAAGGACGGCACTGGTTTATTTTTCTTGTACATTTTGTGTTCTGTAGAGAACCCCGAGGAAGCTCCTGTCCTCCTACATAGATATAATTTACAGCTTCCAGCAGTTCTTTCTGACTGTGGGTTCACACAGGACAGAATTCCAGCGGAATTCTCGTGGAATAACTACATGGAAATTCCACGGGAGAGACGCTGGTTCAAAACCTGCGGCATTTCGCCGTGGGTTTTGGAGCAGTTTTGCCGCTGGCATTCTGCTGTGGCTTTCTCTCCCCATAGAGAGGAGAGAGGCTGCAGCGGAAATGAAAAAAGAATTGACATGCCGCGGAATTGAATTATGCTCCGCATGTCTGTTTCCACCCAGCTTTGCTGCAATGGATTGGCTGCAGCGTGTGGATGAGATTTTTGCTGGCTAATCCCGGGATTAAGAGCCACGGGCGGAATTGCCACACGGAAATTCCGTGGCAATTCCGCCCTGTGTGAACCCAGCCTTATATGTAAGAACTTGTTTTATCTGTATTACTTATCTGCTTACTATTTTTTAATATTCATTTTGTGTTGCTTTTGGTTGACATTTTGTGAGCTTCAGAGCCAATTAGCAGTTTTCCATATATTTATGGTTTCAGCATACAATATTTTCAACCTTCAAGGACTCTCTTGGAACCAATTAATATTGTATGTTGAGGGGCCACCAAATTGTTCCCCACCAACAAAACCTACTACGGGAGAATACTTTGGTAATACACCAGCCAATGGAGCATGACACAATTATTTGCCCTGTCCGATTCATATGGAAACAGCCAATGTACTATGGCTAAAGATGAGCAAAAGTTAGGTTTTGGCAAAAGTTCAGTTCAGTATGCATTAGTTAGAAACAAAAATTCATAAAGATCCCTACAACTGCTGGTGGTTCCGCTTCAATGGATTTCGCTTCATGGTTAGCACTGTTGCCTTGCAGTGCTATGGTCCTAGGTGCAGATCTGACCAAGGAACACGTCTGCATGGAATTGGAGTTGCCTTGCAATGTTGGAGTCCTAGTTTCAAAACTCCAGACAAGGCAACAATACTACCCACTGAGCTATATCCATTGAAGAGGATCCATCATTACCTTCTTCCTCTTAGACAGTGTTTAGTACATTTTGAGTGGTTTTATGAAGTTCCGGTTCAGCAGAAATGAGCTGTATGAAGTTCAGGTTCTTGCCAAACTGAATTGTTGCAAAGTAGGCCCGAATTTGGACTCTTCAGGTTCAGTTTTCTTATCTCTAATTATGACCTTGTACACCTGGCTGTGAATTTCTATGAGACAAGGAGGTACAGTATGGCCCAATGGAAGTCCCCAATGCCATAGCACAGATCCACACCAGTCGGCGATAGTTTAGAGTCATAGTATACTCAATTACGATTAATTTTGGAATTGGACATATCTACATTTATGTCAGCAGTGTATTTACCTGCAGAGTGTAGAATTCATGCATTCCTAAAGTGAGACCCTCATTTTGGTGGATTTCTCTCAGCATATAGAAGTGGAAAGATTAATTATGAGTTGATGAATATGGACCTACAAGATCTTCTGTGTACCAACCTTCACACAACTGGTTTGAAGTTCTGAGCCACAGAAGTACTGGGTACACAAAGGTGATCAATTGCTGAATGACAAAAACCCATGGCCAACAATTACAATGGCAAACAATGGAGGGATGGTCCTCTGCTAGGTGATGAACGCCTGAGATGGAAACGCATTAGGGCTCACTTGCACAGGCATGTATTTGCAAGGGCAATTTTAGTCCATAAGACAGACCAAAGTAGATCACGCTACTATTTGTTTTCATGTGCATAAAATGTATGCATGATAAGCGCATGTTTGCATACCCCAATGCAAGTCTAGTGGATTCATGCTATCCGTATTACACGTGTATAAAATATACACGTAATACGGATTGCAAATATGCTCTCGCGAGTGAGCTCAAAGGTCGGCTTCAGACAACCAAATGCACAATTGCGCATGCTTCAATGCAATGTATTTGCACAGTAAATGAGGTTTGATAAGGTAAAGTTATGCATCTATTGGTGCATACTACTGTACTTTTAGCACACAGGGCCAGTTCACATGCGTGGATGACACCCCCTCCTCCCCGTGGTGATTTCAAAGGCTATTTAGCCTTATGAGGTGCAGATGTGATTTATTCTTCATGGAATTATGAGGCATATTACGCATTTGCATTTTGACTACAGACTATGGGGCCTTTGGTGTGCAGATACGCAGGAAAATAGTGCAGGTCCTACTTTTTTCCATGTGCAAACAACATGTTCATGGGGATCCTGTGAATTGCGCACGTATGTTTTATGTGTGCAAACATGTGCACAAATACGGTTTTCTGGAGGAGCCCTAAGAAGTAAGTAAACATTCCCTATTAGAATTTGGTTATTATTTATGACTTCACTGATTTATGTTTAGTGCTGTTCCAAGGACATACTGTAAGATATATTTATTTATCTATATATATATATATATATATATATATATATCTATATATATATATATATATATATATATATATATATATATATATAAACGAAAGCCCTCACTGACTGACTCACTCACTCACTGACTGACTCACTCACTGACTCGCCACTAATTCTCCAACTTCCCGATGTTGTAGAAACATGAAATTTGGCACAAGTATAGATTATGTCATAAATAGGAAAAGCTAATGGGTCCCAACTCGATGATTCAATTCCAGCACAACAGAACCAGCGTCCAAATTTGATATGCGTAATCTAATTCTTCAACTTCCCGTTGTCCTAGAAACATGAAAATTGGCACGAGCATTGATTATGTCAAAAATAGGAAAAGCTAATGGGTCCCAACTCGATTATTCAATTCTAAGCGCAAAAGAATTAGCGTCCAAATTTTACGTACGAAATCTAATTTTCTCACTTCCCGATGTCATAAAAACTTGAAATTTGGCATGACCATTGATTATGTCATAAATAGGAAAAGTTAATGGGTCCCAACTCGATTATTCAATTCTATGTGCAAAAGAAATAGCGTCCAAATTTTACGTACGGAATCTAATTCTTCCACTTCCTGATGTCATTTTATATGAAGGAAATGTCGCATGGTTACCTCCACGTGGGTAATGCAAAGAACCATGCAAAATGGTGAACATATTTTTTTCCTCGGTATCTCTAAAGTAACCACGACTTCATAAGATTTTCCGTGTGAACACCAGATAAACACCAGTACCAAATTAACTCGGGCGAAGCCGGGTATATCAGCTAGTTTTATTATATACTGGAACACTTTCTTACACATCTTAGAAAAGAACAAATAACTATTTCCTATTATGTCTTGAAGCAGACATATTGGTAAGTTTAGACACGTCACATAGTCTTACTGGCCATTCAATAATGGATCATTTCATCATAAAATAATACAGCAAAGTGAAACCCTGTGTGAAGCACACATCTAAAATGCATCCTTCAAAGACAGAATGCCGCCTGCAGACAAAAGAATACATATCTTATGTATTAAGAGACATGGTTGTTATTACTCACCAGTCTTCCGATAGAGAATGATTTCTGTCTTAAACTCCCTTTTCTCATCCAGAGCTTTCTGAATCTGCACCTTGAGTTGCTCACTGGTTTCCTGTCCATAGAGAAACTTACAGGCACAACTTTTCTGCATCACTTCAGCCCGGGCAAATCCTGTCAAGTCACAGAACCCATCGGAGCAATAGACTATGGGGAACAAGTTCAGCACCTGAGCGTTTCCCAAGACAAAATTGCTGTCTGAAAGAAAAGACAAGAAAATCTGTGTCAGCAAAGTTTTCTAAAGAGCACTTCTATCATCATCTACTATGAAGTTTTCAAAAAAACTGTTCAGAAAACAAAACTTCTCCATAAAGTTTAGATTAGGTAATCATTGGAAAATGTGTTCTTCCATTTTCTTACCAATTTATAACATATCTGTAAGGGATTCTTCACACAAGTGCCGACCTGCAATGTCTCTTTTCCATTGTTCGGCTCAGTAATAGGAGCCGAACAATGGCAAAATTGGAAGGGCTGGATCCAGCATGGCATTGAACAGAACCCATTGACTATAAGGTATTCCATTCAACACTCTTATGCACTCCAGCACTTTCACAGACCAAATAGCGCTGAATGTTATTTTCACGGGCGTCCGCAACCTCCAATGCTTTTGTGAACACAGCCTAACAAGTAATATAATGACACCCACATAAAACCCCTAAAAAGTCATCATCTAAACGACTCACTGACTGATCCTCTTCTTATAACAACTTCTATCCCCTATATATTACAGAGGCTGACATTAGACAATATTGCCAACCATATGAGAAGTTGCTATGGCAACGTGCCCTTCTCCGCTTGACATGACCATTTTTACTGCTTCCATCCATTTAAACTTTGCACTAATGTTTTGTGTCTACGGGTCTTATGCAGACCCATGTGTCTCTATAGACAGGGCTTGGCTTTGTGGTGTGCAACCTATACAACCGCACAAGGCACACCACTTCACCTAGATAAAGGGGACATCACTAGACTCGCTCTTATCTAGGACTGCCTGGCTCTGTTCTAGCTCCTGGAAAGGATTACATTTTTATTATATTCACTCACTGACTGCTGTTGGAATCCCATGCGATCTCCGCATAGCACATATTAGCTTCTTCACTTCTCTGCCCGGTAGGCAGCAGTGCTCAGAGTTCAACAAGTGCCGAAACCGGGGAAGAAGGAGTGAAGAAGTTACTGTGCGCTATGCGGACATGGTACGGGTACACAGATGGCAGCCAGTGAGTGAATGTATTAAGGAATTTAACCCTTTCCAGCAGCTGGAGTTTTAGGAGCATGGTCAGGGGGCTGAAAACATGCATGGGGGCACGTATGGAGTCCTATTAATGAGTGGGGGCACCCAAGGCATCCTACTACTAAGTGGATCTACAGAAGAGTCACTATTACAATTTGGGAGCAATTACTAAGCAAGGGCACTAAGGGGGTCACTTATCATTTGGAGCTGCAGAAAGGGTGTTATAACTAAGCAGGGGGACCCAGGGGATCCTACTACTAAGTGGAGTGACAAAGGGGGTTGCTATTACAATTTGAGGCTACACAGTAGCTCACCAAAGAGGTTACTATTATTAGTTGGGGCCACAGAGAGGTCCTATGACCCTATGACTAAGTGGGGACATCAAGAGGGTCTTATTACTAAGTGGGGGCATCCAGAGGAGCTTATTATTAAATGGGGTCAAATAAGGGGTTTTATTACTAAGTGGGACTATAGCAGGCACGTTATTACTATGGGGCACCAAACGGGTTAGTATTATTATTTGGGGCCACAGAGGAGGTCCTATTACTAAGGGTGGACATCAAGAGGGTATTATTACTAAGTAGGGACACCCATAGGGGATTATTAAATGGGGTCACATAAGGGGTTTTATTATTAAGTGGGACCATAGCAGGCACATTATTACTATGGGAGGAGCACTGAAACATTGATTAGGGGTTGCAGCAGGTGAGTCATGGCTGGAAGTACTCTCAATGGCAGTCTGGGCCCAGAAAGAAAGAGGACTTTTTTGATTGGTGGGGCTCCACCTCTCGGATCCCTGGTGATCATCTGATTACCGCCGTTGCCGTCTCTATAGAAATTGCAGGAAGCATTTAATAGAAGCTGCGTCTGCTGCACTTTGGTCAGTGCATTGTGCTTTCCACAGTTCCAGGGCAGTTCATCAAGAGATAAATATCAAAAAAGTCCCGGACAACACACTTAACAAGCTTCCTCATGGAATGCAAGCTGTGGGGAAGACTACAATTACCAGTGATTTCTGAAAGTCTGCAGTTGTCAGGGCATGCTGGAAGTTAAAATTTCCTATTGCAGGAAAGGGATGACAGATAGCTTTGAAAATGAATTTATTTCAATTATCTAGTAGGACAGGGCAAACCAGCCAACCTGAGTTTTTCATTTTTCTGGACAACTTATGCAAAAATCACGTATAGTTAATTTTTATTTACTGACACATTGGAAAACCGTACTGATCTGACCTCATTATCAGCGTTCACTGTGAGCTGTAAAATGATAATTACAGTCACAATAACCTGCTCCAGTGTCAACAGCGTTAATAAAATCACGGACAAATCTGTTTTTTTTCACGGACAGGAATTTCTGGACGGTTGGCAACTCAGAGCAGACTGCAGCTTGGTATCTGCCATGTACTGTTTCTGTCTTGGGGCCCTTTCAGTAGCCTACTGCTTGGCTCTTGGACTACCAGCCCTCTTAGTTCTGTGAGCCGGGTATACCTATTCATTCAAGATGCTGGCATTAGGAAAAAGCTGCAATAATATTGGTGATGGGGACTCCGCAGCTTCAAGAATCGAGGCCCAGATACAAAGGATTGGGTTCCCAATGCAACTACATGTCATCTCAGCCAACCTACACATCTGTATAAATAGATATAAACTAACCAGTTTATTATATAGAAATAAAGACTGGTTAAGATTCTGCCTATCTGTATTTATTGCAACCAGTGTACTGTGCCGCCGATGCAAGCGGAAAGGAGCTGGGGGCCACTACCGACTGACAGCCCACGAGAGAATTCCCTTATTCTTCTTCAAGCCAGTCTTAGTCTGCTGTCATCATGCTCACTTCTGTCCCCTCTTTCTTGTTTAATTAACAAATGAATAGTAGCAAAAAGTAAAGTAAAGACAAAAGAAAGTATGACTGCCAGACCAGACTACACAAGGTTTATTTTGTAGTCTGTAACCATGGAAACACACAGGTCTGTGTATATGCTGTAGACACATAATGATACAACTGCATCCTGCTACATTTTTCTGTCCTGTAAAAAAAGCAGAATCCAGATGTACATTGTTGTAATTTTTTAATAAAAGACGTTAATGGCACAGGATTAGAGATGAGCGAGCGAACTCGCTAAGGCAAACTACTCGAGCGAGTAGTGCCTTATGTGAGTACCTGCCCGCTTGTCTCAAAAGATTCGGGTGCTGGCGGGGGAAAGCGGTGAGTTGCGGGAGTGAGCAGGGAGGTGGGGGTGGGGTGGGGAGGAGAGTGAGAGAGAGATCTCCCACCCGTTCCTCCCCGCTCTCCCCTGCCGGAACCCGAATCTTTAGAGACAAGCGGGCAGGTACTCGCATCAGGCAATACTCGGTCGAGTAATTTGCCTTAGCGAGTACGCTCGCTCATCTCTACACAGGATCTATCTGTATAGGCAATACTGTTGCATCCTGCAGCACCCTATTTTAACTTTTATGTGCAGTGAACAGTAAGAAACTTATGTGTCAGCTCTATGTGAACACGATCGGAACCTATCTGAGGACCAAAGAAGAAGAAGGAGCAACTCTGATCTGGATGAAAGTAAAGTGTATAAATATGATACTGCACACACAATGTGTCAGCGTTGCTTGTTGACTCGAAACGCGCCCCCAACCCAGACTTGTCTGATCTACATCACACAGTATACTGCCTTTAAAATGCAGATGTAGAGATGAAACATAGGAACATACCAACAGTCTAAATGAAAGGAGCTAAAGTTCACTTTGAAGAACATACATCTCTTGTTTGTGTCTCAAAAAAGTAAGCAAATGCTAAATGAAAATTCAACAATCGTCTCGGATTTCCTATTTTCGTATTCGTGGCACAAGCCAATACGGAGACCTTTTTAAGATCAGAAGCAAATAGAGTTCATAGAACAAAATTAAAAGCTTTTTCCTGTTGCAGTTGATGTGGAGAGTCAGAAGCACCACAATGTTAATGCAATTTGAAGTGCAGCATATTTTAAAGAAGCTCAATATTAGAATAAAACCCTTAGAATGAATTGTATCAGTAAATTGCTTTGGCGGTGCATAATCCTTTTTGTTCATGGATAAAAGTGTATGAATGTACTATTGTGCACCCTATTATTTGGGATTCAGTGAAGAACATTACAAATGAGAACGGCTGTTGTATATAAATACACACTATACAAAAAATAATTAAAGACCCTGCATGCAACCGATCTCATCACTGCTTAGATTAGCTTTAGAAAATAACTTGCTGTATCTTTTCTTAAAGCTCGTGTGGGGGCGGAAGTTTTTTCCCCCCCATAAAGTTATGAATAGTGTTGCTCATCTTACTCAGTCGGATGATAATATTATCCCAATTTTTGCAAAATCGAATTGAGTTAGGACAAACCGATTTGGGCGAAAATCGTGGGAAAATCAAATTTCCCATAAGGCCACAAGGTTGCCTTGCTGCGGTCACCAAATGTGTCCTCCATCTTGCATATGGGCAGCAGTTTCATTAGACGCCTGCATCACATGACCTAGCTATATATGACTTAGGCACAGTTGAGCACAGGACAGAGAAGCTGCATCACTTTTATATGCCTATATAAACACATTGTGTGTTGTTAATAGGAACAGCTATTCTGCAGAGGATATATTCTTGTTCGGTGTGAAAGCTGAGAACTTAAACAGGGTTCTGTTGGAGGGAGCAGAGAAAGTTGCTGCATCTCGAATATATATGCCTATACAAAACGTGGTTTGTACATTGGGAAAAGGTATATTTCTGCTACTGTCAACGTATATAGCAGTGAAGCATGGGGGATATTGTAGTTCTCTGTTTGTTGCCTCAGACGGCATTCAAAGCCACTATGAATTATTTGCAGACCTTATGCAGCCAGCAAGGGTTTGAGGAAATCAGTCACACTGCGCCCAACAGAGACAGCTTACAAAGATACAATCTATACTCTGTGGTCTTCTGTTTTCACATATACCTCCCAGGGATTGTGGTTTATTTACTTGGTGGTGCTTTGTTTGTTAATATAAAACAAAATGATATCCAAACAGGGAAGCAGCAAATACATACAGTGCGTGTCAGCAGCCTAAGATGTCTGGCCACTACAAATTATTTGCAGGCCATTCGCAGCTAGCTGATAGATTGTATAAAACTACACTAAAAAGTGACCCCCCCAAAAAAAAGCAGCTCCCCCAGAAGCAACAGCTCCATGTTCTGCAGGAGGGGAGGCAAGCCCACTGCCATTCCCTAGAAGTGGTTCTATCAGTGTGTTACATCTGCAGCATGCATAACAGGTCGTAGAGTGAAGGATACAGCATGCCTCAAGTACCGCCATCTCCTCTTCCTCCCAGTCACAGGCACATAGCAGTTAGTCTGCACCAGTCGGCCATGAGCATCCTGCTCTACTTTATTCCATGCCAAATCCCCGCTCCCTCCAAAGCAGTCCACAGGGATTAGTATTAGGAGCTGTTTGATCAACCAGAGGGAGAAGACCAAGAGATTGAATGCACTGACCCCAACCATTTTTTTTCTCCAAAAAGAAAAACAAGAGTGGATCAGTGCGCGTGGTCAGCCCCCCACAGGCAATATGTACTCAGGACAATATGTACTCAGAGGTACAAGCTTGCAGTGCTCTCTGTGACCTTAAGTCCACTCACAATGAGAAGGATGATTAAGAGGAGGTGTAAAAGGATGAAATACTCGACCTAACATGGAGAGGCAGGGAGAGTCCTCATAGCAGCTCGCAGGGAGAGGAGGAAGAGATAGGTGTTACGGGGCAGCACCCTGCCAAGGCAGCGAGTAGGGTGTTGCAGAAAAACAAAAGGGCACAGCCACCTCCCTCAGGTACTACTAGTCACAGCAGCAAAATCAGGCCCACAGCCAGGTACAATCTTGTGCAGCCTGGGCATTTTTGAAACCATATGTGATGACAGAAGAGCGGTCATCTGTAAGATCAGTGGTAATCATTTAAAATGTGGCAAAAACGCAAACAACCTCAACACAAAGTGCAATACAGTCACATGAACTCCCAGCTCTTGGCTATCTTGGAGAGTCCACATGAATCAGAGGGCAAAGAGTCAATCTCATCCTGCTCCCTTTTCCACTGCAGTAGCTGTCTCTTCCTCCATCTCCCTCCCTAGTCATATAGTGGCCTCTAAGCACAGAGAGGAAGTTTTGTGTAGGGGCAGTAGCATGCCTAATTCAGGCCTCTCTTCTGCAATTGACAATCAGGATCGGGCCACGAGCTTCAGAACCATGAGTGGGAAGTGGAGAGCAGAAGTTGAGCCTCCACCATCACCACCACCTTTAACGACATGGACATCTACCTGATATTCCAGCACATCCCAGGTCAGTAGCCAGCTCTCCATTCCACAACCATAGGAGCAGTAAAAAAAACAAACCCAACCCCAACCATTCATGAACATAGAACCTGAACGCAACCATTGCACAACTGCTTGCAATGGAAATGCTGCCCTTCAGGCTAGTGGGCAGAGACACCTTCCACAACGTGATGCTCCATGCTAACCCACAGTACCAGTACTGGGGAAAACTATGACTGCCATATTTGATACCATGATTTTATCTATCTACAGACACCAAACACGGCATAGGAGAGTATATTAACTCAATTAGTATCAGCCTGATCCAGAGACTGCACAAAGATGAAAGAGGATACATTTGATTCAATATCATCTTCCAATTCTACATGGATGACCCACAATCTTCAATTATTAATTTCCCAATTGTTGTAATATTATTCTCATCCTCTGGGATAATCCAAAGACCGTGGCTACTGCAGGGGAAGTGTCTGGGTGGCAATGACGTTCACCAGTGAAATCAGCTGTATGCCAGGTGTCTGGAGTGGAACCCCAGGAGATCGGACTCAACCCATTTCAAAACAGCTGATGATACAATATCTCATGCAGCTGCAAAAAAGTAAGCCAGACTTTAATTCTACAATTCAGAATATGCTGATGCTACTTTTTTAATATACAAAAGAAGTGAAGGAACTGTCCATGAGGCTGACTGATAGACATCACACACACAGCTCCGCTACATCCATCCTGACCCCCACACATCACACACACAGCTCCACTACATCCATCCTGAACTTTCCATGAGGCTGACTGATAGGCGATTTGTTTTTAAACCAATGTATTCTTCACCTGTCGAAAGATACATATGTATAAGGGGAATATTTTTATTCTAGCAGCAGTGATTGAAAACACTATAACCTCTAGAGTAGATTATGTATCTGGATGGATAGGAGTTTACATATAGAAGTGAAGTAACTTTTTGCTATATTCAGCATTCTGTTTTCCCCATTCTGCAGTTCCTGGAACTGCTATACTTTTTTACCCAATAGGCTGTAATTTTGAAGACGTTTTTATATATCCGCTCTGCCAAATCATTTTTATTACAGCAGATGAAATATGCTTTGGAAGTAAACTAGTTTCTACAACAAGGCATTCCTTGAGTGTTGTCTGGTTTATTGATGTCCTTGCATCGATGGCACATAGTGACCTGCTGTGGAACAGACATTTAGCATAGAATTTTTAATCTACAAGCACTATGATGAAATGATATGGTTGGCAACAATTTCCAGATGTCACCATGACCAAAGGAAGCTCATTCCATAATATGCAACCAAGCTGAAAATGTAGAAATCTGTGGTGATTATACACGGCCAAGGTATAAATATCCTCATTTTAGTATCAATAGGTTAATTTGTGTGACTATGCCTGTAATACAATAAATATTTACTCTCCAATTTAAGGCCTCCTTCCCACGAGCGTGACGGGGTCCGCCGCGTAATATTACGCAGTGAAGCCCGTCACGGCGCCCCCCAGAGCCCCTATACTTACCTGCGGGAGATAGCGTGAAATCGCTTCCCCGCCCACCACCGCCGCGTCACCGCCCGTCACCGCCCACCACCGCCGCGTCACCGAGCGTGTCACGTGACGCGGCCGGCCGTGTCACGTGACGCGGCCGGCCGCGTCATTTGGCGTCAGATGACGCGCGGCGGTGGGCGGGAAAGCGTTTTTTCACGCTATCTCCCGCTGGTTACAGCGGGAGATAGCGTGAACGGACGGCTTCCATTGACTGCAATGGAAGCCGTCAGTGCGTACAGCCCGTCCTCACCCGCAGAAAATAGAGCATGCTGCGGGTGAGGACGGGAGAAATCGCGGTGCGTAATTCCGCGCTGGAATTACGCATCGTGAGCATTGTGCTATTAGGTTCAATAGAACCTAATAGCTGCGGGCAACGCAGCGGATTTTCGCCGCGAATTACGCGGCGGAAATCCGTTCGTGGGAAGGAGGCCTAAGTACTTTTCTATTTTTATTATAATCTTGGCTTTGAGAAAGTTGCAAAAATCATATGCTTTAGCACTCAAAGGCTGTTTTCACACAGGGTGGAATTATTCTGCATTCTGCACCCAACTCCACAGGATATTCCGCTGCTGCAAATCCCACACTTCAATTTGCAAGTCTTAGAATATGTTCACACAGTGGATTTCACTGCTAAGAATGGGAACTTTGCCTCTAAATTTTACGTCAAAATTTACATCTTTCTGACACAGTTTTTAGCACAGATCTGCAAGCAGAATTTGGCCTGTTAGGCCGCCTGCACAAGAGCGAGTTTGAATTGCAGAATCTACCATTGTCTCCTGCGTGGATGATCTGCGGCATTTCGCACAAACTCAAACCACTACAGCATCCACATGTCCGGTCACATGAGCCGAAAGCGAATGTGATTTTCTGCTAGCGGAAAAAAGTTGCAGCATGCTCTATTTTTTCATGGATTCTGCGCGGACGACTTCTATTGATGTCAATGGAAGCTGTCCAACCTGTGGCCCTTCCGCAATTGACATTGTGGTAGGGTCGCGAGTAGCCGCATTATCGCCTAGCAATGGTGCTGGAAGGGAAGTAGATTAAAGAAAATCTTCCCTGCGCATTTCCGACAGCGAGCCATGCGGACCATCTGCAGTACAGATTATGAAGACAAAACACAGGTACGTGTGTATGCCGGCCGAACACAGAGTCTGCTGCAGGTTCTCATGTGCGGAATTTGCCCTGCCATGTGCAGGTGGCCTTAATCTGCAAAGTTCATGTGCAGAATTCAAATGCAGAAAATATAGTTTCTGCACATTTCTGCATCACTCGTTACTGCGCCATACATCTGCATGTGGATTTTGCTCATTGACAGGTCAAATTCAGTATGCAGATCGATGCCAAATAATGCAACAGGAATCCGAGGTACATGGCATTATTTTCTTAGATGGAATTTATGGAGAAAATTCCATGGTGTATCCCGCTGTGTGAACTTATCCTTCTTGTGGATTTTGATGCAGAATTGCAGGCTGATTTAAGCCATTTCAATTTGGCATTAAAAAAAAAAAATGTAAAAAAAAAAAATCGCTCATAGATGTGTGGATTTTGGTGCGGAATCTGGGTGCGGAACTCTGAATAAATCCACCCATTTAAAAGCACCTTTACACATTTAACCCTTTCCAATCCACTGCCTGACGTCTTCAGACATTCTGATTGAAGGCTGTACAACTCCGATGTCGGAAGACGTCCGGCAGGGTATTCTTACTGTATATTACTGGCCGCTCTGTTGTCGGGGAGCCTCTCCAGCATGTCCCATACCGCAGTACTGGCTCTAGCCAGCAGATGGCGCCATTGTATAATGGCCGAAAGAGAAAACCCTCTAGGAAACCCTGAATCCAAAATTGGATTGCAAAGGGTTAATTTTGGAATAAAATTGCATTACTGTTGTATGTACTAATCACATAAAAATGCAAAGTTCTTAGCACGTATTTTGATCAAAACATGTGGGCCTATCTGTCACGTCTGGGTGATCATGGCTTTTAGAGTTAGGCACCCAGGTGAAGTAAATGAACCTTTGAATTCAATAACCGCTAGATACTTTTAATAACCTCTACCAAACATTTCCTATAGCTGCAAGTAAAATTTGCAGAGTGTTCAGAAGATATTTTGGACCACTTTTCCTTGCAGGTGTGTTTTAGTTCATGAATACTTCTTGGTACCTTGTGTGCAACTGTTTGTATGTTATCAATTTAGATACTATAGATTGTGTTTGTCTAAAGTCGTAATTTATATAACAATCAAAACACATTTTATTAGTAATCAATGCAGAAATCCAGGGAAGTCTAAAGTCTTTACAAGGGGTGCATTTAGACGGAACGATTATCGTTTCAGCGGGCATAAAAATCATCGTTAGCTCGTTGCGTTTAAACAATTCTTGTTAAGTGTTTTACATAGCGAATGTGAAACACTGAACTAGAATTGAACGATTCTCATTGAACGAGTCAACGATGAATCTGCCTGTCTAACCAGCCCGCATTAGCGCGGACGAGCCAGCAGTGATGTCACCAGCTCGTTCGCTCTTACAAAAGAGATTGTGCCCTTTAAAAGGAACCTTAGGCTGCCTGTCCCCTGGCGTTGCAGAGCCACGGCCTGGAAGCAGGAGCCGGCAGAAGGATCTTCGCTGTCAGCCTATCTGCGGACAGCGAAGGCTATCTATAATCGGAGAATTGCAATGATTCTCTGCTCGTGGACGGGAAGGCGGGGCTTCGCTTTCCATAGCAACGTGATTCGGCGGTGATTTACCGCCAGCGAATCAACGCCCGTGAACAGAGCCCTTACTGTTTCTTGCAAATTGTATAATAACTCCTCTACTCCTGAGCCAATATCACTTACCATATAGAAACTGTAGACAATACCAATTAACCACAAATCCGCATCCCACATCATTGAATAGTACACATTCTTCTACTAGAAATGTAAAGAGTCTACTACATATTTAATGCCATTGTTTCAATAATTCCTTCCTTCATACAGACTGTAACCGGACCCACAGAATTTAGGAACGAAATAGCAATGGATTATTTAAATGCAATTAAGTCAAGTAATTTTCTTGGTCTAGACTGTCATTAGTTACTTTAGTAAGAGGATTGTTGCCGAATAAGACTAAGAAATCTTGTGATTATAATAATACTTTGTGAATAATAATTAGCGTCATTATCTCCCTTGGAGCCATATTGTATTTGCTACTCATATATGTAAAAAGCAAGTGAAGTAGACCTAGAGAAACTTTAAAGAGAACCCGTCACATGGATTTGCTGCCGTAATCGGCCACCACCACCAAATTTCAGTCTATTAAAGAATTGGGTTTTATTCACGCGTCGAGATTTTCAGTCTGACTGCCTCGTGGCTGAAAATCGCATGAATGAGAGAAAGCCGCGACCAGGTCACGGATAAATCCCGTGCTTTCTTGCCCATTCATGCGACCGGGTGCGGTGTATATACGCTGTAGACCGTAATTCTGTTGGCCAGGGGTAGATACATTAGCGCTGCTAGACTCTCGCCCCTCACTCCCCCTCCTTCCCTCTCCATTTGCCAGCAGCTCCCATAGGCTTTTATGGGAGCTGCCGGCTGATTGCAGCCAAAAGATAGCGCAAGACCTATCTTTTCCTACCGCGTGTAAAAGCAGCTCGTTGAAGAAGACAGCTGGCTCTATTTAGCTATTTAAGCTAAATAGAGCCATTCTGCCAACCGTCGCTCCAATGTCCTATTCACGCAACACGGCTGTGTGAATGGACACGAACACGCTAATTCCTTCTGGAATTAGATCGCGGAAATGCAACTTTGCCGCAATGCGACCTGTGTGAAAAAACATCACCTGTGTGAAATAGGCCATAGAAATCTATGGGAGCTCCCCGTGATTTACGTCAAAAGACAGGCCATGACCTTTGAAATATGCACAGGAACGAGTGCCCCTGATAAGTACTGATGGCTAAGTGGCATATTGCAGACACCGAATTAGAAATTTTGGGAGTTTTTTTGCATTGTGTGCAAAACGCTCATCTATAAGCCTTCTAAAAGACACACTGCAAAAAACAAATTTCTAATTCAATGTGTGCGATCTGCTACTTGGCCATCAGTAGTTATGTGGAGCACTGGTTCCTGTGCATAGTCTCGGTATCTGGGCTGAAGGCACATCTCCATGGCATGCACAGTGAAGCATTGGTCATGCACCAAACCTCCTTCACCCAGTCTTGTGGCACCTGATGCCAAGAGGAACGGCCCGACAGGAGGACTACTTGTGGCTATTTGCCATATTGCAAGCACCGGATTGAAAGTATGCTTGTTTTAATCAAGCAAACACAGATTTTCATCAAGGATGAGGCGGGAACTCATCTTCACACATGGGGGAAATGCTATGGAATTTCCGCTGCAGAAATCATTGTGGAAATTCTATGGCATTTTTAAAAAAATCTCCTTCATGCAGTGCAAAAATTTTCCGCAGCATGTCCATTTGTGTTGCAGATTTAGGGCTTCTTCACACAATACAATTTACGCAGCTAACTTACATTCAGATGGAGAAATTTTAGCTGCACAATTTAAAAAAATTGCACCTAAAAAGTTAGGACATCAGTGACTGAAATTCCCTGCTGTGCGAAAAGATAGGTTCTGAGCTATCTTTGGTGCACAAAGCGCAGAAGCCTCCATAGACTCCTATGCAAGACTTCCGGGAAAGGGAGATGACAGGATTCTCCAGTAGCATGGCTGGAGGGGTTCCCTTGCAGGGGAGATGGAGGGGTTCCCCCACTGCTGGAGAAGCTCTTCATCTCTGCTGCAGTGGAACCCCTCTAGCCACGCTGGGATGAAAGGAGTCCCCAACGATGAAGGGAAGCACCGGGAGAACGCCTTCATCCCCTCTGCACGGCTTCTCTTCACTGGAGAGAGAGAGATGAAGGGAAGCACTGGGGGAAGCCCCCTTCATCGTGGAGATGAGGGAACCATCAGGTAAATGAAGGAAAGCCCTGGCAGGGATAAAGGGAGTCCCTGTCAGGGCTTCCCTTCATCACTGCCGGGGAATCAGAGGAGCTTACAGCGATACATTTAAAAAGTGAAAACTTGCTGTTCCGTGGGACTTCGGGGCTGCTATCGTGATCTCTCTCGATCGTGCCCGAACTTACAAACAGCAACGCATCTCTTCCGTTACTCATCAGCGTTGTTTCAACACTGATACAGCTCAAGACTTCAGTGCAAAAAAATCATCCATTCACGCTTTTTTTTGCGCAATTACCCACGATTTTTTTGTGCCCAAAATTAGTGCACAATTAGGTCTCTTGTGTGAGCGAGCCCTTATGCTGTGGATTTTAATCCCCGAAATACAAGGGTTAACATCTGCAGCATTTCTGCTAGTAAAACCGATACGCAGCATTTAGGTGCAGATTTGGCCACTGTGTATGTATTGCTGTGGGTTTTCCAGTGTGGAATGCCCGCAGTCATTACGTGTTGTGTGAAGATACCCCAACGCCCCTAGGGCCAGACTCACATGGGCATATTTGCAAAAACGAAGTGCCATATATTTGCGCTGTGATTGAGTCTTTTTGTGCATATTATGGTACTTTTTGCATTGTCGGGGCGATTTTGCATGGTCGCACTCCGATATAAAAGGGTATTTAGCTTAATTAGTTCCAGATTTGTTCTTTTTCCCGTGAAATTGCACAGTGCAATGCACAATCGCGTGGGAACTGGGTGCGCATTTGTGTACCCTCATTGACAGAGCCTTTGGTGCGCAAATGCGCACTAAAATAGAGCACGCTGCATTTTTTTTTCACATGAGCGATATGCGCACGCAAAAACGAAAGATGAGAATGAACCTATTGATATCAATGGGCTCTATTCTCTGCATATTGCATGTGCAAATCCGCACACAAATACATCTGTGTGCATCTGCCTTAAGGGCTTAAGCAGACAAATATGTTATGCCGCGATTTTGCACGTGGGGACTCGCACAACGCTGAGAATAGAACCCATTGATTTCAGTAGGCTAATTCTCACTTTCTTTCTTTACGCCCATTGTTTTGTGGGGTGCACTCACTATCGCACAGCAGGATTTGATTTGGTTAGTTTTTAGCATCAGTATTTGTAAGCCATAACTAGCAGTGAAAGAGAAAGAGAAAAACTATCTTGGGAAGGTTTGCCTTTCTATGTAAAGTTGAGCTTCCATAGTTTGCAGTCCAGTATTCACCATAGTAGCGATGCTCTTGTCCTGACTGCACACATATGTCAGCTGTCCCACAGTGCATCCACTCTTCACTATACTCTACACCTAAGCACCACACTAGACCACTGTCCATATTTGCAGGACGGACATGTCTACTTACAGTAGAAGATTTCTGCAGCAAATCCACAGAAATTTTAAGAGAAATTTGCTGTGGCAAATCCACACAAAACTGTCTTCCTTGTCATTGTGGACGGGCCGCAGATTACGCGGGAAAAGCAGGAGTTAAAAAAAAATCTGTACTGCGCATGTCTGCGCGTACACCACCACCTGCAAACACAGGTACGCTGGGTCAGCCGCTGCACTCAGGCTCGGATTCCATGTGGGATTCCACAGGTGGAATCTGGACCTGCCCTGTGCATGAGGCCATAAGCATTGAAGAGACTATGGTGTTCAATGAGCACCACGGCCCCTTCAATCAGCTGGGGGTCCTGAGGAGCGGAGCACGTCTGATCAGATATTCATGGCCTATAGACCCATTTAGACACAACGATTATCACTCAAAATGTACTCAAAAGCCATCTTTTGAGCAATAATCACTGGGTGTAAATGAGCCCATCTTTCAGTTTTCTGTCGAATGACGGTTTCAGTTCAACCTGAAATCCATTGTTCGGCCGTACAGCTGATAAGCAGGACCGCACGCTGTGCTCTGCCTGAGGATCGCTGTTTACAGCGGATTACATTGTCTCAGCTGTTCTCCGCTTCAGCCCCGCTGGCAGAACAAAAGGAACGTAATCAAGGAATAGCGGGTGATCTGTTCCCTGACTACAGCTTCTGCTGGCTCACACGTTACTACTTGGTACTGATAGGCATTAGTACCAAGTAGTAGTTTATGCAAAATGATTGCTCAAAAGCCATTTTTTGAACGATCATCTTTGCAGTGTAAATGTACCTTATATGTGAGGATAGGCCATCAATTCTTAAAGGCCCCTTTAAGAAAAGACAAAGGTAAATAACAATACAAATTAACTCAAAATGAGTTTGGCGGCCAGCAGATATAAAAGTGCCTATCAGTTTAAGAAAAAAATGTACCCTTTTTAGTGAATGTGTGATGTGTTCCCAGTATTTTACTAACTGCTACCAAGGCCCCCTGTCCACGGCCGTTGCGAAATATCGCCAGCGATATTGTGCCGCGAGGGGGCAGGTAGGAGCGCTGACAGGTCTCAGTGGTGAGCCTATCTGACAGATAGGCTCACCGTGGAGAATCGCAGCATGTCGCGATTTAGATCCTGCAAGCAGAGAATCGCTATGATTCTCCGCTCATGGACACCGCGGCTGTGCTTTCCATAACAACACTATAGAAAGCGTTCACTGCGTTACCCGCGACTGGATTATTGCCACAAGTAACGGAATAAACAATCGCCCAAGGAGAGGCAGCCTAAGAGTTTCATACAATGAACCTTTTGGCTCAAGAACGGCCACCAATAAAATGAATAGATGGTGTTCTGTTTTTTCTGTATATCTATAAAATCCTAAGTGGAAAGAAATATTAGGCTTCAAATTCTAAATAACGCTACCAAACGAGGGCGATCTCCTCAATATATCTCTTCATAATAGCTACAATTGAAGTCTTTGAGCTCTCGCCTATGACCTGAAGGTTGCAAGTTCAATCTCCACATGTCTCAGGTAGCCGGTTCAAGGTTGACTCAGCCTTCCATCCTTCCGAGGTCGGTAAAATGAGAACCCAGCTTGGTGGGGGGTAATAAATAACAATTACCTGAAAGCGCTGTGTAATAAGTTGGCGCTATACAAATACCAAGATTTATTTTCTTCAGTAGGAAGCTGATAATAGTCTGTAAAAATGGAATCAATGTGTTTTTAGTATCCTGGTTACATTTTGCCGAAAACTATAAAGGCCTGTCCCTAGAAAACCAGGACAGATGGATGCAATATTTTATAGGACACATATGGTGCAGAATTTCCTCTGAAATAAATCCCTTGTGTGGTGAGATGGTTTAGATCCGTTATTACCAGAAGTTTCAACAGCTAGGATTACATAGAGAAATAAAGAAGTCACGCTGGAGAGAAGACAACTATGAGCGATTCTTACGTCTGCTGTGGAATACACTGTTATTAGTCACATACGGAAAGTCATTAGGAGAACTTAATAAAAGAAACAAGAGCTAGATTCCGTTTTTCACTCCCTTCTTGCTACTTTTGCAGTTACATTTTTAAGAAGCTTTGGAATTTGACCCCAAAATGACAACGAAATATCAGACTTTATCTACTATAATTATCAATACAAAGCTGCAAATGGCGGCTCTGGTATGACTAGTCTGTTGATTAAAGCCCGCAGATGAAAGCGTACAAGTTTCCAGCTATCTATTCATCACAGCGGATTGTAAGTAGAGATGAGAGGAACGGTTCAGGACCTTTTGATTGTCTATCAATTTCGATGTTTAAATAGTTGTGGATTGAATAAAGTCACGCTAAATGGGAAAGTGAAATCAACTCTGGTCATTGTTATTGAAACTGGACTTTGCCAGTTAAGATATACGAGGCAACAAGTGTATGTTTGTGCTCCTCGTCCTCTCAGTTTGGTCCATTTACACTGGTGCATACCAATTTTGTACTTAAAGGGGTTGTATGTTTTCAATATAAATATTTATAAGGGCTGGGTATGTGTTGAAATGAAAAAATAAAGCATATTCACCTGTCTTCAGTCCGCCGGGGCACCACTAACCAGTTCTGCTGCTCCATCCCAACCACTTCTCTGACATTGCACATTGCATATTAGTAGTTTTCATTAATCTAAGGGCTCTTTCACATGAGCGTAGCGATTTTTGGTTGGCCATGTCACGGCCACAGTGTGACCGAAAAGTGCGTGAAACAGACGCACAAATCTATTTGTACACCCGTTTAGATGGCATGAGTCTGCATAGACACTGAGCCCGGAATGCTGTCGGTCGAGGGGAGACAGTTTAGCTCTGCTTTTCCACCCTCTTGCCAGCTCTCGGCAAGGGGAGGGGGAGAGAGCTAGTGTACTAAGCTGCCGCCCCTTCTCCGCCCCTTGTCAGCTGCCACCAATGGGAGAGGGTGGGACAGGGCGGGAGCTTAGCAACTAGCTCCCGCCTCATCCCGCCCTCTCCCATTGCAAACAGCCGGCAAGAGATGAAGAGGAGGATCGAAGAGAGTGGGAGTTTAGCAGACATGCTGCTAAACTCCCTCCCACCTCCCTTCTACAGCAGCTACCATAGGCTCCTCTAGGAGTCTACGGAAGCCGCCGCTGTATTCTGGCCAGAAGAAGGGCAGCGTATATCGGCCGGTTGTGAAAGCACGGCCGATATACGCTCGTGTGAATGAAGCCTAAGAAAGTGGTTCCGAACTCCAGTCCTCATGGATCGCTGATAAACCATGTGTTCAGAATATCCTGTAGAGCCAACACCTGTGGTAATGTCTGAGGCACTGACAATAATTACATCACCTGTGCAATACTGAGGAAATCCTGAAAATGTGAACTGTTGTGGGTCCCTGAGGACTGGAGTTGGGAAAAACTGGTCTAAGACATTACACACCTGCTTTGATTGACCAGTGCTGTACATGTGAGCAGAACTGGCCAGTCAAAGCAGCATGTAATGTCTTACACTACTGATGCATTACAGTGTGCATTACTATGCATACATTTACCTTGGAAAATGTATTCTGTAATGATTTTGCCAGTCCCTGAATATGTAAAAGATATCTTATGAGGAATAACTTTGCAATGTTTAGGAGGATAGTATCAATTCGGGGTAAAAAATGTATCTCAGCAAACCATGTAGATGAAAGAAAATTCAAAATGCCCCCAATACAACTACCCAAACCCACAAAGGTAGTTAGTTAAAAACAATATCAAATACCAGGGGGGCATAAAGAAATAACTAAAACAATACAAGAACTGCTGAAAGTGGGCGTATTATTGCCAGTGACAACTGAATGGGACAATCCTATGTGGCCAAAGAAAAAGAGTGATGTTACATTGAGGAGGACTGTAAATTATCGTGAATTGAATAAAAATACTCCACCATTAACAGCTGCATTATTAGCACAATTCCATTGATAGAAAAGATACAGAGACACAGAGGTAAAGGCCCATTTACACACAGCGATTATCACTCAAAAAAGTCGCTCAAACTATGTTTTTTGAGCAATAATCGTTGCGTGTAAATGCTACCATCGTTTACTTTTCAGCCAAACAAAGATTTTTAGGTGAGCATAAAATTCGTCATTCCGGACAGAGAGCTGATAGCAGGAACCGCATGCCATGTTCTCCATGGAAGCGCTGATTACATTGTATTCAGCTTGCAACATAGGAGCTGTATGCAGAGAACAGACCACCTGTTATCTGCATACAGCTCCCAGAGGCTCATTTACATGCAAATGAAGGTAATAAGCTGCTAATGGGCATTAGTGACCATTTGACAGTTTTAGCGATTGTTTTGCATAAACTGCTATCTCCCTATCTTTTAAACAAATTTTGAGCAATCATCTTTGCATGTAAATGGGCCTTTAGTGATATGCGGTGATAGACCTAACTAATGATTTCTTCACCATACCTATAGCAGAAGAACTTTGGTCACAATTTGCTTTCACATGGCAAGGAAGGCCATATACATCCACGCGTCTTCCTCAAGGATATAAACACAGCCCTACCATATGTCATTGGATGGCAGCAGAACACCGAGATGTTTTACATTTACCCAAACAAATGCAGGTATTACATTATATTGATGACATCATGATTCAAGAGTTACATGAGCGATCAAGGGTTGGAGATCAAGTCCAAGCACTGTCACAAACTGTTACATTCATTGATATACAATGGAATCAAGGACATAGAGAATCTTGCCAAAAGGCTAGACAGAAAATAAATGGAGGCTCAAAGGTTCATATGCCTTTTTGGATTTTGAAGGCAGCACATTCCCTATCTTAGTCAAATCTTGGCTCCTTTATACAAAGTCAAATATAAAAAGTATGAGTCTGAGTGAACTGATGAGTAACAGGAAGCATATGAAGTGGCAAAAGAAGCTATATAGCAGGCTATGGATTAATGGCCTTTGATGACAGGGAAGTGGAGTTCAATATGTCTGTGGGTGACACATGGAAATTGGAGTTTATGGCAAAAGCAGGGAAAGAAAAAGGTACCTTTAGGTTTTTGGAATAAGAAATTACAGATGCAGGTAGTAAATACACACCTTTTGTGAAACAGTTACTGCCCTGCTATTGAGCCTTGGTAGAGACAGAACAACCTACAGGAGGTCATTAAGTGGCCATATGGCCACTGTGATACCTATTATTCAATAGGTAAATAGCAAGCCTATGACAGACAAGATAGGTCATGCACAGGAAGCTAGTATCACTAAATGGAAATGGTACATACAAGACATAGTGAAGACAGGGACAAGGGGACTAGCCACACTACATATAGAGGTAGCTACAGTCCCAGGATAGATCAAGCAATCCCTGATACAACCCTTCCAGTACAAGAGTCTCCAATAGTCTGGGGGAAAAGCTTTTTACCAATTGACAGATGAGGATAGAAAACCTGCATGGTTTACAGATCGTTTGGCGAAACATACGGGAAATCAGAGATACTGAAAGGCAGTTTCCTATAATCCTACTACTAACAAATTATTAGTGACTACAGAATAGGGTAAGAGCAGCCAGTATGCAGAATTATACACAGTGCTCCAAGCACTGAGACAGGAAGATATCAGTCAGTGTCATGTATATACTGATTTATGGTCGGTTTTAAATGGGTTAACTACATGGATGCTTGTGTGGGATAAAATTAATTAATATATTCATAGAAAAGAAGTATAGGAAAAGACATATTGAAGGATACTTGGAGTTTGGGGCAAAGAATTAGGTGAATGGTGTGTTTCATGTAGATGCTCGTTGTGCTTCAGACATTCTAGAACAGGGTTCCCCAACTCCAGTCCTCAGGGACCGCCAACAGGTCATGTTTTCATGATTTCCTCAGTGTTGCACAGGTGATGTAATTATTGTCGGTGGCTCAGACATTGCCACAGGTGTTCTGACCATAGGATATCCTGAAAACATGACCTGTTGGTGGTCCCTGAGGACTGGAGTTGGGGACCCCTGCTGTAGAATGATGGTGTAATTACATTAAGCATGTACAAATAAAAATTTCACAGGTAGATGTGGAAGAGACTCAATAGCAAGATCATACAGGTTGGGTAGAAGAGAAAGCTACTTACAGGGTAGAGGTATACCCCTTACACTTACATAGTAACACAGTATGTTAGGCTGAGGGAAGACAATGTCCATCTAGTTCAGCCTTCTTGAGGTCATCAAAACCATTACAGCCCAGTGTCTAGTATGTCAACATAGTCAACATCAACAAGTACCGCAGGCCTATCGCCTGGCCAAATCTGGCAAATTGATTATATTGGACCCTTGCCACAAAGAATTGGTTGCCAATATATCTGTACAGCTATAGACACATATTCGCGAAATATAATAGCTTATCTTTGCAAAAGAACGACTCATGAAAATATGATAAAACTCTAGATTTGATAATGTTGTATTACGGCGTTCCCTTAAAAATACAAAGCCTATTTACATACAGACTATGACTGATGACTAAGGGTCCGTTTAGACCTGCCGATTTGTCATGTGAACAAACGAACGTGTGAACAATGTCAGAGTGGGCTCGTTCACTCGGGTAGCCTGCTTACACAGGCAGATACATGGATGGCTCAATTAAACAAGAAATTTCGCTTTCGCTTTCACTCTGTAGGTGAATGAGAATGATTGAATGAGCGCTATTTAAACTGAACAATACGAGAATGAGCCAGCAGGGATTTGCCCGTGTAAAATAAACTATGAGCGAAAAGTGACTGATTATCGTTCAGTCGTTGGGTCGCGTTTAGACTGAAAAATTAGCATTCAATTTTGCTTGTTTGAACGATTTTTTGAATGATAATTGTTCTGTCCAAAAGTGCCTGTAACTCTCAAACTGTTGGATGTGTACTAGAGATGAGCGAGCGTACTCACTAAGGCAAACTACTCGAGCAAGTAGTGCCTTATGCGAGTACCTGCCAGCTCGTCTCTAAAGATTCGGGTCCAGGCGGGGGAGATCTCTCTGCCACTCTCCTCCCCCCCACTCCCCCTGCTCACTCCCGCAACTCACTGCTCTCCCCCGCCGGCACCCGAATCTTTTGACACGAGCGGACAGGTACTGGAATAAGGCACTACTCGCTCGAGTAGCTTGCCTTAGCGAGTACGCTTGCTCATCTCTAATGTGTACCCTTTCACCGCTTGCTGCAGCAACACTGCCTTATTTAGCTGTACCTTGAACTGATTAAGGCCACTAAAGGAAATGAACATTGGAGGAATATCCCAGTACCAATACACATAGCGAACTGGGTTATGCTGCCCTAGTGGCAAATGAACTTTACTGTAGCAGATGTTACTGAGGAATGAAAACAAGATATAAATAGATTTAAAAAATGCTTCAATTTGGGAACATTACCTAAAAGTAATCTCAAAATAAACTATAAATTAAACACAAGTAATGATTTTATATTATGTACTCAACATAATCAAAAATAGAGACATAGTAGAATATTTTCCAGTTCAAAGCAAGAGTCATGTATAGATGAAGATGAAGCTCAAATAGATTCTTATTTTCCTGCATATAATAAGTCAGATAGTTGCTGGCAGAATACATAATACATAATCCTGTAAAAAAGGATAGTTGGTCAGTCACAAACCGTTCCTTAGGGTGTGTTCACACGAACGTATATAGGCTTGGTTTTCACGCTGAGCCGATATACGTCCTCCTCGTGTGCAGGGGGGGGAGGATGGAAGAGCCAGGGGCAGGAACTGAGGCTCCCGCCCCCTTTCTGCCTCCTCTCCGCCCCTCTGCACTATTTGCAATGAAAGGGGACGGGGCGGGGCTAAGGTTCCGCGAATTAGCCCCGCCCCTGTCCCGCCTCTCCCCATTGCAAATAGTTCACAGTAGTAAGCAAAAGACCACGGCACTCACTCTACCCCACCAGAGTAAAATACTAGGGGGGAGGCAAATTAGGGAAAAATAGTATTTTTAAATAGAGGAGAATCTTAGTTCTCTGTAGCGAAACATGCGGAATATGGACTCCATACCTTGTTTCATCTGTTTTTTGGCTTGAAAAAGACCTTTACAGGTCGAAACGTCGCCTATTTTTAAACTATGAAACAATAAAGCATGTTCCTTTAGACAAGGAGTTTTTTTTTTTTGTGCATCACTATATGCTGCCACCTTTTCTGCTATACATGTTTCCCCATTGCAAATAGTGCAGAGGGGTGGAGAGGAGGCAGGGAGGGGGCGGGAGCTCAGTTCCTGCTCCTGGGCTCTTCCATCCCCCCCCCTGCACACGAGGAGGACGTATATCGGCTCGGCGTGAAAACCGAGCCGATATACGTTCGTGTGAATGCAGCCTTAGGGTCAGTAACACCTGCATTAAGTTTATTGAAAACTCAAGAATGATTAATTCCTACAACAGATATTTATGCAGTTAGTAGTCATAGTGCCTGTAAATGGATGTGGAGTGGGGTTATATACATTAACTAGGATAATCCCATTAACTTGAGTATGCCAATCTACGGATCTTCCCCATCATAAAATGCCTGCCCATATGTTATGTCATAGAAAAGCGCCAAAAGCTAAATCTCTATTACATATGCCTTAGGAGAAAGAATTTGGACTGGCCCTTTCTAGATTTAGAGGATCGATAAAAAATGCTCACAACATAGAAAAGTTAGCCAATTGGTTTGAAGACATAGCAGAACTAATCTTTGATGCGATCAATGATTTTCAAGCTCAATTAATTATAGTAACCAGTCAACATTCTTTAGTATTGGATTATGTGACTGCTGCTCAAGGGGGAATGTGTCAAATAATAGGACCTGCGTGTTATCACTAGATCAAACCACATGGTATCATGCAGGCCAGACAGGATATAGAAAAAGCTAAGCAGCTGAAAGAAGAATTTAGGATGGTTAATTTTCAAGATGATTGGGATTTATCATGGCCCTCGTGGTTAGATTGGTTGAAGCCCCGCAAATCAGTTTAAAGGTGTCAAGAGATGGTTTGGTTAGACCCTATCTGAAACCCTGGGTGTTAATGTTTGCTTGGCTGGCTTGTGATATTTCTAGGTATCTGGCCAATATTTGGAGATGACAAATATTAAGCTGAGTCAGCACGAATGAACAATAGAATATCTATGTGTATATAGGCATATAGATAATTTTTGTAGATAGGCTTGAGAATATGTGGGCAGGAAGCTCGTTTATGGAACTGATGAGATGGGATCTTTAACCTGATGTAGATGTGACTCCTGCCTCTACGGAAATCAAGGGCTTTCCCCATCTGATGTGCTGACTAGAATATAGAAGTTACATTTAATAATCAGTGATGTATTCTCTTATGTTTTCCTAAGTCTATATTCATTGTACAACTCCTACAATAAAAGACTGAAATTATATAATTGTAATAGTGTCTAACCCATCTTTTCTATTTGTATCCTGGCTTGGTAAAACAGCATGTGCGGTGTAGAGGATTGTCCATGATATTCCCCATTGATTGATAACGCTTGGTGACACGATGTAATCTATAATAGTGGATACAGTTTAAACTTTACGCATTCACTGGATTATTTTAATATTTGCTTGAACGCAGAGCCTCTTTACAAAACATTCTGATGTGCTAGAAGGTTAAATGATAAAGTCTTACCTATACGGAAAAGTGATAATTTGTAGCGTGCATGCGTATAGAGCAAGTAAACTACTGGTACATCATATATGAACACAAGTACTACTTTGGCAAAATATGAAGGCTTATGTTAGGTAATACTAATCGCTTATTCAGAAAATATCACCTACTTTTCTTACTAATGGAAACAAGATAGTGAAACATGCCATTTTTCTAATCCTTTATTTTCTGATTATGTATGAAATGCTTAAAGGGGTTGTCCCGCAAAGTTGGGGTATACACTTCTGTATGGCCATATTAATGCACTTTGTAATGTACATTGTGCATTAATTATGAGCCATACAGAAGTTATTCACTTACCTGTTCCGTTGCTAGCGTCCCCGTCTCCATGGTGCCGTCTAATTTTCAGCATCTAATCGCCCGATTAGACGCGCTTGCGCAGTCCGGTCTTCTCCGTTTTGAATGGGGCTGCTCGTGCTGGAGAGCTGCCCTCGTAGCTCCGCCCCGTCACGTGTGCCGATTCCAGCCAATCAGGAGGCTGGAATTGGCAATGGACCGCACAGAAGACCTGCGGTCCACCGAGGGTGAAGATCCCGGCGGCCATCTTCGCAAGGTAAGTAAGAAGTCACCGGAGCGCGGGGATTCGGGTAAGTACTGTGCGTTTTTTTTTTTAAGCCCCTGCATCGGGTTTGTCTCGCGCCGAACGGGGGGCTATTGAAAAAAAAAAAAACCTGTTTCGGCGCAGGACAACCCCTTTAACCATGCACTCAAGATTGGAGAGGAGTGAACTTTTTAAAAGTTTTGCTCGGCAGCTCAGCACTGTTACCTTGCAGTGCTGGAGTCCTAAGTTCAAATCTGAGAAAAGACAACATCTACATGGAGCTTTGCAAAGTCTATGAAGATGCTGTCCTTGGTCAGATCTGAACCTAGGACCTCAGCACTGCAAGGCAACAGTGCTAACCACTAAGCTAACAGACTACTTTTTCCTTCTCCAGTGGAGGACATGAAGGTGAAGAACAAGATACACAAAGAGAACATACAAACTCTACACATATGCTGTTCTTGGTCAGATTCAAGCCTAGGACTCTAGCATTGTAAGGCTACAGTGCTAACTGCTGAGCTATAGGAGAAGAGTCACCACTGTTGCTTCAAAGATCTTAGATAGTGTTCAATACAAGTTAAAGGGGTTTTTATGAACTTCTGGTCTGACTAAAACCCAATTTTCAGCAATGTTTGACCTGAAACAGGTTTCTACTGGTTCAGTTTATTCAATAATACTCAGGATAGTAAACCAAGTAGATATATCCTAAAGTACCAAGAACTGCATAACACTTACATAGTCCAGAGGATACTGGAATTTTTGTCAATTATTCCTCCAGGAAAGCTTGATGTGCAGAGCTTTATGTTTGCTACCTTTATACATTGCCTTGTCCTGCTCACATTGTTCCTCAATAAATCCATGGCTTTGATGTTCTGCCTCACAACAGGGGTTTGAGAACTAGACATCTGATCCGATTAGATATAAGCCTTTATGTACTAGGGCTAAAACAGCATAACACTTATGTAGTTCTGGGGGTAGTGGACTTTTTAGTCACCTACTCTCTCCAGGAAAGCTTTCCTGGAGAGAGTAGGTGACTAAAAAGTCCACTACCCCACGGACTACATAAGTGTTATGCTGTTTTAGCCTAGTACTTCAAGGTTTATATCTAATCAGTTTACTACCCTGAGAGCGGCGTTAAGCATTTCATTTCTTTTTTTGTACATAATTAAGTAAAGAGAGCCTATGGAATCTTGAATCCTCCAGGACTCTGATAGGGAAGCATTCCTGATCTTGTTATATGGAGGGCTAACTACATGAGTTACAGGTTTTTTCCATTAGTGGTGATTCCTCCTGATATACCGGATAAGTCTTATATTGTTTTATACATATATTTTTCTTAGATTCCATTGGTTGAACACTGTTCCATTTTTTCTTATCTATTGTCTCATATTTTGTGATTGTAGATTTTTTATTCTATTGTCTGTACATCACTATAGGGGTGGCTATCTGGCCTGAGAGGCAGGTAATAGCATTTAGAGATATGCCTACACCAGAACTAAAGGCCATTTACACAATGGACAAGAGCTGATCCATTGACTTTTATGGAAGACTAGGTGTGCCCTGTCCCTTGTGCTAAGGTCATTGTGCAGAAAGCGGCAGGGGTAAACTGTGACCATCATAGGTTATGAATTGAGGGCCCTGTGTTATCTATACAAAGCTGCCATTTTTCATTGTAACGCCATCTGTCATAATAATGAGATGAATGTTGAAAATTTTTCTCTACAGAATTGAGTGTCAGACTATTACTATGCTTAGTGGTCAGTGTAAAAAAACTACAGGATCTTAGGAACGTTGTTTTAAAGTATAGATCATAGCACTAAAAATTTTATAAAATCACCAAAAATTCATGAAAAACATGTTTAACATAAAAAAACATGATTTATTCAAAAGGTGATTTTCCAATGACACATTCCCTTTAAATAGCATTTCCTTAAGGTTCTACTCATGTCTTCTATAAGCAGGTACAGTATAAACCACTAATACAATAAAACAGCTTAGAAACTTTCTAATTTCCCTTGCTTTGCCTCATTCAGTCTTTTTCACCCAGAACTTGTAGTGTGGAATATTTTCACAGAATGCCGGCTGTCATATTTCCAATAAAAACATTATGTGAATGAATTGTTATTCTGTACGGTCAGGGTAGAACAATGCTTCCAAAAAACTTCTGCTTCAACAATGCTCATTGCAAAAATAGTACAGTAGTAGAAAATAAGAATATGCATAATGAATAGTAAACTCCAAATGATGAAAGTGAGTGACATTAATACAATGTTTGCGCTCAGAGCTTGGTATTACTATGCCATTAGTGTCAACATCTCTTCTTTGTTGCTGCTTGGCAGGAAAAAGCACAGCAAGGTATAACTAACTTCATAAAATAACACACACCAACGGTTCTATGTACAGTATCAACAATAGAGTAATACCAATACCCTTGACATAATTAGTAAGCCACGATTTAGACTTGATATACGATCAATTTACTAGTATTACTCGTATATAGAGCCAATAATGGCGGTGTCTGTATAGCAGTTTGTAACTATGTAGCAGGTATTAGAAATAAAGGAAAATATTGTAACAAGCAAGTTCCTGCATAAGAACTGTCAATAATGGTCGGTATGGTCCGAAACTCTAATGTGCTTATACTCAGAATATCCATAGCAATCTAAGGAATAAACATTAAAACACACCTAATTTCTTTTTGTAATCTTCCTTGGCTTTTAAGAGCCATAACTCTTTACTAGAGATAAGCGAGCACAAAAATGCTCGGGTGCCTGTAAGCTTTTTATAATGCTTGAGAGCTCGTTTCGAGTAACGAACCCCATTGAAGTCAATGGGAGTCTCAAGCATTTTTCAATGGAGCCACGGCTGCAGACGGCGGCTACATTGAAGACGATGGTCTGCCGGCACCCCTGAATTGTTTTTCATGGAAGGGCTTTACATATACGCCCTTCCTTGAAAAACAATAATTTTAGTGTTAAAAAAAATTATCTCTCCGCCGCTGCAGTGTCCCCTGCGGGGATGCAGAACACATCCACCGCATGCAGCAGATGTTTCCTTTATCCCCGCTAGTAAAAAGAATTCCCTGCTGCTGCACCTGTGACAGATGCAGCAGAAGAATTCTTCAATTCCCTACCGCAGCTGTCACACATGACAGCTGCGGCAGAGGATCCTGTCATTGGATTTCAGGGAAGGGCTTTAAGTATAATCCCTTCCCCAAAAAAACTGTAAAAGTGCTGTAAAAAACAAAAAAAATACATACTCACCTCCCTTAAGCTGCGGGGCTCAGCCGCGTTTTCTGTCCGCTGTCCCCACATCTGTAGTGCTGATCTATCAGCAGCAGGGATTTAAAATCTTTGCCTGCTGAGAGAGCTGATTGTGATTGGCTGAGGCGCTCATTAGGCAACCATTCAATGTGGCAGGTGCAGCAGCAGGGAATTCTTTTTAGTAGTGGGGAGGAAGGAAACATCATGCGGCAGATGTGTTCTGCATTCCTGCAGGGGACATGGCAGTGGCGGAGAGGTACGTTTTTTTTTTGTTTTTTTTTTTACACTAAAATTATTTTTTTCAAGGAAGGGCTTATATGTAAAGCCCTTTCCTGAAAAACAATTCAGGCCGCTGGCTGCTGCCGGAGGTTCCAGTGAAAACAATTTAGTGTGTGTCCTGTCCATCCGCACTAAATAACAAGACTGTCTCTCATTTTACACTGTCTATTTTTTGCTAAACTGTATGCAAAATACTATTTTGCATATGCTTTAGCAAAAAATAAACATGTAGGGAGGAGAGTGTGAAAATTTCTCGAGCACCCGAGCAGAGTAACGAGTACTTTCAAGTATGCTAATGCTCAAACGAGCATGCTCGCTCGTCTCTACTCCTTACATTTTTCAATTGAGATAGAGAGTTTGTTTTTTGTGGGATGACTTGTTTTTTAACCCCTTAAGGACATAACCATCCCCCCCCCCCCCCTCCAATTTCATTTTTTCTCCCCACTTTTGAAAAAAATTCACTTCGATGTCCAGGGCTTCTTTTGTTTGCAGGACAAGTTTCAATAGTACTGTTCAATGTACTATATAATGCACTGAAAAACTTAAAAAAATTCTAAGTAGAGTGAAATTGAATAAAAACTAAATTTGGCTATCTTTGTGGGGGTGGGGCTTGTTTCTACAGCGCACACACTGCACCAAAAAAGTGACATGATAATTCTATGTTCACCTTGTGGGGTAAATAATGCCTTATTTTGCTAGATCAGGCTTATTGATGTAGCGATACCAAATATGTTTTTTTTATTTAGCTTTTTAAATTATAAATATGGCAAAAGTGTTTTTTTTAAACTAACTTTTACATCTTTTATTTAGTCCCCACAGGGGACATAAACTTGTCATGATTTGATCACTTCTGCAGTATGATGTAATGCCATAGCATTACAGTATACCGCAATTGGACAGGCAATCTATCAAGGTCACTACAATTATGATGACACTTAATTGATATAGTTTTTATTATTTTTTTTACTACTTTTAACCCCTTCCCACTGCAATCATTTTCGGCTTTTCTGACCAGGCCCCATTTTTCAATTCTGACATGTCTTAATTTATCGGGTAATAACTTTGGAATGTTTTTACATATCCAAGTGTTTCTGAGATTACCTTTTCATGACACATTGTAATTTATGTTAGTGGTACAATTTAATTGATATGTTTTGTGTGCATTTATTTTTTTAAAAATCCTAAAATTTACAGAAAATTTAGTAAAATTAGCAATTTTGAAACTTTAAATTTTTCTGCTTGACTCAAACTTTGCAAAATAGTTAATAATAACCATTTACCATAAGTGCACTTTATATTGGCATCATTTTGTAAACACTCTTTAATTTATTTTTTGGGATGACAGAAAGCATATAGGTATTGGGGCAATTAGGGCCGCTGTGGCTGGGTGTGAGCTGTGGAATACAGCTGGCACCCACCGCATATTGGCATTTTGTGTCTGTGATCACTGGCTAATGCAGTCATTCAGCCTCCAGTATTCATTTTCTAAATGGCATATTCATATTATATCTTTCAAGAAAGGCAGCCAGGCCCCTCCCGAACGCCTTCAATAAATTAACCATTACTACATCCTGTGACAGGGTACTACATTTAACCTATTTCCTTAATGACTGGAAGAATGGTGAAATTAAATATGTTTTATGTGTGATCTATTCCATAACTAGATAGTGACTGACTGGTCACAGTGTCACACAAAGCAACTATTAGACTTAACCTGTAAGTGGGTATGTTTTAAAAAGCAATTATAAAATAGCAGTAATGAGGATGAAACATCCAACCTGTGAACGCCGATGTCTTTTATTATAGACACAGGAGAGGTAAAAAATGAGTTCTCCAAGAAATACGACAAAAATGATTATGGTGCACAATAAAAAAGACAGCATTTAAAAAAAGACAAGATTAATAGGTAGAGATGAGCGAACGTACTTGGTTCGGGTGTTTTTGGACCCGAGCACCGCTTTTTCCGAGTAACTGACTACTCGGACGAAAAGATTTGGGGGGCGGCGTGGTGGAGCGGGGGGTAGCAGTGGGGAACAGGGGGGCGCTCTCTCTCCCCCCCCACTCTCCTCTGCACCCCTGGCGCCCCCCGAATCTTTTCGTCCGAGTAGTCAGTTACTCGGAAAAAGCGGTGCTCGGGTCCAAAAGCGCCCGAACCAAGTAAGTTCGCTCATTTCTATTAATAGGGCAAAAAAATAAATTAAAAAATGCCCTACCAAGCAGAAAGTATAATTGACAACTTTGTTCTAAAACTTTATTGTGCTGCCTCATCAGGAGCTGCCAAGTAAGTCACAGATGTTCCAAATCAACAAAATTAATAAATTGGAAATTTCGACTTTATAGCACAGTCCTTTACTGGGATTGGGAAGCTCGACTACTGCTGGTATTGCCAGATTATACCAAAATGACTTTATGAGGACCACCATGCTACTGTGGGTTTTTAAAGGGCTACCCTTTGCTAAAGCTTGCCTCGTCTTCACGCCATCTGCGCGGATGCACCTGTCATTTTACAAGATAATGTTCTGCACCTATGTAGGTTCTCATAACCACTATGTTACAGACCCTGACCTTCCAAAAGCCCATCGTGTCTGTTGTGTGATTTCCATATTGCAGTCAAAAATGGCCCTAAACTCAATGGGGCAACCACAGTTCCAGTCCAAGTTCACACATATTAGGGTACAATTTCTTTAAGGACATCACCAGTTTTACATCAACATATCAATTTACAGCAGCAGAACGTTCACCTGGTTGCAACCAGTAATGATTTTACACAACTTGGTTGCAGACCTGGTTGCAAGAGGAGAATCATTTCAAGTGGTTGTCCTCATTATCCTACACTTTGGGGTGTATCCATAGGAGGTTAAGTTCCCGTTTTTCCTCAGAACAGAAGTTCTCTCTGTCCATATATCAAAGTCCAATAATCTGTAGTCGATCCTTACATAGGAGTTTTTTGGTTGCCTCTAGCATGTCTTATAGGGTCTGGTTCAGAATTGCTACTATCATAGCATTGTTAGCAGGTCCCTCTACTCGCACACATAGTGGCACTCATGCCACTTCCCGACACCAGCTTCAATTCTAGAATCTTCCTAACTTCGCTGTATGGCAGAGCCACAATGCCACTGTTAGTGCTTCAATACTGCCCCTACGTCAGTGTCTGGTTCTGCTTAAATGCTTGAACCTATGCGGACACTGGCCCCTCCTCTTGACTGGGGGCTAGGAAAACTCATTTTCTGGACAGCCAGGAATACTGTCAGTATAAGGCTAGTTGCACACTTGCCATGTGTACAAGTTGCACTTGAAAGGTTGGGACACAACTTGCATCGGACACGACATGCATGACCCACACATTGACATGCATTTGCATGTCCAAATTCCCGGACATGATATGGACAAGAATAGGACATGCGGTGAGTTCTTTCACATGGACCAATGGTCTGCTTGAGAAAACACCAGTGTGCATAGCCACATCGTCTATAGTGGGTCTTTGTGCTGTCTGCGAATTAACATGGACAGCACATGGACCCAAATATGCTAGTGTTTTGGAGGCCTTAATTCGTGGCCTTGTATGCAGAGGCCTGTCAAACACAACACTAAACAAACCACAAGGGAGGGGTCACAAAGGACAAAGTTATGCACAGTAAGATTAGTAGTAGTTATCCCCCCTTTACATTCTTTGCAGTTGAATGTGTTGGTAGATTGCTGAATGTTGAAATCCATAATGTATAATATTATTAAAGAGGACTTCCAGGAATATAATCTGATGTCTTATCCGCTTTTCTTCCAGGCTTGGAAAGAGGTTAGGTGGGGAAACAAATATCAGTTCCTGCTTTGATTGTTAAGCTGGCACCATAGCGGGGAGCACATTTTGGTCTTTGCAATGGATCCACCTTTCTTCTCTGTATGCCACTATGTAGTTTTTTTTCTACTTGATCGATGTTTAAAAATTTTTTTATTTACTACAGCCCCTTTTAGATTGGATTATGAGTAGAGATGAGTGAGCATACTCAGTAAGGCGATTTACTCGAGAGAGCACCGCCTTTTTCGAGTAACTGCTGACTCGTCCCTGAAGATTCGAGGGGCCGCGGAGGTGAGGGAAAGAGAGGGAGAGAGATCTCACTCTCCACCCGGCTTCCATCCGCCGCCCCCGCACCCTCCCCCCCCCCGAATCTTCAGGGATGAGCCAGCAGTTACTCGAAAAAGGCGGTGCTCTCTCGAGTAAATCGCCTTACCGAGTATGCTCACTCATCTCTAATTATAAGGCATGCTATAATAACCTGATTACATTGGGTTATGCACAGAAGCATTAACATGCTAACGGTATACCTTCCCTTTGGGAAATAAATGAAAATGTTGAATGCATGCTGTATTTGGACCAAAGGCAAGCATAATTCATTCAAAAGATGAAAGTCTATTTGCACATTTTCCTTGGATTTGACATTTCTCACATTTTACACATAAAGTGCAGCGTATTAAACCCAAGTTGTTCGTCTGTTATTCAAGATTGTATCGATTAACACTTATTATAGATGTAAGGACCTTGGCTCACAGGATAGAAAGTTTCTTACAGACAACTGTAATATTGCTTCACACTATTATATAAAACTTTCCAAAAAAAAAAAGTATTTCCTCTAAAAGCGCACATATTTTACATTGTGACGTAATGATTTGGGGAGAAGCGATTTATTTGATTAATAATTATGCACTAATTGTCAAAAGCAAAATCAAGCACCTAGAAGGAGTTGTCTTTTTCTGCAATACTCGGCATGCAGTTACATCTAAAGGCCCATTTACACACAACAATTATCACTCAAATTTTGTTCAAACGGCCGCAAATGAGTGATAATCGTTGCGTGTATACGCAACCATTTTGCACTTTTTGGCTGAACGATGATTTTAAGGTGAGCTTAAAATCCATCGCTCAGCCGCAGATGATAACACAGACCGCACGTTGCATTCTCAGTGGGTGCTGAGAGATTATATTGTATTCTGCTGGCAGCCCTTGCAAGAAAAATGCAGCTGTATGCAGAGCCCAGCCCAGATGCTGTGGTCTGCAAATAGCTCCCGGAGGTCCTTTTACATGCAAATGATGATAAAGTGTTAATGGACATTAGTGTCCATTAACACTTTATGCAAAATGATCGCTTAAACTTTCAATCTTTCAATCACTTGAAAGATTGTCTTTGCGTGTAAATGGGCCTTTGGATAGATATGAAAAGGATCAGAGGTGGGGTGTGATTAGATGAACGTTCTTGCCACCTGAAATCCTAAAAGTGGTTCCACCCATGTAATCACTTAAAGTTCCTGATGGAGGGAGGGTCGCCCTCATCAGGGTGATGACTCCACTAGTAGATCGGGTCTTGCTCCTTCTAAGGGTTTAGTGTTAATTTACCAGTCTTCCCCGTGTTCTTGTTTTGTGTTTTATTTTGCCTTTTTTTTGTCTTGTCTGTGTTTTTACTGTGTGTATATATTTGTCCCTTTAGGACATAACCAATACATCCGGGTCAGACGTAAGACTCTTCTACGAGTGCAACAGGGAAATCATGAATCAATGGGTATTCGTGCCATTTGGTATTTATCCGATTTCCTTTCAGTCCTTAATCACAATGGGAAACTTTTTAATTATGCAACATATCTTTGTGGAAAAGGGTGGAAAACGTTGACAAGAACTTCAATATAGCTAAACAATCTGTATATCTACATGTTATTATGAGGGGACTTCTCCGCTAATGGATACAAAGTCGACAACTGAAAATAATTCTGCATTATGGATCCTTTAATAATATCCGTCTCAATGGCGACATAAAGCTGCTAGTAGGTTTAAAGCATAGTTTTACATAACTAATATTACAATGTAATCTGCCATACTGTAGGCTAAAAATAAACTGATGAATTCAGTTGCTTCAGTCAAATTGAATTACACTCCTTAGCTCATGCTTTACAAGCGCAGTGAGGGAGATTCATCATATGTGCAGTTTTGTTGCAATTGTTTGTTGTGACTTTTTGGCTAGGCTTATGTCTAAGATGCATCTAATTCTTCAAGATGTCACGTGCAGAATGTTAAATCGGGCGCAAATACTTACTTTCTTTGTGGTGTGAAAGTTTGTTCTAAAAATACACTTAGGGCTCCCGCAGATGATCGTAGGCGTATATACATTCACGAGAGTGTGACGTAATAGCACTGCAAAGGGATCGCTATCACGTGCTTTCACACGCGTATCCACGCATTCCATGTACTGTTCTTTGCTGCCGAGACCGTTCACATTGGCGTGGGACACACCCAGGCAGCCTAATTAGTCCCCAGTGTTATCGATTAACTACACACTTGTGTGTGCACGAAAATATAGCACAAAAATGCTATTGGTTAGTGAACCCATTGAGATCAATGGGTTCTACTCTCTGCGTTTTGCGCGAGCGATTTTGCACGCGTCTACAGGAGCCCTTTTTTAAAAAGTCACACATTACAAACCATCTATAAACTGCTGTGCCACCAATGTCACCCCCATTAATTCAGACTAAAATGATAATGGCGTAACTAAGGACCCTTTTAGACGGGCCGATTCTCGTTTGAACAAGCAAGTGACGTCACTGCTAACTCGTTTGCTCATGCAGCCTGTTTAGACAGTAAGATCATCAATGAGAATGGTTTAAGTGTTTTACATTCCTGTGTGGGTCGGAAGGGGTAACATCACTCCTTAGGGAGAGCACCAAGAAGTTGAGTGAGGATACTTACAAGGCCATCCATGCTCCTCTGGGTAATATGCAAATAAGAAAGATGGAACAATACCTCTGCAGTGCCACCTATTTGATGGCAGCGGTATTGTTCATCTTCCTTATTTGCACATTGCTATGTGAAACACTGAGCGGGAAGTCTTTAAATGCAATGAGAAGGGAACGATCCAATGAGGATTTTTAGTTCTGCTAAAACTGAATGACGAACAAAGAGTGCCCAATTCTCATTCATCGTTGGCTCACGTTTAAACCGAAAGATTATTATTTATTTTTGTTCATTTTATTGCTTTTTTAAACAATAATCATTTGGTCTGAATGCATCATTAGTGTACATATTAAAAAAAACAGATGCATAAGGTTTTATAAAACAGGTGCAAAGGTTCATAAAACTAGATCAGAAAAAGTCGCATTCTAGGACCAAATCCAGGTAGAATAGCTTTGATAACTCTCTCCCAGTGTATCAGTTTGCCGGTCTAGGTGTCATGCGGGAGGCTATTGTATCTTGCTTCTATGTTTATCAAACCCCTATTGAAGTGTTAGATAACATATGATCTCAAACTGACAGTAACACGACTCCCAGCATGTCACCGAGCAGGGTAATATAATAATGTAATTGTGGAAATGGAAAATAATTAAATTCTGCATGCTTTGTATATCCACTACCATCTTCCTTTCCTTCTGGTTACATTAGCCTCTATGTATCTTATTAACCCCTTTGCTACCAGGAACATTTGAAAAGCATTCGTTTTTCTTGCAAACCAATAATAAATCCAGTTCAACGAAACATGGACACGTATTGAGGTAGATGGACTGTTCTGCTCCGGGTACTGCAGAGCAAGAAAAATGTCATCGATTGTCCACACAACTGCAAACAAGCTCCAATACCTTTTGTATTTCTTCCGCTTTTTGTGTTCAAATCTTGTTTTCTCCAGCTGCTCGGTTTTCATACTACAATAGCAGTAAAAGCTGCACATAGCCGTACAAACACAGAGACTATTGTATACCTGCAGCAAAAGAATCAGAGCCTGCTGATGAGCGGAACAGAACTGCATTATGGTTACGTCTGATGGCCAAATCATTTCATTTTGGAGCTGTAATAGCAGATATGGCCTGCTGGCTATGTATGGGTGTATCTGTGCAGTTTGTAATAAAACTTTATGATCTACTCTTGTTGTATCCTCGTTGGCTCAAGCATTCAGTATAAAGTTAAAAACAAATACCCAATTGCATACTTTTGGATAGATGTGGCACTCAAGGCATAGGAGTACAATATGTTCACTGTTTTCTGAAAAACAGATGACAAATTTAGGGCGATTTTTCATCTACGTTGCAATCTTCGGTAGGAGGTTCCACCGCAGATGCGGTTCAAAATTACAGAAGAAAAGCGCTACCTACAACGCTTTTTCTTCCGTCTAAATGTACGACAGCTGACAGAAGCCCAAGAGACCCCATTATAGTCAATGGGGTCCTTTGGGCGCCGTTGAGTTCCATTTTGAGCCAGGGTCATTCGGACATGGAGATTCCCCTTTCCTGCTCCCTAAATGAAGCAGGAAAGTGGACCACCAGACGTAGGTGTGAAACCACCCTAATATCAATATCCATCAGTTTTTCACTCAATGGAAGAAAGCATGATGGCCTAATTAATGAACCTTTCTATTTTACCATTTGGAGATCCAACACAAAATTTGAGACCAAAATAGTGCAGCATGCTGCACTGTTTTGTCCTTTATCTATCTGGACAGCATGATGGAAAATCAATTATATACTCACTGACAAAAAAAATGGACACAAACAGAAATGTATGATTACTGCAAAACCCAGCATACAGTTATGTCTCAAGCAGATATCTAAATGATTAAACGAGTTGCTGTGGTATGTTGTAGTTGTGGTATCATTAGACACGTCGGCAGATTTTTGATACTTGTTTAAAAGAAATCTGTCCTAGTTGCCCAAGTAACCAATCACAGCTCAGCTTTCATTTTAGCAGAAGAAAATACAAAATGAAAGCTGCTCTCTGATTGGTTACTAGAGGCAACTAAGGCAGGTTTTCTTTTAGACAGTTTCATAAATCTCCATAACTGGGTCTTGCTACCAGAGGCCATAGAAGTGCTTCCCATGTTGCCCTATAAAAAGGCTTTTAGAGGCTACTTTTGTGTACCTCTTGATGAGAGTTAAGTGACTGCTAGACATGAATCTATGATGCACTCAGACATTTTGCCCAGTTAACAGACTTTGAGAGGGGGCGGCACACTGGAATGACAGAAGCAGGTTAGTTGTTTTGATGACTTGTACACCATCTTGGCCATTGTGACCAGGGTGTTAGGACAAGTTGAAAGCAGTTTTTACTTAAGGGCATGCACACATGGCGAACAGGTGCTGAAAGGGTCCAGACAGACCACCAGACAAGTACAAGCAGATCCAACAATTTCATTGTTCACCATGCAGACACAGGTGGCACCTTCATTACAGAGCCCTGTCTCTGAGGCTGAACCATTTCCAGGTGCTTAACAGAAGGTAAGTTGGTATCACAGCATCCATTAGGTGTCCTGCCATTAACACCCCAATGGGGTCGCCTTGTTTGCCATGGTGTCATAAATGAGAAACTTGGACCGGAAATCTGCAGGAAATCCTGTGGCCACATACGTTGCCTGTAACGGCACGGCTTCCAAGAAGCATTTTTCAGAAGGGTAATGCTCAGCCGTACAGCAAGGATTTGTCTGTAATGCCTCTGCCAGGTTGCCACACTTTTAGTCTGACTGGTGGTGCCAGATTTATTGTTAATCAAGCATTTATTAGGACTGGCTGGACCACCAGCTTTGACACCCTACAAGTGTGCAAGATCTAGCGGCCCAGTTGCAACAACTATGGGCCATTGTGCTGCAGGGTAACATACAGAGCCTGTATCCCTCCATGCGCAACCATATCTCACCATGTCTGCAGGCTAGAGATTGCCCAACAGGGTAGTAGAGCCACTTTTAAATAGCACCGTTTTCCCCAATAAGCTCATTCTTTTGTCTAATATTGTAATCATCATTATATTAATACGTATAAAGTTTAATTTGATTCCAGCAATTCCTTCTTGGTGCATTATTTTTTATGTGAATGAGTGTAGTTAAAGGGGTTGTCCCGCGAAACAAAGTGGGGGTATACACTTCTGTATGGCCATATTAATGCACTTTGTAATATACATTGTGCATTAAATATGAGCCATACAGAAGTTATTCACTTACCTGTTCCATTGCTAGCGGCCTCGTCTCCATGGTGCCGTCTAATTTTCAGCGTCTAATCTCCCGATTAGACGCGCTTGCGCAGTCCGGTCTTCTCTGTGTTGAATGGGGCGCTCGTGCTGGAGAGCTGCTCCTCGTAGCTCCGCCCCGTCACGTGTGCCGATTCCAGCCAATCAGGAGGCTGGAATCGGCAATGGACCGCACAGAAGACCTGCGGTCCACCGAGGGTGAAGATCCCGGCGGCCATCTTCACAAGGTAAGTAAGAAGTCACCGGAGCGCGGGGATTCAGGTAAGTACTACCCGTTTTTTTTTTTTAATCCCTGCATCGGGTTTGTCTCGCGCCGAACAGGGGGGCTATTGAAAAAAA
Organism: Eleutherodactylus coqui; assembly: GCF_035609145.1. NCBI lineage: Eukaryota > Metazoa > Chordata > Amphibia > Anura > Eleutherodactylidae > Eleutherodactylus > Eleutherodactylus coqui. The sequence goes on along the minus strand of NC_089844.1, from coordinate 58,020,307 downwards.
AAAAAAAACGTTTCGGCGCGGGACAACCCCTTTAATGGGTTTCGTCTGGTGCCATTTGTGTCCATGAAGTGTCAGATTTGGCACTTCTCTAACTTTTGTTCATTTCTTAGGATGGAGTTGAATGATGGAGATATGAATGCAGATGTGAATAGCGCCATTATTATTAGAGATGAGCGAGTATACTCGCTAAGGCACATTACTCGAGCCTAGTGCCTTAGCCGAGGCGGGGGGGAGCGAGCGGGAGAGAGGGAGATCTCCCCTCCGTTCCTCCCCGCTCTCCCCCGCCCCCCGCCGGCCCCCGAATCTTTAGAGACGAGTGGGGAGATACTCGGCTAAGGCACTACTCGCTCGAGTAATGTGCCTTAGCGAGTATACTCGCTCATCTCTAATTATTATATACTTTCATACCATTGTTGTGACATTAAAAAGTCACTTATAATTAAGACAAAACTCTCCATAACACCCAATGAGGTTGACTATATTCAGTGACTTAGCATTTCATTGCAATGACTAACAACATTTTGCTACATTTCTAGATATATTATAATCACTCCTTTATTACAGAGATATTCTCCCCAAGAATACGGACGTGACCATAATACTGAATGTCAAGTAATCTAAAGGCTTAACGTAAAATACAGGTGTAAAACTTGGCACTTGAAACAATGTACATGTTATAAAATGTACATACTTATAAAACCTTACTTAAAATTTCATTTTTGTGATAAAAGTGCCATTTTATATGTAACTTCGAGAAGTCAGCCTGCCTTCTACACCTAAAGACAAAGTAGAAGCAATCCTGATTATTCCCATCTTGCAGTTTCTAAGTGAAGCAAAAAATGCATCTCTTTATGGTGTTCATTATTGTGAGGGTCAGCCTGATCTGTAAGCTCAGGCCGCTTCTATTTTTCTCGTAGATTTGCTAATTCAAAGTAATGCTCCAAACTTTCAAAACTAGTTCCTAAGGTTAATGAAAGCTAATGTTATCCCCTCAGGTGTACGAAATGAACATAAAAAACAAGCAGCTCTTAAATAAGCCATTTACCTTAGAAGCTAATGCAGCCTAGTCACAGTGTTACCTTATGTCAGTGCCGGGATACACCGGGGATGGAGCAGAAGCCGCTGCTCCGACCCTTGTGTAGTGACTGGAACTCGTAATTGCAGGTGCAGCTCCCACTTATTTCAATGAGACCCCAACTTGCAATTACAAATGTCAGCCACTGCACAGGGGTGGAAGTAGCAGTTTCCACTCTGACCCCGGTGTATCCCAGCACTGACAATGGCCGCTGCCTGGAAACCCCCCTTTAAAGGCCCTTTTACACACAAAGATAATCGCTTAAACAACTGCATGACTGAACAAACCAAGAGCTGTCGACGTTTTTTAATAATAAATTAATTGCTTGATCATCCGTTTTCCTCCAAGAGTTGTTTGCTCAGCTGGGTGTGTGTTTAGGCGATTGTTATTGCATAAACATTTCACCCAACTGAGCAAACATCTGGCTGGCACATTACATCCTGGCTGAGTAAACATTGCACTAATTGAATATGCAAAGTAAGCAATGCCATCACTGGCCGCTGGAAACACTGAACAAACTACATTCAAACTGAACGAATTTCCAGCGGCCAATGATGGATTTTATGCCAGCCTAAAAACTTGGCTAATGACAATGAAATGAAAAGTGCATGACTGCCTGCATTTAAACGTCACGATCTTCGCTCATTTTTGGCCATTTGAATGAATCTTGGGCGATAATCGTTGCGTGTAAAAGGGCCTTAAGTGTCAGGCCAGTAATGACAAATAATTGCGGAGCAGATGTAGCAAAACAATGATGGAAAAAGAGAGAATGATGTTGTAAAGGCCTGAAAGAGACAATCTGAGGCAAATCAATAAAGTCACTGAGACATGTTTTGGCAATATGGAATAACTGTCACTAGTGAGACTTTGTGACATTTTTTAAAAAGTGTCTCAAATATCAAGACTATTGTCTCTATTCTGTGTGCAGGATAAAGAACTAAGCCACCTCATTTGCATGTATCCCTCCGCCAGACCACCGCATCAGCCTCCCTGCCTATAGCAGCTAATCACAGCACCGCCTTCATTCTACCTCACCCCACCCTGTATAGTTGACATTAGTTGAATGAACCTTTTTTATATTTTTTGCTCTTTAATCAATGTACCATATACAATAATTAACAAACTATTGTTTATGACAAAGCCTAGGTGGAAAATGTAATGATAATTTGCATCTATGTTTGGTACTATATATTTCACAGCATAATCTTTCTCATACCTATACACTGGATTAGTTCTTTATCCTGCACACAATAATTACAAAGGCTGTTATGTTCTGGTTTAAATATATAAGAAAATAGTGCAGACAGAAGAGTAGTTTCCAATCTGAACTAATTTTTATAGGCTTATGGTTTATGTCTCACGGTTCCATTAGAATCAACAAAAAATGGCATTTGAATGAAACCCTCATTGGATTTAAAATACATGAGCGAAAGCTGCCGCAAATCTGCTGTGTGTAAACAAGCTATTATATGAGCGAAATCTTACAGCTGCAAATTTTGTATTGCTTCTGTCAGGTTTGTGCTGCTGGGATCTGTTCTACAGTTTTCAAGGAGTCAATCTCTACCGGTTTGCTGCACATGTATACTAGTCCCTCTGGAAGAGGAAGCTGGTATCCCTTCACTCTAGGGTTTGGGTTTCTTGCATGCCTGTTAAGTGCATAGGTGTGAACAGTGTCCTGTGCTGGTGGCCATCCTCTTCTGTGTTGCATGCTATCCCTAGTGTGTTGGTGTGAACTGTGTCCTATCCAACTGTGGATCGTTTACCATCTTTGGGTGAGTTAGGTCCTTAGGTTCCAGCGTGGGGCCGTCCTTATTGGGATAATTGCCCTGCTTGCAGGCAGGTGTCATGTCGATTTTGTCTCATTAGAGTAGGGACCTGCGAGACAACAAGGACTTTGAAGTGGGCTCACAGGCTTAAGTGACTTGGCCAATCCACGAACTAATACCTCGTACTTATGATAGCTATTCCATCTGGTTATGTGTGGGGGTATGCAAGGTGAGTGTTTTGGTTATTTGTCAGTTCTTATGCTATGTCTGTCCGTTAGTCCAGTATGCAGTTCAATTTCCCATACGTTCGTGCTGAGGCAAGGTGTGCCTGGTGGATGTAACAGCAAAAATGTATCTGAGATATCACAATGAAGTAACTTTGCATATAGCCTTGATTAACCACTTTCTGATCAGAAGTTTTGCCTCCCTTTATTACTTGGTATGGACTACCAGGATGTTTTTAGTCTTTCAATAGTCAGGAAGTGGTTAAAGAAACCCTACCGGTTTTGTTAATAATTTTTGTGCAACCTATGGGTCTATTAAGACCTGCCGATTTCTCGCTTCAAAAAGTGAACGATGTCAGAGTTCGCTCAGGCAGCCTGTATATACAGACAGATACATCGTTGGCTCGATAGTTTTTATGCCTGCAGAAAATGAACGATGGAACATTGCAAATGATTTATCAATCGTTTTTGCTTGTTTGCTGCGTTTACACGGAATGAACAGTCATTTTCACTCGTTTGAAGGAGAATCGTTCCGTGTAAAAGGGCCTTATGTTAGTAGTCTGATCATAAAGTCATGTGTTACTCTATTTATCCCCTAAACTACAGACAGCTAAAGAATGAGTAGGAGGAAGGGTGCCTTGTAGGGTTGTGTCAGGGAACAACGTCTTGATAAGTCTGAAGAAAACTGTAGCCTCTCCACTACAGTCAGAAACTCTGCAAGATATCACAGAAATGCAGAGCAAAGGATAAGGAATAGAGATGAGCGAACCTACTCGGCCACGCCCCTTTTTCGCCCGAGCGCCGCGATTTTTGAGTACTTCCGTACTCGGGCGAAAAGATCCGGGGGGCGCCGTGGGTGAGTGGGGGGTTGCAGCAGGGAGTGGGAGAGAGAGAGGGCTCCCCCCTGTTCCCTGCTGCTACCCCCGCGCTCTGCCATGCCTCCCCCCGGCCCCCGGCACCCCCCGAATCTTTTCACCCGAGTACAGAAGTACTCGAAAATCGCGGTGCTCGATCGAGTAATTACTCGAAACGAGTACGTTCGCTCATCTCTAATAAGGAACCTAGGCATGCTTTGACAGGAGCTCGTGTTTAAGTGCAACAAGGGTCCGCATCTTTTACACTGCATTCCTACTTAAAAAGAAAATGTTAGGGATCTATGAATGCAGCAGTAAGAATAAATCTTTTTTTTTTATTTATGCAAAAATAACAAAAGGGGAAGAAGAAAATAAACTATTTGCGCCTTAATGGCCAACAAATCTATTTTCATAATTGCATTCCTAGAGCGCTAACTTTTTAATTTTTCTGTTGATATAAAGGGTTTGTTTTTGCAGGACAAGTTGTATTTTTAATAACATTTTTGGGTGCATATAATGTATTGTATAACCTTTATTTTTTTTATTTTTTTTTAAGGATTGGGAAAAGAAATTCTGCCTTTTGTTTTTCGAATGTCATTTTTACAGTGTTCAGCATGCAGAATAAATACTGTGCTCACATTATTCTCTGGGCAACACGATTCCGGCGATACCAAGTTTAACACTTTTTTTTTTACGTTTTGCTATTTTTGTACACTCAAAACACTTTTTTTTTTAAAGATTTGCTTTCGTATTGCTGAATTCCAAGAGCCGTAGTATTTTTATTTTTCCATCGAAGGAGCTCTATGGGGAATTGTTTCTTGCTGTAGGAGCTCTAGTCTTCATTTATTCCATTCTTGGGAAGAGATAACATTTTGATCACTTTTCATTCTATATGTTGTAGAGGCAAGATTAACAAAAATCTGCAATTCTGGCATGTTTTCTTTTTCTTTACGCAATTCATTATGTCATATAAATAACTGGGGAAATATACCAAGCCATGCATTTGCAACACCAGGCTTTGTATTATTTTCCTGGTGCACAGCACTCTGAATACATGTATTCAGCGCATTCTGGGACCTCTATGTATGCATTTCTGGTATACGTTTGTTCTACAGGCCATGGGAGCAATGACCTAAAGAAACGCAACGTAAATAAGGGCTGGAGGGAAGAAAAACGGAAAGCATATGTACTCGAATGGACATCAAAAACATAAACCGAACATGCATGCCAATACACATCGGCAGATGGAATTGTTAATAAGTATGAGGTACTGGTTTGTATTTTGGCCAGAACATGTAAGCTCATAAGCCCACGTCAAGAGTCCTTGTTGTCTTGTGAGTCCCTACTCTAACAAGGCAACTAAAAACACAAAAGGGAGCCTTGCCTACAAGCGGGGCAATCGACTCAATACGGATGGCCCCACGCTAGAACCTAGGGGCCTGGCTTGCCCTGGATGGTAACAAGCAGGAACACCAGACAAGGGAAATCCAACATACACACTGAAATTGGACAGTTTACACCTACAGACATAACCAAAACACAACCCTGTTCACATTAAATGACTACAACATAATGGAAACACCACACAGTACAAGACATTGTTGACACACAAAAGTCTGCTCACCTCACAGACAGAGGGAAACCCCATTCAGAACCTCATGCATGCATAGATAAACAGGAGCTAGTTCAAGTGTCTACACATCAAGAAAGGGGCAAAAGTGTCAGATACATATCTGACATAAAAAGGAACAAGTCAGCCATCACCCACCCAACAATGTACAGGACATCCGATGTCTGGAGGTCACACCTAATAAAGGTGAAGGGAGAAGGGGCTGCAGAACATGCAGACAGGGAGACCATTTTTAGGGAAGGTGGGAAAATCAACTCAAACTAAAAGAATGCAAACCACTGAGTAGGAAAGGGATAATGGAGAAATGACCAGCACCCTCTAGTAAGAGGGGCTTGTATGTATGCGCACAGACTGTTGTTGATTGGCTAGAGAACTCAATCCCATCAGTCAGCCAATTAACCACACCTGCAGCTATATTTGATTGTTGGTATAATACACTGCTATACTTTAGTTAAGTAGTGCATTATATTGGTCTATGAGGCTCAACCAAAGATGGCAGATTTAGAGGGCATCGTCAAGCCTCCGCATGCCATAGAAACCTCTTGGAATCCTGTGATCACATTGCAAGGTTTCGATGGGTGACTGAAAGTGTCCCCTGACTTTGTCGGCCTTTTACATGCAGCATGTAGAGGATTAAAATAGGGAATATCTGCGGAGTCTCCAGTCCCTGCTGTTAGATGAGCCACAGCTCCCTCTTGCACATGAACACACATACCACGCTTCTAATGCAGTATCATCATAATTATGCCGACCTAGAGAAAATGTTACCATGTTTCTTTTTTTGCACGAGAGTCAGAAACACTATCTTTTTACCTAAGGGAGAGCACCTAGATGGTGAGTGAGGAGACTCAAAAGGCCATTCATGCTCCTCTGGGTAATATGCAAATAATGGTGAAGGAATAATACCTCCACAGTGCCACCTATTGGAAGGCAGCATTCCTTCAATCCAAAGTTAGACTCTTTATACAAGCCTTGTATATAATTCCCAGTCATTATTACAAGGCTTGTATAAAGAGTCTAACTTTGGCTTGAAGGGATGCTGCCTTCAAATAGGTGGCGCTGTGGAGGTATTATTCCGTCTCCCTTATTTGCATTTTTTTGTGCGATGAACACTATAAAACTAAAATCCCAGAAACAATGGTGGAATTTCTTTTTTTCCCTTCTTAATCACTCCCCGTCCCCGTCCCCAAAACAAAATGACATTAAAAAATGAAACTTGCCCTGAAAAAAGAAAAAATCAGCCTTCATATTACTGGGTTAATGGAAAAATAAAAAAGTTATTGCTCTAGGAATACAGTGATGAAAAAAAATTTTAAAAAATGGAAATTAGAGCCTTTTAAAGGGTTAAAAGTTACTCCATGTTTACAGATACAGTTACAATGCCATAAGCTACTCCTATTATCCCATTATATATGCATTGGTAGTACCGAGCTCACAGCGCACGCCAATTACACCCTCCTAACATTCTTTCTGAGTTTTAAACATACACAGATTTGCAACATGAACAATATTAGTAGAACTCCTGGGACTTTAAACAGATGGAGGCTCAAGCTGCAGATCATAACACTCTAATGAAATAGGCAACACCCCAAGTTCTTGCTGGAAAGAGAACAAATACTTAACAGCTAGAAAATAATGTGCTTGAATTTGAGCTTCATATGTGCTGGGGTAGGGTCTCGGTGGAGCCCTGCCATTGATTACAACTAGAGATGAGCGAACGCGTTCGTCCGAGCTTGATATTCGTGCGAATATTAGGGTGTTCGGGATGTTCGTTATTCGTGACGAACACCATGCGGTGTTCTGGTTACTTTCACTTCCTTCCCTGAGACGTTAGCGCGCTTTTCTGGCCAATTGAAAGACAGGGAAGGCATTACAACTTCCCCCTGCAACGTTTAAGCCCTATACCACCCCCCTGCTGTGAGTGGCTGGCGAGATCAGGTGTTCGCCTAATATAAAAGTCGGCCCCTCCCGCGGCTCGCCTCAGATGCGGTGTGAGTTAGATGAGGGACAGTGCTGTTTATACCGGAGCTGCTGTAGGGAAAGAATTGGTAGTTAGTGTAGGCTTCAAGACCCCCCAAAGGTCCTTATTAGGGCCACTGATAGCTGTGTGTTGGCTGCTGTTAGCAGTGGGATTTTTTTTTTTTTCTCAAAATCGCCTCTGCAGACCGTTGCACCTGGCATTAGGGACAGAAGTGCTGCATAGGCAGGGAGAGTGTTAGGAGTGAGTGTAGCCTTCAAGAACCTCAACGGTCCTTTCTAGGGCCATATTTATCCGTGTGCAGTACTGTCCAGGCTGCTGTTGGCTGTGCTGCATTTTTTTTGGGCTTCTCAAAATCGCCTCTGCAGAGCATTGCACCCTCCATTGATACTGCAGGGAAAGAATTGTATAGGCAGGGCCACAACACAGTTATTATTCATAGAATATACGCAGTGCTGCCTGTTGGTGGGAAAAAACTGAAAACAAATCTATTTGTCCAGCCTGTGTCCGTCCTTACGCCTGTGTAGACGTGTGAGCTGCGTGAAAAACATTGCTAAATCATACGCAGCCAGCTACGCTTTACTGCTGGGTTCGCCATTTGCTTTCCTTAATTGGGAAAAAAAAATACCTGCTCTCCAAGAGTTATAATAACTCTGCTACCCTCACGTTCTGTGACACATAAGCAGGGACACAGCGCAGTTATTAAACTTCGCAGGTTCATTGAATATACGCAGTGCTGCCTGTTGGTGGGAAAAAACTGAAAACAAATCTATTTGTCCAGCCTGTGTCCGTCCTTACGCCTGTGTAGACGTGTGAGCTGCGTGAAAAACATTGCTAAATCATACGCAGCCAGCTACGCTTTACTGCTGGGTTCGCCATTTGCTTTCCTTAATTGGGAAAAAAAAATACCTGCTCTCCAAGAGTTATAATAACTCTGCTACCCTCACGTTCTGTGACACATAAGCAGGGACACAGCGCAGTTATTAAACTTCGCAGGTTCATTGAATATACGCAGTGCTGCCTGTTGGTGGGAAAAAACTGAAAACAAATCTATTTGTCCAGCCTGTGTCCGTCCTTACGCCTGTGTAGACGTGTGAGCTGCGTGAAAAACATTGCTAAATCATACGCAGCCAGCTACGCTTTACTGCTGGGTTCGCCATTTGCTTTCCTTAATTGGGAAAAAAAAATACCTGCTCTCCAAGAGTTATAATAACTCTGCTACCCTCACGTTCTGTGACACATAAGCAGGGACACAGCGCAGTTATTAAACTTCGCAGGTTCATTGAATATACGCAGTGCTGCCTGTTGGTGGGAAAAAACTGAAAACAAATCTATTTGTCCAGCCTGTGTCCGTCCTTACGCCTGTGTAGACGTGTGAGCTGCGTGAAAAACATTGCTAAATCATACGCAGCCAGCTACGCTTTACTGCTGGGTTCGCCATTTGCTTTCCTTAATTGGGAAAAAAAAATACCTGCTCTCCAAGAGTTATAATAACTCTGCTACCCTCACGTTCTGTGACACATAAGCAGGGACACAGCACAGTTATTAAACTTCGCAGGTTCATTGAATATACGCAGTGCTGCCTGTTGGTGGGAAAAAACTGAAAACAAATCTATTTGTCCAGCCTGTGTCCGTCCTTACGCCTGTGTAGACGTGTGAGCTGCGTGAAAAACATTGCTAAATCATACGCAGCCAGCTACGCTTTACTGCTGGGTTCGCCATTTGCTTTCCTTAATTGGGAAAAAAAATACCTGCTCTCCAAGAGTTATAATAACTCTGCTACCCTCACGTTCTGTGACACATAAGCAGGGACACAGCGCAGTTATTAAACTTCGCAGGTTCATTGAATATACGCAGTGCTGCCTGTTGGTGGGAAAAAACTGAAAACAAATCTATTTGTCCAGCCTGTGTCCGTCCTTACGCCTGTGTAGACGTGTGAGCTGCGTGAAAAACATTGCTAAATCATACGCACCCAGCTACGCTTTACTGCTGGGTTCGCCATTTGCTTTCCTTAATTGGGAAAAAAAATACCTGCTCTCCAAGAGTTATAATAACTCTGCTACCCTCACGTTCTGTGACACATAAGCAGGGACACAGCACAGTTATTAAACTTAGATAATTCATTCACTAGAGGCAGTGGGGCCTTTCGTTTTCCAAAAAGGGCAAAAATTATATTTGGCCTGCAGTCTTGCGCCAATTTATTTCCTGCCTGGGAAATCTAATCACTGGTAATACAGCATGCTGAGGGGTAGGGGTAAGCCTAGAGGACGTGGACGTGGACGTGGCCGAGGACGCGGAGGGCCAAGTGAGGGTGTGGGCACAGGCCAAGCTCCTGATCCAGGTGTGTCGCAGCTGTCTGCTGCGCGATTAGGAGAGAGGCACGTTTCTGGCGTCCCCACATTCATCGCCCAATTAATGGGTCCACGCGGGAGACGGTTATTAGAAAATGAGCAGTGTGAGCAGGTCCTGTCCTGGATGGCAGAAAGTGCTTCGAGCAACCTATCGTCTACCCGCAGTTCTGCGCCGTCCACTGCTGCCAATCCGAATCCTCTGTCTGCTGCTCCTCCTTCCTCCCAGCCTCCTCAGTCCACTACAATGACACCTGCTCAGGAGCGGGAACACTCCCAGGAACTGTTCTCGGGCCCCTGCTTAGATTGGGCAGCAGCGGTTCCTCTCCCACCAGAGGAGTTTATCGTCACTGATGCCCAACCATTCGAAAGTTCCCGGGGTCCGGGGGAAGAGGCTGGGGACTTCCGCCAACTGTCTCAACAACTTTCTGTGGGTGAGGAGGACGATGACGATCAGACACAGTTGTCTTGCAGTGAGGTAGTAGTAAGGGCAGTAAGTCCCAGGGAGCAGCGCACAGAGGATTCGGAGGAAGAGCAGCAGGACGATGAGGTGACTGACCCCACCTGGTGTGCAACGCTTACTCAGGAGGACAGGTCTTCAGAGGGGGAGTCAAGGGCATCAGCAGGGCAGGTTGCAAGAGGCAGTGCGGTGGCCAGGGGTAGAGGCAGGGCCAGACCGAATAATCCACCAAGTGTTTCCCAAAGCGCCCCCTCGCGCCATGCCACCCTGCGTAGGCCGAGGTGCTCTAAGGTCTGGCAGTTTTTCACAGAGACGCCTGACGACCGACGAACAGTGGTGTGCAACCTTTGTCGCGCAAAGCTCAGCCGGGGAGCCAACACCAACAGCCTCACCACCACCACCATGCGCAGACATATGATGGCCAAGCACCCCGCAAGGTGGGACAAAGGCCGTTCACCGTCTCCGGTTTGCACCCCTGCCTCTCCCCCTGTGCCCCAACCTGCCACTGAGATGCAACCCCCCTCTCAGGACACAGGCACTACCGCCTCATGGCCTGCACCCACACCCTCATCTCCGCTGTCCTCGGCCCCATCCAGCAGTGTAGTTCAGCGCACCGTTCAGCCGTCGCTTGCGCAAGTGTTCGAGCGCAAGCGCAAGTACGCCGCCACGCACCCGCACGCTCAAACGTTAACCGTCCGCATCGCAAAATTCATCAGCCTTGAGATGCTGCCGTATAGGGTTGTGGAAACGGAGTCCTTCAAAAGTATCATGGAGGCGGCGGCCCCGCGCTACTCAGTTCCCAGTCGCCACTACTTTTCCCGATGTGCCGTCCCAGCCCTGCACGACCACGTCTCCCGCAACATTGTGCGCGCCCTCACCAACGCGGTTACTGCCACGGTCCACTTAACTACGGACACGTGGACAAGCACAGGCGGGCAGGGCCACTACATCTCCCTGACGGCACATTGGGTGAATTTAGTGGAGGCTGGGACAGAGTCAGAGCCTGGGACCGCTCACGTCCTACCCACCCCCAGAATTGCGGGCCCCAGCTCGGTGCTGGTATCTGCGGAGGTGTATGCTTCCTCCACTAAAGCACCCTCCTCCTCCTCCTCCTCCTCTGTCTCACAATCAAGATGTGTTAGCAGCAGCATGTCGCCAGCAGTCGGTGTCGCGCGGTGTGGCAGCACAGCGGTGGGCAAGCGTCAGCAGGCCGTGCTGAAACTACTCAGCTTAGGCGATAAGAGGCACACGGCCCACGAACTGCTGCAGGGTCTGACACAGCAGACCGACCGCTGGCTTGCGCCGCTGAGCCTCCAACCGGGCATGGTCGTGTGTGACAACGGCCGTAACCTGGTGGCGGCTCTGCAGCTTGGCAGCCTCACGCACGTGCCATGCCTGGCCCACGTCTTTAATTTGGTGGTTCAGCGGTTTCTGAAAAGCTACCCACGCTTGTCAGACCTGCTCGTAAAGGCGCGCCGGCTCTGCGCACATTTCCGCAAGTCCCACACGGACGCTGCCACCCTGCGCACCCTGCAACATCACTTTAAGCTGCCAGTGCACCGACTGCTGTGCGACGTGCCCACACGGTGGAACTCTACGCTCCACATGTTGGCCAGGCTCTATGAACAACGGAGAGCTATAGTCGAATACCAACTCCAACATGGGCGGCGCAGTGGGAGTCAGCCTCCTCAATTCCTTTCAGAAGAGTGGGCCTGGTTGGCAGACATCTGCCATGTCCTTGGTAATTTTGAGGAGTCTACCCAGGTGGTGAGCGGCGATGCTACAATCATTAGCGTCACCATTCCTCTGCTATGCATCTTGAGAAATTCCCTGCAAACCATAAAGGCAGCTGCTTTGCGCTCGGAAACGGGGGCGGGGGAAGACAGTATGCCGCTGGATAGTCAGGGCACCCTCCTGTCTATTTCTCAGCGCGTACAGGAGGAGGAGGAGGAGCATGAGGAGGATGAGGAGGAGGGGGAAGAGACAGCTTGGCCCGCTGCTGACGGTACACCGGCTGATTGCCTGTCATCCTTTCAGCGTGTATGGCCTGAGGAGGAGGAGGAGGAGGAGGAGGATCCTGAAAGTGATCTTCCTAGTGAAGACAGCCATGTGTTGCGTACAGGTACCCTGGCACACATGGCTGACTTCATGTTAGGATGCCTTTCTCGTGACCCTCGCGTTGCACGCATTCTGGCCACGACGGATTACTGGGTGTACACACTGCTCGATCCACGGTATAAGGAGAACCTGCCCACTCTGATTCCCGAAGAGGAAAGGGGTTCGAGAGTGTTGCTATACCACAGGACCCTTGCGGACAAGCTGATGGTAAAATTCCCAGCCGACAGCGCTAGTGGCAGAAGGCGCAGTTCCGAGGGCCATGTTGCAGGGGATGTGCGTAGATCGAGCAGCATGTACATCCCAGGCAGTGCAACAGTCTTTAAGGGCCTGGCCAGCTTTATGGCTCCCCACCAAGACTGTGTCACCGCTCCCCAGTCACGGCTGAGTCGGCGGGAGCACTGCAAAAGGATGGTGAGGGAGTACGTAGCGGATCGCACGACCATCCTTGGTGACGCCTCTGCCCCCTACAACTACTGGGTGTCGAAGCTGGACACGTGGCCTGAACTAGCCCTGTATGCCCTTGAGGTGCTTGCTTGTCCTGCGGCTAGCGTGTTGTCGGAGAGGGTGTTTAGTGCGGCTGGGGGAATCATCACAGATAAGCGTAGCCGCTTGTCAACCGACAGTGCCGACAGGCTAACACTCATCAAGATGAACAAAGGCTGGATTTCCCCAGACTTCTGTTCTCCACCAGCGGACAGCAGCGATACGTAAGCAATACGTAGGCTGCACCCGCGGATGGAAGCTACGTTCTCTCTCACCATCCAAAACGGGGACATTTCTGCTTCATCAATCTGTGTCTAATATTCCTCCTCCTCCTCCTCCTGCTCCACCTCCTGAAACCTCACGTAATCACGCTGAACGGGCAATTTTTCTTAGGGCCACAAGGCTCACTCAAATAATTTTTCAGAACAATTTTTATAAGTTTCAATGCGCTTAAAAGCATTGGAACTTTAACTTGAACCAATTTTTCGTTACACTGGGCTGCCTCCAGGCCTAGTTACCACTTAAGCCACATTAACCAAAGCGATTAATGGGTTTCACCTGCCCTCTTGGCTGGCCATGGCCAATTTTTGGGATGTACATTAGTACTGTTGATACAGCAATTTGTGTGGGCCCTCGCCTACAGTGTAATCAAATTAATTTTTAGCCCACCTGCATTACAGCTGACGTTACCTCAGCTGTGTTGGGCAATGCAATGGGATATTTTTGTGTACCGCCGGTGGGTTCCAGGGAGCCACCCATGCTGTAGGTGCACACTGAGTTTTTAATACATCTGTACACTTCTAAAGAACCCGTCTGACCGGGGCATGCAGTGTGGGCCGAAGCCCACCTGTATTACGCACGACATTACTACCTCAGCTGTGTTGGGCAATGCAATGGGATATTTCTATGTACCGCCGGTGGCTTCCTGGCACCCACCCAGGCAGTGGGTCCACAGGGAGTTAAACCTACATGTGTCCACTTGTAAAGAATCCCAGTCTGACTGGGGCATGCAGTGTGGGCCGAAGCACACCTGTATTACGCACGACATTACTACCTCAGCTGTGTTGGGCAATGCAATGGGATATTTCTATGTACCGCCGGTGGCTTCCTGGCACCCACCCAGGCAGTGGGTCCACAGGGAGTTAAACCTACATGTGTCCACTTGTAAAGAATCCCAGTCTGACTGGGGCATGCAGTGTGGGCCGAAGCCCACCTGTATTACGCACGACATTACTACCTCAGCTGTGTTGGGCAATGCAATGGGATATTTTTGTGTACCGCCGGTGGGTTCCAGGGAGCCACCCATGCTGTGGGTCGACAGGGACTTCACAATAGGGAGTTGTACCTGCCTGTGTCTATGAATTAAAAAGCCCGGTCTGACTGGGGCATGCAGACACCTTGACAGAATGAATAGTGTGTGGCACATAGGTTCCCCATTGCTATGCCCACGTGTGCAGCTCCAGATGGCGGTGGCACAGGATTCTATTTCTCATTGCTTCTGTACAGCATTGTGGGCTATCGCTCCGCCACTTTTAAAGAGGGTCGCTGCCTAGCCGTGCCAACCTCTGCAGTGTATGCCTGCGGTCCCTCGTCATGGCAGACGCAATTCTAAATAGACATGAGCGTGGTGTGGCATGAGGGCAGCTGAAGGCTGCGCAGGGACACTTTGGTGTGCGCTGTGGGGGGGAGGGGGTGCGGTTGGGCAGCATGTAACTCAGGAGAAGTGGCAGTGGAGTGTCATGCAGGCAGTGATTGTGCTTTGTTGGAGGTAGTGTGGTGCTTAGCAAAGGTATGCCATGCTAATGAGCGCTTTTCAGAAGTAAAAGTTGTTGGGAGGGGGGGGGGGCCCACTCTTGCCGCTATTGTGGCTTAATAGTGGGACCTGTGAACTTAGGATGCAGCCCAACATGTAGCCCCTCGCCTGCCCTATCCGTCACTGTGTCATTCCCATCACTTTCCTGAATTGCCCAGATTTTCACACATGAAAACCTTAGCGAGCATCGGCAAAATACAAAAATGTTCTGGTCGCCCATTGACTTCAATGGGGTTCGTTGTTCGAAACGAACCCTCGAGCATCACGGGAAGTTCGTTACGAATAACGAACACCCGAACATTTTGGTGTTCGCTCATCTCTAATTACAACCATTTGTTTCAATTTGTCTTTTTGAGATCAATTTGCATATTGTGACAGAAAAAATAGAACAACAGATTCATTCACTATTCACATATATGTAAATGTGGATGCGCTGCAGCAACTGTGAAGATGGGAATATGTTTGTGTATATAGATGTTGGCAGGTACTTGATAAATGTAACTGTATCTGTATATTCGAAAGGAAGGTTCACAATCTTCAACTCCTGCAGCTCGCTCGGGGTTTCTCCAAAATGTGCTATTTTCCAGTTGATTCTTAAGGTTATTTGATTGGATTTTCAAGGATTACTGTGATAGCAACCATACGACTCAAATATACTCTTTCCCCTTAAAGGTGTCTTACCACCAAAGATATTTATTCCCTATCCATTTGTCTGATAGCTGGAGGTCCAAGTGTTGGGACTAGAGATGAGCGAGTATACTCGCTAAGGCACATTACTCGAGCGAGTAGTGCCTTAGCCGAGTATCTCCCCGCTCGTCTCTAAAGATTCGGGGGCCGGCGGGGAGCGGCGAGGGAGAGTGGGGAGGAACGGAGGGGAGATCCCTCTCTCCCTCTCTCCCCCCCGATCCCCGCCACAACTCACTTGTCACCTGCGCCGGCCCCCGAATTTTTAGAGACGAGCGGAGAGATACTCGGCTAAGGCACTACTCGCTCGAGTAATGTGCCTTAGCGAGTATACTCGCTCATCTCTAAACGCGATTAAGTATTGCTATTGACTTTGTTCCGTGGTATAGGGGGTGCAGAGGTAGCAGTCACATCCAGGTCCTATTGCTTCAAGAGCCTAAATGCCCTCCTGCCACATAGGAAGACACAAGTATTACAGATGGCACATGGTAGATGGGATCCTGTTGCACATTTTGCAAAAAAAATATTGTATTTAATGCCCCTCTTTTTATTGAAGTTTCTTGGCCAGAATCCAAGAAGGCTACTACCAAGATGGCCACAGGTACCACCATAGTGGCAAAAAGTTTTCCTCACCCATTTAAGTGTTCTACAAAGTTTTCTACTTGTATGTCTTTCCGTTCAGAAGATATTTTGGGTGGCGCTGACTTTTGACTCACTCTGTATTTTCCTATCCATTGATGTAGGATTTATCTTAAAGTTTAAAAAGCACCTTCATTCTAGTCATGCAGAAGAGTAGGCTTAAAGTGAACCTCCTATTTTGGGACACAATTCTGTCCCTAGACTGGTGGGGATATATTACTTATGGGTAATCTTCTCAGCCATCATTCCATTGCCATTTGCAGGTGGCCTAGATGGCCGCCACTATTTTCTAATTGCACTATGCACTGCTCTGTGATTTGGCAGCAATGATCATAGGAACAGTGCTGGCGAATCATAGAGCAGGTATAATACATGGGCAATACTAACATTACTAATTCACTATGTGTGATTAGGTAATCTAAAGATGGCAGTGTATCTTGGCTGTCCAAAAATGGCACCCGAAATTAGCAGAAAGATCATCGGCGAGTAATATACTTCTTCAACCCTCCGATCACGAAACTGGAAAGTCGCTTTAATTTAGTCAAATATCTATTTTTCATTCTTTACTAGAGATGAGCGAGCATACTCGTCCGAGCTTGATGCTCGTTCGAGTATTAGGGTGCTCGAGATGCTCGTTACTCGAGACGAGCACCACGCGGTACTCGTCTCGATTAAACGAGCACTGACCGTTGAATTCAATGGAGCCGGCAATACAGCCGGCTCCATTGAAAGCAATGGCCTGCCGGCGAGCGTGGGATGAATTGTCGGGAAGGGCTTAAATATATAAGCCCTTCCCTGCAATTCATCCATAAATGTGTAAAAAAAAATATATATATATATATATATATATATATATATATATATATATATATATATATACACTCACCCGAAAATTCATCCCGCGATCGCCGGCAGCCCATTGCTTTCAGTGGAGCCGGCTGTATTGCCGGCTCCATTGAATTCAATGGGCTAACATCGTTCTTCTCTGCCACAGCTGTTACAGCTGTGGCAGAGGAGAGCGATCTTTATGCTGACAGTGCGGGGGGGGGGGGGGGGTCTCACTCTTGTCACTATTGTGGCTTAATAGTGGGACCTGGGAACTTGAGATGCAGCCCAACATGTAGCCCCTCGCCTGCCCTATCCGTTTCTGTGTCGTTCCCATCACTTTCTTGAATTTCCCAGGTTTTCACAAATGAAAACCTTAGCGAGCATCAGCGATATACAAAAATGCTCGAGTCGCCCATTGACGTCAATGGGGTTCGTTACTCGAAGCGAACTCTCGAGCATCACTGAAAGTTCGACTCGAGTAACGAGCACCCGAGCATTTTGGTGCTCGCTCATCTCTATTCTTTACCCTAAAAAGAAATCTTTTCAAATTTCTTCTTGAAAGTAATATAAAAAATGCCGCAGCCACAAAATTATTTACAAAAAGTTCAAAGTCATCATTTTGAACTTAAGCAAAGTCTGCTTCTTTTCAAAATACTATACTTCGGCTAATGCTGATCTTTGTTTTTGTAGACATGTCATTATATGAAAATCTGTTCTCGGTCATGTAAAAAGTGTCATTCTGCATTATATTTTTACTATAAGTATAATACTTGCTAAATGCCACAAAAGCCTGGTTGAGAAATGTGTGGAGTATAAAGCATATAGGGGCGTAACTTGAAGCTTCTAGGCCCCAATGCAAAATGTGCAACAGGATCCCATCTACCATGTGCCATCTGTAATACTTACGTCATCCTATGTGGCAGAAGGGCATTTAGGCTCGTGAAGCAATAGGACCTGGATGTGACTGTTACATCTGCACCCCCTATACCACAGAACAAAGTAAATAGCAATAGTTAATAGCGTTCAATGATTTACAAATATAGGGTGAACAGAGCCTAAGGGGAGCATGAAGCCAACTCTAACAAAATCAGTATTGCATTTAGAAAAGTCAAACATCCCTGTAAAAAAAAAAAAAAAGACTAAAATAGCAGTGTCACCTCCCAACTGTGTGACAGCGAAATAGTTAATCCTACTACTGTACACTGACAATACTTAGATGAAAGATTGTTTTCAACAACCTGTCTCTGGTACTTAGATCCTATTAGAGAAAGCATTAAGCCCCATTTCATAATGGCACAACAGAGTGTGCCTCAGCTGCAAATCGGTAACACCAGATATCATCACAGTGCCATTCATTTCCTTTTTTCTAATTATCTCAATGTTCATCTCTACCTAAATAGACCCAGTAAATGGTCTAAAAATGTTATTGTGAGTTGTCCTTCGAAAGTGGTGGCTTTCAGATAGAGGAGCTAGAGAACATAGGGAGGGGCTACATGTTAATATAGCGATATTATAAAGTTAAGAATTTCTTCTATCCTACCAAATCTAACAAATCACAAGGCAACGAAGGCCAATGCAAGTGATTTGGAGATTATTGTAAATGGCTATGCTTCATCTTTTTTCATGTTTTAATCAGTTTATCTTCATAATCTTTCCATGAGCTTTTCTGTGACCCTTTTTTCACATCCTCATTATGTAACATAAGATATATTTCTTACCAGTGGCCAGGATAGGGACATTGTTTGCATCACATTCCGATGTAATAAAGCTTAACTAACTTTTTACAACATGTTATCTTAACTTAAGCCATTAATAAAGACCCATTTAGACAGGATGAAGTGGGCAAACAATGCCCAACACTCATCTTCACACATACTCGCTCTCGTGCTGCGGCATGGAAGCTAGTATTGCTGGCTCACAGCGGGGTGCGGGGAGGCTGCAGGAGATTTCTCTCTTCGCTCTCCCCCACCCCTCTCCATTGACTTAACATAGCAGCCGTTCAATACTGAACGGCTGCTATTTGCACTGAACGATCAGCTCATCATCCATCGTTTATGCAGCATAAATGAATAACAATGAACTGATCGCTGGTCATTCAGTGTAAATAGCAGCCGTTCAGTATTCAACGTCCGCTATGTTAAGTCAATGGAGAGGGGCCGGGGGAAGAGCGAGGAGAGAAATCTCCTGCAGCCTCCCCACATCCCTGCTGACTGCTCTGTGAACGAGCCAGCGATACTTGTGAATGAATGCAGGGACGAGTGTCGGGCATCGTTGGCTTGACATTCGCCCCATCTAAATGGACATTAACTCTTGTTCTCTTATCTTAGCACAACAAACCCATTGTAAAGCAATTAAATGGGTAAGCAAATGTTGGCACAGCGGGTTATCAAAACGCCTTCAAGTAAGGCCTCATGTCCACGGGCTGATCGGATTCTGTATGCTGATTTCCACAGCGGGAGACCTATTGAAACCATTTGTGGGAGATTGCAGCTGTAATGGCTTTTCCGCGTGAATGTATGCGGATGCTCTGCGGATCATCCATGCTGAAAAGAATCTGTAACACCACCTCCCTAACTGATTTTTTTTGGAAATTATTTTTTTTATTTTATCCCTAATGGATTTTAACCTTCAAATTCGCAATTATAAATCGTCCCATTGACTTCTATTGAGCCCGTCTGCACGGAATCCGCACTGAAATGGAGCATGCTGCGATTTGTTTTCCCCACCAACGGTCCCCAAATCAAATCTACATGTTTAAATTCAGTTACAGATGCCAATGCTTCCTTATGGGCACTTTAAAGTGCGGATCTTCCCCGCTGGTGACCCTTGCGGATTCCACAAATTAAATCCGCCCATGGACATTGGGCCTAAATCTCTGCTACATCTGTTCTAGGCTGCTTTCAGAGGAGCATACTTTGGGTCTATGTTGAGGGGACCGTAATACCAAGCTGATGTAAATCTATAGGACTAATCACATTGCCATATATTTAACAACTGTTTTTCGAAAGCGCTGCATGATCTATTTTTCGTGTACTTGCCTCCATATTGGTCTTCTTTTCTATTGGTCACATATAGGTCCGTATGTCATCCATTTTTCATCTGTTTTTGCCTCTGTACTTTTATTATTTTTTATACAACAAATAAATAATGGCCAAATAGAAAATAATAAAACTCCAGGGGCAAAAACAGATGAAAAATAGATGGCATACGGATGTTACACAACAGCCAACATCCTTCTCCCTCCCTTTCCTTACAGCTGCTTTGGCTTTTATCCTTATATTTGTATTCATATATTTTACCCTCGCAGCAAGAAAAGTTATTTACATTTATATATTTTAACGATATTTATTTTTCCAACTCGATTGCTCTATTTTTTGATTGTACACAGTCACAGCACATGATTGTCAGAAACGGTTATGCTTTGTCTCTAAGCAATTTGGTTCCATTCTTTGTTTTTTATGAAATGTTGTTTTCCTCTGTGATCACCCATTTACTTTTTAACAAAATATGCGTATTGCTGTTTCTGCCTCTTTTTTTTTCTTCCTTTGCATTGCACACCTTATTCTGTTTTTATGCTATTGTTAAATTGTCATTGTGCCCCCTAGTTAAGCTGATGAAGGGGTTCTTTCACCCTGAAATGCATTCTTATTGATGTGTGATCTATACATATAAAATAGGATGTATGTATGCATGTGCCACCATAACTCATAAATGCCTGGAGCAATTTCAGCCAAACTTGGTACATATATAACTCATCCAATAGGGACAATTTATTTTATTTATTTTTTTTGGGGGGGGGGGGGTATAGCTGTATAACAAGTGAAAGCTGAGCTGTGATTGGTTGCTATTGGCAACTCAAAATTACATGGGAAGTCGGTGAGTTTTTGATTTTTAATTACGCCAGTATTACACAGACCTCCTGCTCCTCGGATAATATCTTACACAGACAACTTCCTTCTCCTCAAATACCAATATATTACACAGATGACCTCCTCCTCATGCAGTAAGATATTACACAGACGACCTCCTCCTCATATACCAATATATTACACAGACGACCTCCTCATATATTTAATATTACACAGACGTCCTCCTCCTCATATACCAATATATTACACAAATGAGCTCTTCTTCCTCATATACTCATATATTAAATCAGTACACACATCCACACACACACTTAAATTATTTTCAGGTCTAAAAATACAATACCTGTTCTGAGGCTTTAGAGACGTCCTGGAGAATCCCTCTAATTGCACAGCTCTGCTTAAGTTAAGATAACGTGTTGCATTATACTATTCTCTATCTATATATCTATATAAACACTTTAACATGAAAACTATTATTGGCCGGATGATCCTAAGACACTCCTGCAGGGCAGGCACCGAAGAAGCACTTTAGATGTGGACCAGTGGAACGTTCCCATACTTTATACGAGTTTTCCTTGACATTTTTAGTTAATTTGATTGATTGTATGTTCTTGTGTACCACAGCATATTTCTTTCAGCAATTTGATGGCTAAAAGCAAAATTCAGGGGTTGCAGTTATCTATTAAGCATATAAAACTATGTATGCATTCCTCATAGAATAAAACTATTTCTACTGCCGTAGTCCCAGATCCATACTAAGGGTGCATTCACACGAGCGTAGGCGTATTTACATTCGCACGTCCGCAGCGTATAATCGCCGGAAAGAACGTTTTTTGGCGATCATGACCAGAGCTAGAAAGCGTATTATCGTTTGTTCCTACTTTGCAAACTATCTTTTCGGCCATCGAATATGCGTTGGCGCGTATTTCGGTCGCGTATGTTCCGTTTTTTTTTTTCGGGTTGCCGTTTTTACGCGCCGTAAAATCGCCCGTGCGAACGAATACATTCGAAACCATTGCCTCAGATGGTCACGTATATACGATTAGGCGCAAAAACGCGCCGTTTATGCGCTCGTGTGAACGCACCCTAATACTGAAATACTACATATATGGCCTGCAAAGCTCAATCACAAATATGGTCTCTTAAAATCATTTTCTGTCCCAAAGCACTCCATTAATTGACAGCTACAGAAGACTTTCCCTTCATTTCTTATTAATTTATACGGTCAGAGTCGCATCAACTTTGTAACATTCTTCAAGTCATGCCATTTAAGGAAAATGATGCAGCTACAGTAAGGCCGGATTCACACAAACGTATTTGCACGAGCATTTGCACATGAGAAATTTGCGTGTGCAATACGCAGAAAATAGAACCCATTGATTTCACATGCACAATTCTGCTGTGCAAAAAAATACGTCTTGAACTCCTTAAACTAGTTTGCCATTTCAATGGCTGAGAGTATCAGAGCTTTTTTGTTTGCCTGCGCAATTGTGCACGAGTTGGGCGCAAAAAGTACGGTAAAAACGCTGTTGCGCACGCAAATACACAATGTCAGATGTGCAGAATTGTTATGTTCATGAGAATTGGTTAACCTAAGTAAAAAAACATGATGGTACCGGCCTCAGAATATACGGCACAGCTCTTATATCACACCAACAAGGAGCTCAGAGAAAGACAACGGGCATTTACAGAAACCAAAGAGGGAAAGAAAAAAAAACAAAAACGCGGAGATCAATCATAACTAACTGCTTTAAACCTAACATCCATTTACAACTGACCATAGACAGGAGATAGAGATAATGCTTTACCATAAAAATGAGCTCTGCTTCATGAACACAGCCTGCATACTTATTTAATGAAGAGGGAGAGATAAGCCTCTGCAAGATCTCTCGGCCACTGCCTACACGGGCTGATAGCTGCTCGAGTAATTGCTGACATGAGTGTTTCGGACGACTGTCAGCCTGTGCACACATGGCCCCCAATAGGGCATTGAGAGGTCCCTCAGTAACATAGTATGTTAGGCTGAAAAAAGACACAAGTCCATCCAGTTCAGTCTGTTTCCCCCCACCCCTTGTTGATCCAGAGGAAGGCAAAAGAACCCCAGTGAGGCAGAAGCTAATTTACCCCTTATTTTTTGGGAAAAGAAAAGTCCTTCTTGGCTCCATAATGGCAGTCAGAATAATCCCTGGATCAGCATTTGAAAAGTAGTCACTAGTCCTTCCGTTGCAGCTCACTGAAATGGAACGACTGCTGAGCGGCTTCTTGCTCAGTGTGAACAGGAGTCGCTCAATCTATGAATGATTTCTGTTTACTGTGAATGCAGACTGGAGGGCCAGGACGATCTCCAGCGCACTCTGCCTCCATTCACAGAATGACTATCGCTGCCGTATAAAGTACAGGAATAATAGTCACTGGTACGGCTTTCGGGCGCTTAAGCATACGACACTTGTACTGTGTAAAAGGTACCCTGCAAGAATAAAGGATCGGGCAAGCTAAAACCCAACATGCCCAATCCCTTAATCTCCTAACTTCTGCTGGGGCAAAGTCAGGAGGCTCATCAGACATAAAGATAGTCTACATATCACAGTGACATTGATAGGTCTGAATAACTTTTGTCTCGTGTATAACCAGCTTGACGTGTAATTATAACAATTACACTTTAATCCCTTCCCGTTCTACTAGGACATCCACAGTCATCCACATCATATGCTGTCTATGGGGCAGGCTCGGGAGATGAACCCACTCTACAATGATTATTTGTGTATTAGGGGGGTGCCACATCTGTAATAGGAAGCCTGTTAAAATATAGCATAATGCAATACCATCATTTCATTAGATTGCATGAGTAATCAAACGATCACAAGTTCAAGTCCACTAGGGGGACGAATAAAAAAGTAAAAATAAGTCCAAAAAAGATTTTCAAAATTATTTTTAAAAAAACGAAAAAAAAAAAAAAACCCTTTCCAAGTGATTGCATAAAATAAATAAATAAATAAATATGTAAAAATAACTTGCTACACCCGTAAAAGTTTTTAAAATATAGGGTATAGCTACAAAGCAATTAATATTTTCAAACACAATGAGGGAATAATATCTTACATGAGGTGCAAATTCAACTATCATACAATGGAATAAGAATTTAATAATGCCATAAAAGTGATGCAGCAGTCATAGGTTTTTGAAAAATGAGCCGTATAACATTTACCAGCGACTGGAAAGGGTGGGGGAACATGTTCAAGAAGTGTAGCACATCCTGTGTAAGACTTGAATTCATTACATTTGGTGACCTATGCTGTGTCCTCTCCAAAGACTTGCTCAATCAGGGACTGTGACTTAGATGATGAGCTGAACAGACTGAAATCTCCCTCCTTCTAGAGGCTGATCAGAGAGAGAAAAGCCAAAAGGATCTGCATTAATCTTTCCTGAACTGAGATTTTAGTTGTACTTATCAGCTGGCTCAGTCTAACATTGTGCCACGGAGCCAGTAAGCCCCAGGTATTAGTTACATACCATGTAACTGCAAATGAACTTCGTTTATTCAGAGGCTTTATGGACACATCATGCTTAATGGGCATAGTACATCAAATCTAAATGATATCCAGAACTCTACCATGCAGGTAACAATAGAAGGCTAGTAACGGATTTCACATCAGGAGACCGCAGCTGCAAAATGCTCAGTATGAATAAAATAGAGGCAGAACAAATACTCTGTACACTCCAAAATGTCTATCAAATATAACCAAATGAAGTACAACTAAATAATCCACTATCAGCGCTTTATGCATAGAGGTTACGGCATGTACAGGGGTGTAACTATAGGGGATGCAGGGGATGCGGTTGCACCCGGGCCCAGGAGCCTTAGGGGGCCCATAAGGCCTCTCTTCTCCATATAGGGAGCCTAGTTCTATGAATAAAGCATTATAGTTGGGGGCCCTGTAACAGGTTTTGCATTGGGGCCCAGGAGCTTCAAGTTCACCTCTGGGCATGTATATACCTATTGAATGGAGGTTACTATCATAATCAGGCCTTCACTGAGAGGACCTTCAACTTTACCATAGGTCAGCCATTATCATGGCCTTCCAGTAGACAATGGAAAATCGAGTCCCGTTAAAAATGTTCATACTGTATTTCTCTGATTCTTACATTCACTCTTAATCATTACACTTTCTCAACCAATGTCAGTCCAGTGACGTAGCTATAGGGGTCACAGTGGTCCCGAAATCATGGGAGTCCACACAAGTAAAGATGATGCCAGTGTTTTGCCCATGCTGATGGAAGCCTGGGCCAGGGGGCGTATGTCCACCCGACCAGTTGCCGAGAGACATTAAGGCCGCTCAAGTTTCCAGCCTAGAACTTGACATTACAAGGTCGAGCTGACAGAGTGGCACAAAGTGGCAAAGATGAGTGCATATCTTCACTCCTCCCCATGTCTCCTGCCAAGCACTTCAGACTCACTGAGAGAAGGAAGCGTGGGGTTGAAGACGTGGGGAGGAATCTAGGTCTGCACACATCGCTGCCAGTCTGTATCACAATATCAGCCCGGTAGTCAAGGGTGTAGCTAACGGCTTATGAGCCCTTTGTCATAAAGTGAAATACCATCTTTGGAGAACCTTTTTGAGATTCAGTGACTTCTCTCCAAATACATCAAAAAGGTAAAGTGCTTATTTTTCAGCAGTCGTGGGAACATACAGTACAGGAGCTTGCCTTATATATCAGACCATAGCTGAATAGCTGTGGTGAATTGTTGCAGAAAATTGATTGTGGGCTCTTTTGGTGCAAAATATTGGCTTACAATTATAAAAGGTAAGGACACAAATACATAAGATGCAGAGGTAACAGTTGACTCTGGTGCTGGTGAGCCCAAAGGCTTCAACGGCACATTTTAAGTCACCAGTTTTATAAAAAGGCAGGTGGCAGGTGGGAACAAGAGCAATCAAAAAGTCATAAATTGAGATAGCACTCGCAAAATAGTGATCATTGTATCTTAAAGGGATAGAATCACAGACTGTCCTAGGTAAGGAGGCTGTACTTGGATCACTGAACATAAACCATTATGGGTCATCTTAGCTTTCAAACAGTCCAATAAAATCTCAGCTTAAGGTCTCTTTCACACAACATATACGGCTAAAAAAAAAATTGCATGAATCAAGAATAGCCGTGATCAAGTCCTAATCTAAATTAGCATTTTTTATCCATCAACACAGGCAACTGTGGCGTATTGGCGAAAAAATACGCTGCAGCGTGGAAATTCCTTGGTTGGCGTAAATGCTCAGAATGACTGCTAATGCTTAAATAGAGCCAGCTGTCTTCTTTTCACTGCGTTGGACGCAGGTAAACTCCCTCCCGCTCCCCTTTTTTTTCAGCTTCCATAGTTGTCTATGGGAGCTTCCAACATATCTCAGTAAAAGATAGAGTAAGAACCATCTTTTCATGTGCCATATAAAATTGGCCGCCGTTTTTAGTCACCGATGTGCTATTTTTGCCGATACATTTTTTTTTACTCACACCGTAAAATCGCTCATCTGAATGAATACATTGGAAACCAATGCTTGAGATGTTCGCGATTTTTTTTTATGTGGCTACAAGAGCCACATATATATGGTCGTGTGAATAAGGCCTAAGTAACATCCAGGCTGGACATTACTAGTAAAGGTTCAATTTCAAAGTGTTCTTGTTGGAGTGGATAACAGAATATGGATGTGAAAAAAAGGTGACTTACTCCATTTTATCAACTTACCTCCTCCTAGATTGCTTATCACCCTTAAGGTAAAATGGTCTTGTCCCACATATTGAAGATAATAATCCAAATGGTAGGTCCTTAGTGCTTTACTGTATTTCAATGTATTGTTCTTCATAGACTCCTATGTACATGCCTTGATTGATTTCAACTAGAGATGAGCGAACGTACTCTTTTCGGGTGTTTTTGCACTCAAGCATCGCGTTTTCCGAGTAACTGACTACTCGGATGAAAAGATTCGGGGGGCGCCGGGGGTGAGCAGGGGGTTGCAGAGGGGAGTGGGGAGAGAGAGAGCTCCCCATGTTCCCCACTGCTACCCTCCGCTCCACCACGCTGCCCCCGCCCCCCGTCACCCCCCCGAATTTTTTCGTCCGAGTAGTCAGTTACTCGGAAAAAGCAGTGCTCGAGTGCAAAAACACCCGAAACGAGTACGTTCACTCATCTCTAATTTCAACCAAACTTGGTACACATACTCTTCATGACCAACTTAAATTTATTTTTTTTTTGGGGGGGGGGAGAGGGGGAGGGGGTAAAGAGTGATGATTGGGTTTTATGTGCAACAAAGAGTTTTGTTTTTCTTTTTACAGAGTTTCAGTAAATTAGTCCTATTGTATAATCTATATGCAATCTAAAATAAGATGCTTTGTGATTTAGTGCAGTGAATAAATTAGATGTGTAGTGATCTGGAATTCCTTCAAAACAATGGAAACCCACTGGACAAGTCTAGCTGGAAGTAAAGAAAGTAAAATTACTGCGAGCGAGACGAGTGAATGTGACCAAAAACTTAAGAATGAGCGGGAAAGAGCCAGGACATCAAGGGCTGCAGAGACCTTGGACCTAAATTCAAAAAGAGGAAGACAGAGCCAGTGCATCAGGGGTGGTAAGGCACTCCAATTTGTTGCTGGAAGGTTTTCAATATGACCTTCACAAGGACTACGAAAAACATCCGAATGTTATTATTAGACAAACAGACCAAATATGTAGTTACTGTCATGCCAAGAAATTGGAAAACAGAGCCTCTTGGAATGTGCTGTAGAAGTGGAAACCCGTGCAACGCCAGGTATATAAGCTAGTGGCATATAAGAGGAATGTCATTTGTACAGTAATAACATATTTGTGGTGTAACGTATGCATTTGGGAAATTAAATCAAACTACAAACCTTGGTTCCTATTATTGTAATGCACTGAACTGTTCTTCCATAATGAAGATTTCTTCCATGAGCAAGAACTGGAGGAGACATTTGACAGAGATGTATTCAGTAGTCACCTCATATGTCTGTTTGATCAGACAGTATGACATACAGTAGATACAGGATTGATGGGTTCCTTTTTTCATGAAAAACTCCCTGTTCTCTGCCTGTCAGCAAAGCATATAGAAGGAACACTTCAGAGAATAGGATTGTGGACATGAGAAGATTGCATACTAAATGTCATAGTGACAGCAAACTAAGAAAGAGTTAGGGGTCCTTCTGCGATCAGTGGAGCCAACAGAGACGTTCCCATGACAGATTTTAATATGGCACGAAGCAGTTATATCATTAAATATCTATTTGTTTTTCAAAGCTGTGTCATAGAGCAAACGAAAGCACATTACAATGACTATTATAGCGAGTCTTCTCAGACAGCCAGAGAATCCCCCAGGAGGAAAGATCAAGAGTAATAAAGTTCTGCTAAGTTTCGTATATTCCAGTATACATGCAGTAATGAATAGAATGGATGGAAAGGACACGCACATGATAGGACTCTGATGGTCACTTTATTAGGGCAAAAACACATGGGCACATGTGCTAATGCGCTCGCAGCAATGGAGAATATTAGCGCATGAGCCTGGGGTTTTTTTACGGACTCCATGCTAGTGCATGTGAGAGTTTGAAAAAAACAGCGGGAAGATCGGTCCTGCCCTGTCTTTCCGCACGTAGACTTAAGGTGCAAGAATAGCGCTAGTGAAAATGAAACCATTGAAATCAATGGTATCACTTCAGCCCATTTTGTGGATGTGATTTTCATCATGGCTGCATAATGGGATTGAAACACCCCCATGCGTATAAGCCCTTAGGCTATACTTGCATTGGATGTTATGAAAATAAATCATATTGCAGAAGATTTCACTGACCTGCTTCAAATTGGTTATAATGAGAAGCTTCATGCATGAATATATGTATTTGAACTGACGGATGTTATCCGTCAGTCCCCAATACTCTTCTGATTTATTTAAAGAAAATGCAATATAGATATAGTGGAACATGATGCACCAATTACATGCACGCCCTCCCCCCCCCCCCCAACAACATCATAACAACTCATGATTAGCCCAGTATGTAATGATGCAAATGATGAACATATTTTTATGCCCTAGGTGTATGTTGCTATGTGAACATGTAATTCCCATATACTCAAGTAGCATAGATGTTATTAATATTCCAATCTGGACCACAGGAATACAGTAAGTAGATGAGAAGTTCCTCCCCTTGTGCACTAGCGCTGGGAACCATACGTAGGAGTTTAGCTTTAACATTGTACTTGTACAAACCAGGGTATAATATTAAGCTCGTTACCATTTAACTGCTAGCCATCTCCTATGAAGGTGGATATATATGCCTAGGCTGATATAAGAAACACATTTATATTATTACTACAACATGGGCGATGCTAGCACAACTCGCATCCCACAGCACCGGACGCTCCATCCATGCTCTATGTGATGTGTGAAACACCGTAGTTAAATTTCCATTCTCGTGTGAGACTGGTACAAATTTAGGACTTGCAATGATTGAGCCTACTCATATGAATGAGCCTATTCAAATTAATGGATTCATTTTCGATGTGAGTTCTGTCCGTATTGGACAGGACAGAACTTGCTAAAGTTTAATGGCCAAGTGAAAGTGGCCTTAGGGCGGTTTCACATGGGTGTATTTGCATGCACATTGCACAGAGAATAGAACCCATTGTTTTCATGCAGATCTCACACTCACAATCCCCACTCTCCCCGCAGCATGCTCTATTGCAGTATGCATTTGTGCACCAAAGGCCCCAACTGAAAAGTTGATGTAGTGTTATGTACAAATACAAGGGAAATGCAAGGCTTCAATAAGGGGCATAAGTAACAGCACTAGTACATGAAGACTTCTCATTAATTAGCTCTTCTGGGAAGTGGAAAGAATAAACAGATCTACTAAATATACTGTAGCTAGCTGAGATTAGCACATAACCGGCAGCAGAGACAAACCATATTATTCCAATCTAAAGACACTATATTAACTCCAGCATAGTTACTGTCACATAACGACACCTGACTGTTTATAAGGAAATGAATAGCAGACTCATTCTTTATGTAAGATTTCAATAAAATCCTAGAATGGTGGAGTTGGAAGAGACCTCCAGGGTCATTGGGTCCAACCCCCTGCTCAATGCAGGATTCACTAAATCATCCTAGACAGAAATTTGCCCAGCCTTTGTTTGAACACTTCCATTAAAAAAGAACTCACCACCTCCTGTGGTAACCTGTTCCACTCATTGATCACCCTCACTGTCAGAAAGTCTCTTGCAATATCTAATTTGTGTCTCCTCCCTTTCAGTTTCATCCCATTGCTTCTAGTCTTTCCTCGTGCAAATGAGAATAGGGCTGATCCCTCTGCACTGTGACAGCCCTTCAGATATTTGTAGACTGCTATTAAGTCTCCTCTCAGCCTTCTTTTTTGCAAGCTAAACATTCCCAGATCCTTTAACCGGTCCATATAGAGCATGATTTGCAGACCGCTCATCATCCTGGTAACTCTTCTCTGAACTTGTTTGTCTATGTATTTTTTAAAGTGGGGTGCCCAGAACTGGACACAGTATTCCAGATGAGGTCTGACCAAGGAAGAGTAGAGGGGGATAATTACCTTATGTGATCTAGACTCTATGCTTCTCTTAATACATCCCAGAATTGTGTTTGCCTTTTTGGCTGCTGCATCACACTGTTGACTCATGTTCAGTTTGTGATCTATTAGTATAAACATTTTTCTCGCCCACATGTTGAACCTTGCATTTCTCCTTGTTATATACCATTTTGTTAGTAGCTGTCAATTGTAAAGGACCTTTCGCATGGGATGGAATTACACTGCAGGGTGCAGCCAAATCCGCAACTGAAGGCTTCTTCACACGAGTGTATGTGAAAAATGCTTGCCTCAGCGCAAGGTATTTGTGCATGAATGAGGTTGTTGAGGTTGATTTGCGTGCGCATCTGCACATACTACTGTACTTTTTGCACATGCAAAGCCAGTTCACACAAACACGCAACGCACCCTTTCTGTGGGTTAAAAGGCTATGTAGCCTAATGAGGTGCAGTGAGTTCTTCATGTTTTACACAGTGTTTCACGCTTCCCCTTACGTATTTGTGCACCTCCCAGAGACTTCTATGGGGGGCCTTTGCTGTGCAATACATAGAATGATAGACCAGGTCCTACTTTTGCACATGCAAAACACGCTCATGAGAATGAACCCATTGTTTTGTGTGCACAATTAACCCATTCTCTGTGTTTAGTCTACGCACGCAAAAACATGTGCAAATACCATCCTATGCAGAAGCCCTAACTATGGATATTGATGCAAAACTGCAGACAGCTTTTAGGCCATTTTCAATTTCACGGCTCATGCTGCATCATGTAGCCTCTTCTATCCTGTGTGAAAGGTCCCTAAGAAATAGCATTGTCATTTAGGACTTCTCCTTGTTAGCAGCATCACGATTTCCTTGTTATCTTCTCTCCACTCGCCTTATGGAATTGTAGGCATATATAATATAGTAAAAAAAAGGAAGGGGAATTGGTCAAAATATTTCCATTCAAACTGTAAGCTAGGAATTACAACCAGCACAGCAGTGTGCTGCACACACTGATCACCCCCTGGTCATTTGACCCCCGGACTCCTCCCAAACAGGTAACTGATCACATGACGGTGACATCATTACAGGTCCTGTAAGCACACGGCTGCTGCCTGACTCTGCAGGTGCATATTAGCTTTTTACTCCCTACCTCTACACGTGCTGTGATGACGTTACCAGCATGTGATCAGGGGTGGAGGTCAGAGCCCAGGTGACTGATCACATGGCGGTGATATTATCACAGGTCCTGTAAGTACATGGCTGCTGTCAGGCTACGCATGTTTTAGGACCTGTGATGATGTCACTGTTATGTGATCAGGGGCGGAGCATGTAACTCACTCACAAACGGACAGGTAGTCGTTAGTATTTTGAAAATTCTCTCCCTAACTCTGCCTCTTCTATAACTAGGGGCCACAGCACTGAGTTTGACTATTTGAGAAGAACTGACTTAGTTCACAGGGAAAAACTAAAACATGCACAACAAAAAGGATCAAAGTACCAATACAAAGGTGTGTCGTTTTTGCTGGTAGTAATCTTTATATTTTAGAGCATAATGGTTGTCAAAAGGTTCCATAATGTTTTAGCAACTTTTCATGTTGTAACATCTGTATCGTCTCCCATATTATAGAGGTAAATATTAATCAAATATAGAGGTAACAGAAATGTAAAATATCTGTTTTTATTGAATTTACTGGAGAGCATAGCTATAATACAGCATGCTATATATCTAGACGAGCACATTTCATATAGAAATACGGTCATATAAAATATGGTCGTGTGAATCGTTTCACTGACATCCATTGCCTCCATATTTGGGACCTTCCAAAATGCGGAATACACTGTGTGAGTGAGACTTTCGGGGTGCGATATTAATGACAATTTAGCCCTGTTTGAATAAGACTGTATCCATTTTATATTTTATTTTTGAGCTAAAGTGTACATAAATGTACTTAAAGCCAAAAGTCACTAGTATGTTTAAAACTAACAGGTAGCACCAGGTGAGAGAGGTGTGCCGGATCATGGATACCTGGTGTGTGTGTTATATAAGTAAGAATGTGCTTTTTTTTCTATTCTTTCATGGATCACTTTAAAATTTGCATTTAAGAATATTATCTTATATATTAATAGACATATTAGTAGGGTAAGCAAGATAAGAAGCTGACTTATCTCATGTCCTGGAACTCCAGCCAGCAACACATATTCAGCAGGGAACAAACTAGGAATATTTGCATGCCAGATTGCCACGCTTGGAAATTCTTCATCACAGATTTAATATTTTTTGAACATTTTGGGTGAGCATTCCTTACAATATCATTGTTAAGAGAATAGTTCTGTTTTATTGTAGACTGCGCAGACGCAGATTAGTCAAAATGCCTATGTCAACACCCGTCCACCTCCAAAAGCAGCAACAGTGTACAATGGAGTAATGGAGTTTTCCACTGTATTTATGTTACATGCTTGCTTTTGGTGCGGTATTTATGTTATGAGCTCGGTTCTGGCACCATGTTTATGTTAGATCCTTGGTCCTGCTGCTATATTTATGCTAAGAGTTTGTGCATTTATGTACTGAGCCATATTTATGTTTGGTTCTGGTGCTGTATCTTCTATATATTTGTCAATGTCTGTTTGTCTGTTGGAGCATCGCGCACAAACGGTACGACCGATTGAGATGAAATTTTGCACACAGTATAATCTCGACCCAGAAAAGGTTATAGGCTAAAAAAATTAAGAAATGTTGTCTTGGCAACCTTATTTGCATTTTTTTGCCTTTGCTTGAATTTTAACGCAGCAAACCCCAAATGTGCTTTCACCAATTGGTTCTACGGACTCGATTTAGTATTCCTGGTTATTTCCAACCAGTAATTCCCACTAGAAGAGTCAGACTGAGTGTTGAAAATTTGTGTTCAGGACTGCTTTTTCGCCCCAGTCTAAGGGCACCTACCCACTTGCGTTGCCGATTTTCGCGCGTGAAAAACGCGGCGTTTTCGCGTGTTATTTGCGCGTTTTTTGCAGCCCTCCATTGACAATCATGGGTGCATTAAGAGAAAAATAAGGAGACATATGCAACTGACAGTTCCTATGTGAAAAAACCCCACGAAACGGAAAAAAAAACCCAGATGGACAAGAACACATTCTATACTAATTGCTCTTGAGAAAAAACGCAAAACATCACAGGAAAAAAAAATCGCAAGTGGGTAGGCACCCTAAGGGTGGCTTCACACGGGCGTGTATTTGTGCGTGCATACGCGTGCACAAAAACACGCTTATATTAGAAATAATGCATTCTCTATGGTGTGTTCACATGTCCATGTTTTACAGGTGTGTGCCTGTAAAGATAGGACATGCGTACACCATAGGCAATGCATGCATTCTCTTCAATGTAGCCGCTGCTGCTGCCGGCGGCTCCATTGACGACAATGGTCTTTCGGCACCCTTGAATTGTTTTTCAGGGAAGAGCTTTACACATAAGCTCTTCCCTGAAAAACAAGAATTTTAGTGAAAAAAATTTTAAAAAATACTTACCTGTCTGCCACTGCCATGTCCCCTCGAGGAAAAAGAATTCCCTGCTGCACCTGCCACATCTGTGACAGATGCAGCAAAGGAATTCATCCCTGCGGGGAATAAAGAATTCACTACCACAGCTGTAACAGATGACAGCTGCGGTAGGGGATCCAGCTGCCAGCATCCTGTAATTGTTTTTCAGGAAGGGCTTAAAATGTAAATGTAATTCATGAATGGATAAGTGCTGCCTCTGATTGGCTAA
The DNA here is from genome assembly GCF_035609145.1 of Eleutherodactylus coqui. Classification (NCBI taxonomy): domain Eukaryota; kingdom Metazoa; phylum Chordata; class Amphibia; order Anura; family Eleutherodactylidae; genus Eleutherodactylus; species Eleutherodactylus coqui. The sequence goes on along the minus strand of NC_089844.1, from coordinate 57,986,179 downwards.
GTGAAGGGACCAATCAGAGGCAGCTCTCAGCTGTCATTCAATAGCTGAGAGCTGCCTCTGATTGGTCACAGTCAGAGGCAGTCCATTTTAAATGCCCGCCTGCTGAATACTCCTCACAGCAGTGCAGGAGAAGAGCCGGCTAGACGCGGCTGAGCCCCGGCAGCTAAAGAAAGGTGAGTATAGATTTTTTTTTTATTTCTATAACCATTTGTGGTTGTTTTTCAGGAAAGGGCTTACATTTAAAGCCCTTTCCTGAAAAATAATTACAGGATTCCCGCAGCTGGATCCCCTACCATAGCTGTCATCTGTTACAGCTGTGGTAGAAAATTCCCTGCAGGGATGAAGAATTCCTTTGCTGCATCTATCACATATGTGGCGGGTGCAGCAGGGTATTCTTTTTCCTGGAGGGGATAAAGGAAACATCTGCTGCATGTGGCAGATGTGTTCTTCACCCCCGCGGGGACATGGCAGCAGCAGACAGGTAAGTATTTTTTTAAAAAATGTTTTACACTAAAATTCTTGTTTTTCAGGGAAGACCTTATATGTAAGGCTCTTCCCTGAAAAACAATTCAGGGGTGCCAGCAGACCATTGACTTCAATGGAGCCACCGGCTGCAGCCGCGGCTTCATTAAGGGCAATGTACGGACCGGCATTCACGTGTGTTTTTGCACGTACATGGGTGTGCACTTTTGTAAGCACCTATGTATGCACAAAAACACGCTCGTGTGAAGCCACCCTAACCCTAGTGGAGCCACCAATCATTTGTCCATTCTGTCCTTTCACCTTCAATGTCCATATAGATAACAGTTTGCAGAAATGTTATGTCCCCAGACAGGAGTACATGCAACAAATTTACAAACACCAGCCCTCATTAATCACAACTGTCTAACTATAAATTAACAAAAAGTAAAAAACTGTTTATGGTGCCCATAGCAACCAATCACAGAGCAGCTTTCATTTTACCTCAGCACTAAGAGTATTAAATACTGTTGCCCATAGCAACGAATCAGAGCAGCTTTCATTTTTTCTCAGCACTAAGGCCTCAGTCAGACGGGCGCATCGGCGCCCATGTGACTGCAGGAAGGAGACGGCCGTACCTGCAGACGGCCGTCTCTCTGCAGCGCCGGAGGAAAGAACACATGACCGGCAATGAAGCCGGTCACATGTTCTTTCCTCCAGCGCTGCAGAGAGACGCCCGTCTGCTGGTGTCAGTCACACGGGCGCATCGGCGCCGGTGTACAAGTGCCGATGCGCCCGTGTGACTGAGGCCTCAGGATTGAAAACTGTTGCCCATAGCAATCAATCACAGAGCAGCTTTCATTTTACCTCAGTACTAAGAGAATTAAAAGCTGTTGCCTATAGTAACCAATCACAGCGCAACTTTCATTTCACCTCAACAGTATAATATGTAGCAACCAAAGAGGGCGCAGCTTTCATTTTACCTCACCAGAATAACAAATGAAAACTGAGCTATGATTTGTTGCTTTTGGCAACAAAAATGCCACATTTTACTCAAATCGGACCAGAAGTGGGTATTTCCAAACAGCTTTTGTGTTTTAGATAGAAGATGCCGAGCAAGGGAAGGACCAATATATTTGAAGGATACCTATGCTGTTTAATGCATTAACTTAAAGGGGTTGTCCCGCGCCGAAACGGGTTTTTTTTTTTTTCAACCCCTCCCCCGTTTGGCGCGAGACAACCCCGATGCAGGGACCTAAAGAAAGCTTACCGTAGCGCTTACCTTAATCCCCGCGCTCCGGTGACTTCTATACTTACCGGTGAAGATGGCCGCCGGGATCCTCTTCCTCCGTGGACCGCAGCTCTTCTGTGCGGTCCATTGCCGATTCCAGCCTCCTGATTGGCTGGAATCGGCACGTGACGGGGCGGAGCTACACGGAGCTACACGGAGCCCCATAGAGAACAGGAGAAGACCTGGACTGCGCAAGCGCATCTAATTTGGCCATTAGGCCATTTTAGACGGCAACCATGGAGACGAGGACGCCAGCAACGGAGCAGGTAAGTATAAAAATTTTTATAACTTCTGTATGGCTCATAATTAATGCACAATGTATATTACAAAGTGCATTAATATGGCCATACAGAAGTGTATAGACCCACTTGCTGCCGCGGGACAACCCCTTTAAAATAGACAAATTCAATGATCCTTGCATTTAACATTTTTATTATATAACTTTTACTGCAAGGCTTTTGAAGGTGGCGGGAATTAACCTGGAGGAGTCCTGCAGTTGTACATGGTGTTTTCAAGAGTTGGGAATGGAAAAAATCTTTTTGTTTATGCTCCTGATGGAAAAACCAGAAACACTGTGTAACCAAAAACATTGCAGTAAAAGTTATATAATAAAAGTGTTAAATGCAAGGATCATTGAATTTGTCTATTTTAAGTTAATACATTAACATAGCATTAATCAGTATTGGTGCCCTTCGACGTATTGATGCGTACATTCTGATATAATCTTCTCTTACTTAAAATATCACGGTTTGTATTGCACGCATTCTGTATTCAGTACTTGGGCTTGTTTGTTATATGCTTGGTTCTGGTGCAGTATTTATGTTATGAGCTCAGTTCTGGTGCTGTATTTATGCTATGAATTTGTTCTGATGCCATGTTTAGGTTATTAGTTCAGTTCTGGTTCTGTATTTATATACTGTGCTTGGTACTGGTGCATCCAATGGTCACACAATTTTCTAGTAACATGTGTGGCCATTGGCAGCCACAAGTGGGTAATTTTGGCTGTATGCAGTGCATTGGGGTGACCCCAGTTGTGTGACCAGCCCAGCTGTTCCCGCCACTGGTGGAAAGTAATTTTCTACACAAGGACAGGAATTCTAATACAAAATGGAATATTCTATAAGGACAGAAAATCTAGCCATCCAGTTTCTTATTTACATGCACCACAATGCATCAGGATACTATCTAGTCCATCATCTTCACTAAGTATCATGTTCTTAGAACTAGAATTACGGTGCCATTAACGGCTGAATTACGCCCGACAGAGATCTTCCCATTTATGCTAGATGTGACATAAATTTTGCTGATGACCAAACAACATGCAAAGGCAATAGCAAGGAGAAATGTTATTATCTTATTATCAGTGAGCACTACCTGCCTTTATCCCCATTTTCCTGCACCTAACTTTGAGAGGCACTTTTTGTCAAAATTGACTTTAAGATTACTTCTACGTGGAGCAGCAGCCGTGTAGACGTTATATCTCTGCTGTTTGACGTGCTTTAGATTTTTTAAAGAAACCATGTGAAGAAAGTGTTCCAAGAGCTGCCTCCATGGACAACTGCAGAGCGGCGCCGCCATTGAAAAAAGTGATTGAGGGCGTTGTTGGCATTTTTTGATGCTGTAGTTTTCCCCAAGTGACGTCAATAGGAAAAAAAAAAACGGCAACTTATATATTCTGAGTAACAAAACTGAGCCTTCAGGCTTTTTTTTTTCTTTGCTCATTGTCTATCTTCTTGAATGTTATGTGTCTAAAAAAGAGCAGTATGATGCCTGCATTTTTTCGGTTTTTTAAGAGGTGTCACATAATATATAGCTGAGGGACACAGGGGATCATAGTTTCAGTATATTGATAATGTTTGCTTACAGCTTTCGGAATGGTTATCCAGTCATAGCATGGTGGCGTTTTTTTTGTAATGGTACTGTGGTGTTATGCAGTTACAGTCCAATGGTACGCTGCTATATATAGTTATGGTGCGGTGGTAATATTTCACCATGGTACACTGGTATATTCAGTTAAGCTGTGGTTGTATTTTTCTTTCAACATGGTACGTTAGTATTATCCAGTCACAGTGTGGTGGTATTATTTCAGCATAGTGCACCGATATAGTATGCTGGCTGGTATTATCTAGTCATGCTTTGGTGGTATCATTTCACCAGGTACACTGGTATATGTAATCATGGTATGACGGTATTGTTTTGTTATGATACACTGGCAGGAATTATCTGTTATGGTTGGGTAGTATTATTTCATCGCAGTATGGTGCTGTCATCCACTCTCAGTATGGCGATCTTAAGACCCATTTACATGGAGCAATGATCGCTTTAAAAAAAAAAAAGCTAAAAAGCGATCGTTTGAGCGATAAATGTTGCGCCTAAACGTGAATCCATTGTGCACTTTTTGTGCACTGGTAGCTGATCTTTAAATTCAGGCCAACCTAAAAATTGTCCTTCAGCCTTATCAGCAGTTCTCCGTGGGGAGTGCTGATAGCATTGTTTCCCGCTGGACAACAAAGGAACTGAAAGCAGATAAGAGCCCTCGGGCTATTAACTGCTTTCAGCTAAAGGCTTCATTTGCACACTTAAAGGAGATGTCCCGCGCCGAAACGGGTTTTTTTTTTTTTAAACCCCCCCCCCCCGTTCGGCGCGAGACAACCCCGATGCAGGGGTTAAAAAAACCACCCGCACAGCGCTTACCTGAATCCCGGCGGTCCGGCGTCTTCATACTCACCTGCTGAAGATGGCCGCCGGGATCCTCTGTCTTCATGGACCGCAGGGCTTCTGTGCGGTCCATTGCCGATTCCAGCCTCCTGATTGGCTGGAATCGGCACGTGACGGGGCGGAGCTACACGGAGCTACACGGAGCCCCATAGAGAAGAGGAGAAGACCCGGACTGCGCAAGCGCGGCTAATTTGGCCATCGGAGGGCGAAAATTAGTCGGCACCATGGAGACGAGGACGCTAGCAACGGAGCAGGTAAGTATAAAACTTTTTATAACTTCTGTATGGCTCATAATTAATGCACAATGTACATTACAAAGTGCATTATTATGGCCATGCAGAAGTGTATAGACCCACTTGCTGCCTCGGGACAACCCCTTTAATTGCTCTTAAGTAGCTGAGTAGCTACTTAAAAGTTTATGCAAAATGATCGCTCAAAGCTGTTACTCAAGCTGTCGTTTGAGCGATCATCGGCTGGTGTAAATGGTCATGCTATAGTGGCATTACTCACTAACGATACAATGGTGTCAGTCAGTCATGGTATGGTACAGCATTTACATTTAACAATCATGCCACTGTTAAGTTTTTGTACGGTATCAAAATTAATGATAATGAATAGTCTATCATTGATCTCATTAGTTAAGACTGACCAGTTATTATTAGGATTACCCAGAAACAGCCAAATCATGATAATAATTGACAAGCATAAAATGGGCCATTAAACGGATGTTCTCATCCAAATGTGGCCACAATGGAAATACTACGGCCAACGAGGTGGCCGGAACTGCTGAGCGCAGGTGGGCTTCATATATTCCATAACACTCATAGGAGTGGATGACAGATAGGGAGTAACCTTTTCTGGAACAACCCTCCTTAATGCTCAAATATGCTCCATTGCGGCCAGCATATTTGCACATACGTTCGTCTGCTGAAGCCCTAAGGTAGACTACTTCCAACAACTTATGGATTTCACATGGAGGTACAGAATAACCATAGGAGGAGTTGACCACTATAGGAAACGTTATAAAATACAGCATGGATCCATAATACAGACATGTGCATGAGGCCTTGAATGGAGCAATGAGTTTGAGCAATGGGTTGCTATTAGCTAGTGCAAAGGTATATTATAAATATATGTTACACAGAATACAATATTTTACTGCTATACCCTTTTTCCCTGAAAATAAGACATACCCTGAACATAAGACATAGCAGGATTTTCCAGAATTTTTGAGGATGCAAAATGATTTTTGAGGCTTTTTGAGGATGCTTAAAATATAAGCCCTACTCCAAAATTAAGCCCTGCTAACCGTTAATTAAAAAAGTGAATTTAAATAGTGTCCAGGCAGCTATACATGTAAAAAAGTTAAACCTTTTTGAACAAAAATTAAAATAAGACACGATCTTATTTTCTGGGAAACACGGTAGTTTGTCCTTGTAAGTGAATACAACGGAGCACTAACCAGAGGATACGGAGTATCAAAGAATCTTCCTTTTTCAGTCACCCATAAAGTGTGGCATTTCCACTTAACCAGCCTTTATCAAGCTTGATGGGTGACTCAGAAAACATAACTCTTTTTATTGAATATCTTCCTGTTGCTGTGACTTTCCCTTGTCTGGTTGATTTAAAGTGCCATTATGGTGATTTTTTAAAATTCATTCCACAACTATAACCTCAATATACCGGTATATATAAATCAGCGACCTCTTTTACAGGTATTAGTGAGGCTCAGGGTCAGTTTGGGCCAATTCAAACCGGACCAAACTTTTTGCCAAAATTCAGCTAACTGGCCAATCTGGACTTTTGAAAACTTTGCTCATCACTATTTCCCAACTTCAGTCCTCAAGGCATTCCCCCCTCATTACCTGATTGGCTTCAGTCCTGCAGAAAACTCATATGCCCATCATGGATGTTTGCTGGTTATTATCAGGGTACTTTCACACATGCAGTTTTGTTCAGGTTTTCTGATGCAATTATTTGAAGCCAGAACCTGAAGTGAATTTAAGAAAGAAGAAGTCGTATCCAGCCTTTGTACTTTCTCTCCTTCTATGATCTTCATTTGGCTTTGGCTTCAAAAGCCACATTCAAAAAACCTGCACGAGTGAACTTTATTGACAGACTGACTTCACACTCATATGCAAGTTTTGTTTTGTACAAAGTCGAGGTGTACAATTCATATTATGGAAGGTATCTGTTGCTCTATAGGCAGAGTATCTGCTCTTAATGTATCTACATACACCAAACAAATATATCCATATTCCTAATTATGTAGAGTTGATGTATTTTTTACTCTTGGCTGTTATATAGATTTTTCTCTAAATGTTACTTTTATCTATCTTATGAGACCAAGAAAAGAACCCATGCTCTCAGCAAGGCACATTGTTATAGTGAATAATTACAAAGCGTGAGGACTTGGGTCTTCATTGACACAATATAGGGATTTGGTAGACATATGACAGGTGTGCAGATCAGGTCTTGCCTATCAAAAACAATTAAGGTCATGGAGGAGCAAAGCACCAAATTACAGTCAGAATTCATTACCCAAAGGAAGCTAATTAGCTCTGTGTTTGTCTTGATTGTGTGCCATCAAGCAACATAAAGATTGGTTAAATTTAGCTCTGTGAACACCAAGTTGCAGGGAGGGAAGACAAAGAGTAATTGAAAACCAGAGAGGAGCTTCCAAAATATAATTTATGCACTCAGGTCACGCTTGAGCAAGATACTTTTTAGAGGAATAAGCTTAAAAATGAAATGATTTGCAAGTCATCCATGCATTGCATCCTGTCCTCCATTAGAAAATGGCCATTATTACTTCTAGAGCTATAGTATTACTCATACCTTAACAGCCTATCTGAGACTTGAAAAGTAGTGATGAGTGAACTTTTTAAAAGTCCCGTTCCACTGTTTTGTTGAACTTTTGCAAAAAGTTCAATGCAGTTCGAATTAGTTCAAACTGATCCAGAAGTTCACCAAATTCCCCAAAGCTGGTGAACAACACTATTGAAGAGCCATAAAAGCCCTGTATCACTATGAGGATGTTATACGGGGCTTTTATGGTTCATAGTGTTCAGGATTAGTGTTCAGGGAACAAAACCAGAAGAACCGTGCTTTGGTTAAAACAATTCGACTTGAAACAGGGTTCTACTAATTCTTCACTGCACACAGGACTATTGAAGAGTCTACATGCTATGTGTCAATTCAGTCTGAGAAGACTGCAATCACAACTTCTATCCCCATTACTTTTTATTACAACGCAACTGAAGACGACTATTAGTTTCTAAAATTGCAGTAAAAACTAAGGTTTCTTCTCGTAAAACCAAATATTACAGCTGATAGTTGGAATCTACAAAACAGACTTAAAGAACATGGTGACCCCCGCTTCATTCAATGACCTTCAGGACCCTTGTTCTTGTGGTTAGTTGGGGTCCGAGTCGTCAGACACCTAACTTTTAGAAAGCTATCCCATACCCTGTGGATAGAGGATAATATTAAGTGTTGACACAACTCCTTTAATATTCTTTTTACATCGTAGATAATCTGACAACTCTCAAAAAGATAAGCTAATTTAGAAAACTTGACCTTCCAACCAGCTGTACTCACCTTGGACTCACACATTAACTCTCTTGATCTCCAAGAGACATCACAGTAAGAAGAATTGAACTCCATCAACCATGAATTAAGCAAGTCACTGTGGGATTTATTAATTCCCCTGCAATCTTCTGAGTGGATGTTAATTATAGTCATAGAGAACTAATCAATCAGGGATTTCCTACAGCTATAGATTTTGGATTCACCACTTTCTGGTTAATCAAGCAAATCTATTTCTATCTAATGTATAGTTGGTATTCATTCCTATTCTGAGCAGCAGGCGGTGAATCATGAACTTTGTAGTCTTTCGGTTTAGTTACATGAAGATAGCATCTAAATTGTAACTCAAGTCGAAATGTAGGCTTGAAGTTAAAGATCTTGAAAATGTGATCCAACCCAACCGGGATTAAATGAGACGTCATACTTGTATTTATTGAGACATGTTAATATCTAAACACATGGGATCCTGTCTTCTTGTGCCCTTGCATCCTAATATGTCTCAATAAATACAAGTATCACGGTACATTTGATCTTGTTCCTATTGAGTAGGATGACATTTTCAATGTTTCTTAGGACTGGCACGTGGTTGAAGCAGAGTAGTTTCCTCACACCGAAATCCCTACAGACATTCAGGTCTATATGCTGGTTTTCTTTTTACTTAATTGAATCTAATTATGTCAATGTCTACCAGAATCCCTTACAACCTATCTAAAACGGAGCAGGTGAGCAGCAGGGGCACACCGTGACAATAACATTCTGGCACCATCCTGTAAAAAAAAAAGTGTTTACATTTAATGTATACTTTTTTAAAAATGTGGGGCCTTTAGTGTCAGTTGGTTGTCAGATGTAATCTGTTGGACATATACAGGTTCAGACTGGTCCACAGGGAAACAGGGGAATTTTTTGGTGGGGCCTGAGCCAGGGTGGGACCCCAGCCCCCATCCCCTACATGAGCTGTGCATAGGAACTTGCACATATTGGGTGAATGGGAGTCTACCAATTCCTACCCACGGAATTCTCCATATACTTCCGTGGAAACAGCGCTGCATGCAAACACAGCCACCTTTCTATTGAAGCATATGGAAAATGCAGCAGCACAAAATCTGAGAATGGGGAATCAGGTAATATGTGCATGTAGCTGCACAGTGGTCCCCCAGAATAAATATTACTGTTGAACTCTCAGGCAATCCAGCCTGAAGCTGAAAGTTGTTTTTTTTTCATTTCGCAATACATATCTCAATATATGCCAAGTTAAGAGAGGACACATCTGTACTTATGTAGAGTAGTAGTTGAAAAAATGGTGGCGCAATCCCAATAGTATATGGAAATATTATTGAAGATATAGAATTGGGAACTATGTCCTCCTTTTGAAGGCTAGTAAGTTAGGCAGGGGCATAACTATAGGGGATGCAGGGAAATGAAGTTGCACCTGGGCCCAGGAGCCTTAGGGGGCCCATAAGGCCTTCTTTCTCCATATAGGGAGCTCAGTACTATGAATATAGTATTATAGTTGGGGGCCCTGTTACAGATTTCGCTTTGGAGCCTAGAAGCTGTAACTTACACCTTTTGAAGCTAGAGATCAATTGCAGAGACACAGTAAAGGTGTCTATAAATATAGAAGGTGAAGCTCACCCCAAGTTATGTTGTACCCAGCTGGGTAAATGTTTTAACCAAATAGGCAAGGAAAAAATGTAAAAAAAAACAACCTATGTTGGTTGTGTGGCGCGACCTCCAGGTATAACATAATTATAGTAGATTGTTTATTGCCAAAATTCCCTATTTATTTATTAACATCAGCATGTAAACACGTTTCGAGGTTGGTGAACCTCTTCCTCAGTATTTGCTGGGGAGATACCTGTCCGGATGTTGACAGTGTATCTCGCAAAAAGAATCGGCAAACCAATGTAATTATATTGTGCCTGTAAGGACCGGCGGTTCGTGGGTCCCTCGTGCCCTCACCCCTGGTCCTGTCACACGGGCTGCCACTGTGCAGCACAGGGGAGTCCCGGTCCTCGTCACCTCCCCTGGCTGCGGAGCTCCTCCTCGCCGCGTTGCTAGGAATGCGGTGGGTGTTGCCCCGCGTCGCGTCCTCGGTATTATGGCCACCAGGCATGCGTCTCCTTCCCTGCCTCCTGCAGGGCTGGGGGCGGGTTCCCCAGTGCTGCTGGGTACACTCAGCTGCTGTCAGGCTCCCCACCCCAATCAGCTGCTGGGGCGGGAGCTCTGACAGCATTTAAACCTGCTAGTGTCTGCAGACCAGTGCCAGTGTTAGTTTGGTCTTCCTGCTACATCAGCGTACTTCTTGTTGTGACTCCTGACTTTTGACTCCCTGTTTTGACCCTGACGTTGCCTTTGCCTGACCCTCTTGTACCGTGTACCCTCTCGTTGCCGACCCCGATAGTCTGACTCTCCTTGCTGTTGTTTGTTCCAGTGTCTGTCAGTCAGTTTGTTAGTCCCAGCGTTCCCCTTCCTTAGTGAGTGTAGGGACCGTCGCCTAGTTGTCGCCCTGGGGCTTAGCCCAGGAGGAGGCAAGTAGGTAGGGACAGGGGTTGCGGGTATTTTCAGGGACTTCCAGTTTCCCTGACCCCGAGTCCTGGCAGTGCCGGGATATCGCGCCACATACCCAAGATAGTTTTTTTTTTTCTTGTCTACATCTGTACTTATGTCCTAAAGGTTCGCTTTTCTGGTTATTTAGCATTTATAATTGTAATGGTTTTGTAATCTGGAACTAAATAGGAGCAGGATCCATAATTCATTGCCAAACACTATCGTAATAATATAGCCCCGCTTCATTCAGCTGCACTTAGAAAAACACTTTTGATGACATTTGAAAAAAGAGAAAATAAGAGAAAAATCCCAGCCTTAGTAGAGAATTAGGAGCGCACTGCCCATAAACACAGAGGTGAATGAGGCAGCATCTCTGGAACATCAAACATCCAGCTTCAATCCCTGCAGGCTCTGGCTATAGGGATGCATACTCATACATACATCAAAAGGCACGATCTGTTTTGCTGGCAGTACAAAAGAGCAAGCGCTTTTCTAAATCCTCTTCAGGTTCCCTGTCATGAATACATGTTATATCAACAACACGAATACTGTGCAGTCTATGGCATTTTTGCATAATTATCTTGTTGTCAGCACATGCATTGCAATAGTCAACGGTAAAGTTTTCTTTCGGGTTTGCCGAAGTGTGAATAAATAAATTGAATGGTTTCCCTTGTAGTGTCCCATAAGTAAAGAGGTGGAAAATAAATTCATTGGCACAAGAGGTATGCAGCTGTCAGTTCGAAAGCATTGGTATATTGTATGCAATATGTTGTAGAGTAATGTAGATGACGTAACTGTCCATAACAGTGGTGGACATCTAATAGAGACTAGGGATTGTCATTTCTTTTTTTCATTGAGGTGGTGGGTTCTCTCGCCAACAGTTACCCCTGTACAACGGATTGGGCAGCACATATATGTCCTGATGTGTGTGTGTCATCAGTAGTTGATCGGTGGGATTCTGACACGGACTGCTGGGCCACTGCTAGTATGTATGTGGACACAAGTCTACAGATCTGTAGACATAGTAGCAGCTCAGGTTCCTATTGCAGTCACTGTTCCCATTCAATGGGAATTCAACTAGAGCTGTGCCTACATTACCAACTAGGTTATTTGAAATACAAGTTCACGTTTCAGGCAGCGATATCTATGAAAGTCTAGATTTATATTAAGCTAGGAAAGGAGGCACTGGAGACAGTCAAAACTACCATAGATATGAGGTAAAGTGGCTAGCCAACACTAGGTATTGGTGAGAAAGGGGGATGACAAAGGTCAATTAGATGAAAGATTGTTTAACTGAAAGCTATCAAGCTAAATCTCAGGGTCCAAAGGGGTTGAATTCTGTGTAATAGAGAGGGATCTATGGTGTTTATTGGCAATATTTGCACTGTTTAAATTATATACCCTTGTACTTTTAGTGCAATGTAACTTGTGGCAAGGTAGTTCACATAAGAACCTGCAGAGGGTGTGAAAGTAGGCCTTCTGTGTGCTAATCAGCTGGGACAGCTGTAGGGGTGTGGTTGGAGGAAATAAAGCCTCCAGACACACTCCTACAAAGGGAGAAGTTGGCTGAAAGCCAGAGAGAGAGAGGCTGCAGAGCCAGTATCAGGATCTTGGAGCCTAAGGTCCAGCAGGGACCAAACTGGGCCTGTCCCAAGGTCTGACAGCGGAGGATGCCCTCTAGACACCCCTGAATCCTGAAATCATTGTATGTTCCAGTACGTGTTTGCGAAGTATGAAATAATTCTGGTGAAAGCCAGAATTTGAAGTAATTCGGTGGTCCTAAACCTTCATGCATGTGGTGCCAACCATCCTGAATGGAGAAGATGGCGATCCTAGAGAGAGAGTAAGACCCAGACTGCCACACTAGATTGATGTGTGTCTCTTTAAATGAGTGCCATAATGTGAGGTGATGTTGTAGAAGTTTGTAAGAGGTTATGCTGAGTTATGCCTAGGGGTATAAAAGCATAGGAGGTGTTATGCTACAAGTAGTGTAACTCAGAAAGAGAGTTGAAGTGGTTTCTCTACACATAGCTGCATAAGCCTGGAGACCTAATTCAGTGCAGTAGTTGTGCATTGGAGAAGCTGAGAAAGAATCCCGGTTATCAAGTATTTGGTGGTCCTGTTGCGTGAACCTCCACTGACTATGGGCATCATTCATTACCGGATGGGTTTGTATTGTTCCTGTTAAAATTAATGAGTTGAAGCATACAACGAGCAAGCAAGTCATGTCATCAAGTGCTTCCGTACATCTCAGGTAATCAGTTCCATTACAACCACCAAGATGCCCAAACATACTGACACTGGAGTTGTCCATTGACTTAGCAAGTTGAGAATATTCTTACACATCCAGTCTTTAGATCTGGTTAAGAAATTTTACTTTGCAAATATTACAGTTTGGTCCCTTGAAGGGGCTCTTAAAATTTTGGAATGTTTCCAGGTTCTGATTCTGTTTAAGCGCAAAAACCAAGTAGATGAAGCCTGTTCACTTCCATACAAAGTATTTGTTCTTGAGAACATCTACAAAATATTCATCGGTGGCATGGGGCAATATTTGTCCAGTGCAGGTACAGCATGACTTTCTAGTTGACTTTGTGAAGCATATTGATGTGAAAGACAAATTAGTATACTGTAGCAGAAGTACAGATCAGCTGGGATCGGGTAGAGGTGGTACATAAGCTTTGGGGAAGGGTGGTAAAGGGGCAGTATGTGCTCTGTTATGTTAGTAGTGAAGGCTGATATGGATTTAAAGCTTTAAAAGTAGAGATGAGCGAGCATGCTCGTTTAGAGCAATTACTCGATTGAGCATCGCTTTTTTCGAGTAACTGCCTAATCGGGCAAAAAGATTCGGGGGGCGCCGGGGATGAGCGGGGGCTAGTGGGGGGGGGGGGGAGAGAGAGAGAGCTCCCCCGTTCCCCCCTGCTACACCCCGCTCCATCCCGCTGCCCCCCAATCTTTTCCTCCGATTAGGCAGCTACTCGAAAAAAGCGATGCTCAATTGAGTAATTGTCCTAAACGAGCATATTCGCTCATCTCTATTTAAAAGGCTTTTCAAACTTTGTATCTACCACAAAGAATGGAGATTTTTGGAAAAATAAAAAAAATGAAGCCAAGAGGTCTTCTGTACACATTGCTATCTGCGAAATGTCATGAAACCAAATAACCAATATATACCATGTTACATTATGCATACAAATGAAGTTCTGTAGTCCTGAGCTAATTATTATGTCTATAGTGTTCTGCTGCCTATGGGGAATATTACATTGATATACGGTAGATTACAGTGGGAACTTTTGAATTGCTAGCATACAGTATCCACTGCTGTGATAAATACATAATCTCCCATCAGAAGCCATACAGAACAGAATTTCAATGAGACTATCAAGGCAAAACTAGCTCGGAAGCATTGTGAATGAAGGGGCTATTCATACATTCAGCGGCACAGAAAACAGGATATTGTTATAATTTTCCTACTAAAATGATACCTTGACTTATTGCCAGGTATATCATATGCAAGGCTAAATCCGAAACACAATGTTTGATATGGAGCATCACACTGTAATCTGCAAAGTTAAAGCCTGCTGCATGATGTCATATCTCATGATGTCACGTGTCCTATTTAGTAGGAATATATCACAATTATTCTTCTAATTGAAGTACATAATGAAGCGCACCATTTTATTGTAATCTGTAGTCAGATATGCTACATTAGGCCACACTCACAGTAAGGAGGCGTCACAGGAAGGAATGTGGTCACGGGATGAGGGGATGTATGTATATAGTGCAGGGGGCACAGGGTATATTATTTTATTTACTAGATTGACCCGTCCGCGGCTTGGTCTTCCATGTTTTGGGAACCTGGCAAAAGTCAAACTGGTAAGCACTTGATATGAACTTCGTTCAGCAACGCTTTACTTTCCCTAGCAGCGCTGTTGGCTGAAGCACAACCGTGCCGATAGACTTCACATAGGAACTTTGACCTTCCCCAACGGGTCACTCAATGTAACAAACTCAAATTTTATGATTTTACGGTGGTGGTGATAATGTCACAACTCTAATGACACCAAAATCATCCCCTAAAGGTCACGCAAAGGGGTCAAAGTGTGGGGCAAGAAAAAGCCTGTAGGCTTTTTTTTTTACATTAGATAGGAACATTAGGTAGGATGTTGTCTAGAACTCTGATACAATCTTTTTGTCTTCTAAATGCTACACTATCTTGTGTTGTCAAGTTTATCTCCTGGTACTGCTAGGGCCTGTTTATCTAAAGCTTGTCATAATGTTACTGCCACCCACCAAACCTACTTGTCATCAATTGCTACCATAGTGCTCTTTCTCTGACTTGGCGGTCAGTGGCAGTACTAGCCCCCACCTTAGAAGCTGCGCCTATTTTTACTTTATAAAACCCTATCTGCATGTAGCAGAGAAAAACCTGTGTGGAAATACGCGTATGCTGCAGACTTTAAAATGGGCATCACACTCATTACTTTACGGAAGAATTGCAGATCTCCACTGCACATCTCATCCTTTTTAGTGCATATGGTAAAATTCATGATAATCACGGCCGCATAACGGAACAAAACAATTTTCATGGTTTTGTTCTCACTATTGGGATTTTTACCAGTTAATTGTACGGGCATGAAAAGATAGGGCTTGCCCTATCCTTCCCACATGTAGTTAATACTATGTGCGGGAAAGATAGTGGGAAGAGAAGTACTGCCCTATTTTTTTCAAAGCCTAGTTGCGCCTACAGCCATCTGAAACCACCCTAGATCCACACCAAATCCACAACAGTAGCTGCCGATTTTGCACATCAGATTTTCCAATGTGGAAAATGCGCAGATAATCTGCAGTAAAATCTGCAACATTAGCTGTGGATTTGTTAATGCACATCTTACCCATGGAAAATGCTGCAGATTTTCTGCGTGGAAAATCCACCCCTTGTGAACATAAACTTAATCTGTCAGACCTAAACTACTCAAATATCTGTTTATTATCTCTATAGTTAATTCAGTTAAGTGGTACATAATTATTGACTTCTAGAGATGAGCGAACGTGCTCGTTTAGAGCAATTACTCGATCGAGCATCGCTTTTTTCGAGTAACTGCCTAATCGGGCGAAAAGATTCAGGGGGCGCCGAGGGTGAGCGGGGGGGTTGTGGTGGGGAGTGGGGAGGGGGGGGGAAGAGCTCCCCCCTGTTCCCCCCTGCTATCCCCCACTCCACCCCGCCGCCCCCCGAATCTTTTCGCCCGAGTAGGCAGTTACTCGAAAAAAGCGATGCTCGATCGAGTAATTGTCCTAAACGAGCAT
Organism: Eleutherodactylus coqui; assembly: GCF_035609145.1. NCBI lineage: Eukaryota > Metazoa > Chordata > Amphibia > Anura > Eleutherodactylidae > Eleutherodactylus > Eleutherodactylus coqui. Next base: position 57,970,272 of record NC_089844.1, on the reverse strand, counting down.
GTTCGCTCATCTCTATTGATTTCCAAAACTACTCTATAGCTATACACTGAGGAATGTGTATGGGAGTGTTTTGTGAGCATGCTCTGTGCCATAATACATAACCTTTAGAGATGAGCGAGCATGCTCGTTCGAGTTCTAACATACTCGATGAGGATCGTTACTCGAGCGAGAACCACGCTTTGTAATCGCGGGGAAATTTTATGCCCCCTCCCCGCATTACCACTTCCTGCTGTGACATGCCAGCGTGCGCACATCTACAGCAGTGAGAGAGAGGGGGTAAAAAAAACTCGGCACCCGGCGGGTCCATTGCAAAATTGCTCGGGTCTCCCATTCACTTCAATGGGGTTTGTTACTCGAACAGAGCTCTTGAATATTACGAAAAGCTCGGCTCGAATAACGAGCACCCAGCATTTCGGTGCTCGCTCATCTCTAATAACCTTTAATTAAAGTCCAAAACTTCCATATATCCAGACAGTGAGGAATGTGCCTACTCAAATGTAAACCAGACAGTCGCTGTTGGCAAACCAAACAGGAACTCTCATTTGCATGGGCCTTAAAATAGGCGGACAACATATCTAGAAACTTTTGCATACATGTGTTACATGCACTTTTTCAATTTCCGGGACAAACAACAACATTGTGGATACAATATAGGTCAGCCAGTCATTTTCAGCAGGGGCATGTCTTGTTGCAGTAGTCTGATTGAGCACATTAAAGAATTAGATGTTCTGTGATTTTCAAGATGTTCTTCTTTTCATCATTTATTTCTCAGCACAAATTACAGGAATTATGCTACAAAATTATACTAGATTTTTCCCAGTATTTTGTTTTGCTTCTGTCATTTCCCTTTCAATTAATTTTAATGTGTTTATGTAAATGATTGTCAAACATGTACATTGAAACAATCGTAGCAACAAACAGGAAGCCTTGGGTAACATTGTATTCAGACTGCAGAGAGATTGATTCGGAGCTGGGAGATGATCTATCTTTTACAGAATGATATTAATTTTGTGAGAAGAAACAAGAATTCTTCGTAAATCTATGTTAGCGACTAGAGATGGGAAAAACTATGAGAACCGTCACTGGCAAATCCCATATGAAAGAAGTATGGAACCATATTTATTCATTATAAGACAATTGTGTGGTATTACTGATCTATATATTAAACTAAGTTGTCTTATATGGGCAAAATGGGGTTAAAAAATAGTGTATTTACCGTGTAGTATACAACAAAACTTCTCATTTCACCTATTGATCGTAAAAAACGGAAAGGGGAGGGGTTTGTCTTTATGTAAAATCCTGTTTAAAGCCCACACTACGGGAAGATATATGGGAGGGAGATGAACTTGTAGCATCTGTATGGGTAGAGATTAGAGATGCGTGAGCATACTTGCTAAGGCAAACTACTCGAGCGAGTAGTGCCGCATGCGAGTACCTGCCCGCTCGTCTCTAAAGATTCGGGTGCCAGCAGGGGAGAGCGGTGAGTTGTGGGAGTGAGCAGGGGGGAGTGGGGGGAGGGAGAGAGTGAGAGAGATCCTTCTCACCCCCCCCCCCCCCCCCGTTCCTCCCTGCTCACCCCCGCCGCTCCCCGCCGGCACACAAATCTTTAGAGACGAGCGGGCAGATACTCGCTAAAGCCAATGCTCGCTCGAGCAATTGCCTTTAGCGAGTATACTCGCTCATCTCTAGAAATGTTTTAAAGCATCTTAAAAACATAAGGTACATTTAGACGGGGCGAATGTCGGGCAAACGATGCCCAACATTTGTCCCCGTTTTTCCTTGCTAACATTCAGGGAGTTCAGTTCAATAGAGAAGCAGACATCTCGAAGTTGGGTGGAAATGCGGAAATAGGACCAGGTTGCTGCTGTTGTTAGATCCCACTCCATCCATCCTTTCATGAGCTTACTATGCTTCACTTGGGAGAACTCATTAAGATAAGCATGAGCAATGCTAGCCTCTGGGAGTCATGGAGATCAAGAGCTGAACATATGTAATGTTTGAGATAACACTATGGCTGACACTGAGTAATGGACTATGTTGTTGTATAGTTAGTGGCTGGATGGCTAGGATTTCATTTAATTATTTGCCCTGTTGGTGTGAAATGTTTTGTTGTAAAAAAGAAAAAAAAAAAGCAATAAAAAGGTAGCTGAATGGATGAATCAATCAATCAATCAATCAATCAAATCACTATGTTAACATGAATTACCTTATATGCCAACCATGTTGCCCATGGCATGGTGATCCAGGGAATTGACTGACCCCAAAGGTTTAGCACCAGTTAGCATTGTATTTTCATTTTATGATTTAATTACTGTGAAATGTGCATTTTCTATGTGCGGCATACACATTTGCAGTGTAAGGCCAGTTGAACGTATTGTAATACATCCAGAATTCGGATCCATGTTTTCCAAATAGAAAACAACACAATGAATGTAAATGCGGAGAGAAAAACTGACAAAAGCGAGTAGATGCTTGTCTGTAAGTGACCTAAATGTAGTCTTTACTGCTTGAATTGCTCAGTAGGAAGCAATACAGCTTTGATGATGCCATATCATGTACAATGTCTCCATGTGTCTTCACTCTTCTTAGTGGCAATGAAGAAATGTTCCCGTTATTTGCATGTTCATTTCTGATGGGGAACAATGACCCCTATTGTTACTCTGTTTTGCAATCATTTATGACCGAACCGAATGTTATTCCGCACACCAAGTTGCATAAGAACAAGACCAATTATCTCCTATGTAAAGTAGCTCTGCTGTCTATTCCTATAGGAAGAAAGAAGGATGTACTTACACTGTAAGATGGAAGAAGCAGAGGCATGTCTTTGAAGAATTCTTTGTAAAGGAATGCTAAGGTTCTGTCTCACAGTTAGTATTTGCTACAAACCTGAATATCCTTTACTGGGGGCTATGGTTGGAATTTACATTTCCTACTTCAACTGATAAATGTAGACACAGAGCAAACTAGACATTAGAATGATTTTTCTTGGAAATCTATAACTTGCCAGAAATGAAACTGCATTTGAATACTGAGGGGCTTCTATGTGAAAAAGTATGCAAAAATAAAAAACTGAAAGTGGTGTCACATTGTAAATGCAGTGCCATCTGTGGGAGGCATGGTACAGGGCAGGAGGAGCAGGTGATTATATGGTTTTGTACGGAAATAATCAGCATTAGGCTTGATTCACATGGCCGTAGGCATTTTTACATGCGCCCGCTGGCGCCGTAGGCATTTTACATGTGACCGTCGGCACTGTAAAAACCCGTGAATGGGCGCACAAATCTAACATTTGTACGCCCGTTCAGACGGCCCGAGCCTCATCTCCCTCCCACCAGCTCTCTGCCTCTCTCCTCCCCTCCAGCTGTTTGAAATGGTAGGGGGTGGGACTGGGCAGAGCGAAGCTCCACCCTCTCTCCACTCCTTGTCCGCAGCCAGCAATGGGAGGGGACAGGGCTGGGGCAGAGCTTAGCTCCACCCCCTTCCATTGCAAACAGCCAAAGGGCTAGGGAGTTTAGCAGTGCCTCCCACCTCCCTTCTCCGGCTGCTGTCATAGGCTCCCATAGGAGTCTATGCAGCGGCCAATGTATTCCAGGACTATCTTTCTTGCCGGCGTAAAGGCTATATTTGCCAGCCGGGACCTTTTATGCTGCGGGAATGATATTATGTATTGGAATCCAATGCATCAGATGGTAGCGTATATCGCCGGCGGCCGATATATGCTCGTGTGAATAAGCCCTTAAGCCGTATCACACATTTCTGTCTGAGAAGTTGGTACGTAGAAGTCCTCGGACAGCAGATGGATGCCGTCTGTGTGTTGTCTGACTCAAGGAACTCCATTCACTGCACGTCCTACTCTTACCTCTAAAAAAAGTGCAGAATAGGACTTGCAGTAATTTTTTTAAACATGTGAACTTCTATAAAAAAAAAAATTGAGTTATCTATAGGAATTCTTAATGAAAAATGATATCCTTTTAAGATATGCTCTTTGACTATTGGCATCTTCTAACATATTGGCTGCTTAAAATGTTTCAGCATTTTGCACTCCCCTATTTTCATTCAGGTGAAATGGTTGTATCAAATATGCAACTAGGCATAAGCCCAAAACTGCGGTGGTCAGTGTAAGTGAATATATTCTTTTTGCCCTTTTTTGTTACCTATACTTGACTTTCACAGTCCCGATTACAAATTTAACAATGTTCCAAAGGATAAAAGACTGATGCTTTGCTGTATTCATGAGGAGAGTTGCTCCTGTCTAACCCCACCATCCAGTATTTACACATTTTCCCTTGTATTGGGCTTTTTTGCGTGTGTATTTACGTGCACAACAAGAAAAAAATGCAATAGTGCCCCATCGATTTAAGTGAGTAACTTAATTTAATATTCGCTATTTTGGTGCGTAATATGCACCAAAATAAGATATGCAACGGCTGAAATAACACTATATGCTGCGCTAATTCATTTGGGATTTCCTGCTGGATCTGCACTGGAGGCTCAAAACAAAACTTCCACTGCAAGTATGAATGGTGGAACTAGGTACAATGAGAATCAAACAGTAGTTGGTATTTAACCACTGAAACAACCTCTTGCTACCAGTTCCAATGGTATAAAAATGGCAAATACCAGAAAACATAGGTATAATTTATTTCAGTGTAGTAAGCATATCACGCTATATATCTAAGGACTATGTTGGGTTCACACCAGCGCTTTTCACTTCCATTTTTTGCTTCTATAATAGTAGCTAAAAGGGGTTGTCTAGAGATGAGCGAGCACGCTCGGATAAAGCTCTTCTCGAGTAACTGCTTACTGGTCAGAGCAGGCTCGGGGGGGGGGCAGCGGGGGTGAGTGGCGGGCGTGGCGGGGGGATGGAGGGGAGAGAGATCTCTCTCACTCTCCCCTCCCCCCCCCCCCGAGCCTGCTCGGACTAGTAAGCAGTTACCCGAGAAGAGCGATGCTCGCTTGAGTAACTGCTTTAGGGTTAGAAAAACATATCTCTGCCTTCTTCCTAAAAACAGCGCCAACCTTGTCTGTAGGTCATGTCTGGTATTGCAGCTCAGTTCCCCTTTCCCTTCTATGGAGCTCAACTGCAATACTATACACACCCCACAGACAGGGGTGGCACTTTGTTTGGAAGAAAGCAGCCATGTTCTTTTAACTTCGGCCAAACCCTTCAACAGAAAAAAAAACTAAATTGTCAGATCCAGCACATGATGGGCAGCTATGCCCCTTGACATAACTTTTTGGGTAAAATGGGGTTCATTGGGTGTCCATCATGCACTCCAGCATTTTACTGGACAAAATTGCGCTATTTTTTCCGGAATTTTGTGCCAGGTCTGAGCTGGCGGCTCAGAATGGAGATTCAGATGCAGATGTGAAAATAGCCTAAAGCATATCAATACCTGTAACTGAATAAGTAATCACCATGGAATAGAGAAAAAGACCAAAAATGCATTTTTATTTCACAGGAAGAAATTATTAGTAAACATCTAGAAAACAGCATCCAGAGCTTCACTTAACATTCTCTGTGCCAAACCAGAGAACATACTAATGCAATTCCCCCATTATTAACAGCAGTAATAACTGCAGGCATATATAGGAGACCTGCATAAATCTGCAGCACTCCATGAACACCAGGACAGCTCACAGATGGCTTGTCCAGATTCTACCATGACCCCCGTCATGTACTATTTGCTGTAATATATCTAGCAAGTAGCAATCCACATTCATAAAAAAATATTAAAAACACAGAGAATATCCATTTTCTATTCTTCAAGGCAAGCGGAGTGCCACCATCTATATCTACAACCTCATTGCATTTATTCTTTTCTGCTGTAATAGCATTGTTCAAAATAACATGACACTCTCATTAAAAAGCTGCCAGCATGTGCAGAAATGAATACAAAGCCCTTGACTTCACTCTATTTATCTATTAACCCTTTGTATTTTCAATTTGTTTTCCCAGCATGGAATCCTTGTATATTTCTGTGCCCACCCCTCCCGCAGATACGTCTCATCTGTTGTCTAATAGTTCCAACATACTTTCTATAAAGCATGCGGCACGCATTCAGGAACATACCGAGACCAGATCACTTAACCTTTACTAGGAGATTTCCAAATCATTTGTTAACTTCTTTGCCTAGCTCCGTTTTGTCTGTGACACTAGCAGTAAAACTGAGAAATGAAGATGATAGGTATTGCAGATAGATATGGTGGCCATTGTGTTCAAACTCATTACAATATTGTTTTAAGTTTTACCTTTCCAGAGCACATAACTTAAAACACCTATTTATGGTTAACCCAGTAGGTGCTGACAATGCTTACAACACCACTGCATCTGCAATCCAGATGAAGTGGACATCTGGATGGTACAGCAAGAGGGTATTCATGTCTGTCAGCAATCCTAATTCAATTGTCATTGCTAAAATCCCTCTCACTTTTGTTGACTGGAGAGTGTTACGTCCAACCTGGATGCCCTGGTTCTGGAACCAGGACTCTTTACATAAATGCACACACGGAACACCAAAGAAAGTGAACTGCGAACTGGGCTCACGGATAGACATACACAATGACTGACAAATGCTAAAAATACTCACTCAGCATACCTGCATGCATAAACACATGGAATAGATACAGGACGAGGTATTGGTTTGTATTTTGGCAAGGATACTTAAGCCCACAAGCCCATGACTAGGGTTCTCGTTGTCTTGTGGGTCCCTACTCTCACAAGACAACCTACCCTAGGAGTCCTGCCTGCAAGTGGGGCGATCATCCAAATAGGGTCTGGAACTTGAAGACCTACCTAGCCCTAGATGATAAATGATCATGAGGACACAGTTCACACCAGCACACCTGAGAATGCATACCATATGTTGCATTCCCACTGTTCATACAAACCCACAGAATGTCACTGTCTACACCAGACAAAACACCATGTATGGAAGCAAACACCAGGGTATTGGGAAACCAGAATCCTGTAGCCAGAATCCTGCAGACCAGTGAGAATTGGCTGGCTGGAGAACTTCACACACCCAGCCGCACTTGTGAAGTTGTACTCCTGGAAAGTAATTTTCAGGTAATTTCTATGTATTTTATTACCCCCCACCAAGACTGAGTCGACCTTGAGCCGGCTACCTGAACCATTCAGGGTTTGAACTTGCAATCTTCAGGTCGTGAGCGAGAGCTTACACTCTGCGCCACACGGCTCTATGTTGTTTCTAATATCTAATCTGTCTCTTCCCTTTCAGTTTCATCCCATTGCTTGTACAAATGAGAATAGGGCTGATCCCTCTGCACTGTGACAACGCTTCAGATATTTGTAGACATCTATTAAGTCTCTTCTCAGCCTTCTTTTTTGGAAGCTAAACATTCCCAGATCCTTTAACCATTCTTCACAGGACATGATTTGTAGACTGCTGCCATCTTGGTAAGTCTTCTCTAAACTTGCTTCAGTTTGTCTATGTCTTTTTTAAAGTAGGGTGCCCAGAACTGGACACAGTATTCCAGATGAGGTCTGACCAAGGAAGAGTAGAGGGGGATAATGACCTCACATGATCTAGACTCTATGCTTCTCTTAATACCTCCCAAAATTGTGTTTGCCTTTTTTGCATCACACTGTTGATTCATGTTCAGTTTGTGATCTATTAGTATACCTTTGGGCAGAGGGAACAAACAGGACAAGACTCAGGCATCCAACAACTACACAGACAGAGGGGACAAGCAGATCATGGCTAAGGCGTCCGATCACCATTGGATGGGTTAAACAAACAAAAAGTGACTTAGACTAAGCAAATAGACAGTATGCATGCACACAAGAGAATACTTGGCACCCAAGTCAGGGGGGACTGAAATAATTACACACCAGTTATGGCCGATTGGCCGGCTAAGGGAAACACCTTCTGTTGGTCAATCAGTTCATACACCACAGGAGATATTAAAGCAGAGAAAAAAGAACATTAAATCAGGATGCCACCCTGGTCTCACCTCCTGATTGTGGGTGGCAAGCCGCAACAGCTCCCTTGGATTAAATACACAATTTATTCTGCCTCAAAGACTGTAGTGCTGCTCCATGCATTGCCTCCATGTATGCCTCAATTAAATGCACAAACATACATTATATATATTTTATATATACACACACATATTTACATATTATAATATGCAGGTAGACAGTGCTGCAAAAGAAATAACAAAATATCATGGAACAATATAGTTTGCTCTTGTGCTCTTTGCTTCAGTGTAACTATGTGTCTCGCCTGACGCCGTCTCCTGTGCCCAAGACATTAGAGGCGAAATATAACACTTGGAAACCTGCCAGCCACGGATTGTCACTTGTCACCTCAACACTGAAATTCAGATCTATTCATCAGCAATAGACATACGGATTTCTGCAAGCCTCATGGGATAGTCACAGAAATACCTGCAAAAAAATGTACCATGTATGAATATATCCTAATGGCGTGGTCCTATAATAATACACCTCTTACAATGTAACACCTAGAGACTGACGGGAACTGCCACAGTTCATGGAAAGTTTTACTTAATCCGTTGGATGTATTGTCCCTTACCTTTCACATTCTAGTTAAATAGTGAAGGGAGGAAAATACCAGTTTATCCTCTGCAGATCCACTTTGCAATTCAAAAGTTGTTTTCAAATACAGGATAAATACACAGTACAAATCCCGCACATGTATACAGAGCATTGACAAGCAGCAGGTGCACCGAAACAACAACCATTGGGTAGGAAATTGCACTAGATTACAATACAACATCCAGCATGTCGAGCCTCTTATGCAAAGGGCTTTTGTGGTTAGTCATACAACTGACAGCAGTTCCAAAGCGCTCAGACCCAGCCAGTCAGTCACACTGCTCTGAGCGCAGCTATGTACAGAAGTCCTTTATAGTCCTAGATTGTGCTGATCAATGTAAGGAGAAAATATTGTGACTTGAAGTCATAACTCTATGAAAGTTAGTAGTGGAAAAGGAAGGGGAAAAATGATATAAGAACAAAACTAACTTCAATCATATTTCTATGAAATCAGAACCCAAAACTAATCAGTGCAAAAAAAAATAAAAATCGGAGGCTAGTAACAAAATATGGTGATGGAACCCAAACTGAAACCAGAAGAGATCTTTTGCTCCCTATTTTAGTGTTAACTTCTAGTTAAGTTTGACTCTGCCGTGTAGAGAAGCCGAGTCTGATGATACCTGGAAGCTGTGAACAAGCTGTTCTTGGCAGAGGTGTCATTAATGTCTCAATTAAGTACTTTGGTACTAAAGATTTGTGAATGAGTCTAACGGAATCATTTCCACTAATGTTTCCCAATTCCAGTCCTCATGATTTGAGGATATAGTAAGAACACCTGTGGCAATTTCTGAGGTGCGGACAATAATTACATCACCCGTGCAATACTATGGAAATTCTGAAAACGTGGCCTGTTAGGCTACTACACACGGGCGAGAGCGATGGAGGATTGGAAGGGTCTCCCATTGATTTCACTGGGAAACCTTGCAACGCACTCACATGCACATCACACAACATGCGAGAGCCATGCAATGTATTAACCCTTTCCAATCCATTTTGTATCCTGGTTTTCCTAGAGGGCTTACTCTTTTTCTGCTGTTATACAACAGCACTATCTGGTGGCTAAAGCCAGTACTGCATGAGGTGACACGTTGGATAGGCTCCAACAGCAGAGAAGCTGGCACTATACAGTAAGAGAACCCCAACGGACGTCTTCAAACATCGGAGCTGTACAGCCTTAAATCATAATTCTTTAGACGTCAGACAGTGGATTGGAAAGGGTTAAAGGTCCCTTGAAATCAAAGGGCGATGCGCTCCAAGAAAATGCGAAGAGATGTTGTGACATTTTCCCTGACTGGAATGTAGCTTGTGTACATGACTGCATTAAAAAAAAAACTGGGTTTCATATTCACGCAATGCACCAATCTTGTATGGGTTTCTCGGCCGTGTGTAAGCAGCCATAGGCAGTCTTGAGGACTTGTAAACACTGATGCATACGTTAAGGTCAGCTTCATACAAGCATATGTCCAATTGTGTGTGCCTTAGTTCAAGGTTTTGGCACTATCAGGCATATTTGCACATGCACTTGCATGCTTAAAATGTGTGCACACAATACGCAAAAGTATAGAACCCATTTTTTCCAATGCGTTTATTCTGAATCCACATTTTCTTGCACATTTTGTATACGTGAAAAAAAAAAACGCAACATGCTCTATCTTAGGGCACATTTGCGCACCAAAGGCTCCATAGAAGTTTACAGGAGGTGTGTAAATGCACACCCGATACCCATGTTATTGCAACATACGTTGTACAATTTTGTGGGAAAGCGAACAAATCTGGTACTAATTAGGCTGCACAGCCCTTTTAAATCGCTGGTGTGTCCCAAGCTGATGGGAACAGTCCCGGACAGCGCAAAATGTACAGTAAAATGCTCAGATATGCACATGATAGGGCGACGTTTGTGGCACAATGTCACAGGTTCAACATACTTTTTCCTCAATAGGTCATCAATATCAGATTGGTGGGATTTCACCGCTTCAGATCCCACAGTGATCCGCCGACATGAGAAAGGTCTGAACGGATGATCTGCAGCATTACACACACATACAAACAAATAGAGCATTCACATGTCCGCTCGCAAGAGCGGACAGCAACTGCGATTTCCGCATGTGGAAAAAAACCCGCAGCACTCTCTATTTTTGCGCCGGTTCCGTACGGACGACTTTCAATGAAGTTGATATTGCGGAAAGATCGCGGATTTCGCGTCATCACCTAGTAATAGCGCGGGAAAAGCAGGGATTTAAAACACAAAAATCTGTACTGTGCATGTGTGGCGGTGAGCCAAGTGGAGCATCCACAGTACAGATTTTACAGATATGCGCAGAAGCCGGCCGGGCACAGGCTCGGATTTCACTGCAGGCTCCCACATGCGGAATCCGACCGGTTCTTGTGGGACTGGCCTTACAGTTTAACTTTACACCACACAACATCAGCTTGAAAATGACTTGTCAAGCCCAAAACTGTTACCATGCAGGGCAGCGCAGGGTCCCGCGGTCGGCGTGCGTCGCTCCGACGTCGGCGTCCTGGAGCTCTGGTGTGGGGGCTCTCCCGGTGGCTTGGGGCAGCCGGTGGGCGGCGGCGTGGGCGTGCCCGCCCGTACGCCTCCATCCTTCTTATGCAGCAGTGGGAGGAGTTGCCTCCACCCACTCTCCGCCCCTGGGCGGAGCCTTGTAGTTGAAAGACTGGCAGTGATCTGAGCTCACTGCCAGTTATTGGTTCTGTTAGCCACTAGTCAGTTCTGTCTGCAGCCTGTCTCAGTCAGCTCCTAGTTTGCTAGTCAGATTCCTTCCTGTTTGTCTGCAGCTCAGTCTTTCCTGTTAGTCATTCCATCTGCCTTTCTGTCGGCACTCTGTCCCCCATCAGTTAGTTCTTCCTTGCAGTCGCCAGGTCCCTAGCCAGAATAGGGACCGCCGTCCATTTGTCCGCCTGGGGTTAGCCAGGGTCATGGCAAGTAGGCAGGGACAGTGGGGTCCGGGAAGTTCAGGGCACCCCACCTGGTGCTCGGGGGGGGGGGGAGGGGGGGGGGGGGGGAGTCAAAGTGCCGTAACAGAAACATTGCTAATTAGACTGCGAACTCTGGAGCTCTAAACTCTGCGTTACTGTTTTTTGCATCACTTAATTGTGTGACATCCCTTTATTCCTTTGCATGATTGCAGGCATAGGGAAAGATAAGAAATGCCAGTTTTTCTGCATACAGTAATTGCACTTTATGCAAAAACATAATTGTCAAGTATAAACCTTAGTATATTTAAAAAAGAGTGGGTATCTCAGACTCCAGAGACAAGAGCAGCAGCTTCTCCTCCCTCACTAAACATTTTCAAAGATGAATTTTAGGTCGCTGCCAGTAATTGGTGAAGGTGGGAGGTTTTCTTTCAGTCTATGACAGTTCAAATCAAAAGTCCACACATAATGTCAGTATGTAGGTTTATCATGTCATGGCATCCAAAGGGCTATTCTGGCGATTCAAAGTGAAAGTTATTTGCTTTATAAACTGACTAGCTAATATACCCGGCTTCACCCGAATTAATTTATTAGAGGTGTTTATGTGTTGTTCACACAGAAAATTTTATGAAGTCAAGGTTACTTTAGAGGAACCGAGGAATAAAATATGTATACAGATAGAGGAGCGTTAGATTATCCTCAGGCTGCATGTACTGATGTCCCTATGTAGAATATGCCAACCCTCCCATTCGCCTCATTTAAGACCTAAAGAATGTTCATGCCAAATTTATGCTTGTATGACACCAGGAAGTTACATTACATAGGGATGCACTTACTTTTGCAGTTAGCATTGAATAATCAAGTTGTGACGCCTTTACTTTTCCTGTTTAGGAGCAAAAAATGCTCCTGCCAAATTTCATGTTTGTACAACACTGGGAAGTTAGAGAATTATATTAGGTATATTACACAGGGGTGCCAATACTTTTCTTATTTAGGACCTAAAGAATGGTCGTGCCAAATTTCATGTTTGTAATAGAGCTGTTTTACTGGTCCAACATGCTCAGTGCCTTCACATTCTGTTATGACTGTTAGGACAGTGTGTACAGTTGTGAATGTGCACTCATCAGTAACTGGCAATGGGGCATTGTGGGAGATGTAGTTTTTGCACTCCACGATGGCCACTTAAAATAACAATGTAGCAGTTTCAGGCATTAGGGTGGAGCCTCAGGTGTAGCAGCCACAGTTTTGGAGAGTAGTCTGAGAAGAGCAAGGAGTCAGCAACAGGAGGTCTTTGTTTGCAGTACAGATGGATGAGGTGGGTAGTGTGGTCAGACAGGAAGCCAGGGGTCAGCAACGGGTGGTCTCGGTTTGCAGTACAGATGGATGAGGTGGGTAGCGTAGTCAGAAGTCAGTATCAGAAGGTCTTGTAGCAATAGCAGAGGAGCAGGCAGAAGTGGAGCTTGACCAATGCTGTGGAGCAGAATAATCACGCAATGCATAAAGGGACAGGGCCATGTTTATATAGACGGCTTAATTAGGAGAAGGGTGGAGCTAGAACAAGGAGGCAAGAACTAGGTAAATGGGATCACGAAACAAGGCTAGGGTATGCAGGGGAATTTGTTTAAAGGTTTGGATGGCTCAACAGGAAGAGCTGCTGACCTGGGAACAGGAAGTCGTGGGTTCAACCAATGTGGAAATGTGAAGCTGGCTAGAAATTAGCGGTGGTGCAGGTCAGCTAAAAAAATGTTCATTTGGTGATTTGGATGGATGTTTGAATAATGGCACTAAGTGGAAACAGAAAAATTTTGAAATTTCGCCAAGACTCTGGCATATCCCTTTAAGCCATCATAAAGTGACTTGTTCTAGTCTTTCCAACTCTCTTGAGAAAGCAGAGAGTTTTGCTACAACACATAGTCACTGTATATTCATGAGTCTTTGACGGCAGAGATTGTTAATGGCTGAGCTTAAGACACTTTTCCCTGGCCCGCTGACCTGAATTCACCGTTTGCTTGAAAGCACCTTAGTGTCTAGAAGAAACCTCTAGCTTAGATAAAAAGACGTGTAAAGAAGATGCAAAGTCTTTGCAATAAAGTCTTGAATTACCATAACCATATACTCCGTAAATGTTCATTTGATGTATTCTGCAAGGTCATAATGAAGTGATAAGTGACAAAATGTTACTAGTAAAACTATTTTCTAGTGAAGACATTAACAATTAACCCAAGAAACTCAAAAGATACATAACTTTATATGAGCCCGTACATGCTGTGACCGATCTATAGGAGTCATATTGCTAATTGCCAGGCTGCACATAAAACTTGCCACTTGAAACAATAGTAAGTCCAGCTACAACCCAGCAATAATCAATAATCCGGTGACTACAGATCAGCCACAGCATGCACAGGCATTCTTACTATCACTTGCTACAAAAATGGCTACAAATTTCATAGAAGGCCCTAATAGACCCTAATGCCACCCTGCTGAATGAGAGTGACTGTGCTGACAGAATCCCTGAACACTGGGCCCTGTTGTCACCCTGAATGATAACTCAGCCATTATGGGTATGTACTCTTTGCCATTGATAGGGGGGTGGGTGGGAAGGAGGGTGGGGGCAGATTGGAAAAAAAAATATTGTAAGTAGAAATGAGCGAGCACGCTCGGTTAAAGGGGTTGTCCCGAGGCAGCAAGTGGGTCTATACACTTCTGCATGGCCATAATAATGCACTTTGTAATGTACATTGTGCATTAATTATGAGCCATACAGAAGTTATAAAAAGTTTTATACTTACCTGCTCCGTTGCTGGCGTCCTCGTCTCCATGGTGCTGACTAATTTTCGCCCTCCGATGGCCAAATTAGCCGCGCTTGCGCAGTCCGGGTCTTCTTCTTTTCTGAATGGGGCTCCGTGTAGCTCCGTGTAGCTCCGCCCCGTCACGTGCCGATTCCAGCCAATCAGGAGGCTGGAATCTGGAATCGGCAATGGACCGCACAGAAGCCCACAGCATGGGTGGTTCCCAGGAAGCCACCGGCGGTACAAAAATATATCCCATTGCATTGCCCATCACAGCTGAGGTAACGTCAGGTTTGATGCAGGTGGGCTTCGGCCCACACTGCATGCCCCAGTCAGACTGGGGTTCTTTAGAAGTGGACACATGCAGTTACAACTCCCTGTGGACCGACAGCATGGGTGGCTCCCTGGAACCCACCGGCGGTACATAAATAAATCCCATTGCAGTGCCCAGCACAGCTGAGGTAACGTCAGGTTTAATGCAGGTGGGCTTCGGCCCACACTGCATATCCCAGTCTGACTGGGGTTTTTAATACATAGACACTGGCAGGTACAAATCCCTAATGTGAAGTCCCTGTGGACCCACAGCATGGGTGGTTCCCAGGAAGCCACCGGCGGTACAAAAATATATCCTATTGCATTGCCCATCACAGCTGAGGTAACGTCAGGTTTGATGCAGGTGGGCTTCGGCCCACACTGCATGCCCCAGTCAGACTGGGGTTCTTTAGAAGTGGACACATGCAGTTACAACTCCCTGTGGACCGACAGCATGGGTGGCTCCCTGGAACCCACCGGCGGTACATAAATAAATCCCATTGCAGTGCCCAGCACAGCTGAGGTAACGTCAGGTTTAATGCAGGTGGGCTTCGGCCCACACTGCATGCCCCAGTCTGACCGGGGTTTTTAATACATAGACACTGGCAGGTACAAATCCCTAATGTGAAGTCCCTGTGGACCCACAGCATGGGTGGGTCCCAGGAAGCCACCGGCGGTACATAAATATATCCCATTGCATTGCCCATCACAGCTGAGGTAACGTCAGGTTTGATGCAGGTGGGCTTCGGCCCACACTGCATGCCCCAGTCAGACTGGGGTTCTTTAGAAGTGGACACATGCAGTTACAACTCCCTGTGGACCCACAGCATGGGTGGCTCCCTGGAACCCACCGGCGGTACATAAATATATCCCATTGCAGTGCCCAGCTCAGCTGAGGTAACGTCAGCTTTAATGCAGGTGGGCTAAAAATTACTAGGATTACAATGTAGGTGAGGGCCCAAAAAAATTGGTGTACCAAGAGTGCAAATGTACCTCAGAAAAATTGCCCATGCCCAACCAAGAGGGCAGGTGAAACCCATTAATCGCTTTGGTTAATGTGGCTTAATTTGTAACTAGGCCTGGAGGCAGCCCAGTTAAAATAAAAATTGGTTCAGGTGCAAGTTTCAACGCTTTATTGAATTGAGAATTAAAACGTATAAACATTGTTTACAAAAGTTATATGACTGAGCCTTGTGGGCCTAAGAAAAATTGCCCGTTCGGCGTGATTACGTCAGGTTTCAGGAGGAGGAGCAGGAGGAGGAGGATGAATATTATACACAGATTGATGAAGCTAAAAGGTCCACGTTTTTGATGGTGATAGAGAATGATGCTTCCATCCGCGGGTGCAGCCTACGCATTGTTTAGGTATCGCTGCTGTCCGCTGGTGGAGAAGAGAACTCTGGGGAAATCCAGGCTTTGTTCATCTTTATGATTGTAGGCCTGTCGGCACTGTTGGTTGACAGGCGGGTACGCTTATCCGTGATGATTCCCCCAGCCGCACTAAACACCCTCTCTGACAAGATGCTAGCCGCAGGACAAGCAAGCACCTCCAGGGCATACAGCAAGAGTTCAGGCCACGTGTCCAGCTTCGACACCCAGTAGTTGTAGGGGGCAGAGGCGTCACGGAGGACGGTCGTGCGATCAGCTACGTACTCCCTCACCATCCTTTTACAGTGCTCCCGCCGACTCAGCCTTGACTGGGGAGCGGTGACACAGTCTTGCTGGGGAGCCAGAAAGCTGTCAAAGGCCTTGGATAGTGTTCCCCTGCCTGTGCTGTACATGCTGCCTGATCTCCGCGCCTCCCCTGCTACCTGGCCCTCGGAACTGCGCCTTCGGCCACTAGCGCTGTCGGATGGGAATTTTACCATCAGTTTGTCCGCCAGGGTCCTGTGGTATAGCATCACTCTCAAACCCCTTTCCTCTCCGGGTATGAGAGTGGAAAGGTTCTCCTTATACCGTGGGTCGAGCAGTGTGTACACCCAGTAATCCGTAGTGGCCAGAATGCGTGTAACGCGAGGGTCACGAGAAAGGTATCCTAACATGAAGTCAGCCATGTGTGCCAGGGTACCTGTACGCAACACATGGCTGTCCTCACTAGGAAGATCACTTTCAGGATCCTCCTCCTCCTCCTCCTCCTCAGGCCATACACGCTGAAAGGATGACAGGCAAGCAGCATGGGTACCCTCAGCAGTGGGCCAAGCTGTCTCTTCCCCCTCCTCCTCATGCTCCTCCCCCTCAACGCCCTGAGATATAGACATGAGGGTGCTCTGACTATCCAGCGACATACTGTCTTCCCCCGCCTCTGTTTCCGAGTGCAAAGCGTCTGCCTTTATGCTTTGCAGGGAACTTCTCAAGAGGCATAGCAGAGGAATGGTGACGCTAATGATTGCAGCATCGCCGCTCACCATCTGGGTAGACTCCTCAAAGTTTCCAAGGGCCTGGCAGATGTCTGCCAACCAGGCCCACTCTTCTGTAAAGAATTGAGGAGGCTGACTCCCACTACACCGCCCATGTTGGAGTTGGTATTCCACTATAGCTCTACGCTGCTCATAGAGCCTGGCCAACATGTGGAGCGTAGAGTTCCACCATGTGGGCACGTCGCACAGCAGTCGGTGCACTGGCAGATTAAACTGATGTTGCAGGGTCCGCAGGGTGGCAGCGTCCGTCTTGGACTTGCGGAAATGTGCGCTGAGCCGGCGCACCTTTACCGAGCAGGTCTGACAAGCGTGGGTAGCTTTTCAGAAAGCGCTGAACCACCAAATTAAAGACGTGGGCCAGGCATGGCACGTGCGTGAGGCTGCCGAGCTGCAGAGCCGCCACCAGGTTACGGCCGTTGTCACACACGACCATGCCCGGTTGGAGGCTGAGCGGCGCAAGCCAGTGGTCAGTCTGCTCTGTCAGACCCTGCAGCAGTTCGTGGGCCGTGCGCCTCTTCTCTCCTAAGCTAAGTAGTTTCAGCACAGCCTGCTGGCGCTTGCCCACCGCTGTGCTGCTACCCCGCGCGACACCGACTGGTGGCGACGTGCTGCTGCTGACACATCTTGATTGCGAGACAGAGGTTGCCTAGGAGGAGGAGGGTGGTTTAGTGGAGGAAGCATACACTGCCGCAGATACCACCACCGAGCTGGGGCCCGCAATTCTGGGGGTGGGTAGGATGTGAGCGGTCCCAGGCTCTGACTCGGTCCCAGCCTCCACTAAATTCACCCAATGTGCCATCAGGGAGATATAGTGGCCCTGCCCGCCTGTGCTTGTCCACGTGTCCGTTGTTAAGTGGACCTTGGCAGTAATCGCGTTGGTGAGGGCGCGTACAATGTTGCGGGAGACGTGGTCGTACAGGGCTGAGACGGCACAATCGGGAAAAGTAGTGGCGACTGGGAACCGAGTAGTGCGGGGCCGCCATCATGTTTTTGAAAGCCTCCGTTTCCACAAGCCTATACGGCAGCATCTCCAGGCTGATAAATTTGGCTATGTGCACGTTTAACGCTTGAGCGTGCGGGTGCGTGGCTGCGTACTTGCGCTTGCGCTCAAACACTTGCGCTAGCGACGGCTGGACGGTGCGCTGAGGGACATTGCTGGATGGGGCCGAGGACAGCGGAGGTGAGGGTGTGGGTGCAGGCCGGGAGACGGTAGTGCCTGTGTCCTGAGAGGGGGGCTGAATCTCAGTGGCAGGTTGGGGCACAGGGGGAGAGGCAGTGGTGCAAACCGGAGGCGGTGAATGGCCTTCGTCCCACCTTGTGGGGTGCTTGGCCATCATATGTCTGCGCATGCTGGTGGTGGTGAGGCTGGTGGTGGAGGCTCCATGGCTGATCTTGGCGCGACAAACATTGCACACCACAGTTCGTCGGTCGTCTGCACTCTCAGTGAAAAACTGCCAGACCTTTGAGCTCCTCGGCCTCTGCAGGGTGGCATGGCGCGAGGGGGCGCTTTGGGAAACAGTTGGTGGATTATTCGGTCTGGCCCTGCCTCTACTCCTGGCCACCGCACTGCCTCTTCCAACCTGCCCTGCTGCTGCACTTGCCTCCCCCTCTGAAGACCTGTCCTCAGTAGGCTTAGCAAACCAGGTGGGGTCAGTCACCTCATCGTCCAGCTGCTCTTCCTCCGAATCCTCTGTGCTCTCCTCCCTCGGACTTACTGCAATTACTACTACCTGAGTGATAGACAACTATGTCTCATCGTCATCGTCCTCCTCACCCACTGAAAGCTCTTGAGACAGTTGCCGGAAGTCCCCAGCCTCATCCCCCGGACCCCGGGAACTTTCCAAAGGTTGGGCATCGGTCACGACAAACTCCTCCGGTGGGAGAGGAACCATTGCTGCCCATTCTGGGCAGGGGCCCGAGAACAGTTCCTGGGAGTCTGCCTGCTCCTCAGAATGTGTCATTGTAATGGAGTGAGGAGGCTGGGAGGAAGGAGGAGCAGCAGCCAGAGGATTCAGAGTTGCAGCAGTGGACGGCGTAGAAGTCTGGGTGGTCAATAGATTGCTGGATGCACTTTCTGCCATCCACGACAGGACCTGCTCACACTGCTCATTTTCTAATAAAGGTCTACCGCGTGGACCCATTAATTGTGAGATGAATCTGGGGACCCCTGAAACGTGCCTCTCTCCTAATCCCGCAGCAGTCGGCTGTGATACACCTGGATCAGGAGCTCGGCCTGTGCCCACACCCTGACTTGGGCCTCCGCGTCCTCGCCCTTGTCCACGTCCTCTAGGCCTACCCCTCAGCATGGTGTATTACGAGTAGAGCAGAATCAGAACACAATTTTTTTGAAAAAGCCCACTGCCTATATAGCCTGTATATCTCTTTCCCTGCCTCAGCAGTACTGGCCCTATACTCTGTGCAATGACTGCAGACTGAGGACACAATGCTCTGCATGCCCGATATACAAAAAAAAAATAAAATTGTGCAACACTGCTAAAAGCAGCCTCAACAGTACTGTACACGGTCAGATGTGGCCCTAAGAAGGACCATTGGGGTTCTTCAAGCCTAATATAACTCCTAACGCTCTCCCTATAGCAGCAGCAGCACTTTCCCTGATCTATGTCAAAATGCATCTTTGGCGAGCCGTGGGCGGGGCAGATTTTAATACTCGGATGTCACCTGATCTCCCCAGCCACTCACTGCAGAGGGGTGGTATAGGGCTGGAACATCACAGGAGGAAGTTGTAATGCCTTCCATGTCTTTCTATTGGCCAGAAAAGCATGCTAATGTCTCAGAGATGAAAGTGAAAGTAACACGAACATCGCGTGGTGCTCGTCTCGAGTAACGAGCATTTTGAACACCCTAATACTCGAACGAGGATCAAGCTCTGACGAGTACACTCGCTCAGCTCTACATACCATGAATGTGGATTAGCTCAAAAGCCCTTATTCATAGGAAATATAGCATATGGCCAACACTATCATATACAGGCAGCTGTGGAAAAAATGCTGCAAAGTTAGAATAAAAAAAAAAAATAGAAGGCATCTGGTAGACCCCAAATTTATTCTGCAGCAGGACAATGACCCCAAACATCCAGCCAATGTCATTAGGAACCATCTTCAGTGTAAAGAAGAACAAGGAGTCCTGGAAGTGATGATGTGGCCGCACAGAGCCCGGATCTCAGCATCATCGAGTCATTCTGGGGTTACATGAAGAGACAGATGGATTTGAGCAGGCTACATCCACAGAAGATCAATGGTTATTCTCCAAGAAGTTCGGAACAGCGTCCCTGCCGAGTTCCTTCACAAACTGTGTATAAGTATACCTGGAATAGCTGAGGCTATGGTTTGAAGAAAAAGGGGGGTCACATCAAATATTGATTTGATTTACATTTCTCTTTTGTCCATTCATTTTTAGAGATGAGCGAGCATACTTGTTAAGAACAAATACTCGCGTGAGTATCGTCCTTTTCGAGTATCTGCCTGCTTGTCCGCAAAGATTTGTGTGCCGGCAGGGGGCGGCCGGGTAGAGCCGAGGGGGGTGGGGGGAGATCTCTCTCTCACCTTCCTCCCTCCGCTCACTCCCGCAACCCACCGCTTACCCTCGCCGGCACCCAAATCTTTGCGGACGAGCAGGCAGATACTCAAAAAGGACGATACTCACGCGAGTATTTGTTCTTAACGAGTATGCTTGCTCATCACTATTAATTTTGCATTTTCGCAATTGACCAGACAACTATTAACCCTTCTATTTTTGAAAACATTCTTACTTTGCAGCATTTTTTCCACACCTGCCTAAAACTTTTACACAGCGCTGTACTTGATCACTGTGTTTTCAGAAGCTTCTCCTATTCTGATAACCCTAAAAGCAGCAGACATAAAAGTGCATCTTTAATGCATTGATTTTTTTTTGCATAAAATGAGATACTTTAACAATACAGAAAAGAAA
The DNA here is from genome assembly GCF_035609145.1 of Eleutherodactylus coqui. Taxonomy (NCBI): domain Eukaryota; kingdom Metazoa; phylum Chordata; class Amphibia; order Anura; family Eleutherodactylidae; genus Eleutherodactylus; species Eleutherodactylus coqui. Next base: position 57,949,288 of record NC_089844.1, on the reverse strand, counting down.
ACATGAGAATTCCGTGTTCAGAACTGCAAAAGTACAACAGACAATAAAGGTATTGTAACTCAATGCATTTTTCATAAATCAAATAGTATTACTCAAACCAAAATTTGAGAACATGAGGTCATAGAAAAATGCAGAAGGACTTTTAAGATAACACATGAAGGCATTGTATCCTGATACCCACTAGCAATATATTGAGAACACTATCTTCTTTGCTGATTTGCAAGTGCCTTTTTCTTTTTGCATAGATAGGATGTACTGTGCAACAATAGCCACCAAACGAAGAAGAACACACAAGAGGTACAATTTAGGATAGTGCAGAAATGACCGTCAATAGCAATAGGGAGTGTCATAAATGCAGGTGGATACAACTATGTGGACTGTCTATATATGTAACATAGTATGTAAGGCCAAGACAAGACAAATGTCGATCCAGTTCAGCCTATTACCCCCCGATGTTGATCCAGAGTAAGGGGAAAAAATAACAATGAGGCAGAAGCCAATTTTCCTCATTTAGGAGAAAAAAAATCCTTCCCGACTCCAATCTGGCACTTTGAATAATTTCTAGATCACCGACCTTTCTGAAGTAATCAGTGACTAACATGTAATATTGTGACACTCAAGAAAGGCGTCCAGGCCCCTCTTGTACTCTTTTAGTGAGTTCCCCATCACCACATCCTCAGGTAGAGAGTTTCATAGTCTCACTGCTCTAACAGTAAAGAACCCCCTTCTATGTCAGTGTAGAAACCTTCTTTCCTTTAGATGTAGAGGATGTTCCTTCGTTACAGTCCTGGGTATAAACAGATGATGGGAGATATCTCTGTATTGTCCCCTGATATATTTATACATAGTTATTAGCTCGCCCTCAGCCTTCTTTTTCTAAACTAAATAGTCCCAATTTTGAAAACCTCTCTGGGTATTGTAGTCCGCCCATTCCATTTATTACGTACTATTATCACGATCACCAAAAAACAGGCTGTTTGACGTTTTTTACTGGGTTGGAGGCTTATTTGGTCATTGGCAAGTAGTTTGGAGAAAGGTGGGTAGATAACTTGGGGTCCACTATGTCCTAAGCAGTGTAAGCTCCGCCTTGAACTTATCTCTTTTGTCCTGGTTTACTGACCATTCTCCTGAGCGTTGGTATTTTCTTGTCTGTCCATTTATTACTGCAATACTAAGCCCTAGTGTCTGCTGGTGGGCTCCTAGCTTTCTGTCTTGGCCATGCTGGCTCAGCCACATGAATATTAATGAGCTGGGCCAGCAATCAGGACCAAAAACCCCAGAGTTAAGAGCAGGCACAAGAGAATATTGCATGCTCACTAATATGGCCCTGTACCGCTGCCGTCTAGTGTTGCTCGTCATGATTGGCCAGTTGATAAAATTGAGCAATTGTCGCTAAATTGGATCAGGTCATCTTGAAAATCATTTTACAAATAAAAACTAAAGTAAAGTGCGTGTTCCCTGGAGATGTAGGTTCAATTTTGACCAAAGGCAACATCCGGTTGAATTTTTTAATGTTCTCTTTGTGTTTACGCTAGTTGTTCTTCTCGTCCAGAGTGGAATGGCCAAGTCTGGTGGCTGAGTTGTTAGCACTGCTGCCTTGCAGTGCTGAAGTTGTAGGCATTAATCCCTCATCGCCTCTGCCTTCTCCCTCTTTCTGTTACTGCCCTGATGGCTGTCATGCATTGGGCTGCCCTATCAGAACAGAATGCTGTGTATTCATAGATAGAAGCTCATGTTTTATTCATGGACAAAGTGTATACCAGTGTTTTCTTCATGTCTTTACCGTGGATGGTCCACACGGCGAGCCGTCGGACATGCATAGTACAGATTTTTTTTTTTAAAACCCCTGCTTTTCCCATATCATTGCCTTGTGGAAGGCTGTGGGTTGGTTGGCTTCCATTGACTTCAATGGAAGCCGTCAACGCGGAATCCGCTTGAAAAATAGAACATGCTGCGATTTTTCCTTTGCAAACGGAAAAATCGTAATTGATTTTCGAACCCTGGCTAAAACTTGCCGTAATTGATATTGTGCATATACATTTTACTTGGTCCAAAAACAGTAGTTTTTTTATATTCATAAGGAAGTTAATGGGGGGAGGGGGTGGTAGTTCAGTTTGTCTCTGAAAATTAAGATGTCCTGGCAGGTAAAATCAGTTGCAGAAGAAGAAAATGCCAATAAGACTGCAACTGTTATAAATATCAAAGTGCATTTCACAGTCTGATGACCCACTGCACACCAGGACTGTTCTCTTGTATGAAGGACTACAGTTGCAGCTATAGCTGGTGACAGTGATACGGGCTTTATCCTCTTTTTCAGCTTTGTGAAACAATGAGAGCAGCTAGATGATCATCATTGGTTTATTAGGTGGGATTTAGTATTCATGAGCTGTGTGTGGAGGGAGGATATAGAGTGAACAGGCAGAGATGTAGCCCAGTGGATTATGGGAGATGTAGTAGAGAAGAACAGGAGGACTGTGAACAGGAAGTGCTGATGTAAACAGCAATAAAGTACAGCTTTGCAGATGCTGCAGAATGAAGAGGAGAGCAGAAAAAGTAGAGGAAAGGTAATGGATGGGTTTATTATAGCACTATGAGAGTATATTAGGACCATTTTGGAATTTGACTTTGTCTTAAAATACCCCTTTAAAAGAAAAAAAAATGTCTTATTTTCAAATAGAAAAGTATTTGTATTGCAGGATGGACTGGCACAATATTTCTATAGATCTCCACTATGCAAAATCTATACCTCGCATACCTAGTGCATAACCCCATGCTTTGGTGAGTTGAGGTGTGCCTATGAAAATATGGCTCTAAATGAAGAAAATGCAATATCATGCTGGATAGTTCTATAATGCATGGTGTCCATTATCCAAACGAAGTAAGAAATTCTGATGAAGAACAGTAAGGACAAGTCTTTACATGATTAATAACACTAAAACATAAGAGGATGTACTAATGGAATATTACATTAATGCACACATCATAGCATTGCCTCATGCTGTGCTACTTTATAGAGCTGATTAATCATACTCTGAAACACTCTCCGGCTGATGAATCACTCACACTGTTACAGCATTTCTCTTTAGTTTTATCACCTGCTTTATGAATGCACTTCTGTGATTTAACATTGGCGGGTAAAGAATTCATTGATCTATGGCACTCATTCATTTCAGAACTCGTAGCTTTTGAAGTCAGATGTTCATTCTGCATAATGCGAGTATCATGGGCGAAAATGTATTCAGTCATTAAATATCTATTGAATGAATCCTATTTCCAAGAGCCTATGGCTGGCTACTTGAAAGAAAACAACTCATGTGAACCTTAGCCGGGTGGGGCCAGAAAAGATACGATCAAAGGGGAATAGAACAATACCCAATGAATGAACGTCTGCAACCTGTGACTGCAGATGCAACAAAAGTGTGCCTTGATTGGGATAACTTTCTGCAAAAAGTTATTTTATTTTAAAGGGTATTCCCAACTCAGGAATCCCATAACAAGGTACTGCAAATAGGAAACTAAAGCACTCAACAATTGCATGTCTTTTTCCCAAATGTCCTGTTTTGTTGAAAACCTATATTTTCTTTAACCCTTTTCAATCCACTGACTTCTGAAGACATTATGATTTAGGGCTGTACAGCTTCGATGTTGAAAGACATCTGTCAGGGTTCTCTTACTGTATATTGCCAGCCTCTCTGCCGTCGGAGCCTATCCAATGTGTTACCTCATGCAGTACTGGCTTTAGCCAGCATATAGTGCCGTTGTATAACGTCAGAAAAAGAGTAAGCCCCCTAGGAAAACCAGGATAGAAATTGGATTGGAAAGGGTTAAAATTGTTTACTGCTCAGTGCTAGGGAAACCAACCAGCTCTGATATGGAGGAGCGGAGATGCCCGGTTCACTCTTCTAACTCTGTGCTAAGTGGCTGGGATATCTGGAGCGCATGCAAAATAGCACCCGGCCATCAGCTACCACTGCACTTCGCTGTATCTTTGTATAGAAGGGCTTCTGAGCAGCGTGGACAACAAGGTCTTCTTCACGCTGCTCAAAAGCCCTTCTATGCAAAGAAAACAGCAGAGTGCAGCGCTAGCTGGTGGCCGAGCCAAGAGGTGCCCATATCATATTGTTAAATGAAAACACAAAATTCTGCAATATAAACCTATTACTGAGAACAACCTGAATAATTACAGAGGAGCACATAATAATACAAGATATCATTCACTTGTCTCTAGAAAATACTGGATCAGTGTAACAAACTGACAATACATATACATCCAGTGAATAACACTGATCATCTTGGGACAACGGTACCTGCCATAAGGTGGGATATACTAGGCAGCAAATGAACAGTCAGTTCTGGAAGTTTATGCAAGAAAAATGGCAACCATAAATGATCTGAGTGACTTTGATGAGGGTCAAATTATGATGACTACATGACTGGGTCAGAGTATCTCCAAAATGGCAGGTCTTTTAGGGTGTTCCCAGTATGCAGTGGTTAGTAACTACCAAAGAAGGGCATCTGGTGAACTGGTGATAGAATCATTGGTGCCCAAGGCTCAGTCATGCGTGTGTGGAGAGAAGACTAGCCCATGTGAGCCCATCCCACAGGAGAGCTACTATAGCACAAATTGCTGAAGCGTTAATGTCGGTTATGATAGAAAGGTATCAGAACACATAGAGCATCACAGCTTGCTGCATATAGGTTGCAAAGCCACAGACTGGTCAGAGTACCCATGCTGAACAGCATCAGCCATCTGCAATAGGCATGTGAGCTTCAAAACTGCACATTGGAATGAGCAATAAAAGGAAGTGGCCTGATATAGTAAATGTTTGATCACTTGAAGTCCAACCACTTGGTCTCCCAGGGATCACAAGAATAGTGCACCCTGAGTTCCCTGGGACAATGGAGCAGTGCACATGTGTGACCAACTCTCCATTCACTGTGCAGAAAGCCCAGCTCAGGTGTCCCCCTGAATTCCATAGAGATTAATGTAGCAGCGGTCACAAATGCACAATATTGTTTAATTTCACCCCCCTTCCCTTCCTAAACTCTGCTAAAAATTCAAGTCAGTACAAACACCTAACCCAAGCCTTTCTTCTTCTGCTTATTTTTCCTTCTTCTAATTTATTTTCCTTTTACTTCTTTTTAAAAAGAAGGAAAAAGGAAAAGGAAGAAGGAAAAATAAGAAAAAAAAAAAGAAAATCTTTTTCTTTGTCCTTTTTTGCTTGTTCTTGTTCTACGTTTTCTTCACTAACCTTGCCTTGAAAACAACTCAAAAGTACTTAGATGCACTGTTAGGAGACCCAAGTGTGTTATACAGGGCTTTTAATGCTCTTAGCGTTACACATCAATTTTAGAGGCACTGGTAAAGTTGAAAAAAAATTAAGAAAAAGTCAGCTCACCGAATCCTGCAGTTTATGACTGCAACCTGTTTCCAATGCTGGAGAGTGACCTGGATGCTCCAATGGACCTTTGGAAATATAAAATTGTATCCAACTTTTCTTTTTAAAAATCCCAGCACTTCTGTTAAAAAACTACTATTCATTGCATCATAAAAATGATCGGGGTAGTGTGATCATAATAGGTCCAATGTGTTCCCAGCATTACCGCGCCTAATCATGGCATAACAGTAAGTGAAAAAACTTCAGTTTTAAAAGCATTACTACCCAATCAAGCAATACAGATCACATGATATGTAGGGGTTTCATTAACATGAATTAGGAGAGAATGGGATTTAAAAAAAAAAGAAAAAACACAACCCGCCCCCCCCCCCCAAAAAAAAAAGGTCCCTCTCCCCATATTACCCTGGGTAAATGTATAATACATTGTTCATGTAATCTAAACCCGATGGAAACCTAGCGTGTAACTCAAAGATCCAAAAAGCTTCTCTGTGTAACAGCTTCCTCTTTCTCTCACCTCCATGTATGGGGTTAAAAACTCTTTCAATATCATAGTGTCGGAAGAAGGTAAGTTCATGACTATGCTGAGAGATAAAATACTTGGCAGCTCCCATACATGTTTAGCTTCCCATTATTTATGTCAGAAATGTGTTCAAGAATTTGGTTTTCGTTGCCTGGCGGTCACCCCACATACTTTCATTGGCACACCGAGCATTCAATGATATATACTACATATTCGCTCCTGCAATTAATGTTATAACTAAGATCAAAAAAACGTGTGCCTTCCGCATTGGTAGATCTGTTCATTGTAAATGTCAACCTGCACACTTTGCAAATATTCCTCCCACACTTACAATTTCTATGTATTTTCTCTCCTATTATGTGTGAACAGGTTTGGTGACAAGTCATTTTCTAGGGTGCATCCCCCCCTTGCTCCAAAGAAGCCCCCTTTACTTAAAATATCGGTTAGTATCTTATCTTGGAACAGCACTCCAATATTTTTCCTAACAATGTTGACCAATTGTTTATATTCTGTGCTGTAAACAGTGGAGAAAGTTATATTGGACATTTTATGGGGGGGGGGGTCCTTCTGTTCCATTTGAAACAAATAAGAGATTCTCTATCTATACCCCGAACTATATGCTTAGCTCTATTTAAAACCCAACCTGGATAACCTCATCTGGTGAATATATTTGTAATTAATTCTCTGAACACGCTCCCTTATGTCTAATAAGTTCCCCCACTGGTATAGATGTTACTGTATGTGGTGGATGACTACTGGAGCATGAAGAATGCTATACCTAGCTGTATCTTTGCGCTAGGGTGTTGTAACTACACGTTCTAGTTCAGAATTTTTTACTTAACGTAATATCTAGAGATGAGCGAGCGTATTCGCTAAGGCAAACTACTCGAGCGAGTAGTGCCTTATTAGAGTACCTGCCCCCTCGTCTCTAAAGATTCGGCTGCCGACGCAGGTGAGCGGTGAGTTGTGGGAGTGAGCAGGTGGGAGCGGGGGGGGGGGGAGAGAGTGAGAGAGGGAGATCTCCCGTCCGTTCCTCCCCGCCTCTCCCCTCCCCCTGCTGGCAGCCGAATCTTTTAAGAGCGGGCAGGTACTCGAATAAGGCACTACTCGCTCGAGTAGTTTGCCTTAGCGAGTACGCTCCCTCATCTCTAGTAATATCCAAAAAGTTATTAAAATGTTTATGAGCAACATGAATGAACTGTAGATTGACATCATTCTCATTTAAAAAGGAAACCTATGTATATTTAGTTAGTATCTCCGTATCACATTATCAAAATATCATCGATGAAACAGCCATACCAGTGAATGTGTCAGAGATACCGATTATTGCTTGAAAATATATTCCTTTCCTCCCACCAAGAAACAAACAAATTAGCAAGAGATGGAGAGAATTTATCCCCCATCTGTGCTCCATATATCTGTAAGTATTACCACTGGCCAAACATAGTAATTGTGCTCTAATGAATATTGGGCTACTGTAAAAATGTATTCTTTCAATGCACAGGTGTATTCACTGGAATTGTATAAATGGAAAGCTAGTGCTGTTAATGCTATAGTGTGTGGTATGCCAGAATCTAGGGCTTTGATATCACGTTAACCATGAAAAGAACTACCTCCATTCAAAATCATGGAAGAGCTACAGCACCTGTTTAGTATACTGGATATAACCTGCCGCTCTCTATACCAGTGGTTGTAATAAAATATCCACCCATTCATATATATTCTGATTTATGGACCCAATGACAACAATGATGCAGTGCAATGGTGGTCTATTGAAAAACTTATGAATCTAAGGGGCCCTTTTACATGCTACGATTATTGCTCAAAATTGGTTCAAACGATAGCTTTTGAGCGATAATCGTTGTGAGTAAATCCTACCATCGTTTGCTCTTCTGCCAAACGATGGATTTCATGTGAGCATAAAATCAATCATTCATGATAGCAGAGACCGCACGCTGGTTCTCCACGGGAGCGCTCATAACATTGTTTTCAGCTGCTGTCCCATGGGAGAACAATGTAGCTGTGGGCAGATAACAGACCACCCGCTGTTATCTGCATACAGCGAAGGGAGTCTCATTTGCTTAGAAATGAAGCTATTTGTGGGCATTAGTGCCCATTAATAGTTTACGCAAAATGATTGCTGAAACGGCCATTCAAGCTAGCCTTTTAAACGCATTTTGAGCTATCATCTTTGCGTGTAAATGGGGCTTTAGGCAAGCCACAAATATTTTGCCTGCTCATCATTGAATATGCCTAAATGAACATCTACCTTCTTCAATGATATTTTTGGAGTTCAATGTGAAAATGTTCCACTGGATTATTGGCTAATTTTCTATAAGTGCTTTTGTTCTCCAGGATTTCCAATGCCAAGTTTCTATAGAGCTCCCTATATACTGTAACACTACACTGGCACTTCCAGATCTGTTTTCTTTACAATTATATTACTATTGTTTTTTTAATTCAGTTAGAGCCAACCTTTGTTGATATGACAAATTATACTGCATTTCTCCACTTCCAGTAGTGTCCTATAATTGAATGAGGTCTCTTCCTACAGCTGCCTGAAAATCATCAATAGCTTCTACCCTTGAATGACTGGGATAACACAAAGTATTGCGTGTAGGAAAATTCACAGTCTGAACACTCTCCAATCTGCACTGATGGTTTTCTCACTCTAGTTGTAATAAATTCAGTATAGAAACTTACTCTTCGAACATCAGACCCAAAAATTCTTTTTTATCCTCCAATCCAGCAGGTTGTTCTGTTCACCCGTCTCTTGACTTACAAAATGTCTGCATGAGGTCAAAAGGCGTACAAACTTGTCAACATCAAGTGAAGTGAAAAACAAATTAAAATTCTCTCTGGGTAGGAAGCCCAAACCTTTGTTCGGAACATCTGTATGAGGTTGAGGTGAGAAGATGATAAATTCAGCACAGTATCCTCATCCTCCAAGGTGTCATGATTTTCTTCTTCGGGATATATTAAATGGTTTTTCACACCCTCTTGCTGCGGGTTGGGGGTCTTCTGCGACCTCCTATGCTTCCTGCCTCCGCTTCTTCGCTGTTTTTTGATGTGCAAGATCTCTTGAGACTCTTTTATTATTACCTTTTCTCTCTCCCATGGAGCATGAAGCATGGAGACTGTTGCTGTCTGGAGTGGTCAGACACCCTCGTACTGTGAGTCGTCATGTTCAGAGGAGATGACGCTCACACCATACTGCCGCTTCTGTGGTTTTTTAGATTTCTGTTTATGCACTTCATTTTCCATTGGTAAACCTTTCCCATAGTAGAATCCTCACTATCTCTACGAAACATGGATTTTTAAAATATTTTTATAGAGTCTACTGTTTTTTTTAGGCTTCTTTCCAAGTTAAATACCATATCTTTGTGAAATTGATTATGATTGTATGTCAATAATTTGATATACGCTGAAGAGACAAATCATGACACCTTGGAGAATGAGAATATTGTAGTGAATTTATCTTTTTTTCCCCTCAAGCAGAATCACATAGTTGTTCTAAACAAAGGTTTCGGCTTGCACTCATGGAGAATTTTAATTTGTTTTCCACTTTACTCGATGTCAACAGGTTTGTACGCCTTTTGACTTTACGCAGACATTTTTTCAGTCAAGAGACAGGTGAACAGAACAACCTGGTTGAGAATGCTGGATTGGAGGATAAGGAATTTTTGGGTTTGACATTCGAAAAGCAAGTTTGTATACTGAATTTGATATAACTAGAGTGAGAAAGCCAGAGAGTGTTCAGACTGTTGATTTTCCTACACGCAATACTTTGTTATCCCAGTCATTCAAGGGTAGAAGCTATTGATGATTTTCAGGTAGCTGTAGGAAGAGATCTCATTAAATTATAGGACACTACTGGAAGTTGAGAAACACATCATAATTTGTCATATCAACAAAGGTTGGCTCTAATGATTAAAAAACAATAGCAATATAATCATAAAGAAAGCAGACATGGAGATGCCATTGTAGAGTTAGATAGGAAGCTTTATAGGAACTTGGAAATCCTGGAGGACAACGGCACTTATAGAAAATTTGCCGATAATCCAGTGGAACATTTTCACATTGAACTAAAAAATATAATTGAGGAAGATGTTCATTTAGGCATCTTCAATGATTAGCAGCCAAAATATTTGTGCCTAGGACATCCTATAACACCAATGTTTCATGGCTTGCCTAAGTTTCGTAAGTCATTCAATAGACCGCCATTGTGTCCCATTATTGCTGCCATTGGGTCTCTGAATGAGAATATATATAAACAGGTGGATATTCTATTACAACCACTGCTATAGAGAGTGGCAGGTTACATTAAGGATACTAGGCAGGTGCTGGAGATCTCCTGGGATTTTGAATGGAGAGAGTCATTTTCATGGTTAACATCTCCAATCAAGCGGCAGCATCAATGGTGTATTAAAAATAAAGAAAGCTTTATTGCTCCATAATAAAATGGTTAACATGTGACATCAAAGCCCTACATTCTACTATACCAACCAATATAGCATTAACAGCACTAGCTTTCCATTTATATAATTACAGCGCATACACCTGTGAATTGAAAGAATACATTATTAGGGTTCAATATTCATTAGAGCACAATTACTTATGTTTGACCAGCGGTAATACTTACGGATATATGGAGCACCGATGGGGCCAAATTCTCGTCATCTCTTGGGAATGTGTTTGTTTCTTGGTGGGAGGTAAGGAATATATTTTCAAACAATCAGTATCTCCATCACATTCACTGGTATGGTCATTTTATTGAGGATATTTTGATAGTTTATCGGAGATGCCAACCAAATATCCAATTTTGTTTCCTTTTTGAATGATAATGATATCAATCAATAGTTCACATCTCTTTTTTATAAATGTTTTATTAATTTTTTTGGATCTTACGTTAAGTGGAAATTCTGAATAGAACGTGTCGTTACAACACCCTACTGCAAAGATACAGTTAGGTATAGCATTCTTCATTCCTCCAGTAGTCATCCACCACATACAGTAACATCTATACCAGCGGGGGAACTTATTAGACATAAGTGAGCATGTTCAGACACACAAGAAGGATTAATTACAAACACGTTTTAAAGTAAAGGGGCTGTTTTGGAGCAAGGAGGGGATGCACCCTAGAAAACCACTTGTCACCAAGCCAGAGGCATAACTTGAAGCTCCCGGGCCCTGATGCAAAACTTGTAACAGGGCCCCCAACTATAATGCTTTACTCATAGTACTGGGTTACCTATATGGAAAAGAGAGGCCTTATGGGCCCCCTAAGGCTCCTGGACCCGGGTGCAACCGCATCCCCTGCATCCTCTATAGTTACGCCCCTGCACCAAGCCTATTCATACATAATATGAGAGAAAAACTGTGGTTGCACCATAATGGAAACAGAATTCTTAAATAAATTTCTGACATAAATAATGGGGAGCTAAACATGTATGGGAGCTGCTAAGCACTTGATTTCCCAACATAGTCATGATCTTACCTTCTTCAGACACTATGATATTGAAAAGGTTTTTTAAACCCATACACGGAGGCAATATAAAAGAGGAAGCTTTTTGGATCTTTGAGTTACACACTAGATTTCCATCTGCTTGAAATTACAAGAATTTATTATACATCTACTGAGGTGGAATATGGTGAGATGGATGTTTTTTTGTGTGTTTTTTTTTCATCCTGTTCCTCCCTCTGATTTCTTCTGACACTCATGATGTTAATGAAACATTTACATATCATGCGATTTGTATTGGGTAGTATTGCTTTTAAATCTGAATTTTTCTTCATTTACTTGTATGTCATAAATACATCACACTACCTGGATCATTTTTATAATACAATGAATAAAACTTATTTTTTAACAGAAGTGCTGGGATTTTTCTAAAGAAATTTGCATACAATTATGTACTGGTAAAGTTCTGTTTCATTTCAAACTAGGCCCAGTGTTGTTCAACATTTTTATAAATGATCTGGAGGAGGGAATTGATGCGAAACTCATCATATTTGCTAACGACACAAAGCTCGGAGGGATAGTTAACACTAGGGAAGAAAGAGTATTCAAAAAGATCTAGAAAAGCTTGAACAGTGGGCAGCGACTAACAGTGGTATTTAACAAGGAGAAAAGTAAAGTCCTACATCTAGACTGAACATGAGCCAACAATGTGATGCAGCAGCCAAAAAGGCAAGTATAATTCTAGGATGTATTAAAAGAAACAGTCTAGATCACGAGGCAATTATCCCCCTCTACTCTTCCTTAGTCAGACCTCATCTGGAATACTGTGTCCAGTTCTGGACACCCCACTTTAAAAAAGACAAACAAACTGGAGCAAGTTCATAGAAAAGTTACCAAGATGGTGAGCGGTCTGCAAATCATGTCCTATGAAGAACTGATCTAGGAATGTTTAGCTTGCAAAAAAGAAGGCTGAGAGGAGACTTAATAGTGGTCTACAAATATCTGAAGGGCTGTCACAGTGCAGAGGGATCAGCCTTATTCTTGCTTGTACAAGAAAAGACTAGAAGCAATCGGATGAAACTGAAAGGGAGGAGACACAGATTAGATATTAGAAAAAACTTTAACAATGAGGGTGATCAATGAGTGTAACAAAATACCACGGGAGGTGGTGAGTTCTCCTTCAATGGAAGTCTTCAAACAAAGGCTGGGCAGACATCTGTCTGGGATGATTTAGTGGACCCTGTATTGAGCAGAGGGTTGGACCCAATGACCCTGAAGGTCCTTTCCAACTCTACCATTCTATAAAAGTTTTGTCACTCCTGAGTCTTGTCCTGTTTGCTCCCTTTGCCTAAACGTTTGTACGACATCTGAACCGCGACCCTTGTCTCAATGATGTCCTGCCTGTGGTGTTTTAGTGAATCCTGCACTGAGCAGGGTGATGACTCTGGAGGTCCCTTCCAACTCTATAAATTTTGACCAAACCAAACTTTTTTGCCTAAATTCATCAAACCAGCCTAACCAAACCTCTGAAAAGTTTTCTTATCCCAATTTATCAATTATTTGTGGATAAGTGATAAAGTGATTATCCCATCAAAACATGTAACATCGAGTAATGGCTGCAGTCTCCAAGATTCCATACAACTTAATGTATCGCTTTGATTTTTAGCTTCAGCTGCATTCCAATCAGTACAGTTACAAAAAGTGTCTCAGTATAGCTCAGGCCTTATTGTTAATTTTTGAAAATAAAAATTAAAAACTATACATAAAAAAAAAGAAAAGGAATAGCCTTATTGAACTGAACAAAGTAGTAAAATTTGGCGCAAAAGCATGAGTAGGTGTTCCTTTTAACAATAGAATCCTATTACCTATCAGCAATTGGTAAACACCTGATTAAACAAGGATATCCGTTCGTCACCAAGTGTTCCTACTAATTACTAATAAAGACTCATTGCTAAAACTGACTGATTGTTATTTAATTTGATGGATGAAGAATTATTTCTGCCATCAGTTCTATTTAACAAAGCACATTGGACAAGCATGGAAAATAGATGTTGATCTTGGGGAAAGCTTTATTATCCTAAACACTGATCTCGTTGTTACTGTTTAATTATTTGCCTTCTGGATTTAATTTGAGTTGCAAAACGGCAACATGAGAAATACTTACTGAATCACAAGGTATTAGATTTCAAGCTGTAAGTAGGATGGCAGATAAATATACTTCATAAGGAGTCTTCAAATAAAGTCTACATATATATATATTTTTTTTACCTGTGGGATAAATACATTCAAAATAATAGAGAAGCTTTACAGGTTATTCAGCCCGAAAACATTTTTACACTTGCTCAGGGTGGTGGAGAAATAAAGGCCATACTGACCTTGTTACATCCCTATCAGCACCTGTTCCTCTGGTGCCCGTCCTTCGCTGCTCCCTACTTCCTGCTGCAGCAGTGATGTCGTCCCAACACAGGAACATTTGGCTGTTGCAGTTAATCATCCACCAAAGTGAGATGGCGATTGGCAGGAGTGGTCACATGTCTCTAGTGTTGGTGACTTCATCAAGCAGGAGAGACTAACGGGGAAGCAGCGGAGTGGTTGTGACTGGGGATCGGGTGAAGTAATTATAACCTTTTTTGATTCTCCATCACCCTCACTTAGTGTCAAAAAAATCAGGTGCTGGATAACCCCTTTACGAAAGTTGTTTGTCCATGATTTGAGAAGAGAATCTGCATTTTTTAAGACATATCATCTAATGTAGCCCTGTTTCTGGAAAAGCAAGCAGATCATTTTTTTTAAGGTTGTAAACCCATTTACGTGAATCTATATATTGTATCTTGTAGAAATAACATTTTAGATAATTTCATATATTTTTATTGCTTAAATAGCTCTCTTTAGGTTGGCAGTAATTTATGTAATTGGAAAGAAAAGGCAAAGGGAAATTAGTTATCCCACAATGGCTGGTCTTCTGGAGCCAATAGAACAATAAAACAATATATCTTGTTGATTTCCTGTGCTGGTAGACAACATTGCAGACCATCTGCTCTCTTCAGTGAAACAAGGCTAGAGTTTTCCTATTACCCCATTCACTCCTCCTCCCATAAGAGAACAGTATTTTAGGAACATGTGGGGTTTGGACTACTAGCTTTAGCCCCTAGGAGCTCCGAAAAGACCGTTACATTAAAGGACACTACTACAATAAAAAATGCATGATAGTTGGGTGAACCCTGGTATAGACTTTGCATCAGGCCGGAAGCTTCCACTTACCCCAACCAAATATACAACTAAGTAGATTGTGGCTACTATAGGACTTTGTTTTTTAGGGTCATACTTATCTGTGGATAATGGATATTTATGATAAGTAGGTGTATATAGCTATATATGTATAATGATATATGCACTCTATAGCCAAATGTGCAGTGTATGGACGGCCTTCTTAAAGGGGCTGTCAAGTTGATAAATTTTTTTTAACCTATAGCTGCACATGTTTAAAAATAGCAAACCCAGTGGTACTTACCGGTCCTCAGCCCTGGTGATCCTGTGCTGCAGCCCTGTGGTTCTCCTGCCCTTTGCTTTGGAAAGGCTTCCACTTGGTCGCTGCAGCCAATAGGAGCCACAGCACCCAAGTGTGTCCACTTAGATGCTGTTGAGTGGATATGCCAGGAGAACAGCCTTTAACCGCTGTACCTTCTGATTGGCTGCAGTGGTCAGGTGGTAGCTCTTCCAAAACAAAAATCTAGGAGGACCACGGGGCTGCAGCGCTGGATCGCTGGGGCTGAAGGCTGGTAATTGTTAGAAATTTTTAAACATGTGCAATAGGTAAAAAATATTTTTGCATTTAACCCCTTAGTGACCAAGCCTGACATGTGTCACTTTAACAGAGTAACTCCGTAAAGGTTTTGCATATCCAAGTCATTCTGACAATGTGTACAAATAACCCAAAAGAATTTGTGTATATTTATTAAAAGTGCCAAAATTGGGAACATTTTTTAAAAATTGTAATTTTTTTACATTTTCAACTGCGATATCTGAAGTATGTGCAAACATACTGTACACATTTTTAATGAGGTATACATTTTCATATGTTTACTTTATTCTGGATGCACATTTGAAAACTTTAGTGTTTTTAACCATTTAGGAGATGTACAAATTTAAAAGTATTAACATTTTGAGGAACACTTTGTTTTTAGAGTGTCAGAATGATAGATACACCCATGAATGACCCCATTTAAAAAACAAACAAACACATATCTTAATGTATTCACTGAGGGGGGTCAGGAGTATTTGGACCCCACAGTTTCTTTTCAGGAGTTAATGCAATTTAGAGGAGAAAAAAAATAAAATTTCATATTTTTGTAAATATGTCATCTTTAAGAAAGGATTTTTTCTATAGTGCACTGGAAAATGAGGATTTGCACTAAATTGATACCCCTTTTTGTCCTGTGTTCAGAAACATACCCGTTGTGGCACACCAGGGCCCCAACCGAAAGGAGCTAGTTGCTTTCAGACCAGACATTTTGCTTGAAGGTGTTTTAGGCTCATTGTACACTTGTAGAGCCCTTAAACGGCCAAAACAATGAAGAACCCCTACAAATGACCCCATTTTGAAAACTAGACCCTGTAACGAATTCACCTAGGGGAGTACCGCGTATTTTGACCCTACAGTTTTCAATTGAATCTAAGCAAAGCAGAAGCTAGGAAAATGTCCACGGATAAAGATCCTGTCAGGGAACATCGCAGGCCTTAGGTAAGTAATTTCACCTCCCCCCACCGATCGGATCCGTGACAGGAGGTGAAAGTTTAACTTTTTTTACTTTTACGTGATTGCCGTCATGCATTGGTTAACGGCGATCACATGATCAAACACTGTGTACTGTGGCCCCCATGAGATCTCCAGGCTCTCGGCTATGTTTGGGAGCCGTAAGATTTTAAAATTACCCCAGCAATCTACGGCTTTTGCACATGCGTCTGCCATTTTGGAGAAGCAGGCTTAAGGTCTGTGGATAAATCTGGGGGCCTTATGTACGTAATTTCACCTCCTCTTACAGATATGATCTGTGAGAGAAGTTGAAACAACCTTTTTTTTTTTTCTCTTTTAACACTTTTTTTTTACTTTACATGATCGCTGCTATCCATTGGATAATGGTGATCATGCGACCAGGAACCACATACCTCAGTTCCCAGAGACAGCTCCCTGCTCTCGGCTACTCATACTAGCCAGGAGCAGGGTTTTTTTCCCCCGTGCCTCCCAGCCTTCTATGCATGATGTATGACATCTTGTGCACATGCTCAGATGTCAGGTCTTGGAAGACGAGAACGCCGCGGGACATCCCAAAGGATGGTGGGGATACGATCCATGAGGGGAGCTGAAACTAACTTTTTTTTTTAACTTTGTATTTACTTTAATGCGATGGGCTCTGGGGATTAAAGCGCAGCCAGCCAGGCTGTAAAAATACTATGAGGTGGTCACTAAGGGGCTAATTATTGAGCTCAGGTATTTTAACCTTGTCTACTGAAAACAGATACATAAAATCAAGCACACAGCCATGCAAGCTCTATAGACAAACACTGGAGTAGCATGGGTTGTACCAAAGAGCTCATGGACTTTAAACATCATACTGTCATAGGATGCCACCTTTACCACAAGCCAGCTTGTAAAATTTCTATTCTGGTAGTTATGCCAAAGTCGACTCTAAGTGCTACCACTGCATGATATATGGCTTCATGGATGAGCACCACTTTACATACTGTAAAAATCACCTATTACACCAACATAGAAGGGAGTTATTTACTGTAAGAGCAGTGAGACTATGGATCTCTCTGCCTGAGGATGTGGTGATGGTGAATTTGATAAGAGTTCAAGAGGAGCCTGGACACCTTTCTTGAGCGATACAATATTATAGGTTATAACCATTAATAACTTCAGAAGGGTTGTTGATCCGGGGATTATTCTGATTGCCAGATTGCAGTCAGAAAATAATTTTTTCCCTTAAATGGGGAAAATTGACTTCTACGTCATTGTTCCTCTGGATCAACATTGGGGGGGTAATCAACTGAACTGGATGGACATGTATCTTATTTCAGCCTTACATACTAGGTTACGATCGTCTGTTGCATTACTCATTATAGAGTTCCAAACTGTCTTTGGAAGAGACATCAACTCACGAACTGCATGAAATGGGTTTCTGATGTTGAGCTGCTACAAAAAATTCTACAATAACTATGCAGAATGTCAAGCATTGTCAGGACTCTGGAACAGTGGAAACATGTTCTTTGCAGTGATGAATCATGTTTCACTATCTGACAGTCTGATGGACAAATATGAATTTAGCAGATGCCTGGAGAGAGCTACCTATTGGGATGCATAGTGCCAACTGTAAAATTTGGCAGCCTCCATGTGTATCCCTCTTCATTACACAAGTCAGATGCAAAGTTAAAGGCAGGATAAGTCCAATGTGTTGCCAAATGTACTTCAAATGAACAGACAGGATTAGTATCACCGCATGTTAATCCAAAGCTTTATTCATCCAACAGTAACATTTTGACTAGTAACATTGACAGAGGCTACTGCAGCCAAAACATTGCCTCATAATAATAGTGATCAAAGATTGCTTGGCTTGGCCCATTCGGTCTTCAGTTGACCTAATTGAAATCCATTTGCAAGCTCATAGATTTGTTCGAGAGCGTGTAGCAATACTACTGCTAAATAGTAAAGGGCAAGCACAGTAGTAGCAGATAAGGGATAGTGTTCACTTATTGCTGCTGAGTTATCAGGGTTTATTGATTTTGCATTGTGTGTATGGGGATAATATATTGTAGATTGCCTTCAGTCAGTGGTGCAGGCATATTCAGTCTTGAGGTGCTCTTTATGAGTTAGATTGGGTTCACCCATGAAAGGGAAGGAGCCAGAGCTGTAGTGCTGAAGTTAAGGTCTCTTTAATTGCATCATGGATGAAAAATCACATGAATGAGAAAAAGCCGTGACCGAGTTGTATATACGCCGGGGCCTGGAATTCCATCGGCTGGGGAGAGAGAGTTTAGCAATACTAAACTCTCTCCCCCTCACTTTGCTGGCTGATCGCGGCAATCGAAGCTCCCATCGAAGCCTATGGGAGATGCCAGCAAACGGAGGGGGAGGGAAGGGGAAGGACTTTAGCAGCGGCTT
This sequence comes from Eleutherodactylus coqui, assembly GCF_035609145.1. NCBI lineage: Eukaryota > Metazoa > Chordata > Amphibia > Anura > Eleutherodactylidae > Eleutherodactylus > Eleutherodactylus coqui. Next base: position 57,930,749 of record NC_089844.1, on the reverse strand, counting down.
GCCAAAGGATAGGGCAAGACCCGTCTTTTCCAGTGACGTGTAAAAGCAGCTGCCCGGATACTGCAGTGTATGTGTTATCTTTTCCGGCCGATTTTATGCGCCGGAAAAATCACCCATCTGAACGACTACATTGGAACCCAATGCTTCAGATGGCCGTGATTTTCAGCCGACGTTTTATGGCGGCAAAATAGTAGCGATAAAGGGTTCATGTAATAAGGCCTAAGACTGGTACCACTGTATAGAAACAAAAACTGCAATAAAGACCTGTGCTGTCTTTGGATTTTGTGTTTTCATTTTTTCTACATTACGGTTTTCATTACTGAAAAAATTGGTGGAAAAACTAAATAAAAAGGGATTTAAAAAAAATTGCATTTTCTAAGCTCCATACACTAGCGTTGCACAGCTGAGCACCCTAAGGTTGTATTCAAATGGACAATTTTCATGCACGAGTTCCGTTCGATTGCGAGAAGAGCAGAACTCTTATGCGAAAAGAACTTATTCATTTCAATGGATTAATACACATGAATGATTTTTAGTGGGAGATAGTTTGCAGCATATCGTACTTCTGAGCGATTCTTGTTGAAGAACCACCCATTATTTGCTACGGCAGTAAAAAAAAAAAAACACATCACACTCACATCCTATGGGATTTTTTTCCTGTGCATGAAAAACGTGTAGATTGATGCAAATAGCGAAATATATCGCACATTTTTGAAGATTGCGGAAAAATTGCTAATAAACAAGTGTGAGGTCGGTCAGATTTTCACTCACCCACACGCACTCGCCCTTGTGAATATAGCCAAACATTTAGATTTGGAAATCTGGCCTAATGCATTTAGACGAGTTTACCCAGCGATAGGGGCAAAATCGTACTGTCTCTGGGTAAACTCGTCTGTACTTGAAACAGACCCTAATCTAAAAGGGGAAAATTTGAGCGATCAGACTTTCCGTTTGGCTGTATTGACACAGCCTAAACGGATTATACATCAATTATCTAGAAACGCATCTGATCTAGTTTGTGATAGTGTACTCTTTTAGATCTCCGCTATTTTCATCTTGGCGGTAAGATTGTTAGCCACCGATCCAGTATAAGTCTGGAGCAAATCTGAGCCCCTGAGGAGCCCATTTGCTGGGCGAAACGCGTTGGGCATCGATAGGGCACGTAGTGGTATACATTACCATCACCTCTGTGACGCACTACGACAGTTGTACACAATCTTGGTTGATTGAAAACCTAATGTTATGTGTGACTGTCACTATCGTCTTTTTCTTAAGGGTAACAACTCTGTATATAGAAAAATGAGTCACTATAGCTATTTATCTGGATACATAACCAGATAGTACCTATAATCTTTCCCCTTCAGGAGTATCATTATCCGTTACTCCTTCAGATATATATGTTGTTTGTTTATTCATAGGTTTTAATTAGTAATAATAAAAGTTAAATTTTAGGATTATTAGACTGAAGGTCCAATCAGTAAGCTTGATTGGTTCCTGAGCATGCAGCTTAGTTATCAGAGCCAGTGTTCGATGAACCAATCACAGCCATTCAATAATTGGCTGTGATTGGTTTACGATCACTGTGGCTCAGCCAATCACCACCAGCCCTTCCTGAAGGCAGGGTTTTTGATCCTATAATCCAGGAAGGGCTGGCAGAAGACTGAAGACAAGTGCAGGGAGCTTCGGCAGAGAAGACGCGCCGGAGATGACAGCGTCTCTTAGGGGATGTATTTTTATTTTTTTACTGCAGCTAGGGCTTATTTTTAAGCCCCTCCCAAAAATCTTCGCACATGGTGTTACAAAGTCACGCGACTTTGTAGTACCACGTGTGACTTCGTAGTGACACAAAATCACAAAAAACTTCTATACTGTGTGGACCCTATTGATACCTTTTGCTATGTGAATCACCGTGGATTTTGCGTTGCGATGATTGCATGAGTTAAGATGCCTTTAGATGTAACAATCAGGGTTACATTTACAAAGAAACAATTAGAGACGACAGTGTTTGCGCATGTTTTTGCATGTGTGAAACTCACGCCCGCAAAACATGGCGAAGCGAACCCCTTAATTTCATTGGGTTCGTTCTCATGAGTGTGTTACGTAGAAAGCTGCCTTGAAGTCTGTCATAGGTTAGGAAAACGAAGAGGAAGGGTGCAACACTGTAAACAACGCAGGGAAAGAACAGGGCCCTTCTGATTTTAAATACTCCCTTTGCATGGAATAGAATGGTTATCACACGCGTGGAAACTAGTATTTCATGGGCAAAAATTACATTACTGCGCGCTGATAAGCGTGTATCAGCCTGAGTATTGCCATCTAAAAACCTTGTTCATGTGCAAATATAGTTCAAAAAGATTGTTCGAGTGAAAGTAAACAGTAATCGTTCGGTTTAAACCTGAGGCATAAAGAAGGTCATTGGCCCGTTCGCTTATTGTTCAGTTTAAACAGCACTTTCTCATTCACATAAACAGGGACAGAGCGATTCTGAACAATTCTCGTTTGGACAAACCCACGATGAATCTGTGTAGTGACCCAGTACATCATCCTGGTTCCCTCCATAAAGGTCATATATGTATATCTTATGTTGATGCACAGTGCAGAACTGTCTTGTCATCTCCAAAAAAAAAATCCAATGCCTGCATGTAAATGTATCAAGTCCGTCATGTCCTGTGGTATGAGAGGAGGTTATAAAAGTGAGTGATTGAGAGCGGGAAAGTAGTCCATGTCTTCAGAAGTGTTGCGGTTCAGGAGGTCCAGGTACATGGGGGCACCTTCAGCCCTCATGTGCTGAAGCATGGAAGAGAAGGAGAGATTTCCCATTCTGCATGTGATTGGATGTTAATAGAGAGAGCGCCAAAAGAGATAGAGAGAGTGTGCCATTAAGTCTAACTTGTTTTCTACAAGGCCCAGTGCAGAAGTACTAACCACTCTTCTGATTTTCCTAGGCGGCCGTCTGAAGTCTTTATCACCGCGTTGAGGTACACTCTTTATTTGTCACACCTACGCATCTCCAAGTCTGGGTGGAGGTACTACAAGAGATTAATCTCTGTTCACACATGTGCATCTTTGAGCCTGTAAGAGCCGTGTGGAGATACCAAGTTCTGAAGTCTATTTATTTGCCTGCATTGTGAAGTCTACAATTGAACTACCTTGTATTATCTGTTTCCAATTTCCAGTAAAGTTTATGCTGGTTTCTAACCGTTCCTAGAGACCCGTGGTACTTAAGAACTGTCTGTGGCTGAATTTCTTATCCGCCAAGGGTTATACCGTTGTGTGTAGGAATGGTGGCGTCACGCATGATAATTACCTCCTGTTATCCCGTTTGGTGGGCATTCCCTATCCTAGGGGTGTCCGAAGTCGGCTGCAGTGCTACTCTGGCCTTGGCTGTGTGTGTCCCACCAGGATGGAGCATGGTAAGTGCCACCGTGACAAGTCAGTCCTATACCCTCCCAGCTTACCACGTATGTCAGTTGTCTGGGGTCTCCCTATGGGGCACTGCATCTGCCTGTCTAAACTGACTGCAAACGTGTTAGCGGTGACGTCACTCGCTCGTTCAAACAAGAGTTGGCTTGCCTAAAAGGAGCATTAGTGCTATAGTTTTCATCTAATTCATAGTGACTCTTGAATTATGCATAAACGGCCTCGGTCCTTCATTTCTTTATTACCTTTTACTTATGACTATTACTTTGTGTATAACTGATGTTTTTCTATACTTCTAATTCTTAAGTGCCGCTCAGTTTATGTATGCAGTGTTGGCGGACTGACCTCTCCTAACCTAATGAGGTCATTTCCCATGGTTTGTTCTTTTTAACTGTCGGGAATATACTGTACTCCTCTAGGATCTGATGAAGGTGCTTGTTTGGTGCTGAAACACATTATCTCCCTTAAAGGCTTTTCCTCATCTTATCGGACATCCTTATTGATCAGCAGCTCTGGTGCATCCTGGTTATCTTATCTAGTCTCTTTGCCATAGGCATCGCAATGTTGGCAAAGAACGGGAAGGGGCGTAAAATCTGTAAACAAACATCAAAGTCAACGTGCATCATCCAGCCCTGTAAGAAAGAGGAGGATTTTGATGGCTCCTATGGTGCACTCTTTCCTTAATGTATGCCCCCGGATGGTTAAAGGAGATGTCCCGCGCCGAAACGGGTTTTTTTTTTTTTAAACCCCCCCCCCCGTTCGGCGCGAGACAACCCCGATGCAGGGGTTAAAAAAACCACCCGCACAGCGCTTACCTGAATCCCGGCGGTCCGGCGTCTTCATACTCACCTGCTGAAGATGGCCGCCGGGATCCTCTGTCTTCATGGACCGCAGGGCTTCTGTGCGGTCCATTGCCGATTCCAGCCTCCTGATTGGCTGGAATCGGCACGTGACGGGGCGGAGCTACACGGAGCTACACGGAGCCCCATAGAGAAGAGGAGAAGACCCGGACTGCGCAAGCGCGGCTAATTTGGCCATCGGAGGGCGAAAATTAGTCGGCACCATGGAGACGAGGACGCCAGCAACGGAGCAGGTAAGTATAAAACTTTTTATAACTTCTGTATGGCTCATAATTAATGCACAATGTACATTACAAAGTGCATTATTATGGCCATACAGAAGTGTATAGACCCACTTGCTGCCTCGGGACATCTCCTTTAAGATCCAATAAATAGATAGAAATGCCTTGAGCAGGAAGATTCATAAAATAGATTGAAATGCATAAGTTTAGAAATAATTCATAGTAAAATGTAATAAACACATTGATAACATATTTCTTTGCAACAGTGTAGGACTACGATACTGTGAGCTGAAGTATACAAGTAGATCATTTTAGGACACCTCAATTAAAAACTTTCATTGCTAAGTAAATACATTTCTTAGGGTGCGAGTAACTCATACCGATATTGTACTTGCAGTCCTGTTATTTCTGCTCTGAGTGCCATGCGTTTAGCAAGAATATGCATTGCATCTATGCAACATGCGATTTTCACGTGCTTGGTTTCTAAAGTAAAAATAGAAAAATCGCATCAACATGCGAGTGCAATTTTTTTCTCCCCAATTCTTAGGGAGTTTTCATACGTCTGTGAAAATCGCGTGAGATTTGTGCATTGTGAGACGCACAAAATATAAACCTCATTCTTTTTAATGGCGTCATACACATGAGAAAATCACGGCAGGTCTTATCTTTAATTGTGCCATCGCATTGGTCATTGTACTCAACGGGGCTGGCAGTAGCATCACAACACAGGCTAGGTGCACATGGCGCGAGGCAAACCATTGGAGAAACTCCACAAATGCTACTTTCTCGAAGTGATGTGAGGCGGTTTTGACATAAAAATGCCTCACATCCATGGGGATATTGGGATATTGGATGTTGGTGAGCGCGATATCGGTCCTTGATTCATGGCCTGATATCACGCTCAACCCATGTGAAGTTATCCTTACAGAAAATAATGGGTAATTTTTTAGCGAAATCACCCAGAAGTAGAACTTGCAATGACTTTCATTTCAGCCCATCAGTCCGAGAACAAAAAATAAATAAATAAATAATCTGTCATGTGAATCAATCATTTAAATCCATTGGTCATTTACTTACGCAATGTCTGACCATATTTCGATCAGTCAGATTTCAGGCGTTAAAACTGGCTGTGCATTGCTATAATATCCTATCTTTGGGTATTCCCTGGGAACACTTCTCCCATTGTTTTCAATGGGGCTGGAAAACACAACACATGGTGTGCGATGTGCACACGCGTTTGATGCAAGGTTTCCCATTGAATGTAATAGGTAAGCTTGCCAATCCTCCGGAGGCCGCGTTGGAGGATCACAACTGTACTGAAGTGATGGGAGGTAACACAAAAACTCCTTCCATCCACAGGGAAATCGCACGTTTCTAAGCGTGATATTGGGTCAGGTTTCACGGCCCGATATTGCGTTCGCCTGTGTGAAATTATCCTTAAGGCACCCTTATTCTTATGGCATAGGATAAGTAAGGGTATGATTATGTCATTTGAAGCATAAAACTGAGCTAAATATATGAAAGTCTCCCACTTTACTATATTAAGGAGCGGCGACTACACAGTTTGACAAATTTATTTTCCCGCAATAATAATCCCCATCGTTTATCAAGACATCTGTCTCCTCTCTCCCTAATAATTGTCTGAGATGAGAACAAACTGACGCTTCTGTCACAATACATAGCTTCACAGTTAATGGCATACCTTCCACATACTTGTAGTCACACTATGGGAAATTGACAGAAAAATATATATCCTTAGGGCTTTTACCCAGTAGTTTTTTTTTTTCGCTGCGTGTTTTTTTTTTCCAAATGTCAGTGGGACTTTCTAATGTTAAAAGTGCATCGCACAAAAAAAAAAAAAAGAATCGCAAATTTCCGTTGCTGTGATTTTTGTGCGATGCAATTTTAATGTTGGAAAGTCCCATTGATATTGGGAAAAAAAAACGCTGCGAAATCACAATAAAAAAAGTTCTCTTAATTATTGATTACTCTATAATCCTATTAGGAGTCGCAGTGATTTAGGGGCTACAGAGTCCATATACATGGCTCGTCCTGTGTGCAGGAGCCCTTAATACTAGATATTCTTTTGCTCATCCTTTTATTTTTGCAAGAAATTTTTGGCCCCTCTAGGAAAAGTGTTGAATTATACAGACATCATTGCATCTTCTATGTTCTACCAATGCCTCTAGGTGGACAGTATTCAGAAGACTGAAAAATAAACAAAATAAAAAAATCACACTGTAGAAAAATGTATGGGGAAATCAGTTGACTGAACAAGTCTGAACAGTGTGTTACAGACCCGACTTCAACACACGGAGTGTTTGGGCACCACCTGGCCAATGAGGTTCAATACAGATAAATGACTGAATCGGGGCGGATTGGTTCGGAGATAATCATTGCTCATGTGAACAAAGCCATTGAAATCTATTCACTATGTATTAGGGTGCCTTTACCTGGGTGCTGCGATTTCCAGTTGCAAGTGTCGCGGCCGCATCAAGACTGAAAATCGCGACTGGAGCGTGGCTGTATCTCCAGTTTTAATGCCGATTCAGATGGCCAGGCTGTGGATAAACTCCCTCCCCCTTTTCTGCCCCTTGCCGGCTGTCGACAAAAGGAGGGGCGGGAGCCAGTGTGTTAAACTCCCGCCCCCTCTTTGCCCCTTGCTGGCTGCCGGGGCTTATCAGAGCTAGAGAGCCAATCTCCTGCTCTGTCCTACCTCCCTCTCTTTGTCAGCAGCTGGCAAGGGGCGGAGAGGGGGAGAGAAGGGGAAGTGAGTTTAGCAAAGCCGCTGCTAAACTCCCTCCCACCTCTCTTTTGCTGCAATCCCTCATAAGCCCACATAGGAATCCATGAGACTGGTCAGCATATTCCGGCAAAAGATAGGTCCTGGCCTATCTTTTCCAGTCAGCCCAAAAAAGTAGTAAAAATGGCCAGCCGGAATGTGTACCGCGTGCGCTATCTTTTCCAGATGGCCGATTTTACACACCAAAAAAATTGCCCATCTGAACAAGCACATTGGAACCCAATGCTTCAGAAGGTTGGGATTTTTAGCCGTAGTTTATCACAGCAAAATAGCCGCGATAAAACGCTCCTGCGAAGGAACTCTTAAGGAGGTTCAGACGAGTGGAAGCGCAAAAAACGCTCGCTCCAGTGCAACATACTTGCTCTGTGAAGGAGGGTTTTTGCATACGTGCATGTCTGCGCAAATACTTTGCACATTTGCGCAGGCATCTCATGGGTGGGCAAACCACCCCCACCCTGATTTTAGTGGCTATTAAGCAAAATTAGGTGCTGGTGTTCGCGGGTATGTGCGGTGTTTTGAACTTATGTGTGCACTTGTGTTCGCGTTTGTGCACCCACATAGACTCCTAAGGGTCCACACAAAAATGGAGCATGTCGCATAAAAAAAGAACAGCGAGAGTGGACCCATTGAAAACCATAGGTTATATTCTCTGTTCATACTTTGCGCGCGACCATGCCCAAAAATTGTGCATGTAATATATTGCGAAAATATGCTCATATGTATAAGCTCTTATTATACAATTACAATTGGCCCTTTGAAGGAAACCATAAGGCCTTATGCACACAGCCATATATATGCAGCTATTTAGTAGAATACAAAAATCTGGCAAAAGTCGTGACCATCAGAAGCATTGGATTCCTATGTATTCATTCAGAGGACTGATTTTTGGCCGCATAGAAAAATAAAATAGCACATTGGCAACCGATTTTATATGCTGCACCCAAAAGGTAGGTCCATACCCTATCTTTGGACCATGATACGCTAGAAGCTCCTATTGACTTCTATAGGAGATGAAAAAAAAGGAGGGGGAGGGAGTTTAGCTGCGTCCAACACTGGGAAAAGGTGACAGCTGGCTATAGTTAAGCATTAGCAGTCATTCCCAGGATTTCTGCCGACCGAGGGATTTCCATGTTGCAGTCGCTTATATGAATGGCAGAAAATACGCGGCTAAAGCTCGGGACTTGATCATGGCTATTCTTCATTCATGCGATTTTTCACGCATATGGCCAAACATAAAAAACATATTGTCATGTGAAAGAGGCCTAACTATGTAACCGATTTCCTACCTTGAGTGACCCTTATCATACCGAGTATAATAAGGAGTTAGATCTCAGCATGTACAATATGCAGCCTCTAATACAATTAGTACAAGTGCCCTTTAAATATTTACTTTAACACAGAACAGTAACATAACTGCTGCTGCCGGTGGCAGTAAATTGTCAGCTAAGTGACCTTTAAGTGAAACACGTTAACAGCTCTAAAGGCCTCAGCTGGTCACACTTACAAAGTTCTAACACCTGAACCACGGTGGCTGTCTGCTTTCTGGAAACCCCTCTGCCATTTAAACATTAAAAAGTTATCACTTTTACAAAATTTCCCAGTGCAAATTTAACAGAATTTCTAACACAAAACTAAGAGCAAAAACTGCAAAAAAGCAGCTCTTGTAGAGATCACAGGTCAAACAACATTTCCAATACAGGCACATAAGGAATCAATGGCACAAGAAGTCTATGTGAGCTTGTAGAGAGGATGAGCTGATTCAGCACATATTGAAGGCATGTTGCATTGTTGTTTGCACTTTCTTGGCCAACTGATCTCACCTGAATGGAGAGCTCATGTAAAAAAGGTGCTTCTACACGAAACGATTACTGTTCAAAAGAAGTGATGAAAAAAGGCTGGATTGCTTAAATTTTAACGATAATCGTTTAGTCTAAAACCCAGCCAAAGATTGAACACTGAACGATAATTCATTCGCTTATTGTTCATTCGCTTCCTTAAGGACTCGCCCCATTTTTTCATTTTTGGTTTTTCCTTCTGAGGCGAATTTCACACGGGTGAGCGCAATATCACGGGCAGATATCGCGATGTGCGATGTGGATACTCACTATAACATCATGTTTTTTGTTAGCCATTAAAAAAGGTATATCTACAGGATCACTTGGTTTCTCTTATTGAGAATAATCACATTTTGTTCTACTGGCTAACACCGTACCAAACCTTTTACATTGTGCAAAAAGAGTGGCACGAAAAATGTAGCATACTCAGATTATGTTTTTTCCTGGATTTCTCCATAGACAATGGACTCTATATTGTCTGCCCATACAAGGTATGGGACCTGACTGCATCAAAGTGTTCGATAAACCAATCACATGCATCGCATTGAATGGCAATGATTGGTTCATCGAGTGCTGCAGTGATTGGCTGAGCCGCGACATTCAAGAACCAATCAGAGCCAGGAAGCGTTGGCTGAAAATTCTGAAAATTATAGACAAGTGCCAGAGCTTTGAGAGGAGAAGTGTGCCGCATCAAAGAATCACGATCATCTGAAGCATTGGATTCCAATGTATTCATTCAGATAAGCGATTTTTAGGCACGGAAAAAATAAATTAAAAATCGCACTTTCTGACCAAGGGATTTCCATGCTGCAGCGTATTTTCTTGCTGATTCGGCGCAGCTGCCCCCTGTGAATGCACGAGAAAACGCTAGTTTAGATTGGGGCTTGATTGCAGCTAATCTTCTTTCATGCGATTTTTAGAGGCGATCGGACGAGTGTAAAACGCATATGGTCGTGTGAAAGAGGCCTGAGGCTTTATTCCCTTGAGCATATATCGGCCTCCATTTTCACGGCCGTACAATATACACTACAATCTGATGCATTGGATTACAATGCATCAGATCAAACTGGCGTATGCCTGCGGCGTAAAAGCACCCAGCCTGCCAATATAGCGCCAGGTGCTTTTACACTGGGCAGCAAAGATAGTCCTGGAACTATCTTTGTGCCCGGAATACGTCGGCCACTGCATGGGCTCCTATGGGAGCCAATGACAGCAGACGGAGAAGGGAGGTGGCAGGGAGTTTAGCAGCGCGACTGCTAAACTCCCTTCCTCTTCTCTCCTCCCCTCCAGCTGTTTGCAATGGGAGAGGGCGGGATGGAGGTGAAGCTAAGCTCCACCCCCCATTTCTGGCTGCGGACATGAGGCAGGGAGGGGCAGTTGCTTAGCTTCCCCCCCCCCCCCCCCGCCCACTCCCATTAGAAACAGCCGGAGGGAAGAAAAGAGGCGGGGAGCCGGCGAGGGAGAGGGAAGGGGAGGCAACGGCATTGCAGCCTCGGTGTATATGCACCATAGCCCATCCCGTCTGAATGGGCGCACAAACATTAGATTTGTGCGCCCGTTCGTGTGTTTTTATAGTGCCGGCCAGTGCACGTAAAACCGCCTACGCTAGTGGGAAAGAGCCCTCAGACTGTGGTTGTGTATTACACAATCCTGATCACACAGACACCATGGCAGTGACTAATCTAGTTACCTTGATAAGAAGACTTATGATGTGGCAACTGCTTGCAGCTCATGATGATCACAATCATTAATCCTCAACAAGGTTAACCAAACTACACCAATCTACCACAACATTTTAACCACTATTTCAACCTACACCTAATCTGCCACTGGCAATTACTGTTACCGTGAAGGGGATGTGCTTGGTCTGCAACAATGCTTAGGTAGGTGGTACGTTTCAATGTAGCATCCACATGAATGCCAAGACCCAACGTTTTCCAGCAGGTCACTGCACATTCCAAATAGGACATTGCCCAGAGCATCACGGCCCGTCTTCTTCCCATAATACATCCTGTTGCCATCTCTTTCCCCTGTAAGTTTTGTCAATTTTTCCTGCTTCCAACATATCAGCTTCAATAACTGACTGTTGACTTGTTGTCTACAGCTTGAGCAGTGCCATTATAACAATAACCAATGCCATTCATTTCTCCTGCCAGGGGTGTAGTTATATGGGGTACAGGGGTAGCAGTTGCTACTGGAGCCTTGGGGGGCCAAAAGACCCCTCCATCCCATAAGAAGACACCAGTATTATAAACGGCACATGGTAAATAGGGGGCCCTGCTACAGATTTTGCATCAGGTCTCCAGAACTTCTAGTTACGCCTCTATCTCCTGCCATTGGATTTAAGATTATGGCTGATTGGTGTATGTCATATCGAGGATTACTATGAAAAATTGACTTTTCAACAAAAAAGTGGTGTACCCCAGAGTAAATGAAGAACGCATTAAACTCAGGCTACACCTAATATTGTTATACATGAAAATAATCTGCTTTATCATTAGTAAGATTCTCTGTAACGGGGATGAGTTTCATTTAGATGCTTTGAACTCCTCCTTCCTCTGGAGACTCAACCATAAAATGATTGTAGACTGTTTGCTTCTGTTTTCATTTGCTGTAGAGTAAACAGGCCCGAGCGCTGGGATCTCCCTGTAACAGATCCTATATCAGCGGACAATGCACCGACTCCTAGAGTGGGTTGTGGTGCCTCATGACTCACCAAACAAATACCTCGGACTACAAGCCACAGCCCAGGGGGACATTCTTGTGATGCTTTTGTAGGTTAACAAAGCAAACATGACTATTGTCCTCAGCAGAAACAACATAGAATATCGAACAATTAGAAGGACACAGGGATCATGTTATCACTGTCTGATGAGCTACTAAAATTTGCTTAATGACATCTGGAACTCCGTGCGCTGAACCATTGGAAATTATCTGTTACATTTTATAGGAAAGTTGCACACTAAAGAATAATAACGGTGTCCTGGCTCAAAAATCACTGACCGGAGAGCCTCATTTGTATGGGATTGCTTGGTTCTCTGCCCAGCAGAACACAAGGGGTTTTATCTTTATCCACTTCTCATAGAGTTGTCATATAAAATATACTGCTTATACAATTGGCAACTAGAAGTCTGGAGAATATAGTAGCAAACAGGGTATCTTGCATTACTGCAAATAAAGGTACCTTTACATGGGATGACTATTGGTCAAATAATGGCTCAAAAGACTTAATTCAAATAATAGTCATTCAGTACAAAATGATGTAAGTGTCTAGTGCAGGTTCGAAGCCTTTTTGTTGTAATGCGAGGGGACAGATAGCATAGTCAGAGAAAAGCCAGAGGTCATAACAGGTAATATCTGTTGCGGTACAAAGGAACAGACACATAGCATAGTCGGAGGAAAGCCAGAGGTTGGTAACAGGTAATATCTGTTGCGGTACAAAGGAGCAGACATGTAGCGTAGTCGGAGGAAAGCCAGAGGTGGGTAACAGGTAATATCTGTCGTGGTACAAAGGAGCAGACATGTAGCGTAGTCAGAGGAAAGCCAGAGGTGGGTAACAGGTAATAACTGTTGTGGTACAAAGGAGCAAGCATGTAGTGTAGTCGGAGGAAAACCAGAGGTCGATAATGTGTAATATCAATTCGCAGTATGGAGGAGCAGACAGGAGGTGAAGCTTGACTATTGACTGGGAGCACAATAAACACGCAAGGAGTGAGGTACAAGGCCAGGCTTATATAGGAAGTCCTATGAAGGGAGCAGGGCGGAGGAAGGCAGAAACTGGATCAACAGGAGCAAGAACTAGGCTATGATTCAGCAGGAGATAGTCCAACAGGTAGAGCTGCTGCCTGGAGTACAGGAGTTCCCGGGTTCGAGTTCTGACACAAGGAGACAGACAGGGTGAAGAGTGATAAATTGATAGTCACTTAATTTCAGCTTGAAAATAGTTGTTGGATGATCAAAAATTGCCTGGTGTAAAATCACAGTAATTCGAATTTGAACAACTTGCAAACATACACTCATGATAGCATGACATAGTAGCGCTGATGAGGCTATCATGCGTGTATGCATACATTTCACTGTACTTTTCTGTGCTGCTTGGCCTGTTCACATCTGTTAAGAAAATTGGAGATCAATGTATCAGTTAATTGTTTTTGTTATTAGATTGTAGGCTAGAAAGATATAGCATCCTACTAGTATAAGTGGTGAAGGGGTTAGATGTAACCATTTCTATATACCAGTAAGTGTATAGCACAGAGATAAGGTAGTCCTTCAGACCTCCTCCCTTGCATTCCTTCCCAATGAAAAGAATACGTTTCTTTGTATGTTATAGTTACATCTTAAAAGATGAAACTTATGTTAATCATTTTAGTTTTAGCCTATCATGTATTCTCATTAGTTTTGGAGGTGAATACTTTTCTTGTGATGTCATTTATGATATATAAACCTCATGCAACTTTGAACACATTAGAAATCATTTCATACAGCGAAAGGGCGGGTGTGATTTGTATTTTTCTTAAGGGCCCGTGCTTCTACACGAGATCTGAGATGGCCTTCTCCTTGGTAAACACACACATTCTCCTTACAACGTCAGCACCATATTTGAACCGGCTGTGCATCCTAATTAGTCCACAGTGTTATCAATTAACACCGCAAAATCATGCAGTTCAGTGCACAATTTCATGCGGGCGGTGTGCCATTGGTGCTCAAAAATAGAGCAAGTCTCCTAATTTCACATGTGAAAACTGAGCGCAAAAACGCAGAAATCAAAAGGGTTCTAATCTCTGGGTTTTGCGTGCACAAAAACACGTACAAAATTGCTAGTCTGAAGAAGCCCTTTCTGCATGTTTTTTTGCCACACAAATCTGCAGTGTTTTTACGCACACAAAAACCCGCAGGAGCGACCGAAATACACAGGTTATCATGATTTTCAGTCAAGTCAATACACAGCGCTTCTATGCAACCAAAACCTGCATGTGGCCATGTGAATGAGCCCTTATTCATATTGGAACGATTTGTGAGCAAGTTTGCATGAAGATCTCCTCTATGAACGATATCCCAGCAAACAACTAATGAACGATCATCACTGTGTGCAAAAGCAAAAAAACAGCTGCTGTTTATACGCTGCAACGACTTTGCTGAACGACTATTTGAGTGATAGCTGCTCTGCGTAAAGGTATCTTAATTCCCTTAGTTGAATCATTTTGGCGCTGTTACCAACCAAGGGTCGCTGCTCAGAAGCGCTGCCAGGTCTATTACACCATCTGAAGAGTCTTTGATTAACCTAGAGCTCCTTCAACTCAATCTTTGATTCCCCAGACCTACATCTCACTGCATAAATGAAGCTGCTTCCTCGCTTGGCCTGCGTATCCTCAGCTGTGAAATAAAACTATTTTTTCTTTTTTCTCACTAGGGCTTAAAGGGAACCATCATTAATGCTGTCATTTTGTAGATCCAAAAGGGTCGTTATTCTGCTACTTCCAAGTAGAATTGGAGTTCAAGCAGTGCAGGACCTACAGTATTCAACTCTTTGGCTGAATGCACACGGGTGTTTTTGCATTGCGGAATCGGAATCTGGAGCGGGCGTCCACCTGCCTCTGGATTCCGCAGCAAATACTGCCCATAACATGCTATGGAAAAATCACTTTTCCATGTCCACGAGCGGAAATTAATTACGATTTTTCCACTTGCTGAGGAAAAAAAATAAAAAATAAAAAAAATCGCAGCATGTCCTGTTTCAGTGCGGATTCCGCACAGATAGCTTCCACTGAAGTCAATGGAAACCATCCAATCCGTGGCCCTTCCACAATCATCATTGTGGAAAGGTAACGGAATCCGCATCATCGCCTTGCAACGAAGCAGCATAATCAGTACTGTGAATGTGCGCCGGCTGCACATGCACAATACAGATCTGGAAAGGCAAGCAAGGGTCCCTGGCTGGGCGCAGGGTCAGATTCCACTACGGGATCCCGCATGAGAAATCAGACCCGGCCGTGTGCATTCAGCCTTCTGCTTTTCAGAATGCAGCATTAAAATTGTATTTAAAAACCAAATTCGCTAAAAAGAAACCTTACAGAACCTCATTTATCCAAACCATGTAACAAAATCACCAACCATATTACCCTCGCTAACGTGAACGAACGGGTTCCTACTGTGTTTCCGCGGTGGAAATCCACGCGTGAATTCCGCAGCTATGAGATTCTATTGAATCTAATAGCTTTCTGCCTGCCAATTCTCACATGCGGAATTCTACCACGGATTTCCGCAGTGGAAAATAAATCCCTGCATGTTCTTTTTGCGGTGAATTTATGCCGCGGGAGGTCTCCATTAATATAGCATTATTAGAGACCGTGGAAATCCGCGAACACCAGCAGGCACTTTTTGTTTTTAATCACGGTACTCCCGCAATGAAGTTCCGTGCGCCTATCCAGTCACGCTCGTGGGCAGGAGCCCTAATTGTTTGTTTGCTTGTAACATAGTATTTACATTGAGGTAAAGCAGTGAAAATACTCTGCAAAAGTAGTCAATAAAGGCTGATCCCATCCAAGTTATATTTACTATTTTACTTGGCCTTTACCTATACATCACTGTCAGTGTCAATCGCACCGTGACATCCAAGTTTGTGATGCACCTGCTAGCATATGCACATTTCACTCTGTCTTGGCAGGCAAAGGGTTAATCATACCTTCTGCTATTTAGCAGCTGGGCTGGCTGAGATGATTGTTAGCTCAGCTGGCCAGTCAATAACTTTATTAGTTTGTTTTTGCTATTGGGCTGGCTGGGATAACTGTCAGCTCAGCCATTTAATTAGGTTCTTTCTGGTGCTATTTAGTATTGCTCCTCTGAACTGAAGTTGCAGGCTATGCTACTTGTGTACTGGCCACATCATGCCAGTGTATTAGATTGATGGTTCATGTGCTTTTTTCGAGTCTCTCAGGCTGGTCTCTCTCCCATAGTGGGGTTGTCCTTTTCAGGGTGGGAGCTCTGCCTGGTAGCCCAGTGCAGTTCGAGCGGTTCCGGCAATTAAGTCCATGATATCTTCAGTATGTTAATATACGTGGTTCTGCTAAACTAGTTTGTCCTATAAGATGCATATTACCACTGACTGGATTCACTACATTATTGAATTAGAAATTTGTTGTCTCTAGTACTGCGAACTAGTCGATCCAGATGCGACAATCACATTGGGGAAAGCTATTTTTATTCATAATGAACAGCCATGTATTGCAAATCAAGAAAAAAAAATATAGGAGAGAGATTTTTGAAACGTTCTAAAAAAAAAAATAACTATCGCAGTTGCCCCTTGCTCCCAATCACAGAATAGTTTTTATTTTGTATTCTCTTCTGGTAAAATGGAAGTGGAGCTCCGATCGGTTGCTAGGGGAAACTAAGGCATTTTTTCTTTTAGACATTTTCACAAATCTGCCCCATAGAGCTCCTAGCATCGCAGGTCTTCATTTTGTCTTCAACAGTATAAACTAGGGGGTATAGAACGGAGAGTTTATTTAAAAGGTATGCAATTTTCTGAAAACATTCCTCATTTGATGAGACTTGTACATAATGTATGTATATTTTATGACATGTAAAACAACATCAAACATTGAATTTACCAATAAAAGCAAACAGCATTTATCAGAGTTTAGGTTTTTCTGCATACACCTTGAATATACAGTATTGTGGAATCCTGCAGAACAACAGGGGTTAAATTCCTACTAGGGTTAAAGGGGTTGTCCAGTTGGCCTATTCTAAAGGACAAACCATTCATGATAGAGTTTGGTGGGAGTCCGCTCTCTGGGATCCTTATTGTTCATCTGGCTGATGTGCTCATGCACTGAGCTGATTTTTACAGGAAGCAGACATATCCATTACCACTGCTGTGGCCAGGCTTGGTATTGCAGGCAAAATTCCCTCTTATTTTAATTGGAACTTTGCCTGTAATACCAAATCTGGCCACTGCAGTGTGAACGGAGCTGTCTGCTTCCTGCAGAGATCAGCTCAGTCAATGAGCACATTGACCCTATGAACAGCTGAACAACGAGGATCCCAAGCATCAGACTCCCATCAAACTGATGGTATGTCCCGAGAAAAGGCCATCAGTGGTTTACAACTGGACAACCCCTTTAACTACCATCATGGCTGGTAAATGACAGAGTGGGCATTGTTCAATGAGGTAGTTCTTAACAACTTCTGTGTTTCGCTCTAATTACAGACAGACAGTGGGGAGAAGTTTCTTTTGCAGACACTAATAAAAGCTATGGTGAAAAATATGTAAACATGATATGAGGAAAAACAATTATTTGTTTACTTCTCTCTAAGCAATGGTGTCCACCCCCCCCCCCCCCAAAAAAAAGCAAAGTCTTATCTCGCCCAATCCTTCCCGTACCTATGATGATTTATTGCTCTCTATTTCCTGCTGCAGCAATAACATCGATAACAAGGGCATGTGACCACTGTAGCCAATCACCAGCTCACTTTAGCTGCAGTGGTCACATGTCTCATTGTCGGTGATGTCATCACTGCTGCAGCAGAAACTAGGGAGCAGCGGAGTAGTGGGCGCCATCAGAATAGGATTGGCAGAAGATTGGGTAAGACATTTTTATGTCTTTCCAGCACTTTGGGAAGTTTTTTTTTGCTTAAAGTTTTGCATGGATCACCCCATTAAAAGAATAACGGTTTTTTTTAACAAAACATATTTTAGAATGGTATCCACCAATCATTCCATGGCGATAACTAAAGGTTTTCCTAGACAGTATTATGCCCGGCCAGGGTAATAAAATCACGAGTGACAAAGTCTTCCCGGAAATGATTTCTAGGCTCTGAGATAAGATGACAATGTGGTTTTCATAACCCGGCTTTAAATAGAAGAACGGGTAAAGGGCAAAAATGAAAGAAGTGAAGGAACTACAAAGACCAGAAAAACAAGACAGGGACAGTTAAAAAGTTGGTGCAGAGACACTAAGGTAGAGATTGAGCAAAATTATAGTGAAACGTCCGTTGCTTGACAGTTTAAGGAGTATAAATAGTCTGTCAATGAATTACGATTGCAAGTAGTCGAGAGGATAGAAGGAAAAGAGACAACGACAGCAATAAACCTTTATGACCAAGGCAGGTAAACTGGATTACCAGACTACATGCATTGTGCCCAGTGGGTTTAATGAAGCTTGCAATTTTAGAGTATTTTTGTGATTTTCCGTAAATTATAGAGATTTGTATATAAGTATATGTAATTTATTAACTAACCCTTTCCAATCCACTGTCTGACGTCTAAAGACATTCTGATTGAAGGCTGTACAGCTCCGATGTCGGAAGGCGTCCGGCAGGGTATTCTTACTGTATATTACTGGCCGCTCTGTTGTTGGGGGCCTCTGCAACATGTCGCATACCGCAGTACTGGCTCTAGCCAGCAGATGGCACCATTGTATAATGGCAGAAAGAGACAGCCCCCTAGGAAACCCTGAATCCAAAATTGGATTGCAATTTCACACCAATGAAGTTGTGAAGAGTATTGCACACACAAAATTTGCGTGCGCAGTACGCCAGCGAATAGAACTCGTTGATTTCAATGGGTTCATTCACACGAGCGTATTTTGCACGCATTTTGTTTGTACAAAAGAAATTTGTTCTATTTTTCTTGCGCACGAACATAGCATATATTAAACTAATTTTATTTTAATTGGCCGTTGAAATCAATGGAAGAATGCTTGCTCACTCAAATACACACAACCTGCAGGCACAAGAAATACAGCACCCATTGCGCAAATGTGCTTACTCCCATGTGAAGTCGGCCTAAAAGTATGATAATGCGCAGGCTAATATAAATTTACGATGATCGTATGTAGCAGGTAATGCCGATGATAGGCAGAATATAAAAATCCAACATGAGTACACATCATCACACTTGAGAAAGGGGACGCGCGTCCCAGAAACATTGAGAGACCTCAGTGTTTAACAGTCTCTGTATAATCCTATATACTGAGCTTTCTAACTGTCCATTAAAATAAAAATGCCCCGCTGACATACTACTGAAATGTGAGTAGTGAAATCTCTTAGTTGAAACTATACCAAAGATTAAATGTGCCCATGCACATTAGACTAAAGTTGATGAAAATGGACGATTGCAACCAAACGATCGTTCACCGGGTGAAATTTATGAATGGATGATTTTTTTTAGCTGACCAATGGCAAACTGTCATCATCTAGAAGGAACAGTAGCGTAGCTAAAGGGGGTCGCAATTGTGACTTGACCCCCAAGTCTCGAGACCCAAAGGCCCCCCTCACCCATAGTCCCCCTGAAACGGCAACCAGGAAGATTGCAGGTTGGTGCATTGCTCACCCTGCTGCGCCATTGTCAATTATAGCGTTTCTTTGAGTGCAAGACAGACTAGCTCCTCCCCCTCTCCAGCACACATACACTATACTGAGAGCAAAAGAGTGTACCAGCTCTGGAGAGGGCGGAGGAGCCAACCAGTTGATCAGTGCTATGCTCCAAGAGATACTGTATAGGCTGCGGCATGGTAGCAGGAGTAATGCAGCAGCCTATAGTCTTCCTGGCCTTCCTGAGGTATAGCAGGGCTATGTGACCACCGGTAGAGAATAAGGACTGCAAGCAGCATGGTGGGGGCACAGAAGAGAGGCCACCCTGATCATTGGGATTACAGTAAGGGATTCACATATGGTGTGGGCACAGAAGGGGGGACACTATTACAATAAAGAGGACACAGAAGGATGGCCACCATAGCCATGAGGGGAACTCCGAAGGGGAATTAGTTCCCATAGTGGGTACTAGGAGATAAATATAAGGGTGCATTCACATATAGCAGATTTCGGTGTGGAAATTAACACATTTTGGTGGTGATTTTCAATAATTCTGCTACTTGTGAACATACCCTTATTGAGGCACTATTACTTTGCAGGGCACACCAGTGGACACTACTACAGTTTGTTCGCTCACAAGATCCTAATTAGAGATGAGCGAACCTACTCAGCCACGCCCCTTTTTTGCCCGAGCGCCGCGATTTTCGAGTACTTCCGTACTCGGGCAAAAAGATTCGGGGGGCGCCGTGGGTGAGTGGGGGGTTGCAGCGGGGAGTGGGGGGAGAGGGAGAGAGAGAGAGGGCTCCCCCCTGTTCCTCGCTGCTACCCCCCGCTCCACCACGCCTCCCCCCGCCCCCCGAATCTTTTCACCCGAGTACGGAAGTACTCAAAAATCGCAGTGCTCGATAGAGTAATTACTCGAAACGAGTATATTCGCTCATCTCTAATCCTAATGGACTTTTCTGACACATTAAGTCCCTATATATTTAGTAAAAATAGTAACAGGCACTTTATACTGCGTAACTACAACGATTAGATAGTTATTGGGGTGGATTAGTTTAAATTTAATATTTGCATTGTTGGATAATTATTCATGCCTTGTTCTTCCACATATAACTGGCGTCATTCACTTCTTGAAATAAATGCACTATGTCATCACCTCAGGGGTTAAATACTTAACCTTTTTTCTGGGACATATCTTAATGATTGGTCGATTTTGTCACAGCAATCACATTATCTTATAGCCATCACTTCATTTCCTGGCAGACCAATACAGAGGTATAATCAGAGATGACAGGCTAAGCCCCAGATCTGAACCACACTGTTATAATTAAAGGGAACGAGGTGTAATATCTTCTGCCATCCACCAGAAAAGTCTTGTAAAGCCAGTAAACTACTTGGAAAACACAGCTTATTGAAACACGGATGACCCCAATTGTCTTACTCCCTTGGGTATTAGCGATGTTTCAGGTATGTATAATATTGGAGCTAATACTGAGAACAATAGCCCTTGGTGAGGGGCCAACATCACAAAATGTATTGTAAAAGCTGGGAACAGAGGATCGAATAACTAATGCTGTATCAAAAAAGGGAAAAAGTAGCATTTTATATTAATATTTATACCAGAGGGAATAAAATAAAGATTATACAATGATGGTTTTTGTAAAAAAAACCATATGACCTCATTAGAAGCCTCATATTATGCTTCAACGTTCTGAGAAGTTACCATTGCACAAATGCAGAGAACAGGTAGGCACTGTGCCAATAGAGTTGTTCTATGCTATTTCTCAGGATTGGACTGGGTACTTTTGGACAAACAGAGGGTATGGATACTTTCTACTAGCATCAGTTGGTATATCCTTCCATTCATCGTGCAAACATCTGGTAAGTGCTTTCAAAAAAGATGGACACTGTTCATATTTCCTGACCCAACGTTCCAGTTTGTCCTAAAGCTTGGATTTAGGACAAGGCGCGTTGTCTTATTGGAAGTATGGCCGACCATTCCCTGAGTATTACCACATTGTTAGCAGCACATTATTGTTTAGAATGACAAGCACCACCTTTGTGTTCATTGTTCTTGTCACTACAACCAAAGGACCAAGACCATGCCACGTAAAACATCTCCAGACCATAATGGAATCTCTGCCATACTTAACTGACTGTTGGCACAACACTCAGGCAAAAGGCGTTCCCCAGGCCTCCTCCATGCCGAGGTACGTCCCTCTGATTTGAAGATGGAGCAGGGCGATTCATCACTCCACTGAATGTTCTTTCAATGCTCAGCTGTCCAATGACATTGCTCTTTGCACGATTGTTGATGGGCCAATGCATCTTCTTTGAGACAACTCACCAGATGTTTGCAAGATAAATGGAGGGAAATACCAGCTGAAGTGTATCAGAATTTAGTAGATAGTATGTCACAGAGAGTATCCAATGTCATTAGTGCCAAGGGAGCCCTACTAAGTATTAACATATGGAAATAAATAATGCTTTTGATTTTTGTTCAGGTGTCCAATTACTTTTGGTAGGATAGTTGTATACAGAACATGTGCACTTGCTAGAACACTACGGATTAACTGAATTTGTGTTACCCAAAAATTTGTAGACTTTGATAGCGAGTGATCTACTCCAATCTGCGTTTCAGATAAGGTTGTGTTCAGCTGAGCTCTGGCTCAGCCAATCAGAGCCAGTGTTCGATGAACAGCTGCGATTGGTGCATTGAGCGCTGGTTCCGATTGGCTGATTGAATGCAGGAATGCCAGAGAGCAGTGGGAGGGACCTCCATGGTGCCTCTTAGGTGAATATTACTTCTTTTTTTTCCCGCTTCCCTGGCTGCCTTTTCAGCTGTGCTGCAAACTTAGCCAAAGCGCATGCCAACGCCGCTGAAACTGCAGTGTTGAGAAATGCAGCATTTTTGCAAAAGGCTTTGTGAGGGAGGCCTTAGCGAGAAGTTGTTAATTGCTTTGTTTTTGCTCACCTAAAAATTGTTTGTCTTTTAACAACTAGCCAATAGTGCTGCAGGGAGGTTTGCATATCGATGGCTGTGAAACTGAACAGGTGAACAATAACTTTTGCACCCTCCTTTTTGAATCAAGGTGGGCGAGGATTTCAAAATTTGTCAGAGAGCAGGTAACTGTATAAAAGAAAGAAAAAAAATGAAAGAAAAAGTTACTGAACTTCTAAGTGTCCCACTGCTCCAGTCATGGAAGCTCCTGCAGAGGTCATGTGTCATTCACCATGCACATGACTACTGCAACCAATCACTGACCTTGTGGTCATGTGTGCATGAACACATGACCAGCAATTGGGTACAGCTGTCATGTGACAACATTGCTGCAGAAGCTTCCAGGACTACAGCATGGAAAATGGAGCATCGGCCCTGAAAAAGCAGGACATTTAAAAGCTAATACATTTTTTTTTTACTTTTATACAGTTAACTTTTTTTTTGGCAAATTTAGAGGAATGTCAAAAAATCCTTTTAAATGGTGTATTTTCAGCAAAGTCCTAAAAGTCTATAGACCTGTACATCCTAATTAAAGGGGTTGTCCCGCGCCGAAACGGGTTTTTTTTTTTTCAACCCCCCCCCCCCCCCGTTCGGCGCGAGACAACCCCGATGCAGGGACGTACAGAAAGCTTACCGGAGCGCTTACCTTAATCCCCGCGCTCCGGTGACTTCTATACTTACCTGTGAAGATGGCCGCTGGAATCCTCTTCCTCCGTGGACCGCAGCTCTTCTGTGCGGTCCATTGCCGATTCCAGCCTCCTGATTGGCTGGAATCGGCACGTGACGGGGCGGAGCTACACGGAGCCGGCATCCTGCACGAAAGGCTCCATAGAAGAAAGCAGAAGACCCGGACTGCGCAAGCGCGGCTAATTTGGCCATCGGAGGGCGAAAATTAGTCGGCACCATGGAGACGAGGACGCTAGCAACGGAGCAGGTAAGTAAAAAACTTTTTATAACTTCTGTATGGCTCATAATTAATGCACAATGTACATTACAAAGTGCATTAATATGGCCATACAGAAGTGTATAGACCCACTTGCTGCCGCGGGACAACCCCTTTAAAGTGTACCAATAAATATGATCTATATAATGATAATAACTGTCTTCAGCAGAAGATCTGTATTTGGTATGATATTTTAAATAGCACTCAAAGCACCTCCGAATACCAATGAACCCCAGCTGAGATTGTACATATGTCTAAAGTGGTATTTTTCTACTTGCTTGCCTTTAGATTGTTGCTAAGGATCACTTACGGTGGCTAACTATGAAAAAAAGAGCCACATTTTGGGAATAGGTCGTTGTTAAATGACAAAGAACTTTCCGTTAGCTTGGCTATCTATATGATCCTTTCCACTTCATTGAAAGCCGCGTAGCATAAAGCGAAGGTCTGTGGCTCAATGATGCAGAACAGGTCTTTGAATACAGTCATCAACAATATCTCACTGGAGTCTCACGCAAACTCCATCACCTTACAGTTTACACATTGTTATGATGGATTATTCAGCTGGACATTATATTGTACATGTACGAATGTATTGCATGCTGAATTCGGAACATGTAAGAAATTGAGGAAAAGTATGTGACCTTATAAGCAGAGGGTTGGAAAATGTATTTCTTGTAAGAATATCGGAGAACTTGGTGAAAACATTAGCATGCAAGAGTACAATAATCTACAGTGACGGGTAGATCATATATAATAATCGCTGTCAGTGTGTTAATTAATTAGCACTTCATATTACTACCTAGGGGAAAGCATTACAATATTATGTGCCATTGCTTTAAGCATGGTAGACCATTAGTATTCACTGAAGAGTCTACATATACTGTTTTGTCTTTTATGTTCCTGTTAGACATATGTTTTTTTTTGAGCAAGCTAATATTGTATTTTGTTTGACATTATGAGATGTGGCTTGTCCACATTATATATACACACACACACATATATATATATATATATATATATATACATACATACATACATACATACACACACACAAAAGGAAATACTGTATATAAATTGAAATACAATCATTTATCAGAACAGAACTCAAATTTCAACATTTCTATAAAATGACCTAGTGGAGGAAATTGAGGGGAAACTGATCAAGCTTGCCAATGAATCAAAGCTAGAAGGAATGGCTAACACTGGAGAAGAGAAATATAGGATTAAAAAAAGATCTGGATAAGCTTGAGCAGCGACTAACAGAATGGTATTTTACCAGGGAGAAATGCAAAGTCCTACATCTGGGCAAGAAAAATGTGAAAGCACACACATAATGGGAAGAATTGAGCTAAGCAGCAGCACATGTGAAAAAGACTTGGGCGTACTAATAGATCACAGACTGTACATGAGTCAACAGTGTGATGCAGCAGCAAAAAAGGCAAACAATTCTAGGATGTAATAAGAGAAGCATAGAGTCTAGATCACGTGAGGTAATTATTCCCCTTAACTCTTCCTTGGTCAGACCTCATCTGAAATACTGTGTCCAGTTCTGGGCACCCCACTTTAAAAAAGACATAGACAAACTGGAACAAGTTCAGAGAAGAGTTACCAAGATGGTGAGCGGTCTGCAAACCATGTCATATGGAAAAAAAAAATGACTGAGAGGAGACTTAATAGCGGTCTACAAATATCTGAAGGGCTGTTACACTGCAGAGGGATCAGCCCTATTCCCATTTGTACAAGGAAAGACTAGAAGCAATGGGATGAAACTGAAAGGGAGGAGACACAAATTAGATGTTGAAAGACACTGACAGTGAGGATGATGAACGAGTTGAACAGGTTACCACAATAGGTAGAGAGTTCTCTTTCAATGGAGGTTTTCAAACAGAAGCTGGACAGACATCTGTCTGAGAGGATTTAGTGATCCTGCATTGAGCAGGGGGTTGGACCCAATAACCCTGTTGGTCCCGTCCAACATATGATTTTATGATTGTACAAAATGTAAGTTTATTATATGTTACTTGTGGAAAAGGCATTTAAATTAATTATAGAACCCAAACAAAAATTCCAAGATCCATTTATCTAAATTTTGAAACAAAGAGTCGGGAAAGTTCAAGACGTTTAGTCACAAGTTCTATGAACCCTGGAACCTCTCTTTAGTAGGCTTATACAACCCTGTGTTACAAAAAAAAAGTAGTTTGAGACATTGTAAGATTAATGACTGAAAAAGACCCCAGCACAAGATCAAAATGCATTGCATGATTACAGAACCTGTTATTCACCTGTAGTGTTGAGAGAACTGAAGACAGTAGAACCCTGTTTTGAGGCAAACTTTGCCAAAAGTTCAGCTCGGCGCAAGCCGACTAAAATTCTATTAAAAAAAAAGAAAAAGATGAAAAACAAGGGAAAAAGTCCATTTCATTTTCCCGCTGCTTCTTTTTCTTCTCTTTTTCCATTAACTTTGCCTTAAAACAGCTTAAAAAGTACTTCGATAAACTCCTAAGTGACCTTACGGTGTTATGAAGGACTTTTATAATTATTAGACAGTTTTACGGATATTGGTGAAGTTCTGGTTCAATTCTAACTAATTCAGACCAAACTGAACTTTTTGCCCAAATTCGGTAAACTGGGTGAATGGAGCTTTTAAAAAGTTCACTCATCAATCACCATCAGCATCAACAGTGGAATCTGTTTTCTTTGAATACCATGGACAGCACCTAATCAAGCACCTATTTTCTTTCCTTCTACTTGATTGCACAAACATCATGCAGTAGCCAAGTACTCCCATTGCTTTGCTGAAAGTCCATAATTATTTTTGATTAATTCAACCTTAAAATACAGAACAAAATGCACAACAGACAGGAGATGCTGCTAACCCGGGCATGTCCTCATATCCACGCTGATTTTCTCCACTGTATGCGAATGAAGTTTTATAAACCTACAACATTTAAAGTGGCCTCAGTAAATGTGGCTCGAATGCTCATACATTTCATGCATATATAACATTTTCCTATCCTTATCATTATCGCCTATGTATTTAAATTTGAAATGTAAATGTCCTATTTTCACTGCAGAACCAGTCATATGTGGCTTTTTTTGTAATTTTATGCACCATCTAATTTGGGTTTTCCTCTGAATGTTTAATGCAAATATTGAAATCTGTGTCCTTCCAGGAATGTCTCATATTTCTTAAGAACACTCTCTGTTTACCACAGTTCCTTGAAATATGTCCCCCTTAATATTTGATTCAGAGCTGGTGGAAGCTGAACACAATTCACAGTTTGCAGCTGTTGTCACGAACAAGGAATCTGTTTCGATAACTAATTAGCGCACATAGTATGTTAGCGTGTACAGCGTTGTTATTGTACTTGGAGATTTTTTAAAACATCACGTCTCCCAAAGCTCAGCCATACACCATCATTTAGAAGTATGCTATTTAGTTCTGAATAAAATATAGTTAGGCTATTTCTAAGCAACATTCAACAGGTCAAGAAGTCTTTAGTAGCGATCACAAGAGCGGAATGGGTGGACCATACGTGTCGTCACTCAGTGGCTTCTCAACCGTCACATTCGGCAGCTCTTATATAGGGCAGATACTAGTGCTCACTCATACAACTACAACAATTCGGCTTGAGTGTTGCATTAACCAGCTTATGGTCCTTTTACACCGGACGACTTCTCAGCACAAGGTTTTACAAGTACAGATCAACACTAGAGATGAGCGAGCATACTCGCTAAGGGCAATTGCTCGATCGAGCATTGCCCTTAGAGAGTACCTGCCCGCTTGGGAGCAAAGATTCGGCTGCTGGCGGGGAGCGGTGGGGGAGAGCAGGGAAGAACGGAGGGGAGATCTCCCTCTCCCCCCGCTCTCCCCTGCTCATGGCTGCAACTCACCTGTCACCCGCGCCAGCAGCCGAACCTTTTCTTCTGAGCGGGGAGATACTTGCTAACGAGTATGCTCGCTCATCTCTAATCAACATGCATCTCAATCAGTGCTAGTCATTTTTTCTTTTAAAAGACCCAAAAATCGAATTATTGGGAATAATGATCACTAATACAATCTTTCGTCCCAATAGACCAGCTGTGTACTTCCCTGTTCACATGGGGGAGATGTACTGCCAAATCAGCAGGTATTTGCTAATTCATTGGCTGGATTATTGGTCCCTTTAAACAGCCTAATTTTTGAGTAAACGAGCATTTGGAGGATTGCTCGGGCCGGATATTCAGTCTATATAAAAAAAGACTATTAGGCTCTCTTCGCATTCCTGGTGTAAATTCCGTTCTTAACAGATCCATCATCCCATTGACTTATAATGAGCCTGTTTTTATGGCCAGAACAGAACCACAAAAAAGAGAAATAAAAGAACACCCAATGGAATGAAAATCAATGGCAAAGTCAACAGAAGGGACTGTGTGCACCCACGTATGCTATTCTCCAAGTATCATATGATTTTGTGGTGGATTTCCTGCAACCAACATTGGAAAAATATGCAACGTTTGAAGGTTCCCTAATAGTTCTTGTGCTGATGTGGCTCCAACTACAGTTTAAGTCCCCCATCACAGGCGCTCTTTACTGCCATCTGCGTGGCACTTCCAGCACCACACTAATTGCAGTACAATGTTCCCATTGTTTTCAATGGGACAGCTCACACAGGCGCAGACAGCCTCTCGATCACTGAACTTTTCAGCGATGCAATTTTTAAGTGGTGCTTGTTCTATTTTTGGGCGCTTCAGCATTTTTAAACACTGTGTCGCCCATTGAAATCAACTTGGTGCCGTTTTTTTGGCAGCGCTAAACGCCCTAGCTACATTACCTGAAAAAAAAAAGCCACACTCACCTAGCAGGCGCAGATTATAATAACCTGATGACAACTAAATGCCCTTTATTTTAAGGTATTTTTTAAAATAGTTATCATATCTAAATATCCATTCTTAAGAAAGTTGAGTGTCAATCAATTGGGCTTAGACTAGAACTCTCCATCGGAATGCTGAACAGCAAATCTATTCTCATTGCTGCAGTTCCCACACTGTCACCACGTTGTAGCAGTCTACCAAATGTACAATTTACTTAGTTAAGCAATGAAACATTCCCTCTCATGCCTCACATCATAACTAGGCAGATTCGCTCAGAAGTCTGAGAGAACTACAATACAGTAGAAGACATCTCTTGTCGGAGCTATGGTAGGCATATTAACTGTCACATAGTTACATGTATTTCTGAGAAAACCTAAGAAATAAAACAGAAAATGATATATAAAATGACAGAAGAGAACAACTTAAAGCATGCTGGTAGTGTGAAATGACTTTTCAGAATAAGCTGTCACATGTATCTACATAACAAATCAACACAATGTCTGGCCAATCTATGACTTGTATTCTGCACTTATCAGCAGTTTCCCCCTTTGCATCCTCTCAGCTTTCCCTAAGCTAGTGATTGGAGACTCGTCAATATGATGTCTCCAATACACTGTACACAGAAAAGAGGAGATGTTGCCCCCTTATCACTACCTCTCATATACTGAGAAGCAGCATATAGAAAAGTACTGAGCAGTAGAGATGTGATCTCTGTAGGGGCTTTTTCACAGGACTGGATTTAATTAGGTATTTAGCCACATTAAAAAGTTGCCCAAAATTGCGACCATCGAATCATTGGCTTTCAATGTATTCATTGAGATGAACAATTTTTGGCTGTGTAAAAAAATTGCAATGGGTAAAATTAGCACACTCAGTTTTCAGTTGCCGATTTTATATGCGGCGTAAAAAGGAGGAAAGGGAAAGGAACTTTTGTATAGTGTGAACTTATTCCGAGGGGCTTGCAGGTCATTTATTTATTACCCCCCACCAAGCTGGGTACTCTTTTTACCAACCTCGGAAGAATGGAAGGCTGAGTCAACCTTGAGCCGCCTACCTGAACCATGCAGGTATTGGAAAAAAGGGAGGGGGAGGGACTTACCCGGCGCACAACGACAGCTGGCCCGATTTAACCAATATTTGTCATTCTGAGAATTTTACAGCGATCGATTGTTTTCATCGCTTCTGTGTATTTTTTTTTGCTGATATGCAGCAGCAGCTAATGTGAATGGCTGAAAATAGCTGACTAAAGATCAAGACTCTATTGCGGCAATTCTTCATTCATGCGATTATACAGTGCGTACAGGCGAACATAAAAACCCTAACTGTGAGGCAATAAAACACAATCTGTTGTAAAATCACCTGTGTATGCCTCTTGACTTCTCTATCACTTGACTCCCTTCCTCTGCTTAACTCTCCATAGAGTTCTATGGGCAGCATGTAATCTGATCCCCCAGTGAGCTATCTAATAGTCCATCTCCACTCTCAAGATAGATTTTAGCAGTATTTCAGAGTGAGCAAGAATGTTATTTGGAGGATGGGGTTAGAAAAAAACCTAATAAGTGGAGAAAGAAGCATTTTTCTCTTGTTAAAGACTGGAAGGAAATTCTCATCAACATTATTCATGGATGCTTATCAAGTAAAAAATCTTTTAGCCACATTTAGCCAGATTTTAGGATTAGATCTATTTTATCTTCCATCCAATCCTTTCTGTTTGTGCATTTGGGAATAACTCGAACAGCCTGTAGACAAGTAAATTAATCAGCATGCTCACAGCAGCATGGAACATACAGGGAAATTATTTCTTTGACCTCCCAATTCATGTAGATATGTAAGAGGAGGAATAGCTAATGTAATAAGTGCAATTTCCAAGATATGGACAGAATGGATACAAGTGAGCCTTACTAGTGCTATACCCTCACCTTGGGCTGTACTGCGCAGCTCTTCTAACATGTCCGTTTTATTAGATACTAGTATTCTACATGAAATAACAATTTTGGATTAATTGTCTCCGACTTCATGTCATGTCATGGGTACATTTAAGGATGGAAGAGGGCAATGAAGGCATATTTTTTGTTTATTTTCTTTATCAATCCAATAGATAATGGCCGATGAGACTTAATCCCCTCCTTCCCTGGAGCTTTTCTTCAGCTCAGTTTTGCAGCGAGTAGTGCTGCACGTAGCATTCTAATGCTGTCGGCAGTAGAACCCTGTGTAAGGTGGCACCTGAAGCTAAAGAGGAACAGTGAGAGGAGGGCAAGTATTACTGGCCATTATGTATTGGATTAATCAAATAGACAAAAGCCAATTAAAAAAAAATGAAAAAATAAAAATAGAATTCATCTATTTACACTATCATATCAAAAGTATTTTGACACCCCTATCAGTAGAATGGATGATGTCTTATTAGTAGGTCCCATGTCCTAAGCAATGCTACATAAGATGAGATGCAGACCCTTGGAGGTGTCGGCCATAGTTTGTGAAAGAAACTGCATGCTATTGGATATATGAGTTATGCCACTGCATTTAAGCTGGCCATTGTAAAGGAGTGTCGTCATTGGATAGTTGAGCAATGGAAGAGCATTCTATGGAGTGATGAATCACACTACTTCATCTTCAGATCAGAAGACCGTACCTGGGTGTGGAGGATGCCTGGTGAGTATGGCGGAGGTTCTGTTATGGTCTGGGGATATTTTACGTGCCATGTTCTCGATCCCTTGGTTCTAGTGATAAGATCCATGAACACTGAGGTGTACCTTGACATTCTAGACAATAATGTGCTGCCAACAACGTGACAATACTCTGGGAATGGTTGGCCATACTTCCAACAAGACAACGTGCCTTGTCACAAACCCAATGCTGTTTTACTTTGGTTTAAGGATATGGATGTTCCACGATTGGATTGGCTGCACGGAGTCCCAACATGAACCCTATGTAAAATCTTTGGGATGAAATAGAATGTCCCTCCCACCTCCCTTCTCTGGCCACTGTCATTGGCTCCCATGGGACAGTTCCAGGATTATATTTTGGGCATGACGTAAAAACGCCCGGCGCTGTATTGGCCGGCTGTGCGCTTTCATGTCACGGGAATAGGGCCATGTGATCTGATGCATTGGAATCCAATGCATCAGTTTACAGCGTATATTGGCCGACCGTGAAAACGCTTGGGGGAAAGAAGCGTAAGCAATAGATGACCAGGAACATGCTGTCCACCGTATAATATATGGCTGGCTGACTTGTAACCATTTACGTCACTATGACCTAGGCATTAATGTAGCCAGTAGTCTGTAATGGATGCCAAGCTGCATTAGTTACTGTGGCCGGCCAATAAACAAAGATTTAGTGTCTGGAGTTATAATGTTCAGTGCTTAGGACATTCGGTGTGAAATCCCCAGGGAAACGAGTTTAGTTCATTTAATCCCGCTAATAGTGTGCCAGGCAGCATCCCACTCCACAAGACTAGTGTCTCATTTCCATTTACATCAGAAAATAAAATCTAAACAGCTTCACGTCTCGTTGGATATAGGCGGCAGCCGCCTTATCAAGCAGTACTATGAGATAACATTAATTATAGACCGGGGAAACTGTGCTGTGTTGTAGGATGACTTTAATGATTGCATTACCTTCAGACGCATGATGTGCTTGCACTCCGCGGTAAACATTATTACCTCTTGTACTTTCAAATATTGTACAAAGGACAT
Source organism: Eleutherodactylus coqui (assembly GCF_035609145.1). Lineage (NCBI taxonomy): Eukaryota > Metazoa > Chordata > Amphibia > Anura > Eleutherodactylidae > Eleutherodactylus > Eleutherodactylus coqui. The sequence goes on along the minus strand of NC_089844.1, from coordinate 57,898,800 downwards.
GCAGCATCTAACGGCAATTAATACGTAATTGTCTAACAGGCTAGATACATTTTGTTGCACAACTTAATGTTCATGATTTCTGCTCCAGAGCAGTGCATTATGGGCCTGTATATAATTGCTGTAGCCCTTATCATGCTGGTGTCAGCTCAGTCTGTCTATACATCTGTGATGAGATACTGATCAGGCTCCAGAACTCACAGACTAAAGAAATGTACAGTACGTTCGAAGCCGACCCGCAGGGGACAGGCAACAGGTACCGCAAAGTAGGTAGGCTGCTATTCAATCAGCAAGGTGAGAAGAATTGTCAGCTCCAGCGTTATGGGTGACATCCAACAGGTCCCAATGCAGAACTAAAGCCCCTCTACACTGTAGTGCCTGACAGCCGTCCCTGCGATGATCGCTCTTGTGCTTTTTTACAGGAGGAATCATCGCTCAGTGACTGCAGGCAGAGCGGTCGGGGATCATTCACATAGATGTGGTTTTTTTGTAGGTCTGCATGAAAGATCTGATAAGCGAAAAATCGCTGATTGGTCTTTCACTGCATCCGTTCACACAGCACAATTATCGTGCAAGCTGCTTAACCCAACGAGCAATTTGCATGATAATCGTGTCGTGTAAATGGTGCTTCTGGGTCTGTTTAGATCTACCGATTTCTCGTTTGGACAATCGAATAATGTCAGAGTTCGCTCCGGCAGCCTGTTTATGCAGGCAGATACATCCTCATCGTTCAAATGAGCAATTGTTCAGTTGTTCACATTCGCTGTAAAAGGGAATGAGAACGACTGACCGATTGGTATTTAAACCGAACGATTAGTGAATGATGATATTTATGCCTGAATAAGGCTGGATTCACACGAGTGTTTTAATCGCACCAATTTGCCGCAATAAAACACTGGCCGAAAATTGCAACCATCTGATGCATTGGATTCCAATTCAATTGTTAAGATGGTCAATTTTACGGTGTGTGTAAAAAGCGCATACGGTGCACATTCTGGCTGGGCACAAAAATGGCGGTCTTGACCTATCTTTTGCCGGAATACGCCAGCCTTTCCCATAGATTCCTATGGGAACCTATGAAAACCACTAGAAAAGAGAAGGGGGGAGGAGTTTAGTAGCAGCTCGCATTGCTTAAGTTCCTCCCCTTGCTTGCAGCTCCCATTGGCTGGGAAGGGAGTGTGAGGGACTAGCTCTGCTAAGGTGCTGCCCCCTCCCCGACAGCCAGAAAGGGGCAGAGAAGGTCAGCAGGTTTAGCACACTAGCTTTGCTAAGCTCCTGCCCCCTGCCTTTGCCAGCAGCCAACAAGGAGCGGAGAGGGGGAGGGAAGAGGGAGGGATTTTAGCAGTGCTGAATTCTCTCCCCGGTCCGGCAACATCCTGGGCTGCAGCATATGAATGGGTGTGAAAACGGGAAATATTTACCATATTCTTAAACCCCTTGGTGACCACCAATATGCCTGCCCACCAATAGAAGTATATGGGAGGTTCAAACATATGCAAGGGGAAGGGTGTGACACTGTGTGCAAAGCACAGGGAAAAGAATACATCTGCAGCTCACTAGGCTTTAAACAGCCAAGAAATCCACAGAAAGGGTGTGTCATGCGCACGTGTGAACTTGCCTTGCATGCGCAAAAAGAACTGCACTATAAGCAGACATACGCGTAACACGCAGATTATGTACCTCTTCAAACCTCCTTACTGCAGTAAGTGTTTTATTTGCTTGAAAAGAGGTACTGGCATCACGTGACAACACCGTTAGGACTAATTAATTGCCTGTTCTGTTTGCATTGCGAGATGGGCCACGTTTCACCATTGCTGAGGAGAGATCACAGAGGCACTGTGACAACCATATTGAGAGCCCCGGGTCTCACCCGCAACGGCCGGCCTCTATTCGGACGCCGCAGGTGATGCAGATACAATTGTTTTTTGTTAAACACGCATTTTTATTGTGCTACAGTAGAAAACAAAAATCTATATGAACCTGGTATCGCAGTGAGCATTCTGATCCAGATAATACAGTTACCGTTTTTTTTTTACCGAATCGTGAACACTGTAAAAACCTAAAAAAATAGCAACATTTTTGGAAGTTTTTTCCATCTGCCCCCACAAAAAAATGCAATAGAAAGGTGGAAGTGCACGAGCCTGACATCAAAAAGGGCACTCGAAGGGGGTTCTGGATTCTGTATTTTTACAGAGACTCCAATGCACTGCTAATGCTTCATCGGGGAAATCACTTAAGAGATCAAGCAATGAAACTAAATGTGATGGACAAGACGTGCCAGCCATGAAGTACAGTTCATGTGTGTTGGGAGGGGGGAGGGGTAGCTGAAATTTTGGACAGGGCCCCTGGTTTGATGACCCTTGACGACAGATGAACAGGCTTACACATAGCCAAAACTCACTCACTAGTTGCTTTGTTTCAGTGAGCTGAAATGAAGTGCCTAACAACTACTGAGCAATTTCTTGTGTTAAGACGTGACGTCTATAGCTGAAAATCACTTGTTTGAGCAATTTTTCATCCGATAGTCATCTCATGTACAGCTACCCAGAACCATCAATATGTGATTGGAACCCTGGAAGCCCAACACAGTGTTTCCACAGTGGCTCATTCACACAGGTGGCTGTACAAGTGTTGTAGATCCATCCCATTCAAGGTAAAGTACTTTATCTGAATGCTAAATGCAAGTTAAAGGGGTTGTCTCGTGCCGAAACTGTTTTTTTTTTTCCATAGGCCCCCCCGTTCGGCGCAGGACAAACCCAAGGGATGTGTTAAAAAAAAATAGAAATACATATTACTTACCCGAATCCCCGCTCTGCGACGTCTTCCTTCTTCCTTCTTCTTCCTTCACCAAGATGGCCGCCAGGATCTTCACCCACGATGCACCGCGGGTCCTTTCCCATGGTGCACTGTGGGCTCTGTGCGGTCCATTGCCGATTCCAGCCTCCTGATTGGCTGGAATCGGCACACGTGACGGGGCGGAGCTATGCGATGCCGCGTAGAAGGGGGCGGAGCCAGAACGCCGCTTGTGCCGGACCGAGCAGAAGGGGAGAAGACCGCACAGAGCAAGCGCGTCTAAAAAAGCAAGAAGACATCAGAATTAGACGGATCCATGGAGACTGGGACGCTAGCAACGGAGCAGGTAAGTGAATAACTTCTGTATGGCTCATATTTAATGCACGATGTATATTACAAAGTGCATTAATATGGCCATACAGAAGTGTATAACCCCACTTGCTGCCGCGAGACAACCCCTTTAAAACAGTTTTTGATGCAATGTTTGAGTCAAAGCCAGGAGTGTATCCAACAAGAGGGAAAAATAAAAAAAGGAGGGACTGATACTTTGCATTGGATCCACTTGTGTTTGGCTCGATAAACTGCATCAAAAACTGTCAGAAAAAAAATTGCATCTACAATTCAGGTCCGGTGGGTACAGAGAACTGAATCTAAATCATGCAACAGCCTCCTTATGCTGCATGTTTTTGGGCGCCATACAATTGGGCACACAAAATATGTGCTTGTGAACAAACCCATTAAAATCAACGTGTTCTATTGTCTGTGTATTAGTCGCACAAATTTTCTGTGTGCAAATTCACCTATGTGTAGGGACACTAAGGGGTGTAGAGGGAGCAGTCATATCCCGCTCCTGGTACCTCAGATGACTGCCACAAAAGAAGAAGATACCAGTATTACAAGTGAGAAGTGGAAAGTGAAGGCCGTCTTCCAAGTTTTGCATGGAGACCAGGAGCTTTATGTCTCTTACTATAAATAAGCATTTTCCACCAGTCCTGTTTTCAAAGTCTATTCATTCACTCACTCCGAACTATCATTCTCTGCATGCTTTCTTATCCCTTTGCCATGCTGCATAGCATTACAATATTAGTTGCTCCAAGCAAGGATATGGGAAAAAAAATGTTACTACAGTATTTGTTCTTAAGACATGGCTTTCGCCGGTGAAATGCCACCCATCTTTTACCATTGCTCTGGCAGCAATGTGAATTTCTGGCTTTAATAAAGCTCACGATATTCAATAATCCTCAGTAAACTAGGTGGATTTAATTAACATGTCTAATTTTGCCATCTGTCCTCCCCTACTAATTATGGTTGCAAAGACTTAATTTCATACAATCATATCAGTTAGAGGCTTGCTACTGTGAAGTACTGAATAAACAGAGTAGTGGATGCTTTCAAGCTCACAGTAGTTGTTGCATGCAGAAGGCATTTTTAATAAATATCATCCCTCAAATGTCCACTATGGCGCACGGACGTAACCGAGAAACTGGAGCTTGTTAAGGATGCAAGCTATGGAAATCGACACATCCTTTTTCTATTCTAGGGGCACACTTAGAAAACTATAAAAGGAACATGGTTCAATATCAGATGCCTTCTTTCTAAAGTTTAAAGGTCACATTGCAAGCTGTCACTCTTTCTTCCTGCAGTCTAGGCAGACAAGCAACTTTGTCTTCAGTAGGCATATACACTACATCGTGATGGCTTATGTAACCCATGCCCTGAAGCCTTCACATGGTTTGCTGCCAAGCTCGAATCTCTAAACCTAATTGGCAGCAGTATAGAATAGCTATTGGTGGAAATACAGTATAACAATCTCCAAATCCAACTATATATATATTTACTCTGTGCACAGATTTCTGGAGAACAGATTTGTAAAAAGCTATCCCTTCCTGTACATCTCTGGAGAACCCACACACTGGAGAACTACAAAAGGATAACAGCCTACGGCATATGTATAAATCTCCAGACACAAGACTAGAAATGGAAATTGCTCATAAACTGTATACATAATCCCTGTTAGAGATTTAGACATTGTATGCATGCAAAATACAGACATGAATATAAATGTATCATCAACAGTGTGAGGCAGCGAAACACAACACAATGTAGCGAGAGATGTTACATTTGATACATGTTTACAAACATACATTTGTTACTAAACTACATAATGCAGTGATCAAAGCAATGGCACTGCTATACATAGAGAGAGTTTGGAGCATCCTTCATATCAAGGCACAGATGGTACCTTGATAAATATGTATGTTAGGTACAATATACAGTGCCTGCTCAGTTCATGTTCAACACAGATGTTAATATTTGAGTTGTCGTTTAACAAGAGCAGACGACGCTCAGGAGGATGTGAAGATTTGCATTCAGTCCCTTTAAGAAGACGACAACATGGAGCTGTTTGAATGCTCTGAGAGATTAAAGCTATGGCAGAAGTTTAAGCTTTGTTCTCATAAAGACATACAATCATTTAATTCCAAAGAAGTTAGAGTACAGATAGTCCCCGACTTGCGAATGTTCGATTTATGAACGTCGCAAGTTACGAACAATCTGTCCAGCACAGTATGATGTAATGCTATGGCATCAGATCATACTGTGCAGGGACCGGACAAGCTATCAAGCCTGATAGAAGCCTGTCCGGTCAGATCGCGGTTGCTAAGCAGCCGGTGGCCTTCTGAAAGGCCCTAAGGCTGCCAATCAAAGTGCCTATCAAGCTGTGCGCTTGTTGGGCACTCTGCATAGGCAGCCCTGGGGCCTTTCAGAAGGATCCTGGCTGAGTAGCAACCGCACAGCGTCCCGCGATCTCATCGTGGGACGCTGTACGGGCCCCCTGAACGTCGGGTGCAGGCTGTTTCTTACAGCGGGCACCCGGCGGCAGCAGTTCCGACGAGCCGTGCCGCTCATCGGAACTGTTAACACTTTAAATACCGCTCTAACAGCGGTATTTAAAGTGTTAACAGTTCTGACGAGCGGTGCGGCTCGTTCAAACTGCTGCCGCCGGGTGCCCGCTGTAGAAACAGCTGACTCCCGACGTTGCATGGAGCAGGATCCACCCGCGATCCCGCTCCATACAAGCATTTGTTCGGACTTGCGAACAGGTTCCTGGAACGGAACCTGTTCGCACATAGGGGACCATCTGTATCACATAGGAGATACAATATACCCGCCACAAATCCACCAGCAACTAACTGTCTGCACATTCACTGGTTACAAACCAATCTGTGCAGAATAAAGTGATTCCGTTAACATATGGTTTGGATAACGATCCATTGGGGTGTGTTCACACACTGTAGATTGCAAATCCGCACCCAATGGTATTGATTTGAAGTAGATTTTGCCGTGCATTCATTGCAGATTTTACCCTTCATTTGAAGAAGTGAAATCTGCTGTGATAATCACAGTGCGAGGCTTGTTTCCCACGAGCGGCCGGATGATATACGCCACGTTGGGTGTGAAAAAACTGGTGAACAGGTGCACAAATCAAATGTTTGTGCGCCTGTTCATATTGCATGGTGTGGCCAGCGCAAATGCGCTGACCTCACCAGGCCATCTCCCATTTCCCCTCCCCATCGCAAGCTCACCTCTTTTCCTCCCCGCTCGGTCTGTGCAATGGGATGGGGCGGAACAGGGGCGAAACTAAGCACCATTCCGCCTCCTCCCATTGATGGCTATGGGGAAGGTGGACGCTTAGCTCCACCCATGCCCCTCCCATTGCACCAAATGAGCGGGGAGGAAGAGAGGTGAGCCTACGCGGGGAAGGGGAGGAGAATAAAGCTACGCTGCTAAACTCCCCCCTACGGCTGCTGCCATGGGCTCCCATAGGAGCCCATGCAGCGGCCGATGTATTCTGGCCCATAACATAGTTCCAGAACTATGTTTTAGGCCCGACATAAAAACGCCAGGCGCTATATTGGCTTGGCCGGGCATTTTTACATCTCGCAAATACGCCTATGTGATCTGATGCATTGTAATGAAAATGGCTGGCTGATATGCACTCCTGTGAAAGAAGCCAAAGGGCCTGTTTACACGCGCACAAAACACACCCACCCTGATCTAAAAGACTATTTAGCCTAATGAGGTCCAGATGTGTTCTGTTTTTCATGGAATTGCTCAGCGTACTAAGCATGTTCATACATTGTGCACACACATTTGCACACTTTCCATAGTCTTCTATGGGGGCCTTTGCAGAGAGATAGGGCAGGGCCCATATTTTGTGCTTGCATGAAATGCATGTAAAAAAGGTTCATGGTTTATCCAAAATGCTGCAGATTTATCCCAAAAAAAGAATCACGTCCACACGGCTTGTACTGTGAACCTACGCTCCTATTCTACTAGTGAAAAATTCTACAGCATTTCTGCCACGTGAATTGCGGGCCTAAGGGCTTATTCTCACGGCTGGTAGCCTTTTTACGTGCGCCCGCCAGCACTGTAAAAACGCATGAATGGGCGCACAATGCTAATGTTTGTGCGCCTGTTCAGACAGCCCAAGCCTGGCGCATATACGCCAAGCCCGCAATGCTGTTGGGCGGTGTGAGACAGTTTAGCTCTGCTAAACTGTCCTCCCCCTTCCCTCTCTGCAGGCTCCGCCACCTCCTATCGCAAACAGCCGGCAAGGGGCGGAGAGGAGCAGGGAAGGAGAAGGGAGTTTAGCAGTCACACTGCTAAACTACCTCCCACCTCCCATCTCTGGCAGCTGTCATTGGCTCCCACAGGAGTGTATGCAGCCGTCAGCGGCATGAAAGCGCCTGGACAAAATGCACTATCTTGGCTGATCAGGCACCTTTACGCCGCGGAAATATGCCCATGTACACTAATGCATTGTAAACCAATGCATCAGAGTAGCAGCGTGTATCGGCCATGCTTGAAAACCTGGCTGATATATGCCTGTGGGAATCCAGTCTTGGGGTGCCTACCCACTTGCGTTGCCGATTTTCGCGCGTGAAAAACACGGCATTTTCCGCGCGTTTTTTTGCAGCCCTCCATTGACAATCATGGGTGCATTAAGAGAAAAATAAGGACACATATGCAACTGACAGTTCCTATGTGAAAAAACCCCACGAAACGGAAAAAAGCCCAGATGGACAAGAACACATTCTATACTAATTGCTCTTGAGAAAAAACGCAAAACATCGCAGGAAAAAAAAAAAAAAAAAAAAAAAAAAAAAAAAAAAAAATCGCCAGTGGGTAGGCGCCCTTAAGGCGGTTTCACCCAAGTACTAATCTCATGTGAGTTTTGTGCATTGCGAGATGCACAAATATGAACTCCACTCTTTTGAATGGAGTCATTCACATGAGCGACCCTGCGAGGAAAAAATACTGTGGCATGTTCTATTTTTTCACGTCACCCATTGATTTCAATAGAACCTTAAATACATTGCATGGCTCTGACATGCCTTGTGATGTGCATGAGAGTGCAATGCGAGGTTTCCCATTGAAAGCAATAGGGAACACTTCTGATCCTCTATCGCACGCAAAACTCTCGCAAGACGATCGGAAATTCACAGAAGTGATGCGTGGCTTGTTTCCCTGAAAATTGCCTCACATCCATGGTAAAACATGTTGATGGGCACAAGTTTCTCAGCTTGATGTGGCACTCACCTGTGTGCAGTTAGCCTATGGGTGCATTCAGATGACCGTATATCAGCTGGGTTTTCCCGCCGAGCCAATATACGGTGTCCTTGTCTGCAGGGGGAGGAGGATGGAAGAGCCAGGAGCAGGAGGGGGCGAGACAGGGGCGGAGCTAAGTACTGCCACTTAGCTCCGCCCCATCCCACCCCTCCCATTGCAAATAGTGCCAAGGGGCAGGGAAGGGGCGGGAGCTCAGTTCCTGCTCCTGGCTCTTCCATCCCCCCCCCCCCCATGCAGACAAGGACACAGTACATCAGATCGGCGTGAAAACCGAGCCGATATACGGTCGTCTAAATAAGCCCTAAAGCTAAGTGCACATGATTTGTGTGCGCAAAAAGTGCAGTAAAAAATGTACATGCATGCGCAAATATGCAGCACAAACACACGCGTAAATGCACTTACACCCTTCACAGAGATGCATTTGTGCACATTTTGCACGCGGAAATACACTTGCGCAAACTGCATACATTAGAATCCATTGACTTCAATGGGCTCACTCACAATGCTCATTTTTTCATCTGTTGGACTAAAATAAAACACGACATGCTCTATTTTTGCATACCATCTCTATTGGAGTCTATGGGAGCGTGCAAATACACACGAACTATGCTTGAAAATGCGTGGAAAACTGCGTAATTTCACTGCCACCTGTTTGGAAGTGCGCAAAAACCACTTGTTCTCTGTGCTAAAAAGTTGAGCAGGTGCGAGAGTATTTTGAAATAGGCTTGTCTAAAACTGCCCTAAGGCTCTCTCACATGAGTGCGTTTGTGCGCGCACTGCGACGAGTAGGGCCCATTGTTTTCAATGGGTTCGCTCTCACAGTCCTTTCTTGTGCGTACGAAAAAAAACCCCATGACATGCTCTATTTTTGTGCACCTTTGCACACTAAAGGTTCCCATAGGAGTTCATGTGGGTGTGCAAATGCTTGCAGTGGGTATGCGCAAAATACTGTGCATAGACGCAATCACCTGTGCCTAATTTGGCTCAATAGCCATTTAAATCAGGGCAGGGGCGATTCCCATGTCAATGAGCAGTGCCTGCGCAAATGCACACAATATTAGTGCAGGCACATAAACACAAAACACTCCACTGCGCAAATACTCAGGAGTGAGCGTTTTTGCCCCTCCGCTTGTCTGACAGCGCCCTAAAGGCGGCTTCATGCGTAAAAATGCTTGTCGCAGGGTATTTGTGCATAAACAAGGTTTGAAGAGGTACATAATCTGTGCGCTGCTCGCATCTATGCATAGTACTGTAGTATTTGGCACGCAAGGCTAGTTCACACACGTGCGTGATACACCCTTTCCGTAGATTTAATGGCCATTTAAGGGCAGAGTCACATGAGTGTATGCGCAAAAATGCTCACCGCAATGTACCTGCACATGATCGAGGTTTAAAGGGGTACATAATCTGCATGTTGTGCGCAACTGCATGTATCACTGTAATTCTTTTAATGCATTTTTGAGACCAAACCCATTGAAATCCGTGGGATCTGCTGTGTTTTGTGTGCACAGACTTCAAGCGTGCAAATACCTGCGCAATCGCAATCGTGTGAAGAAGCCCTGATCTTGCAGAAATCCACCTGCTTGCTGTCCAAACAACCCTGCTGTGATGAACGGAGCAGATTTTGAGTTGCAGGCCTATCTGCAACGAGTAAGTGGCCACTGCCCAGAATGTGATGTGCAGGTTGTAAAGGGGGAGTTTAGGTAATTCAAAGGATCTTATTCATTACCTTATTGAACCCATCCATTATGTACAGCACTAGGATTTGGTGACCACTATGATATCTTTTCAGGACTACCAGTGTCCTTCTCTTCCAAACTGCTCACATTTCCACTCATCGCCTGCCCTGGGATGATGCAAGGGTTAAGTTCCCCCTCCCGCTGCACGTGTTGTATGCAAACACCTTTCCGGAGAGCTTTCAAGCAAATCAGGCATTGCAGAAAGGATTTAAATAGTAGAGACATATTTAACCCTTCAATGGTTGCAAAGTTCACAATGTCCCATGGGTGTCCTACTAGTTACTTAGGGGTACTTCACACTAGCATATGAGTATTTTCGCGCACCTGTACTTTTTCCACCCGGATGGCATGTTCATTTGCGCATGGCAAACAAGACGCATCAATTGAAATGGCTAACGAGTTCCAGATGAGTTCTTTATATAGTGGAATTAAGCCGCGTATTACACATCTCCTTACATATTGCGCACGCATTTGCGCACCCACCACTAACCTCTTTGATGCACAAAAGCACAGATTGTGTTTTTTTTTTTTTATTTTGCATGGCAGATGTGTGTGTGCAAAATACATGCATGTGAACGAACCCATTGAAATCAATGGATTTTATCGTCTGCGGATTGCGTGTGCAGTACATATTACGCCCGTGTGAAGGAGCCTTTATACTCCTTTTCTGAGTTTATGAAGTGCAAACCTAACAGCTTTCCCATAAATATTCAGTACACGTGAATACTAAATAAACCGCGCAGTCCATTATCTACTGGGTCTAGAAACAGCGAGTGAAACGGCCAATTCTGTTTTGGGGTGCATTCGCGTAGTGCTAATTTGTTGCAGACTTTGGTGCAGATCTGCAGCAGATTTAACCCTTTAAATTGAATTCTAATTAAAAAGGTGAAATCTGCTGCAGATCTGCCACAAAATCCACAAAACATCAGCGACGTGTAAACGCACCCTTGCGAATCAAACGGTTAGCTCCTTTTTATGAATCACGCTAGAGCTGTATAGGACTAGTATGCATACTGACTAGAGATGAGCGAACGTGCTCGGCCCCGCCCCTTTTTCGCCCGAGTACCGCGATTTTCGAGTACTTCCGTACTCGGGCGAAAAAATTCGGGGGGCGCCGTGGCGGCGCCGGGGGTTGCGGCGGGGAGTGGGGGGGAGAGGGAGAGAGAGAGGGCTCCCCCTGTTCCCCGCTGCTACCCCCCGCACCGCCGCGCCTCTCCCCGCCCCCCGGCGCCCCCCGAATCTTTACGCGCGAGTACTGAAGTACTCGAAAATGGCGGTACTCGGGTGCGTAAGTACTCATTACGAGTACGTTCGCTCATCTCTAATACTGACAAAGTAAGAAGCCAATAGCCTTCAACCAGATCATTGATGTTGAGGACTTTAGTGAATGAAGATTGTCCTGTTTTGTGACTTTTCAGGCTTAAACACACGGGCACATGCATAAATACGCTCACCGCTACGGAGCATTTTTGCGCATGAAGCAGCAAAATTTTTTTTAACTGTTTAAACTCCATGCTATTCCGTGTGAGTAAAAAAAAAAAAGCCAACAGGATCTTTTTTTTCTTGCACATATAAAACATGGCCGTGAGAACAAAGCCATTGAAATCAGCGGTTTTGTTACTTTTTGCACCCACAAACACAGTCATGCATTTAAGCCCTGACATCATCTAAACATGACTCATTCTGTGCTTCGCAAACTCAGGTCCTCATCACCCTCCAACAGGTCATGTTTTCAGGATTTCCATAATATTGCACAGGTAATATGGTTATTGTCACAGGTGTGCTCTCTATAGGATATCCTCAAATCATGACCGGGGTTGTGAGGACTGGAGTTTGGGATTCAGATACTTTAGTCCATAGTTCTCCACAGAAGATCGATGCACTACATCTCCAAGAAGAATGAAAACATCATTTCAACACTGCCTCCCACTGCCCAATCTTTGTCACTGCATCCCTGCTCTGTAGATTGACAAATATGTGTATCCTGAATCCATGAACCCTAAGCAAAGCAATCGATATATTTTCAGACTAATGAAAAATTTCAAGCAAACTTATGAGTCCCCCTTACACATCGCTCTCCGTAGAATTCACAGCTTGTTTTGCATTTTAATTTCTTTCCCCTCCAGCCCTGTTTCATTTAAAGTTGAGACTTTACACATGAATAAATCACCAAGATGTGTCATTTCTTTGTTCAACTCTTCCTGCAGGCAATCATATCCTAGTCGTTTGGCTTAATCACAGAGCAAACAAATGTGTCCAACCCAGATCACTATTAATCTGGAAGCCATAAAATGGCAAAGAGACCCGGCTGTTCCATCTACAAGACTCGGATAGGCAGTATTGAGATGGCAACCTTTTGGACATAGGAAGTGTTAGTAGATTGGTCTGTTCTCCATCTTCCCAGGAAAGTACATAATGATTTGTTTGAGCCCAGAACACACAAGAACCTAAACCTAGTCCGATTTCCATGTAATTTCCATACAGCTCGGCTTCCTGAGTAGGTGTGTATTCAGGATATCTTAGGATAAGTTGATCATTTCCTTATGCAATCATAGCAATGAGGCGCCCTGCGTTTTTTTTCTAAAGGCTTGTGATAACTCATTTGTTGAAATAAATCAGCTTTCCTACAGCCTTGCATGACATTAGTGTGCAGTCAATGTGCCCAATCAGGCAAGCATTGCTATCAACACTATGGGAATGAGAGTCTGCTCTGTCCATGGTGCTGAATCTAACAGCTTAGAAGCAAAACCCATGATAAAAAAGAATTACTTGGCGATGCCATTGAACATGATAATATCTGCATACTATGCACTCTCCTTGCTTGACATACATGCAATATAGGATCACAGGACATCCGGTTGATTCAGTTCCTATTACATTATCCACATTAATCACTTTTCCAAGTTACGAGTATATCATTGCTTCAATAATTGCATTGTGAAAGTCTGCTAACCAGCTGGATATTGAGGGGTCCCTGGAGGATTCTGAGCTAGAAGTGGAATAGTTTAACAGGCTGTGTGCACTGATGTACTTTTCAAAGCAGCTACTGTAAATTGTAATTGCGGGCATGCAGCCAGCCCTAGGGCGAAAGAACAGGAAGAGAGACATATAAGATATATGTGAGTAAGAATGTGTTCATGCTAAGAGCCAGTTAGTTCTGGAGTTGCAATGGAATACAATAATAATAGCACAGAACATATAGATTTTTTTTTTGCTCAATCGAATAACTACATATTGAACTTCCTTTAATACAAGGCAAGTCTCTAAAAAGATCTTTCATCCATTTATAGGGATCATTCCAATTGCATAGTGCAATCAACATTTAGCACCAACCTTGCCAGCCAATATAATAGCACTTGAGATTCAGATAATTATGCTGGCCTAAGATATAAATGACTTCTTTGCCCAATTTTTTGCATTCAAGCATGTTTCTAGAAACCCTTGGCTTATGTAAACATTACATGGAGTCACAGTGTGGGTTAAACCAAAGGCGTAGCTGGGGCATGTGCCCTGGGTGCAGCGTACCAGGGGAGGGGTGCCAATAAGCCACTTTGCCTTGGCTAGGGTATTTACATACAAGGCTAGAGCAGCAAATTGAACATTTGCCCGCAGTGACAGAAAGCCTAGCTACAGCTCTGGGTTAAACAAGTCTTATAATTCATGCTAAATATTGCATGTACTTGAGGAGATTGAGTTTCTACTAAAGACCAAAGAGGAAAAATAAAAAACTAACCTCACTACATTTTATTACAATGAGATAGGATGTCAAAAAGATAGGTTGTAGATATCACCATTCTACATGTAGTATTCACTATACAGGCAAGTGAAAGTGTAAGTGGTCACAAGTGGTTAAAAAGATAATGATTTCTAATACAGCATTAGGAAAACTTTGGAGTAATTGACATTAACAGATCTACCTTTGTTCATTTGCTAGCTTGCATTAAACAAAGAACAGGCTCCCTACAGGTTGAAAGCATAAAAGTGCTCCACAAGCTGCATCATGCATAGCAAGGCAAATCCACATGGGGATCTACAGATGCATGCATTAGGAATGAATGGGATTATGCAAATCATACAGAGTCTTTAAGATCACTTACGGGTTCCGTCGAATCTAGTAGCTATAGTATCCAAGAAAGTGTTTTGCGGGGCCAGCAAGCCTTTCATTACAGGCATCTTCCCAGCAGCTAATCCATGCACGCCTGGCTGCACAGTGTGTATGGAAGATGGGTGGACAAAGGAACAGCAATGAGTTGAGAAGTCAGAAATTGGTCCAGATCAGCCCCCACAGCCTGATTTCCGCTGACAAAAAGACATCCACTTGTCAAGCATGGCTCTTCCCTGACAATGTAATTAATTGTTGGGCTGGGGAAGGGGAGGGAACTGGCAAAAGTTGAGTCCAAGTCTGGTCTACTGTTGGAGATGCAGGACACTACAACAGGTCTTAGGCTGGGAGATGCTGCTGATCTTCATGAGGCTCTCCGGGGTTGTGGTGCTGAATCTGGCTGTGGATGAAAGAGCTTCCATTCCCTTGTGTGCGCTCATTCTCTCCTTTTCTTGTTCTCTGGCAGATGTAAGATCACGTGGGTTTCCAGGAGGAGGAGGAGGGGGAGTGAGTATGGAGAGGCAGCTCCCAGGTAACAGCCTGTCTGAGAGCTCGATGGATGGGCAGGGCAGGAGCTGATGCACCTAGCAAACTTGGCATCAGCAGTCCTGTTATGTGTGCATGCCTGTCTGGCTATAACACAGGTGGCATCATACTGGGCTACTGCATTCATCCTGACACTATCATGATATCATCTTATGTTGGCAGAAAACAGATGCAGCGTTACCAATTCTATCAAATAGATCCTAGGAATATAAAACAGACGCCGAAAACAGACTTGATGTTACCAACTAAATCAAAGACAGCCTTAATAATAAATATTATATTTAGTGGCTGTTATATATTATGACATGCATTGTCTATTACTGTTTGTATTTGTCAAGTACTGATTGTATCCTCTAGGGCCCTTCTACACTGAATTACGGTCATCCATGAATCTCACGCGTTTCTTAATCCCAAAGATGGATGTAAATTTAGCATTTAATGGAGCCATAGGCTCTACTGTATTAAACATAGTCAAAGAATGTATATGTTTGACTATGTTTAGGAAAACATACATTTATGTTCGGGTTTGTTTGCGGGATTGAAGAGCATAGCCTGCTACACCTTTCCATCCCACAGAAGAAAAGTTATTGAAATGTATACTTTTTTTTAACATTACAGACAATAGAAAATGGAAGGAAATGTATGTTTCCATATGCTTTACATAATTGTTTGCTTAAAACGCATGTTTTTTCATACATGTTTTTTGAAAATGCTAGTGTGGATGGGTCATTATTTGTTTTATTTGACATTGGCTAAGTGAAGGTACTTTTACGTGGGCTAATAAGTCACCCAAGTAATCATTCAAAAGAGTGATTACAGGTGACTGTCATCCTGTGTAAACACATGACCTGACAGGGCAAGTGAGCGAGAATCGATCACTGATAGAACAGGAAGGGCATAGTTTCCCCTTTGGAAAAGCACTAAAAAAGGCCACGCATTGAATATGTAAAAGGGAGGTGGAACGATGCCTCTATAGTGCCACCTACTACAGCATTCCTGCAAGTCAATGTCAGACCAGGCTAGCTTAAAGGTTTTTTAAAGGACCCAATGTAAGGGATGACAATATGTGTACCGCACTGCAGAACAAGTATGTACTATATAAATGAGCTAAAAATATATAAATGTCTAAGACGGGAATTCTCCTTTAAGTTTTATTGCAGTCCTTGGAAGTGCTTATTTTTCACAATATGGCCCTCGGACCAGAAAAGGTTGTAAAACCCTGATTTATATTGACGGCAAAAAAAGTTTGGGCTCATATCTCCCTGTACGGCTGTAATAACATGTGCAACAAAGAGGTAATAGCTCAATACTGTGGATCTCTAATTATGTTTCGTCTATGGGAAAGCATACGGATTCACTTTAAATTAGGAAGCAGTGAGTTATGTCAAAGTCAGCTCTGCTGTATATAATTAGTCAAAGCATTAACAATAGTGCCACCTGCATTATATAATGGGGAACTTGCACAATCTTACGTTTAATAATAAGTTTTGAATAATTTGATACTATTTGTTTGAGAAGTCAGTGCAGATGCTCAAGCATAATTCTGCATTCATTGGTTATGATCCCGACTTCATTATAGACAAGTGAGTTAATTTCACCCCATCCTTTTAAGGTGGGACAGGACAGGTGGCAGGTAATGCATTTCTTGTTAGCCCTTAGGACACAAAGAAATAGAATATACTGACAAATCATGGGTCAAAGCAGATCGAATTATTCCAAGCAAATAATTAACTAGTAATTGATAAGAAATGCAATATGGCAGATATTTTACAGCTTTAGGGTGCATTCCCATGAACGTATATCGGCTCGGTTTTCACGCCGAGCCGATATACTTTATCCTCGTGTGCAGGGAGGGAGGATGGAAGAGCCAGGAGCAGCAACTGAGCTCCCGCCCCCTCCCTGCCTCCTCTCCGCCCCTCTGCACTATTTGCAATGGGGAGAGGCGGGTGGGGGCGGGGATAATTCTCAGAACTTAGCCCATCCCCCGCTCCACCTCCTTTCATTGCAAATAGTGCAGAGGGGTGGAGAAGGGGTGGAGAGGAGGCAGAGAGGGGGCCGGAGCTCAGCTCCTGCTCCTGGCTCTTCCATTCTCCTGCATCCTGCAGATGAGGACGACGTATATCGGCTCTGCGTGAAAACCGAGCCCATATACGTTCGAGACTTGCACACGATGTTAATATGTATTTCATGATTCATCAGACTAGGCTACTTTCTTTCGTTGCTCCATGTTCCAAGTCCAATACCTGCAAGACCATTTCAGGTACTTTTTGTGGCAGTCAGGGGGTCCGGATGACCACTCTGACTGATATTAGAAAAAAACTTTCTGACAGTGAGGGTGATCAATAAGTGGAACAGGTTGCCACGAGAGGTGGTGAGTTCTCCTTCAATGGAAGTCTTCAAACTGGACAGACATTTGTCTGGGATTATTTTGTGAATCCTGCATTGAGCAGGGGGTTGAACCCTGGAGGTCCCTTCCAACTCTGCCATTCTAGGAGTCTATGATCTGTGGCTATGTAACCACATATGCAACAAGCTGTAATGCACTCTAGGTCCTGACATCTTTCATCAACTGTGTCCTAAGGATTTAACTTGACCCCTGATATATAAAGCCATTGACAGTTAACTCTTATCTTGTAATGTATTGCTTTTAAAATTGCCTGTGGTATTCATTAACACCGTGTCAAATTCTAAATGGCTGTTATACATTTGAGTAAAGTGGCCAAAATATTAGGACACACCCTAGAGTTGCTATGGGGCATGTGGAGGAGGAAGCACCTGCTATGATTGGCACTATGTTTTTCATCCATGTTGTTGAAGACCAGCACTGAATATATCTACTTCATAGGTACTGAAAGGTTAGCTGAAAGGGAACGTGAATCCCTCCTGAGAGTCTTGCAATCTCACCCAAAAAAAAATGTGAAGATGGAGTGAATAGTGGAGTGGAGTATGGTAGCATGAACCTGCACCAGATGAGAAGACCCATCTTAAATTTTAGTAATATGAAGCAAAGCCGTCTCTCTAAGCTAACTGGGGAAAGGTTAACAAAGTGCAATGGGATAAAATATACCATATATACTCGAGTATAAGCCTAGTTTTTCAGCACATTTTTTTATGCTGAAAAAGCCCCCCTCGGCTTATACTCGAGTGAGGTTAAAAAAACAACAAAAAACCCGCAATAGTCACCTCCCATCCTGCGTTTGTGTCACAAGCACAATGGTCTGCCCGGCGGTTCAGCAAGCTGCTTGAGAATTCTCCCCTCTGTGATTTCCCTGCTCAGCTTTGAATTTCCCCACCGGCTGTGATTGGCTAGCACTCAATCCAATCACAGCGCTTTCTTACACAGCGCTGACGGCAGGGGAATTGAAAACCGAGCAAGGAGATGACAGCGAGGAGAAGTCTGAAGCAGGTTGCTATACCGTCGGGGAGACCATCGCGCCGGGGACACAGATGCCGGCTGGGAGATGAGTATTGCTTTTCTTTTACCTAGTATATACTCGAGTCTAGCTAGGCTTATACTCAAGTCAATAAGTTTTACCAGTTTTTTGGCGTAAAACTTATTGACTAGGCTTATACTCGGGTCGGCTAATACTCGAGTATATACGGTACGTTAAGACAGCAAATTTAATATTTGTTGAGTGATTCAAAAGGGTGAAAACACAAAAATTAGATAAACACATATTAAAAGAACCAAAGAAATAAAGGAAGCTGCCAAAGCAAGGGTGGTTGTTAATTAGAAATGGTAATTAGGAAGAGTGTCTAGAAGGTGTGAGAAGACTTATAAGGCCATGCATGCTCCTCAGGAAAATCTGTAAATGGGAAGATGGAACAATGCCTTTACAGCGCCCCCCATTAGAAGGCAGCATTCCTACGAGTCAACGTCTGACCTTAAAATAATGACTGGAAATATAAACCAAGGCTAGAGTCTTCTGAAGAAGAAAAAGATAACCATTTGGGTTTTTTGCCCCTCATCAGTGTACAACAAGCTTTGGGCTCATTGGGTGAGAGGCCTATGATGTGAGTTGGGAGGGATATAGTTTCTCCTTAGGCAAAGCACCTAGAAGATGTGAGAAGACTCCATCTTCCCATTTAGAAGTGGTTTGCATGATCCAAGTAGTCAATAATGCTTGACACAAAATAATCAATTTGATTCTGTTTCCTTAAAGATGAATGGTGACCAGATGTGTTTTGGAGTATATAATGCTTGAAGGCTTCGAGAACCATTGGCTATTTATTCCTCTAAAACTGCACAACAAGACATGCCTTGAGCAGCTTATATACCAACCTCTTTTCTTGCCACCACAGGGTGCTGGGACTGTGTGGTGATACCACTGCTGCCAGAATGACAGTTAGCTGAAGGAATGCATGAGTCGGCATGTCCCACATCCACAAGCGGTTAGGTTGAATAACTAGCGAACAGTAGTCAATTCTGAGGTAAGGATGTTGAATCAACAATGGGCGAGTTCATTCAAGGATATTTTTTGCTCCTCATATCTGCTAAACTACTTTACAATTGCCTATAACTCAGATGTAAATCCTCACATCAAGCCCTTGTACTTGGTAACAATAACCCAAATGCAATATATGTATATAGACTATATAGATTACAACTTCCACTTAAATAAATTTAAACTACCAAATGCTGACAGCAGCCTTTTACTAAATGAATAATTGCTTACTATATACCCTACTCGATGGGTTTTCTATCGACACAGTGAGGCAGATACTATATTTTAATCACTGTATCTCAATTTTTTTAGTTTGTAGCATGGACCCTGTGGCAAACAGGGTAGGGCTGGGCTGCGGGACGGGGAGGCATGAGCCCCTTGGGCCGTTCCCCCAGTAAATGGGCTGTTTCCCCTAGTTTGACCCATCACCTGTCACAAGTGGCTGAGGCTCGCCCATTCTGTATAGAGTGACAGGTGCTGTGCAACTCTTTGCAATGCTTAAATACAACACTCAAAGCGTTAGTCTCATACTACATAACATCGTACTGAGGGCGCTGCTCCCACCCCTTCCTACTCATGCTGGGTAGTGCTATGCTCAGAGGAAACTGCTGGCGCCTGACCTGACGACCGTCAGAACTAGGGAGCAAAACAAGGAGAGGCTGGAGACCTCCTAGATAATGTCTCTGCACCAGCCTGCCAGTGTAAGTGTGAACTGCAAATTAATGTGATGAAGATAAAAAATAAAAGCACACATTCACCATCATCCCTGGACTTGATGTTGATTTAGAAAAAAATGATTTTAGGAAAAATTTCTATCACAAAAATAATGGTGAAATTGGTTTATTTTTCACTTTCCCCAGAAAGAGTTGATAAAAGTTAAAAGGATTCTGTCATCGGGTTCATGCTATCCAACAGCATAAACCTGATGACCAAATCCCTTTAAACAGGTTATACCTACATACCCCAAAATGATGCCATCGAAAAATATAACTCATTCTGCAAAAAAACAAGCAGACCCATTAACATAAAAACAAAAACATAATAGCTCCTAGTGCATCAATGCAAAAACAAGAAATAGCTTCATCATTAAAGGAGTTGTATCACTGCCAAAAAAAAAAAATTCCAACAGCTGGGTCTGTTAGAAAACTCTCCTGTCTTCAGCCGCCTGGGACACGACTGAGCGGCTCTCGCGACCCCAGTCTGGCTCCCGCCATGGACATCGGGAGGAAATCAGTTGAAGAGAGACTGCAGTGCATCACGCCATCTTCAGCGGGGGAATACTTTGGGAACGAAGGAGCCGGTGAATATAGAAAATACATCACTCTCATCCCCGTCACCTCCCATAACATCACTATAATTTAGTTTATGATGCTGTAGGGAGAGGGGCATGTTCCCTTTAAGGAAGGGCCGCCAGTTATTCATGGGCCAGTGCTATGTGCTTGCCCCCAAGCCATCAAATTTTATCAATTAAACCCACCTCTAATTAACAACCAGGCTTATTTTAGCAGCTTCCATTACCTCTGCTGTTCACTTAATATGTGGTTATCTATTTTATCTTTTTTTTTTTAGCATTTTTGCTCTTTGAATCAATCTATTAAATTTGTTGTCTATCCATGTATTTCATCCCATTGCACATTATTGTTTCCCAGCATTGCTCCATGTTACTGGTGGTTTAGCCTATGTGAATGCTATAGGTCTTGACCAGTGCACTCAGCTTCTGGCCATTTGGCGTATCTCGGGGATGAGCCTTCCCATCTTAGGTTTTGCTATTGTTCTCCTTATAGTATTGTGTTTTAAAAATAATAGACAGCATTGATCAAAAAACCTCACCAGCTATTTATGGACTGAAGCATCAATTGCAGTTTTCTAGATACTAGAGCCGCCATGGGAGTCATTTATGGTAACGGCAACGCAGTAAAAAAATATCACAGCAGTTCTAGTGTTAAGTTAAATTGTAGAGAAAATATGACATTGCCAATGGTTGGAAGATGTTGGCATATATAGAAGGGACTATTTCCAACTGGTCATTGATGAATATTAAAATGTTGATACTTTTTTAATAATGTTTCTTGTTTTTATATGATTTGTTTCCCCCAGCGCTGTTTCTCCTTAATGGACAATATCATGTTATTGCCTATTTTGACCAACCTCCACATATTTCTTGCTGCATCCAGTCTCAAATGTCATATAAAATTATTGTCACAAGTTCCTTAGCTAATTAGCAGCAGGTGCTTACAGCTCGAAGAAAATACTGCCAAGTCTCCTTCTCTGCAGAATGAGTTGTACATTATATTTGCTCTTATAAATATTACTATTATATAGTATGACAGACTTCAAGTTCTCAGAATTAAATTGTGCTGACGGAGCATCTATCACTGGTTTTGAGTTATAGTCAACATCATAATATAATATTGTATCCTGGAAGTAGTCAGGTAAGTTATATCACTTTTTAAGGCCTTGGTGCTCCATTTTTAGGAAAATTATACTAAAGAGTGAATTAAGTTCCTTTTACAACTCTCGAGCACTTGGGGCTCCTTCACTATAGCGTATGTGCAAAAGCAAACACTTTAGCGCAGGGCCTATTCATATGTGCACACAACCCCCCCCCCCCCCCCCTTCTGGCCTAAGGAGGACCAGATGTGTTCTTTTTCCATTGGAATTGCACAGTGTATTGCATATTTGCGCAAACATTGAGCACATGTTTTCACACCTTCCATAGAATTCTATGGGGACCTTTGTTGCCCAAATGTGCAGGAAAATAGAGCAGGTCTTATTTTTTGTGCACATAAGAAATGCACACGCAAAAAAAAAAAGAAATGTGAATGAATGGGTTCTATTCTCTGCGTTCTGCACACACAAATACGCTCCTTGTGAAGGAGGCATTAACCCCTTAGTGACCGCCCTATAGTCTTTTTACGTCCTAGCTTCATGGGCTTTAATTCCATGGGCCGTAAAAACATGCTCGCCCTCAGGATTAAAGCCCTGGGGCCTGTGGTCATGACAGCTCCCTGCCGTTAGCTGCCAGAGGTAGCTGAGAGTATGGAGCTGTCGGGGTGGGGGAAGGGGGTCGTGGTGAGCAACATCCAGACATGCAATTACCGTTATCCAATGGATAACGTCGATCACATGAAAGTAAACAGTAAAATAACATTAACGTTTCAACTCCCCTCATGGACTGGATCTATGATGAGAGCTGAAACTACTCACCTCCATCCTGCGCAGTATCCTGCTGAGTTTTGGTCCTTCCATTTAAAATCTCCTTGCTCCCAGCTAGCATGAGTAGCTGAGAACAGGAAGATGTCACTGGGAACATTATCGCCGTTTTCCAATGGATAATGGTGATCATGTATAGTAAAAAAAAAAAGTGTGGTAAAAAAAAGTTTAAAAAGTTGCCAAAATGGTGGTCGCATGGATAACGATGATCATGTAAAAGTAAAAAAAGTTAAAGTTTCACCTGCTGTCACAGATTGGATCCATGAGGGGAGGTGAAATTACTTGACTAAGGTGTCCAGCGATGTCCCCCAATGGAATCTTTATCTGCGTTCCTTTCCCCAGCTTTGGCGCATGCGTCCATCGGCAAAATAGTGGACATAAGTGCAAAGGCTGGGGAGGGCCTCGAAAACTTAAAATCTCCTTGCTCCTGGCTACTAAAGGTAGCTGAGAGCCTGGAGCAGTGACCGAGGGCCACGATGAGCAGTCCCCAGTCACGTGATCGCCATTATCCATACATAATGGAGATTACATAAAAGTTAAAAAAACAGTTGAAGTATAATGTTCCTTTCGGTTTGGGTCCCATTGTGCAGCCAGACATAAACTTAGGGCCACAATGGGTATGTTTATGAACTCAGGACAAACAGGGGGTTCCATTTTGGGGTAAAAGTCTTCATTCATATGTGTGCTGTACAAAAAAAAAACTTTTTAAAATGACACAATTGAATACATTAAGGGGTGTAGTTTTTAAAATGGGGTCATGTGTGGGAGTATCTATCATTCTCACACCTATGAGCCTTTGCAATCTTGGCTTGGTGTAGGAAAACTAAGTGTTCCTCAAAATAATCAATGTTAAATTTGTACATCTCCTAAACGGTTAACAAAAACTAAAGTTTTTCCAGAGAATATTGAAGAATATTGCATTTGTTATTATTTTTTCTGTGCCTTTCCCATTTTTGTTGCCCATTACTATACGGAACATCTAATGTCCTTGATGTGAAGTGAAATTCCCATGTTTGCTCCAGGTTTACTATTGGAATGCTTGCTGGTACATCTGGTAAATTATAAATTGTTTATAATTACAACATGGAACAAGTGGTAGTTGGGATATGACATGGTATTGATATAAGTGGTTTCATTGCAACATCATATCTACCGTATTAGAGTTACATCTCCTGAAAATGTAACTTCTTTTTCTGTGAAGGCTCAATAAGTGGAATATTGGCAGCACGCTAAGTATGTATGGGTACATTATGTGAATATAGTTTTGTTCTCCTCACCGTCTATTGGTACCTGAGGCAATGAGGTAGAACTCATATGTAATTGGGAGCCTTCTTAATCTGAAACTTGATCCATTACAGTTTGGTATTATTTTTTGATAATTGATAATATCTGGTAATATATTATAAATGATATCTGTTCGTGGCATCAGTTATTGAGTAGAAATCCGTGATGAGTCCTTTGAACTTAGGGGTAAAGCGTGTAGGTTTAAAAAAAAAAAATTATATGTATTGCTTGAGGTCATGAGGAATTGATGTTAAATGTATTTTTTGTTCATATTTTTTCGTTTTGGTTGTGGAATTTTTTGCAATATTTTTTGGATCTATTAATATTATTTAGCATTTTTTGGATCAGGTCTAGAGAAAGTCGAACAGCCTGACCAATCAGAGGCAGATTCCACTCACACACCCATTCATAAATTTATGAATGGGTGAGTGACTGCTGCCTCTCATCTGATTGGTCCCACTGAGCCAATCAGAGGCAGCAGTCACACACCCATTCATAAATTCATGAATGGGTGTGTGAGTGGAATCTGCCTCTGATTGGTCAGGCTGTGACCAATTAGAGGCAGCTCATTCAGCAGCCAGGGATTTTAAATCCCCGGCTGCTTAATACTACTCACAGCTGTTCAGAGCAGTTCAGGAGGACTGCCGCTGGCCGCGCTGAACTCCGTCTGCCGGGACCAGGTGAGTATATAGATATTTTTTTTTTTTTACACATTTCTGGATGAATTGCAGGGAAGGGCTTATATATTTAACCCCTTCCCGACAATTCATCCCGCGATCGCCGGCAGCCCATTGCTTTTAATGGAGCCGGCTGTATTGCCGGCTCCATTGAATTCAATGGGCTAACATTGTTCGGCCAGGACAAGGTGAGTGTATATGTATGTATATATATATATATATATATATATATATATATATATATATATAATTTTTTTTTTTTTTTTTTACACATTTCTGGATGAATTGCAGGGAAGGGCTTATATATTTAAGCCCTTCCCAACAATTCATCCCGCGCTCGCCGGCAGGCCATTGCTTTCAATGGAGCTCGCTGTATTGCCGGCTCCATTGAATTCAATGGTCAGTGCTCGTTTAATCGAGACGAGTACCGCGTGGTGCTCGTCTCGAGTAACGAGCATCTCGAGCACCCTAATACTCGAACGAGCATCAAGCTCGGACGAGTATGCTCGCTCATCTCTAATCAGGTCTCATTTTTGCTGACCTGGGTATCTAATACCTCTCCGTTCTCTTATTTTCTCACTATTTCTAATTAAGGAAAGCTAGGGAAAGGCTGGTAAGGTTCCACTGTGGTGTCGCCCTTTTCAGGGCGGTGACTCCACTTACTCATCTAGATACTATGGTTTGAGACATACTAGAGTGCAGTTTGTTTTTTATGTCATTTTATTACTAATACAATTTAAATTGTAATTGAAGGATACAGTACACCCTGAAAATATGCAGCAATGTAGGGCTATGTGATACTTACAAACTTGCTCATCATGTAGAATACGAAGCTGGGGTATGCAGACTAATTTAATGTCCCTGCCTAAAATTGTGGTTAATCTCATAATCTACTCAAGATGCCTGTTTCTGTAATAGCCGTTACTATTAGATAACATAAAATCAGTAGTATCAACTTTAATTTAATGAGATTATTATTTATTTGAGTAGTGACGTTTCGGAGGCAGCAGAATGAAACGTTTAGACCTCGTGGATCCTGTATAAAAGAGTGAGTATGAACGCACCATTGCTATTCTCTATACAAAGCATCACATAATTATTTTTCCGCATTACAAGCTTGGAGATACGGCGGAGGATATAGTATTAGGCAGAGAAGTATTGCTGATAGATTGATTTAATCTCATATAGCTATACAGCACAACTATTGTTAGCAATGTATTTTTAGGTACATTAAAGAACTCTTTCCACGTCAGGGTTTTTTTTAGCATTTTGGAAAAGAGCAATTACAAAATACATACTACAAAGAAGAGTGGAGGATATTAGAAGAGGGATGCAACAGTATGAGATTTTTTAGTTATTAAAAGGAATGTGTTATCAGGAAATGACCTAAAGCAAAAAAAAACAGGTTTTTATGAAAAACATTTCTGGTGGGGTTTTTTTTTTGTTTTTTCTTTCAGTTTTCCATGTCGCCATATTAAAAAAAGTTTTGCAATTTTTTACTCTGGCCACCGAGACTCATAACAGGCTGACACTTCTTTTTGTGAAGGTCACTTTTCACCAGTCATCTCATTATTAGATTTCAATTACAGGGAAAGGTTATTCTTCACATAAGCATTGTTTTGTCAGGGTCGAGGGGTCGCATA
Organism: Eleutherodactylus coqui; assembly: GCF_035609145.1. Taxonomy (NCBI): domain Eukaryota; kingdom Metazoa; phylum Chordata; class Amphibia; order Anura; family Eleutherodactylidae; genus Eleutherodactylus; species Eleutherodactylus coqui. The sequence goes on along the minus strand of NC_089844.1, from coordinate 57,872,730 downwards.
GAGAGATATATATGTGCTACAAGCAAATATTTATACATGGATGCATGAGAATGCTTGCGCTTTTAAAGTCATGACAAGTGTCGCATATTAAAACCAGCCACTATCAAGATAACACACACAGTAACCATGCTTTCTAAACCAAACATCTTTGGAGTAAAATGCACCAAATTTATGTAGGGACAAGCCAAAAATGCACCTATTAATGAATTTGGTACATCTATGGCTTGTCCATACATGAGAAATTGAAATGTTCACTTGTTATGAGCAGACATAGATTTGCACTATAAATTGTGGCAATTTCTTTCATGGGTGATGATAGTCAATCTGTTGGACCAATGGAGACCACCATGCCCTTCCAGGCAACTTTTCAAAAGTTCACAACACAAAAATGATATCAGATCGTTTAATACATTGTCCACATAGCGCCATATTATGCCTATATATAGCAGTTTCAAACTGTCCCAAGAGAGTCCAATATTTTGACAACATAAAGCCATACTTTAGCCACATAATATCGCCCCTTTGAAGGATTTGATTCTACATATCATCTTCTATTCCCTCTGCTTGTATCTTGACTGACAAAGACGCCTTGAACCTCGAAAATCATTTTCACTGCTGGCAATTTATACATAAAAGAAACATCAATATATATGATTTTGTGAGAGACCATCGATATTGGTAGGTTGCGCTGCACACCAGGCCTTCCTCTCCAGCGGATTTGTCTTCTTTCCTTACACTCACCTACCCTGGGTGAGGCAGGTCATTTCGATTTCTGTCTCTCACTTTCAAGAAGTTAAGGGGCCCAGCTCAATGTCCTATATATATAAACATATTTAGGCACCTTTTGGGTTTGCTCCAGCAATCTTTCTGGCTTCACTTAAAAGGGAACATGTCGCCTCCAAAAAGCGCCATTAACTAAGTTATTGTGCTGTTCGGGGAGGTAATGGGGAGCAGGAAGATAGATTTTTTATACTCACTTGCTTCCCTGTTCCTGTGCTGGCCACTGGTGAAGTCCACGCATGGTCTGAAAATCTGACTCTTTTCAGACCACTGTGAGCATGCACTTCCATACATATTCGACTTTCTGTCACACCCCCATAACTGAATTTATGGTGCTGTTCAGTGGTGACAGATTCCCTTTAAATAGAAATATATCGTATTGGTTGAATGTTATCCCTCTTGGCGGCAGTACAGTGGAAAATATATACAAAGCAAAGTTTGGTTGTGATTAGAGATGAGCGAACACGTTCGGCCCCGCCCCTTTTTCGCCCGAACACCGAACTTTGCGAACACTTCAGTGTTCGGGCGAAAAAGTTCGGGGGCCGCCGTGGCAGCGCGGGGGGGTGCGGCGGGGAGTGGGGGGGAGAGGGAGAGAGAGAGGGCTCCCCCCTGTTCCCCGCTACTGCCGCCCGCGCCGCCGCGCATCTCCCCGCCCCCCGGCGGCACCCGGACACTTACGCGCGAACACTGCAGTGTTCGGCGAAGCCGGTGTCCGGGTGCGGATGTGTCCGTAACGGACACGTTCGCTCATCTCTAGTTGTGATCAGTGGGATTGCACCAATGGAGGCAGACCATGCAGCAACTATGGGGCCAGTTGAGTAGAGGGTCTGGGGCCAAACGGCTCTGCCTCCCTATTGTGTTTATTGGGTCCCTGCTCCTAAAACTCTGGCCAGCAGTACAATTATCTGTCACACAGTGGGTGTGGTCTACTGTACTACTGTCCAATTTGACTTTGACCTACTCCTAAGGGAAGTTCATAGTGGTCCCATTCTTTTAACCCTTTAACCCCTTCAACAGGATTTGGTTGTAGTATTAGTGCAGTGGCAGCTGACATGAACAGGTTAGAGGCACTATTGCATGATTTCAGAGGGCCAAGCAGAGACATAGTTGATACACAGGGCCAGGTCATTATAGGTGCAGTTTTAGCTTAAACAGAGACAAGGCAGAAGGTTATGGCAGATCAGATGGCAAACTGGTAAAAGTGTTCAAATAACAATCTGAGGTCAGAACAGAAGAAGAAAGGAAAGCTGGGTGATCAGGCATGGGTCACAACCAGGAATCAGACAGAAATAAATTATGTGTTTGCAGGGACAAATTTAACCGACTACTCAGGCACCCTTCATTGGGAGATTGCCTTAAACAACCAGAAAGATGTTTGGATTGGTTGGGGATGGGAAAGCTGGATGTACGAGCTGGCCCTTTAAGAGACAGGTCGGCCATGCATGCATACTTAACAGTAGAACCTAGCCCTAACAGCACAAGCGAGAGTGTGACATCTGCCACTGATTGTGACTGATTGGTGAGGAGAATTAGATGAGACCCTGACAGCCAGTCAGCAGCCATTACACAATCATCTTTAGTTATCCACAGAAACAGGATTGCCTGATGCTGCATGCTCTTGTACAGCCCGACTACACTGTAGTCTCTGGCACCTACTGCAGTCCTGTGTCTGAGTTGTAAAGAGAAGATAGTTGTACTGTCGAGCAGAGTTTTGTGAGCACACAGGGGACATTATTATTAGTTGGAGCACAGATAGGATATTATTATTAATTGGGACACAGAGTGGACACTATTACTTATTGGGGCAGAAGGGGGGCATTATTACTAAGTAGGTCACAGAGGCAGCACTGTTACTAAATGGGGTGGGGTCACAAAGGGGGTACTATTACTAATTGGGGCATAAAGGGAGCATTATTACTAAGTGGGGCCACAGAAGAAACACTTTTACTAAGTGGTGTGGAGCCACAAAAGAGTCTCTTTTACTGTGGGGCCACAGAGGGGACACTGTTAGTTTGTAAGGCCACAGGGGAAGTAATAGTTAGAGATGAGCGAGCATACTCGTCCGAGCTTGATACTCGTTCGAGTATTAGGGTGTTCGAGATGCTCGTTACTCGTAACGAGTACCACGTGATGTTCGAGTTACTTTCACTTTCTTCCCTGAGAAATTTGCGCGCTTTTCTGGCCAATAGAAAGACAGGGAAGGCATTACTACTTCCCCCTGCAACGTTCAAGCCCTATACCACCCCCCTGCAGTCAGTGGCTGGCGAGATTAGGTGTCACCCGAGTATTGAAATCTGCCCCTCCCGCGGCTCGCCACAGATACATTCTGAGATTAGTTCAGGGAAAGTGGTATCGTGTTGGAGCTGCTATAGGGAGAGTGTTAGGAGTATTTTAGGTTTCAAGAACCCCAACGGTCCTTCTTAAGGCCATAAATCTTCTCTATATGCGCTCAATGGGGCCGGCGGCAGCAGCACCGACCCCATTGAGAACATATAGAAGACAAATCCTTCTTCTCTGCCACAGCTGTAACAGTTGTGGCAGAGAAGAACGATGTTTGCCCATTGAATTCAATGGAGCCAGCAATACAGCAGGTTCCACTGAAAGCAATGGGCTGCCGGCGATCGCAGGATGAATTGTCGGGAAGGGGTTAAATATATAACCCCTTCCCTGCAATTCATCCAGAAATGTGTTGCAATAAAAATATATACCGGCGTATAAGGCGACGGGGCGTATAAGACGACCCCCCCAACTGTCACCTTATACGCCGGCAATACAGTGGAGCAAAGAATAAAAATCATTACTTACTTCTTCTGACGTTCTGCGGCGCTCCTGCAGGCTGTCACTCCCTCCTGGTGTTCTGCGGTGCTCCTGCAGGCTGTTGCTCCCTCCTGGTTCCCGGCAGAGCATTGATTTCTCTACGGAGGGCTTTAAATCCCCGCCTCCAGAAACACACGTGCCTTCAGCCAATCACAGCCAATAACAATGATGTCATTGAATGGCTGTGATTGGCTGTGTTTCTGGAGGCGGGGATTTCAAGCCCTGCGTCCAGAAAGCAATACTCTGCCGTGGACCAGGAGGGAGCAACAGCCTGCAGGAGCACCGCAGAACGTCAGAAGAAGTAAGTAATGATTTTTATTCTTTGCTCCACTGTATTGCCGGCGTATAAGGTGACAGTTGGGGGGTCGTCTTATACGCCCCGTCGCCTTATACGCCGGTATATATTTTTATTGTAACACATTTCTGGATGAATTGCAGGGAAGGGGTTATATATTTAACCCCTTCCCGACAATTCATCCTGCGATCGCCGGCAGCCCATTGCTTTCAGTGGAACCTGCTGTATTGCTGGCTCCATTGAATTCAATGGGCAAACATCGTTCTTCTCTGCCACAGCTGTTACAGCTATGGCAGAGGAGAACGATCTTCACGCTGACAGTGCGGGGGGGGCCCCACTCTTGCCGCTATTGTGGCTTAATAGTGGGACCTGGGAACTTGAGATGCAGCCCACCATGTAGCCCCTCGCCTGCCCTATCCGTTGCTGTGTCGTTCCCATCACTTTGTAGAATTGCCCAGATTTTCACAAACGAAAACCTTAGCGAGCATCGGCAATATACAAAAATGCTCGGGTCGCCCATTGACTTCAATGGGGTTCGTTACTCGAAACGAACCCTCGAGCATTGCGAAAATTTCGTCCCGAGTAACGAGCACCCGAGCATTTTGGTGCTCGCTCATCTCTAGTAATAGTACAATGGAGGTGTCCTAAGAGGTTCAGTGGGAGTAGTTGCAGGATGGGAAATTTGGGTGCAGAAATGAATTGTAGCTGAATAAGTTGTCATGGTGGTCTGGACCCATATAGAGAAATAAATGCCAATCAGTGATGATGTCTCCTGTGATCACTGGAGGTAACTGCACTGTAATCACCATCACTGTGTAGAACTGGTATCTGACCATTATTGGGACATCAAAATAGTTAGAGGTACATTATTCATGGTATCTGAGCATGCGGTGATATTATATGTTATCTTATAAAATATATTAATGGGCCGTGGCCTGGAGAGAGGTGCCCAATTCTGAATTTTGTTATGGGACCCGATGAGTTCTGTGTACACCCTGGCTGTGAAGATATCTCCATCTAAATAACAAGCTATACTATCATACTGTGTAGGCTAAGAAAAGCTTCTCTTGAATTATGATCATGGGCTAGCAAAACACAAATGAATTTATTCAGTAATCCTCTTTTCAGTCCATTGGGTTCCATAGCATCAGAGCACCTCCAATATTGACCTGATTTACTACGTTATATTTCACCATTCATTTTAGTCAGTATGGGTCTGTTCTTTCAAGATACTATTTCTCCTGGGGCTTCCACTGTTTTGAAAATGCCAATTAGGTAACAAGGCATCCAGCATAAAACCCTCAGTAATGATTGTGAAATGTATGGTTTAATGACACTGTACTATTTTTTACATGCTTTTTGAGTATATTACAAGGGAACGCTTTTTCACCTAATAGCCCTGAAAGCTACTTTAACAAGAATTGTTGGAAGCTGGCTGCTCTATATTAAAGGCATGAAAAAGTCTTATGCTGACAGGCCAATAATCACAGCACATAATGCAGGATTCACACAGACTTTAAACAGTAAGCCTGTGAATGCTAGAACTGTTACAATATCATTATTGGCACACACACAAGTGCCAGCAACAGTAGAGTTTAACAATGTCAGCTTTCAGAGAATGTCAGATATGTTGAGACGTACATAGAAAAGAAACGGCTGCTGGGGTGTCAATATTGGTGGCTGTCGTGGTTTTAACTCTTAAATGTCAGAAGGCATAGGAATATATTGGGTGTACTTACCCAAGCTTACGACCATGAAGACTACTATAAGGAATGCAGTGGCTGCATTCACACCTTGGCATTGTAGGTAGAAGGAACACAAACGGTCATTCTACCCCCTATGAGCAGACCAGTACGAACAATAAAAGCATAATAGTTAAGGTAGTAGAACCTGTGACAAATGTTTCTTCAGGAGGGGTAACATCTCTCCTTAGGGAGAGCACCAAGAAGGTGAGTGAGTAGACTTATAAGGCCATCCATGCTCCTCTGGGTAATATGCAAATAAGGAAGATGGAACAATATCTCTGCAGTGCCACCTATTGATGGCAGAATTCCTTCAAATCAATGCTTGACCCTTTATACTGGTCTGTAGAGCAATGACTGGCAAATGTTTTCCTTCTGCTCAATTCTACCAATTAGTTAGTAACTACCCCTAACTTATAACAATCCCAGGCACCTTCTAAAATTTTATATTTATATGTCTTATTCAACTGTAAAATGAATGTTCTTGTTGCTTATGAAAATACATTCTTATTAAATAAAATTTAGTTTAGCAAGTTTAGATTTCAAGTTTCACAGTTCCAGGCTGCATGGAAGCTACAGTCACAGAGGTCAATGCACATATAGCACTGATCCTCAGCAATCAGCTGATCACTCGGCCTGTTGTCCTTGAAGTCGTGATGGACGTCATCATCGGGGTCAGAGCAGGAAGTCTAATAGGCAGCTTTGTTCCCAAAGATGCCTAGCACATTTCCTGCTCCGCATTGGGGTCGGAGGCAAAAGTGTAATAGGCAGCTTTGTTCCTATTGATTTCAATGGGAGCAAAGCTGCCTATTAGACTTTGGCTCTGATCCCAATGATGACGTCTAGCTTTGCTGTACTGACAGCAGGCCAAGTGATCAGCTGATCGCCAGGACAGCCAAGCGGTAGATGCCCACCAATCAACTATTCATAGCCTATCCTGAGGATAGGTCCTCAATAGTGTCTTCCTAGAAATCCACCTTTGCTGTTGATGACCTATTTTCAGGATAATTCATCAATACTTGATTTTCAGGGTCCAATGCTTGCTATCCCCACCGATCAGCTGTGGACAAAGCGGGAAGCAGACTGCTCTGTCCACATTGCAGTGGCCCAGGTTGGTAATATATATATATATATATATAATGTTTTTTATTGTTCATATATATATTAGATATTCTCTAATGCATCATTACAGCCCATGGGTGCAAAAGTGTTCAATTTATATATCCAAAATATCTGTCCCCTCTTCAGTTCTGAATCTATTCTTCATGTTCGTGGGTATCTGTTCCAATGCTATTACTAGAAATGTGTTAAAGTCACAATTATGTTTGAGTGCTGTCTAGACACACTATGTTTTAAAAACCCATGTGTGACGTTAAGTCTACGTTTATTTATTCCACATCTAAGTAGGTCCTTCGTACTGGAGGCAACACAAGCATTGCAGCATATAAATAACAAAATTAGAGGAACAGTTTATGGAAGATTTTATCTGGTAATTTCCATTGGTCATGTAGCTCGTACAATTGGTGGTTTTGTTAGTAATATTTGAGCAGCATTTCGTATTGCACCTATAACAGCCCTCTATGTTCAGAAATAAATACTGGACATCTGTCTGACAGTTTTTTGGCTGTGTCAGCTTACTTGGAGGAAGACAAGTTTTTAAAGATCTGGGTCTTCTGAATATGATGCATGGTTCTGGTAGAATTATTTTTCTCAACTATGGGTCTTGTAAAAAGGACTGGCCAATACTTTTTAAAATGTTGCTGATGGCTGGATGTAAAGAGTTATAAATTGTAATAAAGTAGAGACCAGATATCTGTGAGTCCTCGACGTTCCTTCTTTTTTTCTGGAGGGCATCTGTTTGGGATCCACTTTTTGCTCCGTTGAATGTGGATTGAACCAGATGATGTGGATATTCTTTCTGTTTGAGTCTTTTTTAATGATATTGCTCTGGGACACAAAGCCCTCTGTTTTTGTACAATTACACCAAAGTCTTTTAACTACCCATATGGTATATTTGTCTTCCATTTCTTGAAGTGGGCACTTTTGTAAATTAGTAAATTATTGATGATTTTAAAAAGTTATTGAAATAAGTTAAAACATATAAAAGGTTTTTAATATCATTCCGCTACTTATGGTTTGACTGGATGCAATTTTTCTCGAATTTGCCAGTTTACAGATTTGAAAAACGTGGTGCAAATCCTGTACCCACTGCGGTCCCCATTATCTGTTTAAAAAGCTTACCATTAAAAGAAAAATAATTGTTTTCTAAAATGAAATTAATGCCATCTAAAATAAATTAATTTTCTGTTTGGTTGGTATACTAAAATCAGGGTTTAAAACAGAAGCAATCACATTCAATCCTTTTTCATATGAGTTGTTAGACTATAGCAAAGTGATATCTAGTGTAGCCCAAATATATGAGGGCTGGCATCTGATATCTGTTAAAAACGGGTGTTTTTCCATGCTTAGGCCAGCGTCTACTTGACCGTTCACACAATCGGGAGCAAGGGAAAAAATATGTCGCACCCTGGAAAAAAAACCCTCGCTCTGCCAAAATCCTTGGGATGCCTTCCAATGCCTATATAGTGGCACCTGTAAGCATCAGATAGACGTGTATATCGGTTTGCCATAAAAACATCGCCGTTTATGCGCTCCTGTGAATGAAGCCTCAGGGTAAGGGAAAATAGTGGTAATGATGTCACATTGCACAGATGATGCATAGAGTGATGATGGTTACAGTCTATTACTATACAGGTATAATACGCAGAGTGATGTTATAAATTAGGAATAGCAAAACACAACATCACAGTGATGTCACAGCACAAAAATATTATAAACACAACATCACAGTAAAATTATCATGCACACAGTGATGTCATAAACTGGGAATAATAAATGTGGTGATGTCACAGCTGATGCATATTGACCACACTGAAGATAAAGCACAGATATAATTAAAGGGGTTGTCTTGCGCCGAAACGTTTTTTTTTTTTTTTCAATAGGCCCCTCGTTCGGCGCGAGACAAAGCCAAGGGATGGGCTAAAAAAAAATATATATATATTACTTACCCGAATCCCCGCTCTGCGACGACTTCTTTCTTCCTTCTCCAAGATGGCCGCCGGGATCTTCACCCACGATGCACCGCGGGTCTTCTCCCATGGTGCACCGTGGGCTCTGTGCGGTCCATTGCCGATTCCAGCTTCCTGATTGGCTGGAATCGGCACACGTGATGGGGTGGAGCTACGATGACGACGCGGGACCAGCTCTCCGGCACTAGCGGCCCCATTCACCAGGCAGAAGACCGGACTGCGCAAGCGCGTCTAAAAACGCCAGAAGACCGCGAATTTAGACGGATCCATGGCGACGGGGACGCTAGCAATGGAGCAGGTAAGTGAATAACTTCTGTATGGCTCATAATTAATGCACGATGTATATTACAAAGTGCATTAATATGGCCATACAGAAGTGTATGACCCCACTAGCTGCCGCGAGACAACCCCTTTAACACTACATGATAATGCTAGGATAATACGCACAGTGATGTCATGGGACACGGATTTGAAACTAAATTCCCCCAAAAATTAAGGGAGGTGGGGACTTATGAAATGATTTAAAATAAAAACTGCTTTGTTGCCCAGAGCAACCAATCGCAGATCAGCTATCACTTTTCAAAAGCACAGTATAATCAAAGCTGAGCTGTGATTGGTTGTTAAGGGCAACAGAGACAGTTTTCATTTTAGACAGTTTTATAAATCTCCCCTTAAATGTGCAAGTGTATGTATACCATGGCTGTGACAATACAGTACAAAAAAACAACACATGGCAACAGCACTCATAAATATTTAATATCTGAATAAGATTGCAAAACTCTAATATATACTAACCACATAAAAAAGGGGATGTGGCGGATGGGCCCACATGTTTTGATCAAAATATGCACTGAGAACCTTCCATTTTTATGTTACTATATATATAACAGTTACATCATTTTATTCAGATATTAAATATATATGAGTGCTCTTGCCACATGTTTTTCTTGTACTGTATAGTTGCAGCTATGGCTTACCTGCACTGGCACTTATAATTTATTTGTTAAAGGTGCTGTGTTTTCATTGCATTTGCATTCGTGGTGGAGGAGCAGTCTCCACTTTCGTTGTACACACCCTTCACCCATCGTACCCAAGCCTTTTAATTAGATTATACAACCTGGTATCTTACTTTCCCTGAATTCATTTGCAAGCTTATGCCCAAAGAGAGGTGTCTGTTAAAGTTAGACAACCCATTTTCCTCAAGTCTGACTGTAGTTTAGGTAGCATGAACCAGGTGACAGGTTCCCTTCACCCGGTTCATGCTGCCTAAACTAAAGTCAGAATGAACCCGAGACAAAATATGCACAGTGCTCCCATGTATGGCCGCCTGCAGACGAGTGGGTCGGATCCGGCGGCGAGAATTCTCGCCGTGAGACCCGACCCGAGCGCCTGCAGAGACGAGCGCGTACTCACCCTCACCCGCCGGCCCCGGCTCTTTCATGTGCCGGCTGCCGGGCAGCCGGCGCATGCGCAGACCAGAGCCGGCGGCCGGGTGAGCGACGTTTCTGTGCGAGGCTCTGCGAGCCCCACATAAAAATAGGATATGCCGCGGTTTGTTTGCCGCGCGAGATTTCGCAGGCTTTGAGCGGCGGAAATCGCGCGGGAAATCCGCCCGTGTGCAGGCGGCCTAAGTGTTATTCTGAAATGCTTTCAAATAAACACACTTGAAGATTGCCTGTTTGACTTGGGAATGGAGCTCTCAAGTCAAAGAAGTGGGTTGCAGCAGATTCTGCCCACCCGCAGCATTTTAACTTATAGCTCTCCCTCTGCTTGTGTATAGGAAAAGAGTTGTCAGTCAACATGCTGCGGACAGGGAGAACCTGGTTATACTTTGACTCAAAAGCTCTATTCCTGAGTCAAACAGGCACCTTTAAGCTCATGTCCACAGGTGGGTCGGATTCCGCATGCGGGAGCCCGCAGCAGAATCCAACCATGCCAACGGCTGGCGACCCTGCTTACCTGTCCGCGTCCTCTTTCTTCTGTACTGCGGATGTGTGCAGAGGTTCCGGCCGACACACATGCGCAGTACAGATTTTTTTTTAGCTGCTCTTCCCGTGGAATGGTTTCATTCTCATTTGCAATGTTTTTGCTCTAACCTTGCATCGCAAAGAAGAATCTGCAATATCGCCGATTTTTTTCAATGGGGCCAGCGGCAGCAGCACTAGCCCCATTGAAAACATAGGGAGTACATTGCACTCTCCTGACACAGCTGTGACAGCTATGGCAGGGGATTCCTTCATCCCCGTGGGTACCGTGAGGATGAAGGAATGCCCTGTCACAGCTGTCACAACTGTGGCAGAGATCTCCGATGCTATCCCAGTGCTTTCAATGGGGCCGACGCTGCTGCTGCCCCATTGAAAGCAATGGAATGAAGACTACCACCATGGCAATGATTTTTGGGGAAGGGCTTGAAATATAAGCCTTTTACTGAAAATCTTGGCTAGCTGTAACAAAAAAGTTAAAAAAAAACATTAACTCACCTATAGGAGCCGTCTGGCTCTTCTCTCCAGCCTGGCAGTCTTCTCCTCTCTTTTGGTGGCCACTCAACCAGTCAGAGGCAGCACTCAGCAATCATTCAATGCCGGCTGGGTGCTGCCTCTGATTGGCCACAGCGCTCAGCCGATCAGAGGCAGCACTTTCTGGAATTTTTCATTATGTTTTTTCACAGCTAGCCATGATTTTTAGGAAAGGGCTCATATTTCAAGCCCTTCCCTGAAAATCATTGCCATGGTGGTAGCCTTCATTTTATTGCTTTCAATGAGGCTGCAAAAGTGCCGCCCCCATCGAAAGCAATGGGATAGCATTGCAAACTTCTGTCCCAGCTGTGACAGGGCAGTCCTTCATCCCCGCAGTCCCCAAAGGGGATGAAAGAATCCTCTGCGATAGCTGTCACAGCTGTGTCAGGGGAGCACAATGTACTTTGTATGTTTTCAATAGGGCTAGCGCTGCTGCTGGGTCCATTGAAAACAGTGGGCGATATCACAGATTCTTCTTTGAGATGCGAGATTACAGTGAAAACATTGCAAATGAGAATGAAACCATTAAAAATCATTTGTTTTATTATCATGCATTTTCACTCACTCTCGCGGTGCAGGAAGTCGTATCGCCAGTGGGTGTTCACGCTTAGAGTTGCGATGCACACAGTGATAATAATTATGGTGCTTTTGCAGTACAGGCATACATAATGCAATGATATCACAGCACAGGAGTAATAATTATGTTAATACGTTTAGAAAAATAATGCACACAATTATGTCATGCTGCAGGGAGAAAAACATTCATATCATAGTACAGAGAACAAACATGGTAAAATGACTGTAGGGCCCTAGCACCTTGCTGTGATTGCTACCTCTTAATAACCTTCTGTTCATGCCACACAAAATGAGTAGAATCTTCTAAATTATGGGTTTTAAATCTTTGTCTTCTTTATTAAAGTGTTGCATTCATCAGACAAATTTCCCCTCAAGGATCCTAGATCATGCCATTGTTTTCAGATAGTTGCCAATAGTAACACTCTCTAGTAGTCCCAATTAGTTCAGGATTAACATGACTAGATTCTGTTTACCCATTGTATGCCATCATTACAGTGTTGCAGAATCAAGCATGCAACCCTATATGGTTGTGATTGTATAAGGTATGCATTAGAGTCTTGAGTCTCAGAAAATCATAGCATATGCACAGAACAAAGCCTGGAAAATGTAGTTTTCTACTTAAAAATGGGAGTCATGTGTCATGCTCTGTGGAACCAACCATCTTCCAATCAACCTCCTGAAAAAGATAACATAGTATTGTGGAGGTTTACAAAACCTGCTAGATGGCAGGAAAACTGCTTTAGGGTATCTCACAGGTAGTGGAAAATGGTGCAAATTTTTCAAAAACAAAAAAAAAAGACTTGTTTTTCTGCAAAGAGTTGGCCAACTGAACAAGGCAAAGCCAAATTCCGCATGTAGGTTCCCAGGGAAGAATTCAGCTGTGACTTCGGCCAGCAACCCTGCGTACTTGCTTTTTCTGTACTGCGGATGACCGCGGACACTCGCCGTCTGTCATTAGCAGTACAGATTATTTTTTTTAATATTTGTTATTAATGAAGGTTGTCCACTTGGAGTCTGCAGCAGAATAGAGTAGCATGCTGTGATTTTTCCTATGCTCGCAGAATACGCAATTTGCTGTGAATCCTTCATGCGGATGCCGACCACAAATTTAGCAGTAGAAATTGGCTCATGTGAAGCCGGCCTTAGGTTTGGATACAGCTTTAATGAGAGTAAGATAAGATGGAAGATTTAAGAATTTATTCAAATTAAGTGATAAATGAGAATAGGTATGAATAATTCTCCTTCTTTTGTAAACTATTTATATACAAAAGGATAAAGGTTACAACTTATGTCACATCATCACCTATATACAATAGATAAAGATGACACTTTACATCGCATCACTGGGAGGCAGCATCTTCTGACTTGTATAACAGCAGCCGGGAAGATCATTTTTAATGGTGCCAAGACACCAAAACCTTCTCCAGGAGTTCGGACCAACAGGTAGCGTGTCCCCCACCTGTCGTGAAAAGCTTTTGTCTCAGCTATGGAAAGTAAAACTTTCATACTATCTTAGCACAAATGCTTATGCATTCATTTCTTAATCCTTGAGACAGAAACTATGCCAGTTTATTCTGTCATGAGGCAGAAAGCAAAGTATGCTAAATAAAGAAAAAAAGGACATAATTACCAGCTCCACCACCTCCTTGCCTAGCACTGGAGCACCAATGCCCATCGCTCAAAACCCGTAAGAAGTTGGTTGGAGTCTATGTGCCATATATACACGCTACAGCAGTGATACTTCTATGGCCACTGCAACAAGTGATTGTCTAAACAGTCATGTGCACAATGTATGGCATGTAACCACCAATTGGCTTCCTTCAGGGTCCAAGTGGCAGGCATCGGGGCTCCAGTGATGTTTGGTGAGCCACAGGAGCAGCTGAGTATGTCTTTATTTTGCATACTTTTAAGTCTGTGAAATTTTCAGAGAGCCTCTTTTTATATTAACTCTAGATTTTAGATTGGGTGCACACTAGCATTTGTACATTTTATTTGTATTTCGTCCTCCACCATTTTGAATCAGTACAGTATGTACGAGTTCATAATGCAGTTGCTGTTGAAGTATATTATGAAACTTATCGGCTTGAATGGAGGGGAACCCCATTTATTATCCATAGTAAAGAGTCACTGGAATGAGTGACCTTTCCCACTCTCAGAGCATGTTCATTTGTGCATGGTAAACAAAGATGTGTACATGTGTTTCATCGACTACAGCAAAGAATTTGATTGTGTCGAGAATGACAAGCTTTGAAAGTGTCTAAAGCAAATGGGGGTCCCAGAATGTATTGAGTAGCTAATAAGGTGGCTTTACAACAACCAGGAAGCAACAGTCAGGACAGCTTATGGAAACATGAATTGGTTCAGAATCGAGAAAATCGTACGGCAAGGCTGCGTTCCATCACCAGTCATTTTTAATCTATATGCAGAAATCACCACAAAGCGATGCAATCTGGACGAAAGAGAAATCAGAGTCAAAATTGATGGAAGAAATGTCAACAACCTTTGATATGCAGATGACACCACCCTACTTGTGGAAAGTGAAAGGCACCTGGAATACCTTATCCGGTGAGTGCAAAAGGAAAGCATGGGACTATACCTCAACAGCAAGAAAATGAAAGTAGGCAACGGTACATTAAACATAAAAATTAGCAACGAAGAAGTTGAGACGGTCCAAGATTTCATCTTCCTTGGATCCAAAATCGATTGCAACGGGCAATCTGGACCCGAGATCAAGAGACGGATTACACTTGGTAGGAATGCAATGCAAGGAATGGAAAAGATCTGGAAAAGCAAGGATATTAGCATTGCAACAGAAACCAGACTTGCCAATGCAATCGTCTTTCCCATAATGGCGTATGGTTGGAAAGTTGGATGCTCAGGAAAACAGACAGAAGGAAAATTGATACGTTTGAACTATGGTGCTGGAGGAGAATGCTACAGATACCTTGGACTGCTATGACAACGAACAAGGTAGTGTTAGATCGCGTCAGACCGAAGATATCACTAGAGGGCAAAGTCATCAAACAGCGGCACTCTTGTTTTGGACACGTGATGCGCGCTAACTCACTGGAAACAGTACTGATGCTTGGCAAGGTTAGTGGAAAGAGAAGATCAGCATGACAAAAAACAAGATGGCTAGATATAATCAAGGCCACCACTAACATGTCAATCGCCGAACTGAAAGAAGCCGTGAAAACAGGAATGCATGAAGAACAGTGATCCATAGAGTGACCGATGGTCGGATGCGACCTAATGGATAATCATCATCAAACAAAGATGCACCAATTGAAATGGCTAATTTAGTCTAAACATGTGTTCTTTTTCCAGCAGAATTACGCAGCATATCACGCATTTCTTGCCTATTGCGTGTGCATTTGTGCACCCCCTCATTGACTTCCATGGGGACCATTGATGCGCAGAAAAGTAGAGTAGGCTGCATTTTTTTGTGTGCAGACGAAATGTGTGCGCAAAATACATTAATGTGAATTAACCCATTGAAATTGATTGGTTCTATTCTCTGCGTATTTCGCAGGTAAATATTTCGCACACAAATACACCCTTGTGAAGGCAGTCTTAGAGACCCCATGAAAATTCAGATTGTACAAGTGAACTAACAAGTATATAGGGGGGAATATATTTTGAAATTACCTTTTACCTAAATTCCACTGTCTGCTGAACTTCTGTGAGGTTTCCTGAATAAAAGAGGTGAATAATTATCTTTCTCATCAAAGTAAACATCTACCTAAACAAGCAGTAAGAAATTAGGCAAATGCTATAGCTGTAAATGCGCGGGACCCACTTGCTGCTTAAAAGATGTCGTTTATTTTGATATATTCCTTTTTATAAACTTTATTTGCTGCTATTGTTTACAGGTGACATATTTTCTCCTCTGACTCCTCACAGTAGGATTCAATTTTATTCCAGCCACACCGAGCCACTATAATATTGCTGTAACTAGCATAGGATGTGTCAGGAAGATAGAAGGACCGCTGCAGACTAATACACATTAAAGCTCTCTTTCATTGTACAGTCTGGGCCCACAGGTCTCCATCATAGAGGCACATTTGCAGGGTGATTTAGAGGAATGCATAGAACTGAGGTAATGCTGTAAAGTGAACAGTGTGAGTGATGCTGTTTTGCTTTGATGTGGTTTGCTGTCCTGAATAAACATGTTGTCTGCTCATGGAGCATGTAGCATGTAAAGATGTCAATTAAACAGATCTATGTACGCAATTAAACATCAATCTACTTAACTGGAGCATTAAATCTTAAACCTATGGCCAAATATAGTGAGGAGAATAGAACAAGAATAGACAAAAGGGACATTTAACGCAGCAGATTTTTTTCAGCGAGTAAAAGTTTTAAAGAAGTTTAATGCATGCGAGATGGAGAACCACTGGGTATTATTGTATCTTGACGCCACCAGGAATTCCTGGTGGAGCCAAGATTGACAGGGGGTGAAGCCCCCTCTACCTGATTGGTTGCAGACCTTGTCTGGCTGCAGGTCCTGCAAGGGCACTAAGGATTTATAGAAAAGGCATACAGCGGCTGGCACTGCAGCTGCACAGCCCCAACTGCAAGTGGCTTCCCCAGCGGTGCCCCAAAAGGCAGAATCCCCCCCTTAGTGTAGAAGCGCAGCGCGGGCTTGGTAGCAGGGAGGCAAAAGTGACCTGTATCTGGTTTCCCAGCGGCGGCCCACAAGTGTGTCCCCCTCCCCCCACCCCCACCTTCATGGGCAAAGTGCCGTCCTGCGGACGGCAGCATCATTGGAAGCAGTGAGCGTGGGAACGGCCATCAGGGAGCAGAGAGGCAGTCGTCAGCACGGAGCTGACAGGTGGCTGCTGGGACGCAGCAGAGAGGCGGTGGCCAGGACGGAGACGTGAGGTGGCGGATGGGCGGGACGCATGGCTGAAATGCTAGGTGGGATGCAGCACACACGCTGCAGTGTCTGGATAGATTTGTGCCTGCACTGGAGAGTTAGGCTGAGGGTTACTTTGCTTATTTGGCTTAGTTCATTACATGTAAATGCTGCCATGTTACAGCGGTAACATGGCAGCATTTACTGCGACTACACTAAAAGCCTAAGAAGACAACTAACCCTCACCCTAAGCCTGCAGGGCAGGCACAAATCTATCTACAGGCTGCTAGGACCTTCCTGCCTTGACCCTATCGGGAGCTAGGGGTGTGAGAAGGGCGTTCCTCCTGTCAAACCCCTAGCTTCCGGTGGCATCAAGATACAATAATACCGAGCCGCTGTATAATGTATGCTAGCAAAAAACAAACTGTGGATTGCAGAAGCACTAAATTCTGACATTTATGCTTTAACTTCTTAAGGGTGTGGCCCTTTCTGTCATGTTCAGGTTTTCCTCATCACTTTTCCATTTACATAGCTACATGAGGGTTTGTTTTTTGGTAATATACCACATACTTTGTGGAGTGAAATGGAAAAAAAAAACCTCAATTCCGCCATCTTTTTTCTATAGGAAAAATGACATGATATTTCTACAAATACAAACATACCAAATTTATATAGTTTTTCTCGTGCTGTACTACTATTAAAAAATATATTATTTTCTGCTGCCATCTTCTGAGAGCCATAACATTTTTTATTTTTCTGTTAGTATGGTTGTGTGAGGGCTAATTCTCTTGCCTATGTCCTGTAGTTTCTATTGGCACTATTTTGTAGTTCATGTGACTTTTTGAGTACTTTTTATTACATTTTTTTCTTGGAGATGGCATGACCAAAAGAGCACAATTCTAGCGTTGTTTATTTTTTTTTTCTGACGACGTTCATCGTGCAGGATAAATCTATTGCTTTGATAGACCAGACTTTAATGGATGCAGCGATACCAAATGTGCTTTTAATTTTTTTTATTATTAATATGGGAAAAGGTTAAACTTTTACTTGCTGTATTGGAGCCACCATCATTGTGATCTGTATGTAAGTGACATCTACGACATGTTTAACTATCTTGTGTAGAGGACGCTGCTCCTACAGGGTATTTGAGGTCGGGCATATGGCCATAAAGAGCAGTTATGTAGTGGTTATGCTGCATTGAAGATTACTTGTAGTTGTAAAAGACCAACTGCCTGACTGCTGCCATGGAGGCAGAGATAAGACAGAGATGTGTATGTGGAAAGTGGATTTTAAGTGAAAGTATATTTTGAGTCACAGCACAGATATAGAGTACTGTTGCTTTAAGAAAGTTTGCCCTAAAGGTGTTCCACAACATCAAAATATCACAAACCCTCCTAAGGAGCGCAATAATAGTCATGCTAATAGTGTTCAGTAAAGTTTATTTTTTTTAAAAGTGCCATCTCTGCCACAGTCTGTGCTGTCCTGGACCCATGTCGTACCACCACCTGTGACACATGTGTGAGAGCCATACATGGCGGGTGTTGGCTGTCACAGCTGTTAACCATTTAGATGGCGCTGTCAATTCTGAGAGAGAATTCAGCTTCCAGGGGGGCTTAAGGGAGAGAAACACTGAACAGGAGGCATGCAGCAGTAATACAGATGAAAGGTCATGGCATGAAAAACTTTTTAGGACCGTTCTGACCTCACCATGATGTGACCAGATGCTCAGGAAGAATCAAAGATTCAGAGTCTGGCAGCTGGGAGATAGGTAAAAGATCAGTAAACTAGTACAAATATATTAGTCATTGGTAAAATCTAAAGGTCTACTGTATGTATGTAAAAGCAGAGCTGTGTGTGTATATGAACTGTGCGAATATGCATATGGTGTGTGTAGTATAACTATATGGAAGCGCTACCCTAGATTACCAAAGTTAGTGACATTGCCTCCTCCACTGTCATAGACAACCAGGATAGTTTTAATTGGTACCGGGTTTCCGCGAAAATAAGACCCTGAGACACAGGGTTTTATTTTCAGGGGGTGTTTTATACTCACCTAGCAGGCCCTTCCCGCTTCTCTCTGGTGCTCCTGCAGACTTCTATGCATTCCTCAGTGCAGATAGAGCATCGTTTGCTAGTAATAGAGTTTGAAAACCCCGCCTCCAGCAAGCGATTGCTCTGATTGGTTCTCAAACACCGCAGCTCAGTCAGTCAGAGCTGGTGCTCGATGAATTAATCACTGCCATTCAATGCGATGCTGTGATTGATTCATATGTTGATGTGAGAAACCCCTAAACCTGGGGTGCATCTTATAGGCCAAAATAAACTGTACCTTTCTGAACAAATTAGTACCTTGTTCTAAACTCATACTTCTTTTTTGACTTATCATTTGAGTATCATAGAAAAGGAATAACAGCATTTCAATGGGTCTTTTCAAGGTGAAATGAATCTCGCTCTCACCGACGTCTGACTCCCTCTTCTTATTTGGATTGTGAGTAATCTTGAGCGAAAGAAAACTTTCACACATCATGAATTGAATTCACACTTTCAGAGACTTTGGAATTTTCCACTAACACAACTATCTCCTCTATCGTTAAAGACAAAGTAGTTGGGAATTGGATCTAAATTTTCCGGATGTAATTGAAAAGAAGAAACTAAGATTCTGATACTTTGAAGCTATCACAGACTCGGCACATGGCATCACAAAACGAACAATAAGTACGCCTCGAATCGAAATACATGTGAGTTAAATCACTTAGTACAGCCTGCATTATACTGTAGTTAAAGGCTATGGACGTTAAACATTTTTTTTTAAATTGTCAAGACCTCGGGGCTCACTAATACGAGTGTATTTACTCTGTGTATTATGCATTTTTTTTTACATGCATAAAACGGAGCACGATAACCCCATGGACTTGTATTTGGGTATTCAAATCTGTGGTTTTTACACAAATATTTTAGATGCATGAAAAAAAATTGCACCATGTCCCATTTTAGTGCATAATACACCGATAATATAGTTGCTAACTGTTTAGTTACTCACGACCCTTGGCAACCCTAAAGGCGAGCTCCCTCTAGGTTTTTCGGATTTGCACTGCTTCTTTCAGCTGTGTGATATCCATGCCAGTATCAGCTCTGGCAGTATCAGCCATCGTGTCCTTTGGCGGCCAGGTCTTCTTTTGCCATGGATCTGTTCAAGCATTATAGTTTTTTCTAGCGACTCTGCTCGTGAGTCTGAGTTGGTCATCTTGGCCTCCAGTGATCTATCCGGTCTTATTCAGGGCTTCTTTGTTTGATTCTCACGTTGTCCAGGGCATACGCAGCAGATTTCGTCAGCACCAGAGCTCAAACGCATCAATCCCCCTTCTATCAGCTGTTTTTGGAGTCCAGCGTTCACATCCGTACATGGCTATGAGGAAAACGGTGGTTTGCACTATCCTGCATTTATTTGCTATACCGATATCCTTACTTTTCAATGTCATATAGTCATGTAATTTTTATGCAAAGATGCAGGCAATCAACTGAAGACACCTCTGGTGCCACTTTTCTTGGTGAAACAAATGAAATGATCAACTTGTATCATTGCCTTATCTTATATTAGGCATTAGGAGAACAGTTGGGTTTTCCCTGGAGACGTTAGGTCTATGGCCATAAGGGAAACTGTCACCAGCTTTTAGGCCAGTTAACCAACAGCAGCGCTACTATTGTGTAGTATCTACCATTCCCACATTGCTTTTGCCATTAATGCTGTTTAAAGGCATAACTGAGTAAATGGAAATAAATTCCTTGATCCTGCCCACAGATTGAAGAGTTCATCTACATCTGCGCGGGAGAAAAAAAAAACACATGGCGCAGTGTGAGACTTCAGAGCGCAGCGTAGATGATGTCTACTACTAGAGGGGAGGACCTGCGTGGAAAACAACCAGTGAGGAGAGATGGTCTGGCATGCCCACTGGACCGCTCGCCCTAATTTACATAAGGTGCTGGACATTTATAAACATCTATTAGGGTTCCTTCAGACAGGAATATATACAACCCATTGATATTAATTGGTCTGTTCTCATTTTCCTTTTATGTGTATGCTCTATTTTTGTCCGAATTTGCACACCAAGGGTCCCCACAGTAGTCTAAGGGAGGTGCTCCGCAAATGCAAATGTGAACATGCCCTGCGTGCCCAAAAATCCAATAAAATGCGCTGATGCATGCACAATTACATCCCGCTCATAGCACAAATACGTTGCTCTCAGGTGTGAGCAATTGCGCCTATGTCCGTGTGAAGAAGCCCTTAGTCAGGTATATGTTTTATCAGCAGTGATGGCAGAAGCAGTGTGGGATGATAGATACTACACAGTGGTAGTGCTGCTATTGGTTAACTGGCCAAAAAATTGGGGACAGGATTTTTTTTGCACTGGAGAAAACAGCTACATTACATGTGGTGTCACTATTTATGCTCAGAGCTGTTAGGGCCCAATGACTATGCCATGAAGGCAGGCTGTATTCTGTATAATATAAGATAGAAGCAGTAATAAACCATGACATGGGGAGGCCAGAATGATCTCCGCTGTAACCACCCCACCCAATAAAGACAGGCCCCTTATTTTTGGCTAAAGTGGCCACAGCAGCCAATTTATTTACAAACCGTACATAAAAACATAACTAAATATGAGGCGGAGTCCTTGGAGCCACAAAAATCTGGTGCAACCATATTAATAACTGAACCCTGCCCCCTGCCGGACCAACAGGCTCAGGGGCAACACAAGCCGTCCATGGGGTGGCTACCACTACTGTGAATTACAGCCGGAGGGAGTCTACCGCCACCCCTTCACCAGCCAAGTCACCTGCACCAGATACCATAAAATTACCACCAAGGAGGGAGTCTTAGCAGGTGAGACCGTGCCCACCCAACTCCCCCACTCACACACACACACACAATTTCCACCGACTCCAAGGACCCCCCACCCGCCAAGCCGCCATGACAAAAACAACCCCCAACTCAGCAAATCTCAGGCGGGCAGGCAGGACTCACTTGACTCTCCTCTAAAATGGCACTGACCTCAACTCCCCATCCCTAAATAACCCCCCCCGCCTTCTTCCATATTCACCAATCCCCACTATCACCTCCCATTTTCCAGAAACTTCCCCACTATTCCCTTAATATTAACCCTTCCCTCACTGAAAATACCCTGGGTATCCCCCCCCCCCTTCCACTTAAAGGGTGCCCTGTGTCCCCTCCGCTACAGCCCTATCCTTTTTTCTCTTCAGAGTGTTCTTTACTCAATTGCTGGAGTAGGCATTCGCATGAGTTTAATGACCAAGACCATGTGGTGTCCCTTTATGCCACTTGGTCTGTAACTGGTTAAAAACAGCAATGTCCCTATAAAGAACTATAGACTTTAAGCCAACTGAGAATTTGGAGTTGAACTTGTGAATTGTTAACAGCCCGCACTCCATTCAACAGTACAACTGTGCAAAGAAAACGTGGAGCAAAAAAATGCAGTGTTGAAAAGTACAAAGATGGTAGAGACTTTGTGCATTAGATCTACAGTATCTACAAAGTTTCGAAACTGTAATTGTTGCCAGAGATGACTGTACTAAATATTGACCCCCTAGAGGGTAATTAGTTATATTTTGAGTTATTTTCTCTTTAATGCCTTTCCACCGCCCCACGTAAATTAACAGGCTAATGCTACAGTCCCTGTCTTTGATGACACTATGCACTCTTGCATGCAGTGCCGATGGCAGGATTGGGCTGTCACTCTGATATAATATAACTGATATGATATAATCAGTTCCCTGCCACTAATCAGTTTCTTGAGGGAAAACATGACGCCATTATTGGCGTCACTGGGATTCCCTGTGGAGACATTGCTACTGGGCATGCAGAGAATATGCAGTCCTCATCTCTGCAAGTCCATATACAGATAACAGTGATTTAATGAGAACACTCCAGTTATCAGTTATCTGTATAGAGGGACAGCAGGGAACACAGACGCCATGTGTTTCTTGTTAGTCTGTGCCATAGTATGAAAAAGAAAGAAATGAGAAAATAAGTAACTCTACTAAATGGTAAAAGAATAAATATAATAAGTAAATAAAAATAATGAAACACCTCCAAAAAGCACATCTATACAAAACCACATGCACAAGTATAAGATCCTACCTGACATGAACACATTTTTGCTTGGCTGTTCGGTGCTCAGGCATTAATTTGTTCATGTTCTGCAGAATGTACTGTATGTTATACCAAATATACAATAATAACCCAGAGCCACTAAGGTTTACTTATCTGCCATTTGCGCCTTCAATGAAAACAAATCTGTATCTCGATGTCTTTATATACAAAGGTGCCTTCTAAGATTTGTTTGAGTCTCTAACCACTACTCTGATGCCTCCACCCTGTGCCGGTCACTGCACTGTTTGCCCATCCACTTTACAATATAATTTAAACTCATCACTCTCATCCATTAAGCTCTCCACAGTGCTGCCCCTTCCTACAGTTCTTCACTGTCTACCACCCTACCAATGTTCTCCCTTCTGCTAAGGTACTCAAACTAGCATCACCCATAATCTAATACTCCCACTCCCATCTCCAGTGCTTCTCAAAAATTAAACCAGTTCTCTAGAATGTGCTACCCAGACAATAAGGTCAACCACCAACATCCACAGTTATAAGCATGCCCTAAAAAATCATCTATTTTGGTAGCCCTTCTCCATTTACTTCTCTTCTACCTCCTTTCTTCTATTAGTTACCCCCATGCTCTGTGCACTTAAAAACACTTTATAAAGTACTTCAAGCAACCCTCCGGTTTCAGGACAAAATTTAGTTCCAGAACCAGGGAAGGGTGTAGATTAATTGCAGTTGTCTCTCTCTGCAGTCCCTCCAATCCTCCGGATCCAGGTGTCGTTTTCAGCTTTCTAAGATGCTCAACGCAATCTTCCGACTACCTAATCCCCACGGTGCATTGGAATGGTTAGGCTACTAATGCAGTATACCTGCTCTCTTATAGGCCAGAGCTAATCACATGTTCAGAACTGGCCTACTAGTGAGCAGTGTACAGTGCAAGCTAAAAAATTGGTGCGGCGATCTTTTACTGATGAAAACCGGGCTCAGAACTTTGGATGGAAGGGGCGGCAGAGAAGAACAACTGCGGATAACATACCCTCCTCCTCCTCCTATACTGGAACAGAGTTTTGTCCAAAAAGAGGAGGGTTGCTTTCAAATTTATATATACACAGGTCACCTGCTGTATGTATACTACACTGCTTGGTATAAAGGGTGGCTGGACCACTGCACAAAACAAGCACTTGTACCTCTAGTTTCATCCCTATTTCCTCATAGATTGTAAACTCTTGCAAATGGACCTTAAACCCCACTGTTCAAATCGTTCATTAATTCACTAATGTATGTGATGTCTGATTTTGTCTGTTCACGTTCCCTCTGATTTGTAAAGTGCTGCGAAATATGTTGGCACTATATAAATGAAAATTATGATTTATTAGTCTTTTGTTTTGGTGCTATATCAACATAAATCCTTACATAATGTTGACTTATTTGGCATTGCTATACACAGGGAAATTAGAGGATTCATTTTGGGGATAAATATTATTCATTGAACACTACTTTAAAAGAGATTGTCAAAAATTTGATGAAAATGTACTTTTTTTCTGGTTTATGACCGTTTGTTTCCAAATAAGACATAGAAAACTAAATAACATCATCTCCAATTTTAAATAAGAAGATAACCATCTCACAAATAAAGTAAAAATGGTATAGTCTGAAAATAATTGCCTTAAAAATTCTGAATTCCAAAAGGAAAAATTCTGCTCTGTACATCAAGGTCTAAAACAATCATGGTCATGAAAGAGCTAATAAATAACTCTGGAGAGATTTGATTTCACATTGGCATTGAAGTTCTGAATTATATTAGTTTAGAGAACATACAGTTCTGTGCAAAAGTATTAGGCAGCTGGGGGAAAAATGCTGCAAAGTAAGAATGCTTTCAAAAACAGAACTGTTAATCTTTTTTATCAACAATTTCAGGGAATTAGGATGTAAGGTCAGGGCAAGGGCCTCCCAAGTAGCATTTTCTGAGAGGGAGATTAGGGAAGTGAACAAGTAGCTCCAGAGTTGGTGTAGGAAGGAGGGGTTTGGGTTCTTGGAGAACTGGGCTGACTTTGCTGTTGGCTACCGGCTCTACAGTAGGGACGGGCTGCATCTCAATGGGAAGGGTGCAGCTGTGCTGGGGAAGAAGATGGCTAGAAAGTTGGAGTTGTGTTTAAACATGGGACCAGTGGGGGGAGGCAATCACAAAAATAGACAGTATAGACAGTGACTTGGTACTAAGTAATGAAAATTGGGGTGGAGCAGTGGGAGGGGTTAGTACAGTTTGAACTGTCAAAATAGACACTTAACCCTTTCCAATCCACTGTCTGACATTTAAAGACATTATGATTTAAGGCTTTACAGCTCTGATGTTGGAAGACGCCCGTCGGGGCTCTCCTACTGTATATTGCCTCCCCCTGCACACGAGGGCAACGTATATCGGCTCGGCGTGAAAACCGAGCCGATATACGTTCGTCTGAATGCAGCCTAAAGCAGCAAAGGTGGAGATTGACTAATTGCCAAGGAGAGTAAAACTAACCCTAAACTGTACAACTATATTAATAGTAAAAAGATTAATACTGAAAGAGTTGGTCCTTTAATAAATAGGAAAATTTGTAAATGTTGATGACGGAGAAAGCAAATCTATAAAAAATGTTTTCTTCAGTGTATTCAGAGAGGAAAATGAAATGTCAGATGGGATGCAGAGTGATAATGTAAACTCTCCACTAATTGTCACCGGTCTAACCAAGGAAGAAGTACAGAGCCGTCTTTAAAAGATTAAAATAGACAAATCGCAGGTCCTGATAGCATACATCCCCGGGTTCTAAGCAAATCAACCCCTTAAGAACGCGGCTTTCTTCCCCACTTTTACAAAATCATAACTCTTTTATCCATCCATATAGAGATCTGAGTGCTTATTTGTCGGACGAATTGTATTTTTCAATGGTATTATTTAATATACTATATAATGTACTAAAAAAAAATTTAAAATTCGAAGTGGAGTGAAACGGAAAAGAAAAACAAAATTCCATCATCTTTGAGGGGGGGGGGGGGTAATGTTTTTATAGCAAACACACTGCAGCAAAAATGACATGATAACTTAATTATATGGGTCAGTATGATTACTACAAAGTGAAAATTATATAGTTTTTTTTGCTGCAGCACTTTTGTTTTTTCCCAAATTATCTTCTGCTGCAACATCAGAATTGAAGGGTTAGCAGCTGCAATCAGTGATGGTGATGATTGGAGCTGTTGTGAGCAGATGTCGGTTGTAAGAAATAGCCAGCATCTGCATTATATGGAACAGGATAAACCCCGGATTCCCCCTCCATACAAACCCCAAACCTATAAATGTATGTCCTGGACTGTTAAGAAATTAAAGGGCTTAACAGCCCACAAAAGCAGGCCTAGAGGTGTTCTTGCTGCAATAGAACTCACTGTAGCATTTCAGCTAATTCAAGAAATTGACCCGCAAGGCAGATATGTTATATTGATCCATTCCATAAATAAACAAAAAACAAAGGCTTTCAGCAAAGATCCTACATATTCCTTCAAAATGCAAACAAGGCAAATTGCCTATTTGCTGCAATTTCAATGTAGTCTCGGGTATCATTGATACCACCTCCGTAATCAGGCCCAACTTTTGGGTGAGATGGAGGAAGGAAGAGATCTTCGATGTTTGGCGGGCAATGCGTAGCTCCAAGAGGGATTACTCCTTTCATTTAAACTGTTCACAGAACTAGTCCAGGGTCAAAATTTATATTAGATAAAAATCTACAATTTTTTTCCAAGAGTCCACAATGGAAACAATCACCTGGTCTGATCATTCCACAATCTCCTTCATTCTTGCAGGATACCACAACCAACCACCAACATATATTTGGCTTAGTGGTGATTCTCTAATTCAGGTGGAGCATAAAACCAATCTGGAAAGAGATTTAAAGGACTATTTAACTCATAATACATCCCCCAACGTGAACTCTCATCCGGCATATATAATAGGATTTTTTTATCAGAATGCTCTCAGCCAATCACAGTCATCGCGTTGGTTCAGTGAGTGCTGCATTGATTGACTGAGAGCAGTGCTCACTGAACCAATCAGAAACATGGCTTCCTGGAGGCTGGATTTATGAACCCTGCAACAAGGAAGTGATGTTCTGTTGGTGGCCAAGGGGTGCAGGACGCGCGGCGGAGCTATGGAACTTCAGAGACCAGCAGGAGGGACCCGGACTGTGGCTGCTAGGTAAGTAAAATAAGACATTCCACAAAAATAAGACCTAGTGCCTCTTTTGGGGCAAAAATTAATATAAGACAGGGTCTTATTTGGGGGGAAACACGGTATCAACTCTCTACCAGTCGGCAAATTTAAAGGTTTAATAGTTGCCCTTCCTAAACCAGGGAAACAGCCAGATTCCCCCCAGAACTTTTGGCCTATATCACTACTAAACATAGTTATCGAAATCTATGCAAAAATCCTAGCCTCCAGATTAACACCTCTCTTGCCTTATTTGATTAAAAAGAACATGTTGTTTTTGTGAAGGGTCGACAAGCATCAGATAATACCAGAAGGTTCCAAAATCCCATGCATTATATGATATCGAATGCACAAAACGTCCTGTGGCCTTCCTTGTCCTTAAAGGGGTTGTCCCGCGCCGAAACGGGTTTTTTTTTTCTTCAATAGCCCCCCCGTTCGGCGCGAGACAAACCCGATGCAGGGGTTAAAAAAGAAAACCGGATAGTGCTTACCTGAATCCCCGCGCTCCGGTGACTTCTTACTTACCTGGTGAAGATGGCCGCCGGGATCTTCACCCTCGGTGGACCGCAGGTCTTCTGTGCGGTCCATTGCCGATTGCAGCCTCCTGATTGGCTGGAATCGGCACGTGACGGGGCGGAGCTACGAGGAGCCGCTCTGCAGCACGAGCGGCCCCATTCAGAAGAAAGAAGACCGGAATGCGCAAGCGCGTCTAATCCGGCGATTAGACGCTGAAAATTAGACGGCACCATGGAGACGAGGACGCTAGCAACGGAACAGGTAAGTGAATAACTTCTGTATGGCTCATAATTAATGCACAATGTACATTACAAAGTGCATTAATATGGCCATACAGAAGTGTATACCCCCACTTGCTTTCGCGGGACAACCCCTTTAATGCCAAAAAGGTGTTTGATCATATTCATTGGTCATATGCCTTTGGTTACAAATAAAGTTCTTTATTTCATATGGGACGGAATTGTCTGCAGGATGCAACGTAGAAGTGGATTTTGGCAATTAGGGCAGATTTCGTTGAGTTTATAACTGCAGAATGCATTCTGTGGAACATGTTGCGGAAATTCTGGCATTTTTTTCCTGCAGACTCCATTCCAGAATTACATCTCCTGTATGTCAGAAATCCGCAACACTTCCGCAAGATATCCATAATTCTGCAGCAGGACACTTTTCCATTGCGGATTTGAATCTTGAGGTTTTAAAGTTGAGACGCGGATTTTAACAGTCACGGAATTCAAACCCCATAGAGATAACATTGTGACGCAGAAATGTGCACACAGACTAATTCTGTACCGTTTGAAAGGTCCCTTAAGGTTTTAAAGTGCTTTTGAATCACATACTTTTTATGAAATGACATCCACAAAATTAAAGGGGTCTTATAAAATGTAGTCCTAGATTTTGATCTGGAACTTACAAAACAGGAAAGGGCAGAACCCCACCCAACTAAACTTTAGCAAGTTCTTAACTCATACATCTATATTTTAGCTTCCTTGAGACTCTCAAAAAAAAAATCAGTGATGCCTGAACAGTCCTATTGAGAATAAAAGAACCATAAAATATATGTCGTCCTGATATTTCCTGGGACATCTGGTCATTCATTTATTAATATAGCACAGATGATACATTTTAATATTTAGCACACACAGCTAACAAGTAACTACATGAAAAAAGAAAGATTGCTATTGTGTTACCCTATTTACTGCATAATCAAATAGTTGTATTAGAAATGTATGAGCACATAGAGGTAGACTGCAGCTGGGGAGGTAGGTGAACCCAGCCGCTGCAAGGTCACCATTATCTTATTCCGAAGCACTAATGCATGAGCAAATCACTTTCAGGAAATGTGTGTTTTTATGCATTTTATATTTGGTGGAAACTTTTTACATAGTGCAACAGTGGCTTTAAACAGGACACGTATCGTCTGAATAGTAGCTCGAAATAGTTGCTAAAGTGTACGCCGTTACACGGAGCGATTGATGCTCATTCGATGTTCAGATTCGTGATGGCTGAACGAATTGTTGGGAGCATTTATACGGGCTGAAATACCATTTGTCGAATTGTTAGTGGCCGTAACGTTCTTTGACAGGTATATATTAGACATTTTGTTCCATTCCCTTGTGCACTCTCATTGGTGGCCAAGTCCATGAATGTACATGAATATGTGTGAGCCATGCAGTAGGCCATAGCACCTAGTGTTCCATTGAAGGCCAAACTAGCGTGAGATCACAGGAATGAGTATATCTTCAAAGACCAAAATCAGCCAGAAAGTGTAGCAGTGAGTCTTCTTTTGGAGACCATTATGGACTGTTCAGTTGAGGATCACTTGCATGCATTTATGTGTTTTTGGGAACCAATGAGTGTTAAGTGGGAGGGCAAAATGTTCAAAAAAAGGCAGGAACCAATCAGCATTTATTGGGAGACTAATGTTAAACAAACACACACCTCCCTGCAAAGTTGTTGCTTAGTCAATGAAAGACATTACCTGTTTATACCAGACAATAATGAATCAACCAGTGACTATTTTGGGGGGTGCTGAGACAAAGCAACTAGTGTTATACACAAATTCTCCTTCGTCAATCCTTTATCCCAGAAGGATTCTGCAAGTACACACAATTATACTACAAAGAAAAGCATGAAGATGACCAGGACATGGCTTGGACAAATAGAGGACAGACAGGTTCCAGTAGCAACTGTAAGAAAAGACTAGGTATTGATATAAGTAGTGACTCTTATTTAATGATTATAATATAGGTCTGAATCACCAACACCAAGCTTCAAGACCTTGTCACCTCGTGCCCAAAAAATGGTTATAAAGTGAGATCTGTAGCATCACCTGTACAATAGAGGTAAAGGTAAAGTCCCCTGGTGCAAGCACCGAGTCATGACTGACTCCTAGGGAGGAGTCACAGATTAGATATTAGGAAAAACTTTCTGACAGTGAGGGGGATCAATGAGTGGAACAGGTTACCATTGGAGGTGGTGAGTTTTCCTTCAATGGAAGTCTTCAAACAAAGGCTGGACAAATATCTGTCTGGGATGATTAAGTAAATCCTGCATTGAGGTCCCTACCAACTCTACCATTCTATGATTCTAGGGTGACGTCACATTGTGACGTTTTCTCAGCAGACTGTTGTTGCCCAGTCATCTTAACCCCCCAGCAGGCTGGAAACTAATTTTACCGACCTCGGAAGGATGGAAGGCTCAGTCAACCTTGAGCCACCTACCTGACCTAAGCGGGGATTGAACCCGCAACTTGCCTTAACACTCTGTGCCACACGGAGCTCATTCAAATCCCAGGAAAGTAAGAGGTATGCAGAAGAAAGACTGAAGGGCGAAGAAGAAAAGCTATACAAGGGAAATGTTGTATCAAATAAGTTAAAGAAGCTTTCTGAAAGTAAACAACTTGTGGAACATGAGGAGCTAACAAAGGAAGATGACCTTCTGGAAAGTAATCTGCACAACTGAGATGAAGCTCAGATCTTGGAGCTAATTGAGCAACTTGCAACACAGATTTATTAAAGGTTTTTTACAACTCTAAAACATTGATGACTTATCCCCAGGATAGGCAAACGTCACTCAGAACCCCCACCGATCATCTGTTTGCCATGCAGCTCTCATGGCGTATGGAACAAGAATACGAAAGGTCTGCACATTGTGCAGTGGCCCGACGCGGTACGGCAGGTACAGGTTCCATTAAAGTGAATGGGTGCTTTACTTGAAATACCATGCCAAGCCATTGCACTGTCTGCTCTGTACATTAGTATAGTTCTAATCTAATATATTTCCACTTGTCTTTCAATAGGATGTTTTGGTAAAGGGGTTCTCTGCAACATATGATTTCTGCAACCAATCACTGGTCACTGTTGTGGCTAGTGATTGGCTACAGCAGTCACATGTCCTGGTCAGCAGCAACCAGGAAGTACAGAGTGGTTGTGAAGCAGTTTTATGGGAAAACTCCTTTAACCCCTTAGTGACCAAGCCTGTTTGAGCCTTAATGACCAGGCCAAATTTTGCAAATCTGACATGTGTCACTTTAACATGGAAAAACACCAGAAAGGTTTTGCATATCCAAGCGATTCTGACATTGTTTTTTCGCCACATGTTGTGCTTCATTTAGGCGGAAAAAATAGACCGATAGAAATTGTGTTTATTTATTAAAAGCGCCAAAATTGGGAAAATTTTGAAAAAATCGTCATTTTTTCACATTTCCAACTGCAATATCTTAAATATGTGCAAACATAA
The DNA here is from genome assembly GCF_035609145.1 of Eleutherodactylus coqui. Classification (NCBI taxonomy): domain Eukaryota; kingdom Metazoa; phylum Chordata; class Amphibia; order Anura; family Eleutherodactylidae; genus Eleutherodactylus; species Eleutherodactylus coqui. The sequence goes on along the minus strand of NC_089844.1, from coordinate 57,841,448 downwards.
TATAGAAATTTTTGCTAAGATTTATATTTCCACCCGTTTACTTTATTTTGGGCGCAAATTGGAAAAACTTTCGTTTTTTTTAAACTATTTAGGAGACATACAAATTTAACATTACTTTTTAGCATTTTGAGGAACACTTTGTTTTCCTATACCAAGCCGAGATTGGAAAGGCTCATGAGTGTCAGAATAATAGATACCCCCCCAAATGACCTCATTTTAAAAACTACACCCCTTAATGTATTCACTGAGGGGTGTCATGAGTATTTTGACCCCACAGTTTTTTTTCAGGAATTAATTCAATTTAGAGGAGAAAAAGTAAAATTTCATATTTTTGCAAATCTGTCATTTTAAAGACATATTTTTTTCCTATAGTTTACATGAAAATCAGGATTTACACCCCAAAATGGATACCCCTATTTCTCCCGTGTTCAGAAATATACCCATTGTGGCCCTATTGTTATATCTGAGTCCACAACGGGGCCCAAAATGAAAGGAGTAGTCAGTGTCTTTCAAAACAGAAATTTTGCTTGAAGTCCTTTTAGGCCCCATAGCACACATGTAGAGTTCTTGAGCGCCCAAAACCATAGAAAACCCCCACAAATGACCCCATTTTGAAAACTAGACCCCTTAAGGAATTTATCTAGGGGTGTACTGCATATTTTGACCACACAGTTTTTGAATGAATTCAAACCAAGCAAAAGGAAAAAATTGTGATTTTCGTTTTTTCGGCAATTCTGTCATTTTAAAAACAGCTTTTTTTGTACAGCACACATATGAAGGAAGACTTGCACCCAAAAATGGATACCCCTGTTTGTCCCGTGTTCAGAGACATACCCATTGTGGCCCTAATCTTATGTCTGGATACACAACGGAGCCCAAAATGAAAGGAGCGACCGGTGGCTTTCGGAACACAAATTTTGCTTGAAGTCCTTTTAGGCCCCATTGCCCACTTGTAGAGTTCTTGAGCGCCCAAAACCATAGAGAACCCCCACAAATGACCCCATTTTGAAAACTAGACTCCTTAACAAATTTATCTAGGGGTGTACTGCGTATTTTGACCCCACAGTTTTTGAATAAATTCAAGCAAAGCAAAAGGAAAAAATTTCGATTTTTGTTTTTTTGGCAATTCTGTCATTTTAAAAACAGCTTTTTTTGTACAGCACACATATGAAGGAAGACTTACACCCCAAAATGGATACCCCTGTTTGTGCTGTTTTCAGAAATATACCCATTGTGGCCCTAATCTTATGTCCGCATGCACAACGGGGCCCAAAATAAAAGGAGTAATCGGTGGCTTTCAGAACATAGATTTTGCTTGAAGTCCTTTTAGGCCCCATTGCCCACTTGTAGAGTTCTTGAGCGCCCAAAACCATATAGAACCCCCACAAATGACCCCATTTTGAAAACTAGACCCCTTAACGAATTTATCTAGGGATGTACTGCATATTTTGACCCCACAGTTTTTGAATAAATTCAAGCAAAGCAAAAGGAAAAAAATAGGATTTTCATTTTTTGGGCTATTGTGTCAATTTAAAAACAGTTTTTTTTGTACAGCACACATATAAATGAAGGCTTTCACCCCAAAATGGATACCCCTGTTTGTCCCGTGTTCAGAAACATACCCATTGTGGCCCTAATAGACTTACAGGACCCATGGCTAGGCCTACAATGAAAGGAATTCCCGTTGGATTTCAGGGTACCACTGAATAAAGTTCAGGCCCCATTGCCCACTTATAGAGCCATTGAGCGGCCAAAACTATAAAGAACCCCCTCAAATGACCCCATTTTGAAAACTAGACCCCTTAACGAATTCATCTAGGGGTGTACTGCGTATTTTGACCCCACAGTATTTGAATGAATCTAAGCAAAGCAGAAGGAAAAAGTTACGATTTTCAATTTTTATGGCAATCTTTTCAATTTAAAAACAGTTTTTTTGTACAGTGCACATAGGAATGAAGACGTTCACCCCAAAATGGATACCCCCGTTTGTCCCGAGTTCAGAAACATACCCATTGTGGCCCTAATCTACTTACAGGACGCATGGCAAGGCCTATAAAGGACGGAACACCTGTTGGATTTTAGGGCACAACTGAATAAATTCCAGGCCCCATTGCTTATTTGTACAGAATAAAGATTGACTCCCTAAAAATTCCCCCCCTCCCCCTCCCCCTCCGCGCCCTTTTTGGCGTTCGCAAATCTTAGATAAAAGTAAAAATGTGAACTGTGTAGTATTTCCGAAGACAGGGGTAATTACGGAGGCTGGTTGGAATGGGCCCATGGGGCAATAAAACCGGGTATCCCCCCCCCCTCCTCTCATGCTTTTTGGGGGTATTTCATGACCTCAGTGGCGGGTATGGGGTGTAAAAAGTGGCGTTCCGTGAGTCTCCGTAAGCTTGATGAGGTGCGGCGGTCTCACACAGAAGGCGCTCAACAAGGTGCTCCTGGAACTGCAGGAAGGCGAGCGTTCCCGGGGCTTCTTGTAAAATACGTATCACAGGTAGCAGTCTGAATAACGCCGGGCTCACGCGGGTGCAGGCGGAATCCGCTTGCGGAGGCCCGCAGTGGATCCCATCTGTGAGCCCGGCTGTGACCCTGCGTACGGCCGCGTAATGTACTGCGCATAACTGCCTACTCACACAGGCGGTCATGCACAGTACACCTTTGTTTGTATTTCCCGCACCATCGCTTAGCGATGACGCAGGTACCCGCAGCCCGTATACAATGTATTTGCGTATGGGCTGCGGGTATATCCACGACCATGGAGCACAATGGGCTCTATGTTGCCGATATCCGCAGTAAAATAGAACCTGCTGCGTTCTCTTTTCTGCGAGTGGATTACGCAATTTCGACCCGCTAATGTGAGCGGAATTGTGTAATCCAATGCGATTGATCTGCGTAATACCATTGATCAGAAGCATGCAGAATCCGTAATTCCTATCCGGTCATGTGAGACCGGCCTAAGGTAGATCGCTACCTTTTTATCACGTGACCGGGGACCGCTCAACGAGGCCACCCGTCACTGCTCCAGGCTCTCTGTGACCGTTGGTCGCTGGGAGCAAGGAGATTTTAAGTTTCCTGGGCTCCCTGACTCCTGCGCATGTGTCCGGCTTTTTGCCGGCAATCGCATGTGCAGAATCCTGGAAGGTCCACGGAGGAAGATCGCGTCGGGATTCAAATACGCAGGCCTCCGGTAAAAAGTTTAATCTCCTCTCACCGATCGCATCAGTGAGGGGAGATGAAACTTCCAATTTTTTTTTTTACTTTTACGTGATCGGCATTATTGGATAATGGCGAACACGTGACCAGGAACCGCTCACCGCGGACCCCCATTAAATCTCCATGCTCTTGGCTACGTTTTGTAGCCAGGAGCAGGGAGAATTTAAATTATCCTGGCAATCCACAGCTTTTGCGCATGCGCCCGCCATTTTGGCGACGGGCGCGTGTGCAGAAGCTGTGGTAAGGTCCGCGGATAAATCTGGGGGCCTTAGGTACGTACTTTCATCCTCCCTCACGGATATGATCCATGAGGGGAGATGAAACGTACGCTTTTTAAACTTTTAAAAACTTTTTTTTACTTTTTTTTTTTTTTTATTTTTTACACTTTTTTTTCACTTTACATGATCACTGTCATCCATTGGATGACAGTGATCATGTCCCCGGTATAATCTCTCTGCTCCTAGCTACACATGGCAGCCAGGAGCAGAGGGATTTTAAATTCCCCGGGGCTCGAGCCCGTCTGAGCACGCGCCCGATGTCAATCATCGGGCGCGCATGCGCAGACGGGGATTCGGGTCCCGGGACATCGGGACACCGCTGAGGACTGGGGGTGAGTATTTTCACCTCCCCTCATGGATCCGATCCATGAGGGGAGGTGAAACTGACTTTTTTAAAACTTTTTTTTAACTTTTTCGCAATCGCCGCTAACCATTGGATAACGGCGATCGCGGTACCGGGGACCGCTCACCGCAGTCCCCGCTGACATCTCCTGCCTCCCGGCTACCTACAGGAGCCGGGAGCCAGGAGATTTTAAATCTCCCGCGCCGCCGGGCTTTCTGCGCATGCGGCTGACGTAATGCCGCCTGGCGCGCATGCGCAGAAGACCGGCTTCGGGCCCCGGAGCGGCAGCAGAGCGGGGAGCAGCGTGCCGGACCTGGGTGAGTAATTTCAGCTGCTCCGATGGATCCGATCCATCGGAGATGCTGAATCTTTAACTTTTATTGCACTTTTATTTACTTTTTTGCGATCAGCGCTATCCATTGCATAGCGCCGATCGCAATGCCGGGGGGGGGGGCTCCGAACAGCCCGGGATGACAGCTCCATGCTGTCAGCTACCTGCGGACACCGACAGCATGGAGCTGTCACGTCCACAGCCCGAGGGGCATTATTCTCTGCAGGAAGCATGTTTTTACGTCCTCAGAGAATAGAGCCCACTTCGGGAGGACGTAAAAACACTATGGGCTGGTCGTTAAGGGGTTAAGGAACCAATCCTATGAAATGACCGCTGTGGAACCGTACAGAAATTCCGCAAGATTTACGTGGCAGAAAGGCAGCTTTACCGCCTGTATTCAGCTGCGGTCATCTCTCCCCATAGAGAGAAGAGATGGCCGCAGTGGAAACGTCGATACAATTGACATGCCGTGTGGAATTCAATGTCTTTTTCAACTAGGCTGCAACGGCTTGTCCGCAACAAGTGGACGAGATTTTTGAAAATCTTGTCTACTTTGCTGCTAAGGCTCGGGTTTAAGATTGCAGGTAGAATTTCCGTGTATGTGTTTAAGCCCTAAGGCCCAATGTCCACTGGGGGATTTTAATTATAAAATCTGCGTGAGTCTCCTGCGTGGGAGATCCGCCCCTCTAGCCAACCATAGGGATGCATTAGCATCCGCAAGGCAATTTAAAGCAGGTGGATGTGCATGCTCCATTTTTCTGTGGATTCTGCGGGATGGCTTCCATTGAAGTCAATGGAAGTGGTCCAATCTGTGGCACAGCCATAGCTGTCCTTGTGGACATGCTGCAGATCCGCGGGAAATAGGAGATTAAAAAAAAAATTGCACTGTGCATGCGTCCAGCACGTTGCCGGAGCGTCAGGACGCATCCGATGTGCTGAAGAAAGAAGATCTGGCCGGCACAGGGGAGATCCACGCTGGATCTGGACAGGTATGAAGATGTCTTTTCCTGTCATGTCTGCGGGCACGGCTGGATTCCGCTGTGGGATTCAGCAGTGGAATCTGTGCGTGCAAGTGGATATTGGGCCTAAATCTGTGTTCCGGAGAAAAGTGCAGCTTCTAATCAAATAATTTAGATTCGTTTTCATATTTCTTGGTATATTTTAATATACGGTAAGAGACCATCTGTTTCCAATAATTGTAGACATGTCAAAATTCCAAACCTGCACATAACTCCCTCCCAAAGTGTAAACTACTGTTTCTTGGAGAGCTGTTAGACATCTTAAGAATGTAACATAGTAAATATTTGACTTCTAAAGCTTCAATCAACTGAAAAGAAGTGTTCTAAGGACTTTAGAAAAGGTTTTACATTATCTAAAAACAAAAAACACAAACGAGTATTTGGAGCCATCTAGTGGCAAATGGAATATAAACCAGCTTAGATGGACCAGAATGGTTTATATGTTTCCATTAGTAGATAGCTCGTCCTAGAACGGTGACTGCAACAGGTAATGCATCCACTTAAGGCTGCCTGTCCACGGGCGTTTATGCATTGCGTTCCGAGCGGCGATAATCCAGCCGCAAGGAACGCAGTGCATGCTCACGGGCGGCAAATCGTAGCATGCTACGAATTGCCGTGGTGAGCCTATTTGTCAGATAGGCTCACTGCGGAGATCCGTCAGCTGGCTTCTGCTCCCCAGCGACGGCTCCTATGGCGGAGATCCGCCGTGGGATATCGCAACGCCTGTGGACAGGCAACCTAAGGGAAGATTTCTTGTCCCAGGACAACGACTGCAATCATATATATATCCATCATAAAATGCAATCACAAAAATTACTTAGTGGAGTTAGGAATAATAGTTGTAAAAGAAAGATATCAGATATTTCAAATACACAAAATACCCAGGAGAAACCAACGTGGAGGTCCCTTTGCATGTTGCCTCACTGGTCTACGGTACTGGTGTATCTTGATGCCACTAGAAGTGTGGGTTGCGACAAGATAGAGCCAGTTTGACAGGAAGTTCTTGCCCCTAGGAGCGGATTGGCTGGAATGTCCACTGCATAGGGCGGCAAGCGGCTGCATAGCAAACACAGTGGCTTATGGGCCAGGCAGACACCCGGATACCGAGTGGACAGTGGGGCATCCACAGTGCGTGGGGAAGGGTTCTCTCTGTTGGACTGTGGAGCACCGGAGCTGCAGAGTTTGCGGCAGTGGATGGCCACAGCACAGCGGCAGGGAAAGGATTCTGTGTCTGCAGCATCGAATTGTGCAGCACCGGCGCTGCAGAGTCAGCGGGGGGCATGGGGGGGAGCAGTAATGGGGCACAGCGATCAGTGTCTGCAGCATTGGAGTCTGCAGCACGGAGGGACAGAGCTACGTGCAGGTAGGTGAGGACTGTTAGCGCCGGAGCCAGGACGCAAACAACATCTGCGACTTGTGGGGAAGCAGGGAACACAATGTATGGAGTCGGGACGCAAAGTACACGTCAGTCACCAATCAGGAGCTAGGGGTGTGACAGGGGCGTTCCTCCATGTAACCCCTGTCACACCCCTAGCTTCCGGTGGTGTCAAGATACACCAGTAGCCTGTTCTACTTTCATAGACACTGTCGGAATTTTTCCTAAGCCTTAGCAGGTTTTACACAAAAGCCACCAGCCAGGCTTGGTAACGCACACATCGCACTGTACATCCCTGTACAGAGCTTCAATATGGGTGCCAAATGTAGCAGGAGTGACTGGCCACAGGTTGGTGAAGTAGAGGCGGATGAGCCGAATGTGCAGGTTAGTATAGCTGGCGCTGCTCTCTGCTACACTGCTGAGTGCAGGGCCCAGTGCAGTTTGGATGAGACGGTCTCCTGCTCCTCCTCATCTCTTGTTACCACCCACATTACACCGTACATTTCTGTACAGTGCTTCGATGTGGGCGCTGACTGTGGGTGTAGTAGGCATTGTTTTACCTCAACTCCCACCCCCAGGCTGGTGAATGTGGCCCACAGTGTTCTCTAGAGAATAAACAATTAGGTACAAAGTCCCCCTGTATTAAAGGAGTTGTCCCGCGGCCAAAACAAAAAAAATTTCACACCCCACACCCCCAGCATCACAAACTACCCCTGTAAATCGTTTTTTTAGAGTGTTTCTACTCACCATGAAGCTGTGTCATGAAGTTATAAAAATCTTCCAAGATGGCCACCGTCATTTCCCAAGGTGCACCGCTGGTCTTCTCCCATGGTGCACTGCGGGTCTTCTCCCATGGTGCACCGTGGATGTTCTTCTCCAGTCTGAGCTCCACTGCTGATTACAGCCACCTCATTGGCTGATCGGCACCACGTGACGGGGGCGGGGAAGGGGGAGGAGCCAGGACGCAGCTCGTGAGCCCGGACCATCCAGAAGAGAATTATTCTCTGCGCAAGCGCGACTGTTGCGGCGACCAGAGGAGAAGTTTGGTAGTTGCCATGGAGACGGGGACGCCAGCACCGGAGGGGGTAAGTGTATAACTTCTGTATGGCCAATATTTAATGCACGATGTATATTACAAAGTGCATTAATATGGCCATACAGAAGTGCATAACTGCGGGACAACCCCTTTAAGTCCCCCTATAAATGCCTCAGCACGTCATGTGGTCATAAAATCACATGGTGGCAGTATTTTGGTTACAAACCGACCCAGGACACGCTTAGGCATGTTATACAATAACAAAATTGCTAGAATGCGTATGATCTAATTTATATGAATTAATCCCATAAATCAACTAAATAGTATAAGGTCTAAGGCGTCATTCATATAAGCCTTTTTGCGCAGCTATTTTGATTGACTCTGATTGACACAGCCCATTCAGGAGGCGGGGATTTTTAAATCCCCGGCAGGAGAAGAAGCTTCAGAAGACTGCCAGGAGCCAGCGAGAAGATGGACCCGAGCCCCGAGAGCGGGGAGAGGTGATGGTTTTTTTTTGTTTTTTTTTAATAGCAGATATCAGGGATGATTTTCAGGGAAGGGCTTATATTTAGCCGTTCCCTGAAAATCACTGTGGGGGTTGCCTGCATGCCATTGCTTTAAATGGGACGGCTGCAGTAGCTCTGACCCCATTGAAAGCAATGTGCCTGGCACTGCAGTCCTTTGGGATTCCTTCATCCCAGCAGGGAGTCCCCTTGTCACTGTCACAGTAATGAGGGGACTCCCTGCGGGAAATCTTTACGCGCAGCATGGACCTTCCCAGCACATGGATGTCCTATCTTTTGCAGGTTCGAGTATTGTGTGCCTGTAAAAGACAGACATTTGAACACTACATAGGGAACCAATAGGCGCGCGCAAAAAAACGCTCATTTGACTTTGCTCTAAAATTGTCAAATTGATAAGTGATTCCGGTCGCCGATTTTCTTGCAGCATTAAAAGCTAGGTGTAGACCTATCTTTTGACGAAAAACATGGGAGGCTCCCATAGACTTCTATGGAGCTGAAAAAAAGGGAAGGGTAGGGAGTTTACCTGCGGTCAACACCAGGAGAGGAAGACAGCCGGCTCTTTTTTAGTTATTTAAGCTTATAAAAGCCATTCTGCTGACCGACAGAATTCTGCACTGCAGCATTTTTTTCATGCAACACGCCCTTGTGAATTGACGAGAAAACGCTAATTAATTTCAGAATTAGATTGCAGCCATTCTTCTCTATTGCAGTTTTCAGCCACATTCGGCCAGCATGAAATAACGCACACTCGTGTAAATAAGGCCTAAGGTTGCAAGAAAAAAGGTGCTACAATCATCTTCAACCTACCCGTGCACCATGGAAATATGTGTGCAGAAAAATAATTTTGGCCAACTGTTTAAGGGTGCGTTCACATATGGCTGATTTGGTGCAGATTTTTTTGCGGTTTTTGGTGTGGATCTGCAGGGGATTTCACCCCTTCCATTTGAATTCAAATGATAAAGTAAAATCTGCTGCAGATCTGTATAAAAATCTGCAAAAAAATCTGCAGCAAATCAGCTATGTGTAAACTGTCCTAACGGGTTTTTTGGCTTTGGACAAACCCCTTTTGCTAGAAGGATTCCCCTATACATAGTATGCAGCTGCTGGGATTGGCAGCGATCTGCTGTGGTCTTAAAAAAAACAGCGATAAGTGTTCCATTTTGTAACCTCAACATTTGTACAGTAGACTGGGAATTACGGGTCACATTATTATTATACGTTACTATTATTACTAGACATTAAGTGAGAAGCTTTCTGAAAATTTAGTTACACTTTAACCCCTTAGCGTAAATTTACATCCTGGCTGGCGGGCACTTAACACAACTGGTTATAAACATACATCCTGTGGATGGCGCAGACTCAGAAGTGACTGATCCTGGGCCTCCCGTTGCAACCGTGAGGATCGATGAGAGTATTGAATCCCGCTCAAAAACCCTTACACACTGCGGTCAAAGTACATCGTGGTATTTAATGCGGATGTGCGATAAATTATAGGACACAACGATTTGCAGAACGCGCCTATCTGCATTCTGCGAATCTTTGTGTTCTATATATGCGCTCAATGGGGCTGGCAGCCGACCCCATTGAGAACATATACTAAAGATTGCTCTCCTCTGCCACAGCTGTGCCACAACTGTGGCAGAGAAGAACAATGTTCTCCCATTGAAGTCAATGGAGCCGACAAAATATAAGCCCTTCCCCGAAAACCATCCTGAAAATGTGTAAAAGAAAAAAAAAAAGTATACTCACCTTTTTCCTGCAGCCGGAGTTCAGCCAGCTGTCATTCAGCTGAGAGCTGCCCCTGATTGGTCCCTGCGCTGAGTCAATCAGAGGCAGCACTCACTCACCCATTCATGAATTCATGAATGGGTGAGTGAGAGCTGCCTCTGATTGGTGAGGGCTATGACCAATCAGAGGCAGCTCATTCAGCAGGCGGGGATTTTAAATCCCCGGCTGCTGAATACTACTCACAGCAGTTCAGGAGAACTGCCGGCCGGCCGCTGCTGAACTCCGTCTGCCAGGACAAAGTGAGTATATATTTTTTTTTACTTTTTACACAGTTTTGGATGATTTTCAGGGAAGGGCTTATATTTTTAAGCCCTTCCCGAAAATTCATCCCGCGGTCGCCGGCAGCCCATTGCTTTCAATGGAGCCGGCTGTATTGCCGGCCCCATTGAATTCAATGGGCAAACATCGTTCTTCTCTGCCACAGCTGTTACAGCTGTGGCAGAGGAGAATGATTTGTCTAATATATGTTCTCAATGGGGTCGGCGCCGCTGCCGCCAGCCCCATTGAGCGCATATAGAGAAGAACAGGAATCGCAGATCGCAGATAGGTGCGATCTGCGATTTCTGTTCTATAATTAATTGGACGAGCGCATAAAAAGCACTCATGTGTCCGATACCATTGCAAAGCAATGGTTCTATAAAATCGCCGGACGCATGCGCATGCGCAAATCGCGCGAAAAAACGCCCGTCTGACCAAGGCCTAAAAGAAGCACACATTAAAGGAAAAAAACCATCCTTTTTGAGCACTTTCCCCTGTTTGCATAAAAATAATATATATATTTTTTGAAAACACATATTAGGTATCATAATATCTGTATCTAGGCTAGAGATGAGCGAGCATGTTTTCTTCATCCTCGCTAGTAAAAAGAATTCCCTGCTGCTGCATCTGCCACATCTGTGATAGATGCAGCAGAGGAATTCTTCAATTCCCTACCGCAGTTGTCACACATGACAGCTGCAGTAGAGGATCCTGCTGCCGGCTCCCTGTCATTGGATTTCAGGGAAGGGCTTTAAATATAAGCCCTTCCATAAAAAGACCAGTAAAAGTTGTGTAAAAAACAAACAAAAAAATACATATCCATCCCCCTTCAGCTGCCGGGGCTCAGCTGCGTCTTCTCTCCGCTGTCCCCGGCTTTGCAGTGCTGATCTATCAGCAGACGGAGATTTTAAATGAGGCGCTCCGCCAATCACAGGCATCTCTCGCCTGTCATTCATTCGGCTCCATTCAAAAATGCTCGAGTCTCCCATTGACTTCAATGGTGTTTATTACTCGAAACGAGCTCTCGAGCATTACAAAAATGTGGGCTCGAGTAACGAGCACCCAAGCATTTTGGTGCTTGCTCATCTCTAGTAGCAACCTATTCAATAAATTGAACACACTATTTATCTTGCGTAGCTGAATCTGTAAAAAAAATGCAGGCGAAAAGGGTTCTTTACTGTAAGAGCAGTGAGACTGTGGAACTCTCTGCCTGAGGACGTGGTGATGGCAACATCCATAGAGGAGTTTAAAAGGGGACTTGATGTCTTTCTAGAGGGGAAGGATATTACAGGATATAAATCTTAGGTTAATTGTTAATCTGGGTATACATGCAGGTAGGAACTATTAGGGGTTGATCCAGGGAACAGTCTGATTGCCATTAGGGAGTCGGGAAGGAGTTTTCCACCAAAAGGGCTAATTTGCTCCTGACTCTTGGGGTTTTTTGCCTTCCTCTGGATCAACAACACAGGAGGATAACCAGCTGGACTAGATGGACATTGTCTTCATTCGGCCTTACATACTATGTTACTATGTAAATGCTCATTTTGTTCATTTTTGCTCCAAAAAAGCACAATAAAAGTGATGCAAAAAGCAGTATGTACAACAAAATGGTACTAAAAAAACTACAGCTCATCTCGTAAAAAAACAAGCGCTCAAAGTGCGCCATCCATGGAAAAATAAAATGCAATAATGCAAGAAAAAAAATTCCCAAAAAGTGCAAAAGTGAAAAAAAAGTAAGAAAAAGTAATAATTTTGGCATTCTTCCAATCGTACCAGGCTGCTATTAAAAAAAAACAAAAAAACCAATGGTAGAATTCATGTGTCACTTACTTTCAGCCCCACAGGCTAAGCTTATGGGCTAAAAGGAGTTGAAACCTGAGTCTGGGTATGTAAGTGTTATACTTACCTTCCCCGCCCCCCCCTCCCCCCGTGTTAGCGCTAAAAGCTGCTGCCCAATGAGCGGCACGCTAAGTAGTCAGCCCATTCTAATTTTATAATGGATGGACTACTTAGCAGAAATCATTCATTGCACTGTGCGGTGGCTTCCAGCGCTGACAATGGGGAAACAATGGGGAAGGTAAGTAGAACACTTATATACCCAGACTCCGGTTTCAACTCCTTTTAGCCCATAAGCTTAGTTTATAGGGCTAAAAGTAGGTGACTGAGTCTTTTGAAGTAAGCGCCAAATCTGATAAGGTTCCCAAGGGCCACCCCAAATCATGAGGAGTTCATCCATATAGCAAACACACCCGATCAAGCACATAATAAATGCATTTCAATAAATGCTCTGGCTGTGCCACTGAACAGCTGTGGTGCTTTCTAGTCACCCATCTCTATTTTCCTTCTAACAGCCCCAATGCACAATATAAATGTATGTAATAATACGCGACATCTAGTTGTAATAATGAAAGCTTTAGCAATGCAGACATTTATCTCAGTTCTATGCTCTGTCTGTTCTTTTGTCTTAGTGTACTGGAGATGAATAGAGATGCCATAGAGCGGAAAAGTGAGCAGAGCTTTTGTTATCTTTTTAATCTAATCGTGCTGTATATTCTGTGCTGTTACATTTCATAAAATATCTTTATTGGGTTCACAAGAATATTTCTTTTATATAGAGCCACAATTCTGTTTGCAAGGCGGATGAAAATGTTAACCTAGCACAGTCAGCAAAGAGTTCATCTAGAGAGGTGATAGGAATTTTGGGGAAAGTGATATAAGCGCTAAAGTTTATTAGGGGGGTTTAGCAGTGAAGGAAGACTGTTCCGTAACTGCTAAGGTTCATCATCCATTGCTGCTTTATATTACATAATGGATTCATATAACAGTTTCTGTCATGGCCCATGTGGACATTGTATGAATTCCATTCAAGGTGGCCACTGGAAAGTGTATATCGCCAGGTACTTGTCTCATGGATGAATGGTAAGGCACACCTTGCCCTGCAGGGTGGTGCCTGTTTTGGTATATTAAGTGAGGTGTGGCACGCATAATATTGTTATGTTGGCTCCAGCAGTAAAGTGAGGAGCAAGTACTCCATGTCAATGTAGGGTTGGGTCAGGTCAAGTTGTGAGCCACAGAAGAATTCCTGTCAGCCTGCTGTTGAAGAGATTGGGTGCTTCACAGTTATAGACTAAAATAATAATTTTTATTAGATCCTTTTTAAAAAAAAACAATTATGGGCTATAGAGACTCACAAAACAAAAAACACAAAGGGATGTGACATTACCCCTTCCACACAACGAATCGTTTAGTCAAGAGAACCCACTAAGATTAGAAACAGTGGGAATATCCCGTAGACTTATTATACAGTAAGGGTGATCAAATAGGTCTGATCAGAGAATAGATAGACCATATGATTAGGACTCAGACCCCCTTGATTTTGTCTAGGGAATACCAGTCCGAGCTCGTATCAAGGCTCGATTTGGGTTCTCTTGACCAATAGTGCATATGATTTGGCAGATATGGTCAGAAATTCGATAGACCCATCTGATTAGACCCAGAACCCTATCATGTGGTCTGAAGAATAGAAATGAGTCTATCAGTGTGAGCTCAAGTTCTGGCTCAATTCGGGCTCATGGCTCATAACAGATTTTTGCTTATGATATGCAGACCTCTCGGCGGTATGTGCTGTTTCTCTAATCGACCTATAAAGAACAGAGAAGGGCTAGATAACCTCTCCCTTTCTTAGGTCAGACCAAGTTGGTCTTATAGCATATCTTTCGATATGTGAGCAGAGGACTGATGGCTGAGCGCGTAATAGCGATCACCTACATGAATCATCAAGAGGTGCAAAAATCAGCGATCATGCCTATCTAGCTCATAACAAATCCAGAGCATATTCAGGACTGCAGGTTCTGAATATTTGCTATTAGGACCAAAGTATGCGCCTCCGAGAGAAGATAATTCTCATAGGAAAACAGTCTATACCAGGCGCACCACATCCATTAACCCAAGAGTTGTAGCTTGGATTGGATGCACGGTCAATAATAGCTTGGATAGAAGTCAGCCTCAATGAGATATAAATTAAGCTGAACTTTTTAAGCTAGTGCTAGAGAAAGTTAGATTGCAAGGTACACCAGAGGTTCTGATGCCTAGCGATATTTTTCAAAGTATCAGGGTTTGAAAAGAATTGAGAAATGATAAATGAAATAAAAAAAGATGTAGCGCCTGTAGCTCTGATGGTGAGCTAGAGGCATATGAGGCTATCTCAATTGGAGTGCATTATATAGCCTATCAAGGGTACACCCTTTAAGGAGGGGTTTATGAGTTGGACCTATCATGGTTAGATACCACATGTCTAGGGAAGTGGTCTTACGATAGTGTGTGTGATTGATGCTAAACTGAATGACTAAGAACTTAGAGAGAAGCAAGAGTCAGGGTACATAGAGATCCCTGTCTTGCCAGCAGATCGCTGCTGGCCGATCGCTGTATAACAGCGCCGATCGCCCGCTGTGGAACGCTAAACGGCAGGAGAACCGGAGGGATGCACTTCCGGGTCTTCCTGCGCATGCGCGAGCGGCGTCGTGACGTCACCACGTTGGTCACATGATCCGTGCGTGCCGCAGTGACGTGGTGCATTCCAGAGTGCCGGGATGAAGAAGGACGCATCGTTGCCTTGTTGCTAAGCAGCGGAAGCTCCCTATTTGTATCGATAGCGGAAGCGCTAGCGATGCCAGTCTGTAGGGCAGTCTTGTGCATCATTGCAATATATTGCATATAAAGATCATATGTTATAGCATTAATGAGTGTGAATAAAGTGCCTTCCTGCTTAGCTTAAATGGTGTCTCTCATAGTTGTGTTGTAACTTTTGATATATAAGACAGTCAGCATAGGTTTCTTAGTACAGATGTAAGATGATTATCTGCATCATAGCAATTATTTTATCAATCATATTGGTGATACTTATATCATTTTCACACCCAGGACATTGTTGATAGCGAAGATAAGGATCGCTTTTAAATGGAAGTCAGAGGTTTTTGTGCATTATAAGTACGATACTCTAAAATAAGGATTATATTGTTCCCTTAAGGAACGATAGAACCAGGACGGTGTTCACTGAGGGGGTAAATTGTTTAAGATTACTGTCAGGACTCATAGGAAGCAATTAAAGCATAAGTTTACATTCAGACCAGACGGGCTAAGTGACTCCATGCGATATATCCAGGCTGATTCCTTTTGTAAGAGGCGTTTGTCTAAATTACCTCTGCGTCCGTACGATTTTAAAATCTCGATGCCTTGGAATTTTAAAGCTGCTGGATCACCATTATGTTCTGACCAAACGTGATCTGCCAGTGGCGTTGATTCATGGCGTTCAATGTTACCAATATGGCCCTGAATTCTCCGGCGAAGTTGCTGTATAGTTTTGCCAATATAATTTTTTGGACAGGGACACGTTGCCATGTACACAACGTATTTTGACCTACAGTTTATAAACTCCCGGCATTGGTACGTTTTACGAGTTACGGCGCTGGTAAAGATGTTCCCTTTTAGAATTAGGGGACAGACCGAGCACCCCTGACAGGGGAATGTCCCACAAGGTTTGTTAGTTTCCAACCAGGTTTTTCTCCGCTCATCCGTATGGAGATGGCTCTTAACTAAATAGTCTTTTAGGTTTCGTCCCCTTCGAAACATGATGAGAGGTGATGGTGGTATGAATTCACCTATGTCTGGGTCATTTTTTAGTATATCCCAGTAGTGTGTTAGGATGTCCCGTACTTTGGCAGATGCCGTATCGAAAGTGCCAATTACTCTGATATGTTGGTCAGAATTGCGTTCTCTGGGTGTCAGGAGAGTAGATCTATTCTGTTGTGATGCAAAACTAAACGCTTCCTGTACCACATTGTCCGGATAGTCTCTGTCCCTGAATCGTTTTGTCAATTTACTCGCTTCTTCCTTAAAAGATGTATCATCAGAGCAGTTGCGTCTGATGCGCAGAAATTGGCCTTTTGGTATTCCTCTTTTTAGAGGAGTTGGGTGGAAACTCTGCCACCCTAGGAGACTGTTTGTGGCAGTCTCTTTTCGATATAATGTGGTTGAGATAAGGCCGTTTTCTTCTTTCCGGATAAGTAAATCCAGAAAGGGAAGAGTGGTGGTGTTTGTTTCATAGGTGACATGAAGATTCAGGGTGTTGACGTTTAGTGTGTCCACAAATTTAGAGAAGGATTCACTTGAGCCATTCCAGAATATCAGAATATCATCGATATATCTGAGCCACATGATAATGTTGTCTGACCAGGTGATGTTATTTAGGACAAACCTTTCCTCCCACCAGCCCAGGTACAGGTTGGCATAGGATGGGGCACAAGGCGTCCCCATCGCTGTACCCCTGAGCTGGTGGAAGTACTTGTTGTCGAATATGAAATAATTGTGGCTCAGTGTGAATTCTAGGAATCTCAGGACACATTGGTTGTGGTTTGAAAAGTGGACCCCTCGTTGTTCCAGGAAGAATTTAGTAGCATTTAACCCCCCTTCGTGTGGAATGGAGCTGTATAGCGATTCAACATCAAGTGATGCTAAGATGGTGTTGGGGTCGACTGAAACCCCGTCCAAAAGACGTAATACATCCATAGTATCTCTCACATAGGACCGTAAAGATGTAACGTACGGACGAAGGATTTTATCGATATAGATACTAAGGTTCTGTGTCAAATTGTCGACTCCCGATACAATCGGTCTCCCTTTGATAGGATTAGTGCCCTTATGCACTTTTGGTAGGGCATAGAAAGTTGCGATTGTCGGATTTGAAGGGTATATGAATTGATATTCCTTATCGCTAATACAGCCCATTCCAAGTTCATGTAACAACAGGGTTTTCAGTTCTGACAAAAAGGGGATTGTAGGATCTCCTGACAGTACACCATATGTTGATGCATCATTTAAGAGTCTCTGGCACATTTCGGTGTATTGGCATCTGTCCAAAAGGACGACATTACCGCCCTTATCAGCAGGCTTGAGGATTAACTGAGAATTTGTCTCCAAGTTTTTCAAAGCACGGAGTTCGCCCTGAGACAGATTTTGGTGTCTTGGTTTCGTCTGATAAAGTGCTTTCAAATCACTTCTAACCAATTTCTCAAAGATATCAATTTCTGCACTCTTTAGGGAAGGTGGGTTAGAAGTGTTAGGGGGTTTTAATGATGTGAAGGGACCCTGCCCTTGGGGACTAGAGTTCTCATCCTCAAGATCCTAAAGAGCCTGAAGACCAGGTAGGTCTGATAATTCAAGACCTAATTCACTCATCTTTTCTTTATTTTTGATGGCAAAATATTTTTTCCACCTCAATTTCCTTGTGAAGAGGGAGATGTCCTTCGTCTACACGAACGGGTCAAACCGGGTCGTGGGGACGAAGGACAGCCCCCTCTCCAATAAGTCCCGCTCCTGTTTGGTAAGATTGTGACAGGACAAATTCACAACTTGCAGTCTTTTTTCATTCTGCTCAAGGTGAGTATTATAATGACCTCCCCGAGATTGATTCACCGTAGGTGGCTGGAGAACATGGACGGATGTATGTGGGAACATTTCATTGCGTGGTATCATAGTGGTACTTGAATGTCCCGTCTCCCCCTCAAAAAATACTGAGAAATTGGTGGCTCAGTAAACGTTCCCTCCTGAGGTCTCCTACCTCGTCCTCTATTGCGAGGAGGGTAGCGACCTCTGAAACGTCTAGATGTAAATCTGCTGGACGAGGAGGTGTCGCCTTCAGAGAGATCTGAAGAGCTGATATCTGTTTCTGTTCGATTTTTGTTTTCGGCGTAAGCTCTGTTTTCCTTAAAATCTAACAGATCTCGGCTGAATTGAGAGTGTTTTCTCTCTTTTATTTGAATAGTATATTTTTCAATATTCAAATGAAGAGATTTTTCTTTTTCTAAAAACTCAGGATCAGTACTGAACGATTTGGTTCGTTCGATCAGCTCTTCTAGTTGTTTTTGATTAGTACTTAGGGTAGACCTCTCCTCGTCCAGCAGTAAATTAATTAGTTTGAGGGATGACGCAGTTGACTCCTCTTCCCACTTTTTCAGAAAGTTTGGATTTTGTAACCGTTTGGGTGGTAATATAGGGTTCCGGAGTCCCCTTGGTATTATACGATGCTCCAAATATTTCTGGAGTCCCTGTACCTCCCACCAATTTCGTATAAATTCCCTATATTGATGGGTCAAATCTTTGAAACACTTTTGTATCGAGGGAGTCTGAGACAAGGCTCTGAAATCACCCTCAGAGAACACCGACCCAGCCTCTGACAACCATTGGGTGGAGTTAAGATCTCTGGAAAGAAAGCCTGCCATCAAGTATTGAAACTATTTCACAGGAGCAGGTAAGTCTATAGTATTTACAAATTGGGCCCTTCACAGTTATAGACTAAAATAATAATTTTTATTAGATCCTTTTTAAAAAAAAACAATTATGGGCTATAGAGACTCACAAAACAAAAAACACAAAGGGATGTGACATTACCCCTTCCACACAACGAATCGTATAGTCAAGAGAACCCACTAAGATTAGGAACAGTGGGAATATCCCGTAGACTTATTATACAGTAAGGGTGATCAAATAGGTCTGATCAGAGAATAGATAGACCATATGATTAGGACTCAGACCCCCTTGATTTTGTCTAGGGAATACCAGTCCGAGCTCGTATCAAGGCTCGATTTGGGTTCTCTTGACCAATAGTGCATATGATTTGGCAGATATGGTCAGAAATTCGATAGACCCATCTGATTAGACCCAGAACCCTATCATGTGGTCTGAAGAATAGAAATGAGTCTATCAGTGTGAGCTCAAGTTCTGGCTCAATTCGGGCTCATGGCTCATAACAGATTTTTGCATATGATATGCAGACCTCTCGGCGGTATGTGCTGTTTCTCTAATCGACCTATAAAGAACAGAGAAGGGCTAGATAACCTCTCCCTTTCTTAGGTCAGACCAAGTTGGTCTTATAGCATATCTTTCGATATGTGAGCAGAGGACTGATGGCTGAGCGCGTAATAGCGATCACCTACATGAATCATCAAGAGGTGCAAAAATCAGCGATCATGCCTATCTAGCTCATAACAAATCCAGAGCATATTCAGGACTGCAGGTTCTGAAGAGATTGGGTGCAACTTGAAAGTGTGAACTGTGGACCACCCTGCAGCCTCCTGGTCAGAGCTGAAAGTCACTGGTCAGGTAGACCATTGCAGCTGTTGTGAAAGAGGCGAGTGATGGCCAGAGATTTTCATTGGGCTCAATTCACCCAGGCCTCCCTGCTACTAATACCTAACCTACATTCCATGACTGTTAGAGGAGAAGACAACATGGACTCACAAAATGGCGCCCAAGCTTCTTCATCATCCTGTACTTTGGAGCTCGCGAAAAGTTTCAGGAACAAAGTTCCCGCTGTGGCTGAGGAAAAAGTGTGTGGGGGGGGGGGTCACCCCTAATGCAAAACAGCAACAGTGTACAGAGGACCGCCCAGCGGAGGAGTCGCCCCTGCTGGTGAGTGAGCTGCTTGATTTTTCCTTACAGACCAGCGTGAGCACCCTCCCAGATGAGATGGCCGCTAAAGTTCTTGTGGGAGTTTCTGCTGGATACCCTCCCCAAGACCCTGCTTTTATTGGGGCAACGAGCCAGAGCTAGAGGGATTGGTATCCCCACCTTCACCTGCATCACTACCTCCTGAGGACCGCCTGAGGGAACCATCCAGATGGGACCCTATACTGCCTGAGGGTGTTTCTTCATCTTCTACCCTACCTGCCAGGGAGAGACTCTGGAGGCCGTAGAGATACCGCCCTGGGGATGGATTCGTAGACAGCCGGTACCCCTATGGATCCTGATACACAGGGATAATCAGGAGGTTAAGGACATCCTGCCTCTGCACCTGTTACCCTTCATATGGGAGTGTGGGGATGCAAACTTTAACTTTGTATTTGTGGACGACCTGAGCGACTGTTCTTCTGGACCACCTTACTTTGTCCTGGCTGAGGTACCCCGGGGTTGGACTCTGGACTGCTCTCAAGTGGAAGAGGGAATCAGAGAGAGGTATGCCACTCCAGCAGACTTATTTGCTGCACTGTGGCAACCCCTTTCAGTGCATTGGGTACTTTCTGAGGAGTACGTTGTTGGACCTTCCAGAGTGTCTACATCACGGCAGCAGACCCAGAGGACAGCGAGAACTCGGAGGTTAGAGCCTTCCTGTACAAGAGTCCTTTCCTATGCTCATCCACTGGTATAGAGTCCTAGAGTACAAATCCTACGCCCACAGAATTCAGTGCTGAGTCATAAGCAGAGGAGCCCACTGTTCCTTACCCTAAGATAACTTGGTACTAAGAGACTCCTGTATTGCTTTTTCAGACTCTTTTTCCAGAGACTTTGTTTTGCCCTGTTATGCTGAGATGGACTGAAAAGTCATTACGCCCCATTGCATCATTTAAAAATGCATATATTATTTTTCTGCCATTTATTTCATAATGCGATTTTGCAATATTTAATGCAATGTTATATAATGTTCAAGTATTGTGTAGGAGTGTGACAGGAGTTCAAAGTAGAGATTGCATTTCCACTGACTGTGTGTAAACTTGAATTATATGTGTAAATGAGTTAGGAGGCCTGTATGCTATGTCCCGCTTAATCCACTTAACGTGTGCCAGTATGCCTGACACTCGTTCCCACACATACTAGCTCTTGTGCACTTACATGGGAGCTAGTATTGTTAGCTTTCAGCGGGAAGGCTGCAGGAGATTTCTCTCCTCGCGCTCCCCCCGCCCCTCTCCATTGACATAACATAGCAGATGTTCAATACTAAACACCCACTATTTACACTGAACGATAAGCGATCAGCTCATCGTCCATCGTTTATGCAGCATAAACAATGGACGATAAGTTGATCGAGCGAGGACACACGGGGATGTTTGCCCGACATTCGTCCCATCTAAATGGACCCTAGCTTGGAGTTGTGGGAAGTTGGAGCCTTTTAGTGAGGAAGAGAAATTGTACCTCGTCCTATGAGGAGCCCCAGGAAGGAAGAGGCTGAGTGATGGCCAGAGATGTTTCCTGGGCCCAATTCACCCTAGGCCTCCCTGCTCCTAATACGAAGGACTGAAAGAAAAAGAGTGGGAGGAGCCACTATGCAGCGCTGAGTGCTACTGCCAAGTGTGAGTGTTTGACTTGTAGAGAGCTGTAGAGAGAAAGAGAGTGGCCAGGAGCAGAACCCCACAGATAACTGGGACTGTGGACTCGTCTGTCATCCTGTGAATCCTCCCTGTCGCACCACTATTGTGTTTGCACCGGTATCCTGCTGGCGTATGTAATGTTTTGGACTGTAACTGTTTCTACAAGTAAACAAGCTCTACTGACTGTTCCTGGTTTTGCTCATAACGTTATCCCTGTGTGTCGACTACTTTATTGTCAACTACTGGATTCACTGCAGAGGACGGAATGGCGGCGTCACAAGTGACAAAGGACTTGAGGTAAACCACGTACTAGGTTACCCTGTGAAACTCCCCCCAGCAGTAACTTGGTCAGGTCTTGTGCTACCCCAGGGGAGGAGATGGTAGAGCCCCGTGACAAGGCCTCATCTATTCCGCTATCTCCTCAGCTGTGCGCCTTCTCCTCCAACGCTGCACCTACAGCTGGTAAAGGGAAAGTTGTCTACAGCCTCATTCCTAAGGCACATACAACATTGTAAGATTCTTCTCAGGGTTCCAAGGAAAAACATGAATAAGTAGTACAAGAATTTCTCGATAAACAACGGTATCTCCAGTCACCATTTTTGAGCTGAATGATTGGAAATGAACTGTATTGAATGCCAACCTGTTTGCTGCCTAGAACTATAATAGACATAGGTTTTGGTGTTAATCCCTATCTGACTCCTGGAACTTTTTTTCCACTGGGGGACCTGCACCATGCTACCCTATAAAATCCATCCCAGTAGAAGAGACTATAACATTCTTCATTTACTGTAGTGAAGCCAGGTGGGGGGTTATGGACTGTAGCCACCATGACACCAGCTTCTCCCACTCTGGCCTGCCATTGAAAGACTGACTGCTTACCAGTGAAAGCCATGTCGAGTGTCTACGGAATCTCACCAAGCCTGCCAAGTATCTATAGAGACTGTGAAGAGCCAGCAAGCCTTTGAATATATAAAGAGACTAAGAGAGTTCCCCAATAGTAAATTGCCAAAGGATTTAAAACTATGTTGTAACATTCTGAAACTGTGTGTCAAATTAAAATAACTACTGCTTATTCAGCTGCCAAGTAAAGATTGTTATTGTTTACTACAATGTGCTTTCTGTTTCTTAATCCACCTGCACTGGGGAACCCCACACATGCTTCCCCTTAGGCCGGCTGCACACGGGCGGAAATCCCGCGGCGGGATTATCCGCGGGATTTCCGCTACTGAAAGCCTGCATAGGAGTGCATTACAATACGCACTGCTATGCAGACAGCCGCGGTTTGGCCGCGCGAAATGTCGCGAGGCAAACAAGCCGCGGCATGTCTTATTTCTGTGCTGGGCTCGCACATTGGTTACATTTGTGACTATTTTAATCAATGTAGGGATTTCCAATAGGGACTGTTTAAATCTCTCTTCAGTAACTTCACAAGCAAACAGCTTGAAAGTGTAAGGAGTGAACTGTAGAGTCGGTTGATTTTATTTTGTGACATCAAGGTAAATTACACTGGAAAGGAGATGTTTGTCTCCCACTGTGCGATGCGCATGCTCTCTGTGGTTGCTAAGTGATCCATACAATCTCTCTCTATATATTATATAGGCGGTTCCCATGTTTCAAGTGAGTGAGCAGTCCTTAGGGAGAAAAATAAAGTTTTTGGTGCTGCTGTACTAGGCTTCACCTATCCTATAATAATTGTGAATCCCTCTACGTGGAAGTGTCAAACATCATCCTACCAGCGCAACTAGAGAGGGACTTGTGAACCCATTCTATTTAAGTTTTCAAGTTGTGTCTGCATTGTTGCATCTCATGGCTACTTGGATGATAAGCAGCGGGTGAGAAATAGGACAGACTTGCAACTGGGATTTTGTCCACTGGTTCCATAAAATGGTACCTATACTACCAGGTTTCCCTGAAGATAAGCCCTACCCGATAATAAGCCCTACCCTGCTTTTCATCAGCCATCCAAGGCTCAGCTGTGCCCAGGATTGCATTGGTCATCCAAGGGTTGCAAATATGTTGCTCCTCTGTGGGTCCTCTTGGGTGTCACCCACTAATAAAGTAGAGGTCGTTTGTTATTCCACCTTGCTGTCCTGGTTCTCTGGCAACTAGTGCCACCTTTGTGGGTCTACATGACTACTAGCCACTACCTTTTATGGACTCTGGATCAAATGCTCAAGGTGAAAGTACCTCAGTCAAAATCATTCTCAATTGAACAGCAAAATAGCTGGGTCATATATAGAACTTACATATTCAACCAATCAGTCCTCGGGAAAGAATGCTCTAGAACATGAGTTATAGGTGCTGTCACTTTAAAGGTACTGCCGCATGGGTTGGATTTTCTGCAGCAAACTTTGTTGCAATTCAGTAACAACATTTTCTCATAGATTCTGAGTATACCTATGTGTGGACAACATTTGTTGAAATCTCATCTACACTGTAAATGCTGCAGATATTCTATCTGAAGAGCCACTCCATAATACAGTTCTAGCACTATATGAGCACACAGTCACTTCTGTCAACCTATCAGAATCAATCACCAGTTAAGGAAGATATATATTGATGGTATATTCTCCCAAGTCCACTTCACCTGCCACTCTCTTTCAGACAGCTGGCAGAGTTAACACTTTACAGCAAGCCGAGATCACCGATTTGGGGGATGAATTATGGCTGGTCTTTGCTAGTGGGTCGCGCATAACTGCACTACAGAGGTGTTTTCAGTACAAGGACAAGACTAGAATACTCAGCTGGCCACTGTCCAAGGACTTGCTGGGGAATGGACTGCACCGCCGGGTAGAAATTGATCATAAGAAGCAAATTGCAACTTCTCTCTAATGCTCCAAAGGATATACAAATCTTAAAGAAGACGGAGGTAACAGGTAGCTTTATCCACAGTGTACAACACATTTCAACCCCAATATGTTATTTTAATCTCCTTTCAGATTTTTTCATACTAAAAAGTGCATCTTATGCTTACTCTAAAAACAGAGTAAAAATGTGAATTAGCAGCACTGTTTTCTATTAAAACAATTTTAAAAACAAACTTATTTGCTTTTTTATATTTCTCCCTGATTACACCTAATACATTAAAATATACTAATATAGTAGTAGCACAATGTCCTCCTACACTTCAGTCTCGCCAGCAGCTAAGAACAAGATGATCCAATTGCACGTTATACATCAATGTTACTTGACACCAAGCAGACTCTTTAAGATGAATAGAACCCCCAACACACAATGTCATCGGTATCAGACACCCAACGCTAACTTTAACCATCTGATGTGGAGCTGCCCGATGATATACTCCTTCTGGACGGAGGTTACAGATTTCCTGGCACAACTATTGGGGGTGTCACTTCTACCAAACCCCGCTGTATGTCTGCTAAGTATACTGGATGAAGAGCAGTGGCAATTCCATATCCGCATTTTTCTTGGTGAGGTGCTGTTTCTGGCCCGTAAGGTCGTAGCATTGCGCTGGATGGGTAGGAAACCCCCGACGCTCCCCCAATGGCGTAATCCAGTCATATTCTCCCATATGTAAAAATAGTATACAAAAATAGAAAGTGCCCAAATAAATTCTATAAAATCTGAAGAATTTGGTATGGCTCATCAACCACAACCCACACGCAAAACGCATTTCAGCAATTGGTAGACCAAATGAGGTTCTCGACCCATCGGTGTGCCATTTAGCCACAGGTATAGTAATTGTTAGGTGTGTGCTTCTGGGACTTGTGGTATCTCTTCACTCTAGGGTTGGGTTTTCATGCATGCCTGCGTATGTATTATGTGTGTGAACAGTGACTTGTCCAGTGTCTGTGCAGGTGGCCAGACTTTAGGTGTGAACAGGCATGTTCTGTGTATTATGTGTGTGAACAGTGCCTTGTCCAGTGTCTGTGCATGTGGACAGACATTAGGTGTGGGCAGTCCTGTTCTTTGTGTGTTCTGTGTTGCATGCTAGCCCTACTGTGTTGGTGTGAACTGTGTCCTGTCCTGCTGGATCATGCATCATCTCTGAGCTAGTGAGGCCCTTAGGCTTCCAGTGTTGGTCCGCCCTTATCAGTGTGATCGTCCTGCTTGCAGGCAGAGTTCTGGTGGATGTTGTCTCATTAAAGTAGGGACGCAGGAGACAATGACGAGCCTTGAAGTGGCTTGCAGGCTCAAGTAACTTGGCCAATCCATGAACTAGTACCTTGTACTTTTATAGCAATTCCATCTGTTATGTGTGCAGGTATGCAAGGTGAGTGTTTTGGTTGTTTGTCAGTCCTTATGTTATGCTTGTCTGTGAGTCCAGTTCCCAGTATACAGTTCACTCTCCCTTTGGTGTTCCAGCCAGCGAGTCCTGTTTGAACATGGTACCACTTCTGCGTACGTCCTCCTGCGAGGTGCGCCCAGCAGACTTGGCAATTATATCCTGAACTCTGCAAACTATCTTTTCAAATATGCTATGTTATACTGTGTATATTGTTTTAAGTAATTGGAACTGGTTTGTAGACTTGAACCATGTTGTCACTGAGTAAAATACTTTGATATGTTCTGCTATTCTCAATAAAACAAGTTAAAAAAATACCGATATAAAAGGTGCATAAAAAATAACTTTCAAAACATTATTACTTTGGGTGAAACAAGGTTCACATTTGCGTTAAAAAAGTCATCCATGCTAGAGTGGTTTCACATCTGCAGCGGGGGTTCCATTTTTCTGCTCCATTCAGGGAGCAGGAAAGGAGAGTTCCCTAGACAAATGGCTCTATCTTATGACAGAACTGAACAACGCCAAACAGACCCCGATGACGAAATATCACCAACCGGGTTGGAGACCTAAGAAGGTCTCCAAATATGTTTCACCTGACGAGCTAAAATCAAAGAAAATATATATTAGGAATAGCGCTCAATGTATAATAGTTAATATATTTATTTATAAGATTGAGGGGACTCACTTGGTGCTCGCAGTCTTGTCCCCCCCAAAAAAGGGGGGAAACCGACCGCTGCACCTCAGAAGTTGACTCTCCACAACAATGGTATATCCAGGCAGATCCCTTCCCTTAACCAGATGGAGCGCTCTGGTAAGCCACAAGAACTTTAACGCCAGATTTGAATACAGGAACCCAGGGAATTAAACCAAAGAAGACAAAATATATATGTTTCCACGCTCTTTATATGGATGGGATATATACACGGATTTCCTTTTTAAATTCGTAGAAGAAGCACTTACTACTTAGGGAGGTCTCCTCCCTGGAGACCCCCTTTTGTGGATAAAAGAAGCCTTAATCCTTTCCAATCCAATTTGTATCCTGGTTTTCCTAGGGGGCTTACTCGTTTTCTGCCATTATACAACGGCGCTATCTGCTGGCTAAAGCCAGTACTGCATGAGGTGACACGTTGGATAGGCTCCAACAGCAGAGAGGCTGGCAATATACAGTAAGAGAACCCGGATGGACATCTTCCAGCATCGGAGCTGTAAAGCCTTAAATCATAAAGTCTTCAGAGGTCAGACAGTGGATTGGAAAGGGTTAAGGTATCACCTCTGACGAGATGTCTAAATGAGGATCTTCCAAGATTAACAAGCACTAAATTTATTTAAACAAAGAAACATAACATGCATAACAAAAAAAGACCTACACGATGCAACGCGTTTCGGGACAACAGCGCCCTTTTTTCATGCTGATGATGATTCTCTTCCTTAAAGGGGTTGTCTCGCGCCGAAACTGTTTTTTTTTTTTCAATAGGCCAAAGGATGAGACAAACCCAAAGGATGGGTTAAAAAAAATATATATATATATTACTTACCCGAATCCCCCGCTCTGCAACGACTTCTTTCTTCCTTCTCCAAGATGGCCGCTGGGATCTTCACCAACGATGCACCGCGGGTCTTCTCCCATGGTGCACCGTGGGCTCTGTGCGGTCCATTGCCGATTCCAGCCTCCTGATTGGCTGGAATCGGCACACGTGATGGGGCGGAGCTACGATGACGACGCGGGACCAGCTCTCCGGCACGAGCGGCCCCATTCACCAGGCAGAAGACCAGACTGCGCAAGCGCGTCTAAAAACGCCAGAAGACAGCGAATTTAGACGGATCCATGGCGACGGGGACGCTAGCAACGGAGCAGGTAAGTGAATAACTTCTGTATGGGTCATAATTAATGCACGATGTATATTACAAAGTGCATTAATATGGCCATACAGAAGTGTATGACCCCACTTGCTGCTGCGAGACAACCCCTTTAAATACGCTGAAAGTGCTCATAAGCGTCATGACATCACCATGTGATGACACCGCCATGTGACATATACAAACATTAGCATCGTTATAACATATCTAGAGTCTTTTTTAAAACATAGTATATCCCGACACTTCACCATGGTTCATGATAAAGAATTAACAGGATTGAAAATAATGCCATTAGAAAAGATAGAATACGGCAACTTCACAAGATTAAAACAAAAGGAAATTCATTGGATCTACACAATGAATAGTTTGATGCCTGGGGTATTAAACGAGGTTTTAGAGAAAATTTAATTAGTGTAAAAAATCTAATTAATGTTTTGTTTTTTTTAAAAATCAGTATTTTAATATATTGGAATATTTAAATTGAATATTTCAATATCTGTGGATTCTCATGATCATTTTAATATTTATGGAATATATGATTATAGAATATTTTTGTAGGTTAATTATCATAAAAGTGTCCCTGCTTAATGATGTAATTAATAATTTTTAACGATGTAATTAATATATTTTTAAAGAAAAATGTCATGAAAGATTAATAGTATTATTGTAGCCTTAAGAATATGGAGTTTATGTTTTTTAATTATAGTTCAACTTTGTCAGCTTGGCATTTCCAGAAAAGAAGGATACTTGATTTTACTATTGGTTAGGATGAAGGGTGACTTCCGCGTTCCAGATGGAATGCACAAGCATGAAACATGATGAGGTGGACGCATTGAACACAGTAGCGTCATCGCATTGTGACCTCTCTGACGTGAGAGACGTTGGAGATGTTGTGCGTGGTCTCGTCATCGCGTGTTGACGTATGCTGTGGCGGCACGGCGGATGTCACGTGGCAGTGTCATCACGTGGTGATGTCATGACGCTTATGAGCGCTTTCAGTGTATTTAAGGAAGGGAATCATATATATATATATATATATATATATATATATATATATATATAGATGTTTAAAAAAGGCGCTTTGTTGTCCCGAAACGCGTTACATCGTGTAGGTCTTTTTTTATTATGCATGTTATGTTTGTTTAAATAAAGTTATTGTTTCAGTAATCCTGGAAGATCGTCATTTGGACATCTCGTCTGATGAGATACCTTAAGGCTTCTTTTATCCACAAAAAGGGGGTCTCCAGGGTGGAGACCTCCCTAAGAAATAAGTGCTTCTTCTACGAATTAAAAAGGAAATCCGTGTATATATCCCATCCATATAAAGAGTGCGGAAACACACACACACATATATATATATATATATATATATATATATATATATATATATATATATATATATATATATATATATATATAGTCTTCTCTGATGAGCTAAAAGCTATGTTCAAAGATTTAACCCCTTGAGTGGCGGGTTTCCTACCACCCTGTCATGCCCACCAGGGCAGGTTTTTTTTTTAAATGGTCTAATCATTGAATTTCAACAAATTTTGCAGTTGCGTATCAAGAGCCATAACTTTTTCATTTTTCCATTGACATGGCCATATAAGGGCTTGTTCTTTGCGGGTCAAGTTGTGATTTTTTAAACAGGGGGGAGGAAAAAAAGAAATGGGGAAAAAAGAAAAAAAGGGGCCATGTCATTAAGGGGTTAAATAATGCATTAACTTCCTTCTCTTGGTCATTACGACGCATGGATACCCCATGTGTGATTGTATTTTTGATTATTTACAAAGTAAAGGGAGACAAGTGTTTTTATAATTTTTTAAATAATTTTTTAACTTTTTTTTTTTTTTTGTCCCTTTAGGGGACTTCCACAGGGACCCATCAGGACCCCCTGATCACATTCCGGGGGTCCGATGGTGACAGCCCTTTACATGCTGCAGTGACAGCCCTTTACATGCTGCAATCACATAGACTGTCGCATGTAAAGGGTTAACACAACAGAGATCGGAGGTTTTCTCTGATCTCTGATGTAAGAGCTGGTACCTAGCTGTCCTCTGACAGCCAAGCACCAAGCTCTCCCTGCCACAGAGACCATCGGCTTGCTTCTGACAAGCCGATGGTCTCTATGGCAACCTGTAAACAAAGCAGGAGATTGCCGGCAGATCGGCAATATCTTCTGCTGGTTTTTCAAAGCCCTTGCTTTGTTCTCTGTGGGTCTGTGCAGGCAGAGCACACTGTCACAGTTTGTGGCATTGTGCTCTGCAGCTCCCATAGTGATACATAGCCCAGAAATCTTCCGGGCTTTGTAGCTATGAGCAGTGGAGCTGGTCCCGGAAAATTTCCGGGCGTGCCACTCAAGGGGTTAAAGGACACTATTCAAAAAGACATCACAGAGGCTGTTTCAACTATCCATGCAAATGATATTGCAATAAGAGATTGCACTTCTCATCTGAAGGAGAAAGTGGTGGAATTTGTAGTAGCTAAAGATGAGCAAGCACCAAAATGCTCGAGTGCTCGTTACTCAAGTCGAACTTTCAGTGATGCTCGAGAGTTCGTTTCGAGTAACAAACCCTATTGAAGTCAATGGGCGACTCGAGCATTTTTGTATATCGCCGATGCTCGCTAAGGTTTTCATTTGTGAAAACCTGGGAAATTCAAGAAAGTGATGGGAACGACACAGAAACGGATAGGGCAGGCGAGGGGCTACATGTTGGGCTGCATCTCAAGTTCCCAGGTCCCACTATTAAGCCACAATAGTGGCAAGAGTGAGACCCCCCTGCCCCGCACTGTCAGCGTAAAGATCGTTCTCCTCTGCCACAGCTGTAACAGTTGTGGCAGAGAAGAACGATGTTAGCCCATTGAATTCAATGGAGCTGGCAATACAGCTGGCTCCATAGAAAGCAATGGGCTGCCGGCGATAGCGGGATGAATTGTCGGGAAGGGCTTAAATATATAAGCCCTTCCCTGCAATTCATCCAGAAATGTGTAAAAAAAAATATATATATACTCACCTGGTCCCGGCAGAACGATGTTAGCCCATTGAATTCAATGGAGCGGCAATACAGCCGGCTCCATTGAAAGCAATGGGCTGCCGGCGATTGCGGGATGAATTGTCGGGAAGGGCTTAAATATATAAGCCCTTCCCTGCAATTCATCCAGAAATGTGTAAAAAAAATGTATATATATATATATATATATATATATATATATATACTCACCTGGTCCCGGCAGACGGAGTTCAGCGCGGCCGGCTGCAGTCCTCCTGAACTGCTCTGAACAGCTGCGAGTAGTATTCAGCAGCCGGGGATTTAAAATCCCCGCCTGCTGAATGAGCTGCCTCTGATTGGTCACAGCCTGACCAATCAGAGGCAGATCTCACTCACACCCATTCATGAATTCATGAATGGGTGAGTGAGTGCTGCCTCTGATTGGCTCAGGGGCTGCTCTCAGCTGAATGTCATTCAGCTGAATGTCATTCAGCTGAGAGCTGCCCCTGAGCCAATCAGAGGCAGCACTCACTCACCCATTCATGAATTCATGAATGGGTGTGAGTGAGACCTGCCTCTGATTGGCTCAGCGCTGAGCCAATCAGGGGCAGGTCTAACTCACACCCCCTTCACACCCACTGCAGGCCGACCGCGCTGAACTCCGTCTGCCAGGACAAGGTGAGTATATATTTTTTTTTTATTTTTACACATTTCTGGATGAATTGCAGGGAAGGGCTTATATATTTAAGCCCTTCCCGACAATTCATCCTGCGATCGCCGGCAGCCCATTGCTTTCAATGGAGCCGGCTGTATTGCCGGCTCCATTGAATTCAATGGTCAGTGCTCGTTTAATCGAGATGAGTACCGCGTGGTGCTCGTCTCGAGTAATGAGCATCTCGAGCACCCTAATACTCGAATTGAATTCAATGGGCTAACATCGTTCTGCCGGGACAAGGTGAGTATATATATTTTTTTATTTTTACACATTTCTGGATGAATTGCAGGGAAGGGCTTATATATTTAAGCCCTTCCCGACAATTCATCCTGCGATCGCCGGCAGCCCATTGCTTTCTATGGAGCCGGCTGTATTGCCGGCTCCATTGAATTCAACGGTCAGTGCTTGTTTAATCGAGACAAGTACCACGTGGTGCTCGTCTCGAGTAATGAGCATCTCGAGCACTTTAATACTCGAACAAGCATCAAGCTCGGATGAGTATGCTCGCTCATCTCTAGTAGTAGCCCATAAATCATTAGTAGATGCCCACAACGAAGTGCAAGATGATATTACAGCCATAAAACTGAGATTAACAGACCTAGAAGACAGGTCAAGGAGAAATATTAAATTCAGAAATATCCCAGAATCTGTCAATGATTCAACTCAAAGAATTTCTCTCTGATATTTTCATGTCCATTATCCCAAATGCTCAGGAGTGTGATCTTTTGATTGAGAGAGCTCACAGAGTTCTAGATACCATCAGGAGTAACTAGAGATGTACTGGCTAGACTACACTTCTAGCATTTTAAGGACACACTTTTAAGGCACTCTTCACAAGCCCCAAAACTCTCAGATTGTTTTCAGGAAATATCTCTCTTCTCGGATCTCTCACTTTCTACTCTGGCCAAAAGAAGAACATTTGCTAAGTATACAAATGTTTGCTTAGCTAATGTTCAAAAATGGAGCTACTCAACATTTCATCTTCCAAGGAAGTGGAAAGTCTGTTCACCAAATGGTCCCTAATTCATCAAGAAGAGTTGACAACTTTGCCTAAGAAAAAACTCGCCTTGCTCAACCAGGACTGGACCAGAGTATCTCAGAACCACTCTCTTAAGGCTCCTACCCGAGTACTTGAAATCAGGATTTTTCTTTGTCCTGCCCCTTCTCATTCAAATATAGCCTCTCTGAAAATTAGTTTGTCTTCAAATTGATCTGAAGCCAGACTATTCTTCAATATTACTTGAGTGCCTATACTCTGTTCTGTTATTTTCTTCCTAACTACAAAATTCAATTTTTGTAACGGTGATCTAATGTTTTCTTTATAGCAAGACTGAGGATCCTGTCACAGTTGGTTTTCAACCCCCTAAATACAGATGCAACTTTATTTACCTGAGCTTCCTATTGTGGTTCATGTAGAACCAGGACTGATGAAAACATTTCATGTAAATAGGTTCAATTTATTTTTCTGGCTTATGTTGATCTCTTTCCAAAAGATCTTAATACTTTTCAAATCTAAAAATACATTTGGTTCCAAAGTGTTGGTGGACAATGATTGCTCATGCAGCATTTCACTGGGTCTCAGCACGTTTTATACAAACGATATTAAGCTCAAAGTGCTAAATGGTTAGATGGTATTTGAAATCAGTTCTCTAAGGCTGGTTTCACGCGGGCGACAAAATTGTGCGATTTTCTCACGATGCGGCAGTGCTACAAATTGCATGTATGTGAAGCCGATGCTTTCAAATGGGTTCTTTCACATTATTAATGTTTTGTAGGCTGCTACATTCCGAGAATACAAAATCATGGCATGCTCTATAGAATTGAGATTTGTGATGTTTTGTAGCCCATGTTTCCCTATGCAGCCTTCCTTTCTGTTGCATCGCACGAAAATACAGGTTTTTGTGCGGTGCAATGCAATTTCTCCAGTAGGAGATCCTACTGTAAAATTCCTAAAATAAGCCCTAGCTGTATGAAGAAAAACAATACATCACCTGTCCGCTCCGCCACACGTCTCCTCTGCAGCTCTGGCACTTGTTTGTATTCTTCATGGAGTACTTCCTGGTCAGGGGTTTCAAAAACCCCTCCTCCAGGAAGCACTGCCTCTGATTGGTTCTCAAGCGCCCTGGCTCAGCCAATCACTGCAGCGTTCAATGAACCAATCACAGCCATTGCATTGAATGGCTTTGATTGGTTCATCGAGCATTGGCTCTGATTGGCTGAACTGTGGTGCTTGAGAACCAATCATAGCCAGTGCTTCCTGGAGGTGGGGATTTTGAACCTCTGACCATGAAACACTAAGGGAAAACTACAATCAAGTGTGTTGGGAACCTGTGAGGAGATGTGCAGCGGAGCCAACAGCGTCTGTTAGGAGATGTATTGTGGGTTTTTTTTGTTTTTCTATGCAGCTAGGGCTTATTTCTAGGGCAGGGCTTATACTTCAAGCCCTCCCAAAAATCCAGGCAAAAGAGCGCTACAAAGTCGCGCGACTTTGTAGCAACACAAAATCACACTATCATGAGAAAACGCAGCAATATTACACAGAACACAGATGCGATATCACGTCGTCTCTTTGAAGGAGGCCTAAACATGCCATCAATAAAAAAAGGATCTACTAGTAGCTATAGAACAAAGTCTAGTATTTGAATGCATAAAAGTAATTACAGACAAGTGCAGATATGTCATCTTTTTTTGCCTAATCAATAACTCCCCATATACTATTCTAACTCTCTACTCCCCAAATACAAAACAAATTACTTTTCAGCGTGGATCACCTAAATAGAGTTATATAGGGGGGGGGTTATTGTGTGTGGTGATTTTAATATAATACCTAACTCCTCCTTAGATAGAAATGCTACGGTACATATCCCATGATTAACAATTACAACATACAGGACCTAATCTTTAAAGAAGGCCTATATGATGTGTGGAGAATACAATATGTTAAAGACTACTTACTCCTTTTTTTAAACCCTCATAAATTATACTCTCGCATGGATTTCTTTTTAATTGATAGATAGCAAAGGCGTCCAATAAGGTTGCATCCTCTCACCCTTCTTGTCTAACCTATATGCGGAAGTGATCATGCGTAAAATGGACCTAGACGAATTGGAAATCGGGCTGAAAATAGGTGGCAGAAACATCAACAATCCCATTATGCGGATAACACAACTCTGCTTGCAGAAACAGAAGCAGGTGTGAAGCAAAAATGGGCCTCTATCTGAATTTAAAGTAGACTAAAATGACAACTGCAAAAAATGACAAAATTAAAATCGACAATGAGGCCATAGAATGCATGCAACACTTCATCTTCATTGGCTCAAAAATTGACCAGGCTGGAGAATCTATGCCAGAGATGAAACGTAGGATAGCATTGGGGCAAAGCGCGATGCTAAACATGTACAAAATCTGGAAAACTAGGGATATCGGCATAGCAACTAAATGCAGGATAGTGGAAACCATCATTTTTCCCATAGCCATGTATGGATATGAAAGCTGGACTGTGAAAAAAACTGATAGAAGCATGATTGATGCGTTGGGCTGTGCTCCTGGCGAAAGCTGCTGGGTATACCCCGGACGGTGAGAGTAACAAACATAAAAGTCCTGAATCGTATGAGATCCGATATATCACTGGAGGGCAAGAGGACTGGACTCAGACTCACATTTTTTGGTGGCCATGCAATGGGAGAAAAGTTGCTAGAAAAATCTACAATGCTTGGACAGATCAGTGGCAAAAAACCTGGCCACCAAAGAACACGATGGCTTGAGACTGTCAAAGCTGATACTGGCATGGATATCAAACAACTGAAAGAAGCAGTACAAAACCAAAAAACATGGAGGGAGTTCAGCTTTAGGTTCAACGACTAAACGGCTAACAATAACAGCTCAGTCTTCTCAAGCCCTCATACTTGCATAGATATCTTGCATAGATATTAGAGATGAGCGAACGTACTCGTCCGAGCTTGATATTCGTGCGAATATTAGGGTGTTTGGGATGCTCGTTACTCGTAACGAGCACCACGCGGTGTTCTGGTTAATTTCAGTTTCCTCTCTGAGACGTTAGCGCGCTTTTCTGGCCAATTGAAAGACAGGGAAGGCATTACAACTTCCCCCTGTGACGTTCAAGCCCTATACCACCCCCCTGCAGTGAGTGGCTGGGAAGATCAGATGTCACCCGAGTATAAAAGTCGGCCCCTCCCGCGGCTCGCCACACATGCCTTGTGAGTTAGCTGAGGGAAAGTACTATCGTGCTGGTGCTGCTGTAGGGAGAGCGTTAGGAGTCAGTGTAGGCTTCAAGAACCCCAAAGGTCCTTCTTAGGGCCACATCTACCTGTGTGCAGGCTGCTGCTAGCAGTGGTTTTTGTTTTTTTTTTCTCAAAATCGGCAGTGCAGAGCATTGCACCTGGCATTAGGGACAGAAGTGGTGCATAGGCAGGGAGAGTGTTAGGAGTGAGTGTAGCCTTCAAGAACCTCAACGGTCCTTTCTAGGGCCAAATTTAACCGTGTGCAGTACTGTGCTGGCTGCTGTTAGCAGTGTTGCATTTTTTTTTTCTTCTAAAAATCGTCTGTGCAGAGCATTGCACCCTCCATTGATACTACAGGGACAGAATTGTGTAGGCAGGGCCACAACACAGTTATTGTTCATTGAATATACGCAGTAGGGCCTTCCCTTTGCAAAAAAGCGAAAAAATAATATTTGGCCTGCCTGTGTCAGTCCTAAGGTCTCCGTGTACGTGTGTGCTGCGTGGAGAACGTACAAAAATCAGACGCAACCAGCTACGGTTTACTGCAGGCTTGCGCCATTGTCTTTCCTGACTGGCAAATACCTGCTCTGCTAGAGTTAATAACTCTGCTACACTAAAGTTGTGTGACACTTTTTCAGGGCCACACCACAGTTCTAAAAGTTATTGTTCATTGAATATACGCAGTGGGGCCTTCCCTTTGCAAAAAAGCGAAAAAATTATATTTGGCCTGCAGGCTTGCGCCAATTTATTTCCTGCCTGGGAAATCAAATCACTGGTAATACAGCATGCTGAGGGGTAGGGGTAGGCCTAGAGGACGTGGACGTGGCCGAGGACGCGGAGGGCCAAGTGAGGGTGTGGGCACAGGCCGAGCTCCTGATCCAGGTGTGTCGCAGCCGACTGCTGCGCGATTAGGAGAGAGGCACGTTTCTGGCGTCCCCACATTCATCGCCCAATTAATGGGTCCACGCGGGAGACGTTTATTACAAAATGAGCAGTGTGAGCAGGTCCTGTCCTGGATGGCAGAAACTGCTTCGAGCAACCTATCGTCCAGCCACAGTTCTGCGCCGTCCACTGCTGCAAATCCGAATCCTCTGTCTGCTGCTCCTCCTTCCTCCCAGCCTCCTCACTCCACTACAATGACACATGCTCAGGAGCGGGAAGACTCCCAGGAACTGTTCTCGGGCCCCTGCTCAGATTGGGCAACAGTGGTTCCTCTCCCACCAGAGGAGTTTATCGTCACTGATGCCCAACCATTGGAAAGTTCCCGGGGTCCGGGGGATGAGGCTGGGGACTTCCGCCAACTGTCTCAAGAACTTTCTGTGGGTGAGGAGGACGATGACGATGAGACACAGTTGTCTTGCAGTGAGGTAGTAGTAAGGGCAGTAAGTCCAAGGGAGCAGCGCACAGAGGATTCGGAGGAAGAGCAGCAGGACGATGAGGTGACTGACCCCACCTGGTGTGCAACGCCTACACAGGACAGGTCTTCAGAGGGGGAGGCACGGGCAGCAGCAGGGCAGGTTGCAAGAGGCAGTGCGGTGGCCAGGGGTAGAGGCAGGGCCAGACCGAATAATCCACCAAGTGTTTCCCAAAGCGCCCCCTCGCGCCATGCCACCCTGCAGAGGCCGAGGTGCTCTAAGGTCTGGCAGTTTTTCACAGAGACGCCTGACGACCGACGAACAGTGGTGTGCAACCTTTGTCGCGCCAAGATCAGCCGGGGAGCCACCACCAACAGCCTGACCACCACCAGCATGCGCAGACATATGATGGCCAAGCACCCCACAAGGTGGGACGAAGGCCGTTCACCGCCTCCGGTTTGCACCGCTGCCTCTCCCCCTGTGCCCCAACCTGCCACTGAGATCCAAACCCCCTCTCAGGACACAGGCACGACCGTCTCATGGCCTGCACCCACACCCTCACCTCCGCTGTCCTCGGCCCCATCCAGCAATGTCTCGCACCGCACAGTCCAGCCGTTGCTAGCGCAACTGTTGGAGCGCAAGCGCAAGTACGCCGCCACGCACCCGCACGCTCAATCGTTAACCGTCCACATAGCCAAATTTATCAGCCTTGAGATGCTGCCGTATAGGCTTGTGGAAACGGAGTCCTTCAAAGCTATGATGGCGGCGGCGGCCCCGCGCTACTCAGTTCCCAGTCGCCACTACTTTTCCCGATCTGCCGTCCCAGCCCTGCACGACCACGTCTCCCGCAACATTGTACGCGCCCTCACCAACGCGGTTACTGCCAAGGTCCACTTAACTACGGACACGTGGACAAGCACAGGCGGGCAGGGCCACTACATCTCCCTGACGGCACATTGGGTGAATTTAGTGGAGGCTGGGACAGAGTCAGAGCCTGGGACCGCTCACGTCCTACCCACCCCCAGAATTGCGGGCCCCAGCTCGGTGGTGGTATCTGCGGCGGTGTATGCTTCTTCCACTAAAGCACCCTCCTCCTCCTCCTCCTCCTCCTCCTCAACCTCTGTCTCGCAATCTAGATGTGTCAGCAGCAGCAGGACGTCGCCAGCAGTCGGTGTCGCGCGGCGTGGCAGCACAGTGGTGGGCAAGCGTCAGCAGGCCGTGCTGAAACTACTCAGCTTAGGAGATAGGAGGCACACGGCCCACGAACTGCTGCAGGGTCTGACAGAGCAGACCGACCGTTGGCTTGCGCCGCTGAGCCTCCAACCGGGCATGGTCGTGTGTGACAACGGCCGTAACCTGGTGGCGGCTCTGCAGCTCGGCAGCCTCACGCACGTGCCATGCCTGGCCCACGTCTTTAATTTGGTGGTTCAGCGGTTTCTGAAAAGCTACCCACGCTTGTCAGACCTGCTCGTAAAGGTGCGCCGGCTCTGCGCACATTTACGCAAGTCCCACACGGACGCTGCCACCCTGCGCACCCTGCAACATCGCTTTAATCTGCCAGTGCACCGACTGCTGTGCGACGTGCCCACACGGTGGAACTCTACGCTCCACATGTTGGCTAGGCTCTATGAGCAGCGTAGAGCTATAGTGGAATACCAACTCCAA
Source organism: Eleutherodactylus coqui (assembly GCF_035609145.1). NCBI lineage: Eukaryota > Metazoa > Chordata > Amphibia > Anura > Eleutherodactylidae > Eleutherodactylus > Eleutherodactylus coqui. The sequence continues at coordinate 57,803,073 of NC_089844.1, read as the reverse complement.
CATGGGCGGCGCAGTGGGAGTCAGCCTCCTCAATTCTTTTCAGAAGAGTGGGCCTGGTTGGCAGACATCTGCCAGGTCCTTCGAAACTTTGAGCAGTCTACCCAGGTGGTGAGCGGGGATGCTGCAATCATTAGCGTCACCATTCCTCTGCTATGCATCTTGAGAAGTTCCCTGCAAACCATAAAGGCAGCCGCTTTGCTCTCGGAAACCGAGCCGGGGGAAGACAGTATGTCGCTGGATAGTCAGAGCACCCTCCTGTCTATATCTCAGCGCGTTCAGGAGGAGGAGGAGGAGCATGAGGAGGATGAGGAGGAGGGGGAAGAGACAGCTTGGCCCACTGCTGACGGTACCCATGCTGCTTGCCTGTCATCTTTTCAGCGTGTATGGCCTGAGGAGGAGGAGGAGGAGGAGGATCCTGAAAGTGATCTTCCTAGTGAAGACAGCCATGTGTTGCGTACAGGTACCCTGGCACACATGGCTGACTTCATGTTAGGATGCCTTTCTCGTGACCCTCGCATTCAACGCATTCTGGCCACTACGGATTACTGGGTGTACACACTGCTCGACCCACGCTATAAGGAGAACCTTCCCACTCTCATTCCCGAAGAGGAAAGGGGTTCGAGAGTGTTGCTATACCACAGGACCCTGGCGGACAAGCTGATGGTAAAATTCCCATCCGATAGCGGTAGTGGCAGAAGGCGCAGTTCCGAGGGCCAGGTAGCAGGGGAGGTGCGTAGTTCGAGCAGCGTGTACAGCCCAGGCAGTGCAACAGTCTTTAAGGGCCTGGCCAGCTTTATGGCTCCCCAGCAAGACTGTGTCACCTCTCCCCAGTCAAGGCTGAGTCGGCGGGAGCACTGTAAAAGGATGGTGAGGGAGTACGTAGCCGATCGCACGACCGTCCTCGGTGACGCCTCTGCCCCCTACAACTACTGGGTGTCAAAGCTGGACACGTGGCCTGAACTAGCGCTGTATGCCCTGGAGGTGCTTGCTTGTCCTGCGGCTAGCGTCTTGTCGGAAAGGGTGTTTAGTGCGGCTGGGGGAATCATCACAGATAAGCGTACCTGCCTGTCAACCGACAGTGCCGACAGGCTAACACTCATCAAGATGAACAAAGCCTGGATTTCCCCAGACTTCTCTTCTCCACCAGCGGACAGCAGCGATACGTAAGCAATACGTAGGCTGCACCCGCGGATGGAAGCTACGTTCTCTCTCACCATCCAAAACGGGGACATTTCTGCTTCATAAATCTGTGTCTAATATTCCTCCTCCTCCTCCTGCTCCTCCTCCTGAAACCTCACGTAATCACGCTGAACGGGCAATTTTTCTTAGGGCCACAAGGCTCACTCATAATTTTTCTAAACAATTGTTATATGTTTCAATGCTCTTAAAAGCGTTGAAACTTTAACTTGAACCAATTTTTCGTTAATCTGGGCTGCCTCCAGGCCTAGTTACCACTTAAGCCACATTAACCAAAGCGATTAATGGGTTTCACCTGCCCTCTTGGTTGGCCATGGCCAATTTTTTTCAGGTACATTAGTACTGTTGATACAGCAATTTTTGTGGGCCCTCGCCTACAGTGTAATGAAATGAATTTTTAGCCCACCTGCATTACAGCTGACGTTACATCCGCTGTGTTGGGCAATGCAATGTGATATTTCTGTGTTCCGCCGGTGGCTTCCTGGCACCCACCCATGCTGTGGGTCCACAGGGAATTATAAATGCATCTGTTTCCACTTGTAAAGAACCCCAGTCTGACTGGGGCATGCAGTGTGGGCCGAAGCCCACCTGCATTAAGCACGACATTACTACCTCAGCTGTGTGGGGCAATGCAATGGGATATTTTTATGTACCGCCGGTGGGTTCCAGGGAGCCACCCATGCTGTAGGTGCACACGGAGTTTAACCTACATGTGTCCACTTGTAAAGAACCCCAGTCTGACTGGGGCATGCAGTGTGGGCCGAAGCCCACCTGCATTAAGCACGACATTACTACCTCAGCTGTGTTGGGCAATGCAATGGGATATTTCTATGTACCGCCGGTGGCTTCCTGGCACCCACCCATGCTGTGGGTCCACAGGGAGTTGTAACTGCATCTGTCCACTTCTAAAGAACCCCAGTCTGACTGGGGCATGCAGTGTGGGCCGAAGCCCACCTGCATTAAGCACAACATTACTACCTCAGCTGTGTTGGACAATGCAATGAGATGTTTCTATGTACCGCCGGTGCCTTCCTGGCACCCACCCATGCTGTGGGTCCACAGGGAATTATAAATGCATCTGTTTCCACTTGTAAAGAACCCCAGTCAGACTGGGGCATGCAGTGTGGGCCGAAGCCCACCTGCATTAAGCACGACATTACTACCTCAGCTGTGTTGGGCAATGCAATGGGATATTTTTATCTACCGCCGGTGGGTTCCAGGGAGCCACCCATGCTGTAGGTGCACACAGAGTTTAACCTACATGTGTCCACTTGTAAAGAACCCCAGTCTGACTGGGGCATGCAGTGTGGGCCGAAGCCCACCTGCATTAAGCACGACATTACTACCTCAGCTGTGTTGGGCAATGCAATGGGATATTTCTATGTACCGCCGGTGGCTTCCTGGCACCCACCCATGCTGTGGATCCACAGGGAGTTGTAACTGCATCTGTCCACTTCTAAAGAACCCCAGTCTGACTGGGGCATGCAGTGTGGGCCGAAGCCCACCTGCATTAAGCACAACATTACTACCTCAGCTGTGTTGGGCAATGCAATGGGATATTTCTATGTACCGCCGGTGGCTTCCTGGCACCCACCCATGCTGTGGGTCCACAGGGAATTATAAATGCATCTGTTTCCACTTGTAAAGAACCCCTGTCTGACTGGGGCATGCAGTGTGGGCCGAAGCCCACCTGCATTAAGCACGACATTACTACCTCAGCTGTGTTGGGCAATGGGATATTTTTATGTACCGCCGGTGGGTTCCAGGGAGCCACCCATGCTGTAGGTGCACACGGAGTTTAACCTACATGTGTCCACTTGTAAAGAACCCCAGTCTGACTGGGGCATGCAGTGTGGGCCGAAGCCCACCTGCATTAAGCACGACATTACTACCTCAGCTGTGTTGGGCAATGCAATGGGATATTTCTATGTACCGCCTTTGGCTTCCTGGCACCCACCCATGCTGTGGGTCCACAGGGAGTTGTAACTGCATCTGTCCACTTCTAAAGAACCCCAGTCTGACTGGGGCATGCAGTGTGGGCCGAAGCCCACCTGCATTAAGCACAACATTACTACCTCAGCTGTGTTGGGCAATGCAATGGGATATTTCTATGTACCGCCGGTGGCTTCCTGGCACCCACCCATGCTGTGGGTCCACAGGGAATTATAAATGCATCTGTTTCCACTTGTAAAGAACCCCTGTCTGACTGGGGCATGCAGTGTGGGCCGAAGCCCACCTGCATTAAGCACGACATTACTACCTCAGCTGTGTTGGGCAATGCAATGGGATATTTTTATGTACCGCCTGTGGGTTCCAGGGAGCCACCCATGCTGTAGGTGCACACGGAGTTTAACCTACATGTGTCCACTTGTAAAGAACCCCAGTCTGACTGGGGCATGCAGTGTGGGCCGAAGCCCACCTGCATTAAGCACGACATTACTACCTCAGCTGTGCTGGGCAATGCAATGGGATATTTTTATGTACCGCCGGTGGTTTCCAGGGAGCCACCCATGCTGTGGGTCCACAGGGAATTCACAATAGGGAGTTGTACCTGCCTGTGTCTATGAATTAAAAACCGCGGTCTGACTGGGGCATGCAGACACCTTGACAGAATGAATAGTGTGTGGCACATAGGTTCCCTATTGCTATGCCCACGTGTGCAGCTCCTGATGGAGGTGGCACAGGATTCTATTTCTCATTGCTTCTGTACAGCATTGTGGGCTATCGCCCCGCCACTTTTAAAGAGGGTCGCTGCCTAGGCGTGCCAACCCTCTGCAGTGTGTGCCTGCGGTTCCTCGTCATGGCAGACGCACTTCTAAATAGACATGAGGGTGGTGTGGCATGAGGGCAGCTGAAGGCTGTGCAGGGACACTTTGGTGTGCGCTGTGGGGGGGGGGGGGGGAGGGGGGCGGTTGGGCAGCATGTAACCCAGGAGAAGTGGCAGCGGAGTGTCATGCAGGCAGTGATTGTGCTTTGTTGGAGGTAGTGTGGTGCTTAGCAAAGGTATGCCATGCTAATGAGGGCTTTTCAGAAGTAAAAGTTTTTGGGAGGGGGGGGGCCACTCTTGCCGCTATTGTGGCTTAATAGTGGGACCTGTGAACTTGAGATGCAGCCCAACATGTAGCCCCTCGCCTGCCCTATCCGTTGCTGTGTCGTTCCCATCACTTTCTTGAATTGCCCAGATTTTCACACAAGGAAACCTTAGCGAGCATCGGCGAAATACAAAAATGCTCGGGTCGCCCATTGACTTCAATGGGGTTCGTTACTCGAAACGAACCATCGAGCATCGCGAAAAGTTCGTCCCGAATAACGAGCACCCGAGCATTTTGGTGCTCGCTCATCTCTAATAGATATCTTTTTAATTGATATATAGCTTTTTACAAAGAATTTCTTCCCCACACATAGACCTTATGACTTGCTCCGACCATGCCCCTATCTCCATTATCCTCAAAGAAAACTATAATTTACCTCTATCTTCTCCATGGAGACTTAATAACCATCTGCTCAACAATTTAAATTTCACTGTAGGGATGCGGAACACTCTTGAAGAATACTTTACTTTAAATTATGTCAACTAGACGGCAATCACTTCTATTTGAGATGTGCATAAAGCGGTTATGAAAGGTCACTTCTTAAAGAAAGAAGGTTATGAAAAGAGAAAGACTAAAAGAGATAAATGATATCTTCAAACATATTACATCTTGATAGACTAGAATAAAAAATCATTTTTTGATAATACCTTGTTAGAAATTTAAAAAGCACACTTTATGCTTCATAACCTAATGCAAAATAAATACGAACTATATCTCCGTAAAGCTACCTTCATCCACTATACACAAGGGAACTAAGCTTCTAAATTTCTAGAATTAAGACCAAAAAACTAGAATTCCTTATCTGTTAGACTCACACAATAATAAAATTATGGTTCTTCGTGAAGTTGCCGAAGAATTCCCCAAATATTATTGCTCACTTTACACTCTAAAGAATGATATTACTGTTTCCTTACTCAATCAACAACTTATTGACAAATTTTTAAAAGATATTTCACCTCCCACTCTCGCTAACATTCAAATTGAATTTCTAAATAGAGTTCTCTATTTCGGGAATTTTAGATACCATTGCCTCTTTGAGAATAAATTAATCTCCAGAGCCCGATGGCTTTGCGAATGAATATTATAAAATATTTACACACTTTATGCTTCATACTTCAAAAAAAAATGTAGCCACGCTATTAACCCCTTCATGACATGGCCTATTTTGAGTTTAAGGACGCAACAATTTTTGGCGGATTTTCTTCTCCGTTTATCAAAAGTCATAACTTTTTTATTTTTCCGTCGACGCGGCCGTATGAGGGCTTGTTTTTTGCGTGGCGAACTATAGTTTTTATCGGTGCCACTTTTCGGTACATAGACTATATTGTAAAACTTTTTTTTTTTTTTTTAATGATAGCAGGGAGAGAAAACGGATCAATTCTGCCATAGATTTTTTTTTTTTTTTTTACAGCGTTAATCATGCAGCATAAATGAGACATTTAATTTTTTCTGCGGGTCGGTACGGTTACAACGATACCAAAATTCTTACATTTTTTTTAGGTTTTCCCACTTTTCTGCAATAAAAACCCTTTTTCTTGGAAATCTTTTTTTTTTCTAAATCGCTGCATTCAAAGTCCTGTAACTTTTATATTTTTTGATGTACGGCACTCTATGAGGGCTTATTTTTTGCGAGACAAGCTGTAGATTTTATTGTTACCATTTTGGGGTACATATGGCTTTTTTGATCACTTTTATTGCGTTTTTAGTAAGGCAAAATGCTAAGAATTAGCATTTTGCCTCAGTTTTTTAGCATTTTTTTAGCGTTTTTTTCCGTGCACAGTCAAAAGCATATGCAACTTATTGTATGTGTCGTTACGGACGCGACAATACCAAATATGTGGGATTTTATTTTATTTTTTACCTTTTTTTATGCTAATCTGAGAAAAAGCATAAAAAAATGTTTTTTTTTTACTCTTTTTTTACATTTTTTTAATTCATTTTTTTTAATCTTTGTTTTTTTTACACTGTTTGTGTCCCTCTGAGGGACTTTAACCACTGCCCTGATGATCGCTGTTATAAGGCATGGCAGAGCTACTGCTCTCCCATGCCTTATCGCTTATACAGCGATCCTAGGCATAGGCAATACCTATGACATGCCGTGACAGGCCGGGCTCTCGCGATGACATCGCGGCAGGGAAGGGGTTAACAGCGGGGGCGCAACTCCGATGCCCCCCCCCCCCCCCCGCTGTTGCAGCGGGACGCCGGCTGTGACTGACAGCCGCCTCCGGCTGCGGGATAGCACGAGATCATATGTGATCCCACGCTATCTCCAGGACATAAGTTTACGTCCTTTTGCGGGAAGTACCAGGCTGCCAGGACGTAAACTTACGCCCTGCAGCTGGAAGGGATTAAAGACACCTCATTCCCTTCTGAAATGTTAAATGAGTTAATAATCACACTTCCTAAACCAGGCAAACCACATACTTCTCCTGCAAATCTTAGACCCATCTCTTTACTTAATTCTGATATTAAGATATAGGCTAAAATTCTGGCTTCTAGACTTGCAGATATCCTTCCAAATGTAATTGAAAATGATGAGGTAGGTTTTATCAAAATAGACAGTCTTCCAATGCCTCTAGGCGCTTCATATCCTTTATTGAACTCTCTGGAAAAAAGAGTTTGTGGTGTCAGTTTGAGCTTGACTGTGTTACGATCGTGTGGGCAAACTAAGCACGGAGCCCACACGATCGTGACCAAGAGCATTGGATGCACACAGGCTTCAAGCAGGTTTCAGGCAAACTGCCCCTGTGCAGAGAAGATGACATGGCCCTACCTAAGCGGGGTGGCCCAGCGGTCTTCGGATCTGGGCCCTAGCTGCTCCTAGGAACCACGCCACAGAACAGGATACAAACACATGCTACATGACAGGGACAGAACAACAGGACACACAGAGCCAGAAAACACAGCATACAGAAGCCAAAATGCAACCAGTAGTAACAGATAAGCTGAATATAAATACCAGGTGTTAGTTGACATTTTGTACAAAACATAGAAGCTAGCGGGCCAACTTCACGACTCTTGGTTATACCGCTAGTCCCTACACTAACCAGGAGTCCGGACACAGTTCACACAGCAAGCTGCAACAGGACAGGACACAGATCGCAGGTCATACAGCAAGCTAACACAAAACTGACAGAAAGTAAACGTACAAACGGACATGAACCAGAGCACACTTCACACAGATGAAACTCACAGCAAGTCTATGTGTCCTCATACAGGGGGGAAATACAGTCAGCCACTGAGCTGACATATGGAACTCTGTCAGGGATCCACCAACTGACACATAGAGCAAGACATAAGACGTTTGGAGGCCGCACCTGTAAAGGGATCTGCATATAACACAGACAAGGACTACAGGTGTCCAAACCGTCTTGGGAAGTAGAGAAACACAAAAGACCTACTTGCAAACACAGATCTGAGTCAGAACATAACAGATACATCAAAACAGTAGAAGACTAGCTTCAGACAAAGACTCATGACTGCTCACTCTGGAACCCAGATAGACACTGACAAGAGCTGGGTTTATATGTGAGCACAGACCCAGGGGATTGGCTAGCAGGAGATCACCACACCCAGCTAGCTCATTTAACCCTCAACCACCTGTAGCTGTGCTGCTAGGAAGCTTAGAACTACAGATCCCAGCAGCACACGTAACAGACTGTGCATTTGATCTTCTTTGACGGGTGTGTCAGCTGTTGGTGTATCCTATCACCGAGGGAACCAAAAACTAAAGTATAACCTTTATTGATATACAAACTAAAATACGTAAGGGCCTTGTTTAGCAACTTTACATAAAACCTCTATTAAATTGATATACACAATTGGTACTTTATATCTCTACTTGGAGGATATCTATCATAGTTGATGACCTGATCACCACATGATATTCCACAAATAGAGTGAAGTGGTGTCTAAAGCATGGACATCCTCAAGTAACTAGCAATAGTGAATGGTATTTTTCGCTTGCTTCAATCCCTAGGGAATATGTTCCCACAGAGAATCCTTGTGACGCTCTGTGGAGATCTATCACCATTAAACTGATGTCCCTTTTCTTTCCCCTCACAGACAATGCAAAGGGGAATTAGTGGTGTCTAAAACATAGACATCCACAAATAACTAGCAATAGTGAATGATGTTTTCACTTGCTTTAATCTTCAGGGAATATATTCCTTCAGAGAATCTTGATGAAGCTCTGTGGGTATCTATCACCATTGACAAATATCACTTTTTCCCACAAATGATGCAAAGGGGAATTAGTGATATGTTAATTAATCGACGGTGAAGAATCCCCTTATTAAAGCCACAACCATTGCAAAAGAACTTGGTATTAACCTTTACCTATACCCGATTATGATTATTATAAATCATGGCATAGGAAAGTACCAGGTTCAATAACGGAACCAATGTGTCAATGATAATAAAAATGGAAGAACAGTCAGCACATATGTATGTTTTACAGTGCTGACTATTTTTCCTTTCATTTGACGGCAATAATGATACAAGCCGTAACTGCTCTTTTTTTCACGTGCTCTTGAAGCACTAGGGTGAACTGACAGGTGCATACACAAAGAATCCCTTAGTGAATTTTAGGATCTCTGTATGCCCTCTCTATTTTTAAAATTTATGTCACCCTAAAAAAGTCCGGGATACATTGGAGTCAAATGGCCCAATCAGGAATTGCCATCGTTAGTATGACTACCAAAGTTAACCCGAACCCCAATCTAATAACCCCATCGACGCGTTTCAACAGTATATATGTTCATAACTGTATCATCAGGATGGATTGTTAAAGTATCAATGTAGTCAGCCGTCTAGGCTTAGATGCAAACAGCCTGACGGCTGTGTTCAAATGAGCAGCGCTGGTAAGTAAACCTCTGATAGAGGCTTATATGTGCCAAGCCACGCCTCCCTTCCCAGGGGGCTCGTCCCGGACAGCCAATGGGCTGACACTCAGACCTCCGCTGTCATCTAGTGAGACGCGTTGTAGCGGCGTCTCAGCGCATGCGCAGTAATGCCCGGAGCGCGGCGCCAACCATGCCAACCACTGACACGGCGGCAGCCGCGTTACCCGGCAACCACGCACGGCGTGATGACGCGGACCTGTAACCGGGCATAGATAGCCCCTGGATGGGCGATCATAGAACGGGATTTTCTAGGACACAAATGCACAGCAGTGTTTAATCGCTACAGTAAGAGAGAGTTATAATGTGTTCTTACTATAGATAATTAGTCTGTTATTCATAGGGCTCAGTCTATATAAATAGTTTATATACCTTAATGCAATATGCTGGTATATAGAAGGTGGTGGATGATTAACAGCACCTTATCTTATATGGGATAGTCTATATGATGTACCTTTATGCAGTATAGCTTATACTGGTATATATAAAAGGTGATGGATAATGAACAGCCCTTTATCCTATATGGGGTATACTTAATAAGGCCATGGTAATAGTTTCCTGGCATCTTATGCATTTTTTTTAAAAACTATATGTTTGGATATATAATATAGGATATCCAACACTTTCAAATACCCCTATTATTTAAATAGGGCAATAGAGTATAATTAAGGATCAACTAGCTATTTGCGCATATTATCAGTGGCATCTATATGCAAATGTTCTTGGTGACCTTTACTCACCAAGTTCTATGATCCTATATATATTATCCGTTTAATTATACATAACCTGGTTGTTTATCCCAATAACTTATCAACCTATTACAGACATTAACCCTGGATATTATCTATAATATACTATATCAACCTCTCAATTAGTTAAACACCCTTTTGTGCATGAAGGAATTTTAAATAAATGCCGCGAATGACAAATTCTCATTCAGGCCTTTCGGCGCGCAGGACTGTAGTCGATGAATCCATTTGGTTTCCTTTTGCATTAATCTCCTGTCTACATTACCCCTTCTACCATTCTCTCGGATGATCTCAATACCCTGGAATGTTACCGATTGTGGATCATTTTTATGCTTCTCACGTACGTGAGTAGCAAGGCTCGTATTTTCGCCACGATCAATGTTCCCGACATGTTCCAATACTCGTCTTCTTAATTGGCGGATGGTTTTGCCGATATAATCGAGCGGACATGTACAAGTAGCTTTATATACGACGCCCATGGACCTACAGTTTATAAAATCCATTATTTGATACTGTTTTCCCGTAGAGGAGCTTGTAAAGGTACTCCCACGTTGGATATATTTGCAGGCCTTGCAGCCCGCACACCGGTACGTACCTTTGGGTAAATCTGATCCTAGCCAGGATATGGTAGTTTCTTTTGGAGAGAATAGACTATGGACCAATCTGTCCTTTAAATTGCGTCCACGTCTGTAAGTTATCAGGGGTTTTTTTGGGAGATGTTCCTCAAGGTCTTTGTCTCTCCTCAATATGTCCTAGTATTTACTTAGGATTTGCCTAATTTCGTGTGATCGATCGTCGTACGTGCCAATTAGACGGATCTTAGAGTCTTCATTAATGCGTTTTTTAGGTTTGAGAAATTCCTCTCTCCTATATTTCTTGGCAAATTGATCAGCCACCTCTACCACCTCCTGCGGGTATCCCCTATCGGCAAATCTCCGACTCATCTCTTTCGATTTAATATCATAATCATCCTCAGATGTACAGTTACGTCTAGTTCGGATGAATTGCCCCTTGGGGATTCCCTTCTTAAGGGATCTGGGATGATGACTTTCCCAGTGTAATAGGGTGTTGGTGGCCGTTGTTTTGCGATAGATAGACGTCTGTAAAGAACCATCGTCACACTTTGTTATAAGGAGGTCTAGAAATGTGATACGTTGCGGATCGATTTCTGCCGTAAAGAATAAACCCAACTTATTGTTGTTCAAGTGGGAAACGAATTTGTGGAAGGCCTCAATTTCTCCGGTCCATAATATCAACACATCGTCGATAAAACGGACCCAGAGTTCTACCGATGTCGTCCAGCTCTCGTTTGTCTCAATGAACACAGAGGTCTCCTCCCACCAGCCCAGGTACAGGTTGGCATAGCTGGGGGCACAAGGGCTCCCCATCGCTGTACCCCTGAGCTGGTGGAAGTGCTTCCCCTCAAAGAGGAAGTGGTTCTTGGTGAGAACAAACGAGAGGAAGCTTAGGAGCATATTGTTATGTTCCTTAAGATGTATGTCCCTCTGATTAAGATAGAACTCCACCGCCTTGATGCCCCCTTTATGCGGAATGGAGCTATACAAAGCTTCCACGTCTAGTGATGCAAGTTTTGTGTCTGGTGCAAGAACTATACCATCTAGACGTTTTAGGACATCGGTAGTATCCTTGATATACGCTGGAAGCGCTTCCACAAACGGCCTTAACAACGTATCAACATATGTACTGATGCCTTGGGTGAGGCTATCATTGCCCGCCACAATAGGGCGACCTTTCAATGGATTCAGACCTTTGTGAATTTTAGGTAAACTGTAAAACGTCGCTACCTGGGGTGTTGCTGAGTACAAATACAAAAACTCTTTGTCATCGATGAGTTCGTTATTCTTAGCTTCCAGCAGGATTTTTTTCAACTCCTGCAGAGTAGAGTCAGTAGGGTCATATGGGAGGACCTCGTAATTTGATCTATCTTTCAAGATAGTCAAGCACATATTTCTATACATGTCGCGATTCATTATTACTATGTTGCCCCCCTTATCGGAGGGCTTGATGACTAAATCACTTTCTTTTTCAATCGCTAACAGTGCTCTTTTCTCTTCCGGCGTTAAGTTTTGATGACCAAACTTTCTTTCCTTGGATAATTTATCAAGTTCATCATTGACCATGCTTTCAAATATCTCGATATATGGAGATTCTCCAGAGGTAGGCCAACCTGTGCTCTTGGGTTTCAAGCTGGTAAATGGGCCTTTATATGGATCTTTACTACCTTCCTTTTCAAGGGACTCCAATATCTCGATGGCCGCTAGATCATCTCTCGTTATTCCAAGGTCATTGCATTTTTTCCTTTCTGCAATGGCAAAATGCTTTTTCCATCTTAACTTTCGTAAAAATAACGCCACATCCTTGGTCCACTCGAATGAATCGAATTTATTCGTAGGGATAAATGACAATCCCTTCTTTATTACTGTTTCCTCATATTTAGTGAGAACTCTCGATGACAAGTTGATTATTTGTAACTCATCCTCTCTATCTTTCCCCGTAACATCCGTTTCTGAGCCTAATGGTGGTGCGGCTGCGCCTGATATACTTGTGGCATTTCCATCGTTGTTCGATTTCGTGTCATATAATGGGTAATGGGTTGCCCTAAAAAATGATCATCACTAGAGCTACCCCTACCTCTCCCTCTGCCTCTAGATTTAGCCTTATATCCCCCTCTTCCTCTTCCTTTCCCTATGTAACCCGGTCTCCGTGTTGGTTCATGGGTAGAGTAGTCACTTTCAGATGAACTTATTTCTGTTTCAGTCTGTTGTCTTGTCTCGTACACTCTATTCTCAGAGAAGTCTCTCAGGTCTCTCTGATACTGATGATGTTTCCGCTCCTTCAAATACACTGTATATTTATCAATGGTTAGTTTTAGTGTATTTTCCCTTTTCTCATAATCTGACTCGTCCGAGAATTTTTTTCCTTCCTTAATAAGTTCCTCCAGGGCCCTACTCGATTTTTCAAGGTTACCACGTTCTTCTTCTAATAATAAATTCATAAGCCTCAGAGAACTATCAGTAGATTCCTTCTCCCACTTACTCATGAATTCAATAGTTCTTAGTTTAGGGGGTGGCAGAAGATGGATCCTCAAGCCGCGAGGTACAATTTTATTCTCCAAGTATGTGGAGAGTGCTTGAACCTCCCACCATGTCTTAACAAATTCCTTGTACGCTTTGGTAATGTTGCGAAACGCCTGATTTATAGATGTACTCTGCAGTTGTGTATTCATGTCCTTATCAGAAAAGACCGTTTTGGCCTCCATCAACCACGAGGCCGTATTGATGCTCCCTGACAGGAAGCCTGCCATTTTGTAAATATAACCAATCACCGAGACAGTTGGAATTCCCTAGGAATTTCAAAAACCCTATCACCGAGGGAACCAAAAACTAAAATATAACCTTTATTGATATACAAACTAAAATACGTAAGGGCCTTGTTTAGCAACTTTACATAAAACCTCTATTAAATTTATATACACAATTGGTACTTTATATCTCTACTTGGAGGATATCTATCATAGTTGATGACCTGATCACCACATGATATTCCACAAATAGAGTGAAGTGGTGTCTAAAGCATGGACATCCTCAAGTAACTAGCAATAGTGAATGGTATTTTTCGCTTGCTTCAATCCCTAGGGAATATGTTCCCACAGAGAATCCTTGTGACGCTCTGTGGAGATCTATCACCATTAAACTGATGTCCCTTTTCTTTCCCCTCACAGACAATGCAAAGGGGAATTAGTGGTGTCTAAAACATAGACATCCACAAATAACTAGCAATAGTGAATGATGTTTTCACTTGCTTTAATCTTCAGGGAATATATTCCTTCAGAGAATCTTGATGAAGCTCTGTGGGTATCTATCACCATTGACAAATATCACTTTTTCCCACAAATGATGCAAAGGGGAATTAGTGATATGTTAATTAATCGACGGTGAAGAATCCCCTTATTAAAGCCACAACCATTGCAAAAGAACTTGGTATTAACCTTTACCTATACCCGATTATGATTATTATAAATCATGGCATAGGAAAGTACCAGGTTCAATAACGGAACCAATGTGTCAATGATAATAAAAATGGAAGAACAGTCAGCACATATGTATGTTTTACAGTGCTGACTATTTTTCCTTTCATTTGACGGCAATAATGATACAAGCCGTAACTGCTCTTTTTTTCACGTGCTCTTGAAGCACTAGGGTGAACTGACAGGTGCATACACAAAGAATCCCTTAGTGAATTTTAGGATCTCTGTATGCCCTCTCTATTTTTAAAATTTATGTCACCCTAAAAAAGTCCGGGATACATTGGAGTCAAATGGCCCAATCAGGAATTGCCATCGTTAGTATGACTACCAAAGTTAACCCGAACCCCAATCTAATAACCCCATCGACGCGTTTCAACAGTATATATGTTCATAACTGTATTATCAGGATGGATTGTTAAAGTATCAATGTAGTCAGCCGTCTAGGCTTAGATGCAAACAGCCTGACGGCTGTGTTCAAATGAGCAGCGCTGGTAAGTAAACCTCTGATAGAGGCTTATATGTGCCAAGCCACGCCTCCCTTCCCAGGGGGCTCGTCCCGGACAGCCAATGGGCTGACACTCAGACCTCCGCTGTCATCTAGTGAGACGCGTTGTAGCGGCGTCTCAGCGCATGCGCAGTAATGCCCGGAGCGCGGCGCCAACCATGCCAACCACTGACACGGCGGCAGCCGCGTTACCCGGCAACCACGCACGGCGTGATGACGCGGACCTGTAACCGGGCATAGATAGCCCCTGGATGGGCGATCATAGAACGGGATTTTCTAGGACACAAATGCACAGCAGTGTTTAATCGCTACAGTAAGAGAGAGTTATAATGTGTTCTTACTATAGATAATTAGTCTGTTATTCATAGGGCTCAGTCTATATAAATAGTTTATATACCTTAATGCAATATGCTGGTATATAGAAGGTGGTGGATGATTAACAGCACCTTATCTTATATGGGATAGTCTATATGATGTACCTTTATGCAGTATAGCTTATACTGGTATATATAAAAGGTGATGGATAATGAACAGCCCTTTATCCTATATGGGGTATACTTAATAAGGCCATGGTAATAGTTTCCTGGCATCTTATGCATTTTTTTTAAAAACTATATGTTTGGATATATAATATAGGATATCCAACACTTTCAAATACCCCTATTATTTAAATAGGGCAATAGAGTATAATTAAGGATCAACTAGCTATTTGCGCATATTATCAGTGGCATCTATATGCAAATGTTCTTGGTGACCTTTACTCACCAAGTTCTATGATCCTATATATATTATCCGTTTAATTATACATAACCTGGTTGTTTATCCCAATAACTTATCAACCTATTACAGACATTAACCCTGGATATTATCTATAATATACTATATCAACCTCTCAATTAGTTAAACACCCTTTTGTGCATGAAGGAATTTTAAATAAATGCCGCGAATGACAAATTCTCATTCAGGCCTTTCGGCGCGCAGGACTGTAGTCGATGAATCCATTTGGTTTCCTTTTGCATTAATCTCCTGTCTACATTACCCCTTCTACCATTCTCTCGGATGATCTCAATACCCTGGAATGTTACCGATTGTGGATCATTTTTATGCTTCTCACGTACGTGAGTAGCAAGGCTCGTATTTTCGCCACGATCAATGTTCCCGACATGTTCCAATACTCGTCTTCTTAATTGGCGGATGGTTTTGCCGATATAATCGAGCGGACATGTACAAGTAGCTTTATATACGACGCCCATGGACCTACAGTTTATAAAATCCATTATTTGATACTGTTTTCCCGTAGAGGAGCTTGTAAAGGTACTCCCACGTTGGATATATTTGCAGGCCTTGCAGCCCGCACACCGGTACGTACCTTTGGGTAAATCTGATCCTAGCCAGGATATGGTAGTTTCTTTTGGAGAGAATAGACTATGGACCAATCTGTCCTTTAAATTGCGTCCACGTCTGTAAGTTATCAGGGGTTTTTTTGGGAGATGTTCCTCAAGGTCTTTGCCTCTCCTCAATATGTCCTAGTATTTACTTAGGATTTGCCTAATTTCGTGTGATCGATCGTCGTACGTGCCAATTAGACGGATCTTAGAGTCTTCATTAATGCGTTTTTTAGGTTTGAGAAATTCCTCTCTCCTATATTTCTTGGCAAATTGATCAGCCACCTCTACCACCTCCTGCGGGTATCCCCTATCGGCAAATCTCCGACTCATCTCTTTCGATTTAATATCATAATCATCCTCAGATGTACAGTTACGTCTAGTTCGGATGAATTGCCCCTTGGGGATTCCCTTCTTAAGGGATCTGGGATGATGACTTTCCCAGTGTAATAGGGTGTTGGTGGCCGTTGTTTTGCGATAGATAGACGTCTGTAAAGAACCATCGTCACACTTTGTTATAAGGAGGTCTAGAAATGTGATACGTTGCGGATCGATTTCTGCCGTAAAGAATAAACCCAACTTATTGTTGTTCAAGTGGGAAACGAATTTGTGGAAGGCCTCAATTTCTCCGGTCCATAATATCAACACATCGTCGATAAAACGGACCCAGAGTGAGGGTTTTAGTTCCCTCCTGGTCTGAGTTCTGTGCTGGTCAATTTCAGTTCAGTCTCCTTCTGCTATGGAGTGAGGACCTCTCTGGATCTGATTTCCATGGTTCTTTCAGCGGCTATTTATTGCTGAGATTTATTCTTTGAGGTTTTGGTTTACTCTTATGGTGGTTTTTCCATTCATTTATCAGGGTTAGTGAGTGGCAGAGGCATGAGGGTGAATGCAACCTTATCAGGGTGGGCCATCCATGAGTAGGCAGGGGTTGTCACCCTCTAGTTTCTCTCTAGGAAACGTTCCCTCCTTTGTGTATTTTTTCTAATACTACCGGTGGTTCCTGGTAGTGTGGTGTGAACACTGCCAGAAAGTTTATATTTTGGTTTGCAATTATTGTACACAGAAAGCAGACATAACAGATGTCTTTCTTACTCTTGTCATTAGATGCGCAAAAGGCATTTTACAGGGGATACCTACACTGCTGTTCTCAAAAAAACTGTGTTACAAAGAAACTTCCTATCAGCTGTCATGTCTTTATATTCCAACCCCAATGCCTCTGTTTATTCCTCTGGTTTTATGTCTAAAACTTTCATTATCAGTAATGATACTAAACAGGATAGCGCAATGTCCCTGCTAATTTTTGCTTTAATTACTGAACCCTTTTCAGAATATATATCTTCACTAGAGATGAGCGAACGTACTCGTCCGAGCTTAATATTCGTGCGAATATTAGGGTGTTCGGGATGCTCGTTACTCGTAACGAGCACCACGCGGTGTTCTGGTTACTTTCAGTTTCCTCTCTGAGACGTTAGCGCGCTTTTCTGGCCAATTGAAAGACAGGGAAGGCATTACAACTTCCCCCTGTGACGTTCAAGCCCTATACCACCCCCCTGCTGTGAGTGGCTGGGGAGATCAGATGTCACCTGAGTATAAAAGTCGGCCCCTCCCGCGGCTCGCCTCAGATGTCTTGTGAGTTAGCTGAGGGAAAGTGCTGCTGCTGGTGCTGCTGTAGGGAGAGTGTTAGGAGTGAGTGTAGGCTTCAAGAACCCCAACGGTCCTTCTCAGGGCCACATCTATCTGTGTGCAGTACTGTGGAGGGTGCTGTTAGCAGTGTTGCAGAAATTTTTTTTTTTTCAAAATCGGCAGTCTGCAGAGCATTGCGCCTTGCAGTAATACTACAGGGACAGAAGTGGTGGTTAGGTAGGGAGAGTGTTAGGAGTGAGTGTAGGCTTCAAGAACCCCAACGGTCCTTCTTAGGGCCACATCTATCCGTGTGCAGTACTGTGCAGGCTGCTGTTAGCAGTGTTGCATATTTTTTTCTTTTCAAAATCGGCTGTCTGCAGAGCATTGTGCCTTGCAGTAATACTACAGGAAGAGAATTGTGTAGGCAGGGCCAGAAGACATATATTATTGATTGAATATAGTCAGTGGGCCCCCCCGTTTCCCAAAAATGGAAAAATTGTATTTGTCCTGCAGGCTTGCGCCAATTTATTTGCTGCCTGTGAAAAGTCTCCGCTCTGCTGCACTTCATATAACTGCATTTCTGTGCAACACATATCTTATCTGATTGAATATAGTCAGTGGGCCCTCCGTTTCCCAAAAAGGGAAAAATTGTATTTGTCCTTCAGGCTTGCGCCAATTTATTTGATGACTGTGAAAAGTCTCCGCTCTGCTGCACTTCATATAACTGCATTTCTGTGCAACACATAGATTGAAATAAAGACTGTATGCAATAACCCTGGATGTCTGACAGTTGAAGCTGACTGGTGATGTCATTAAGGCTCTATTATGACACGTACAGCTTGGAACCATAAATACTACAGCACGGCAGCCATTTATAGCCAGTCTCCATTGGAGATGGAAGTGGGCAGAAATGTACTGGCCTATCTTCCCAAGACGCCACAGCAGCCGGACAAATTGTATGTTCGACAGAATGGCTGTTTTATTCAGCCCATAAGGGTGACTACCCACTACAGGTTTTTTTTTCACTGCGAAATTCGTAGCAGTTTTTTTTCTGCAGGGGTCTATGGGACTTGTAATGTTAAAATCGAAATCACGCAAAATCGCAATTTACCGCAAAATCGCGATTTTAACATTACAAGTCCCATAGACCCCTGCAGAAAAAAAAAAGGCTGCGAATTTCGCAGTGAAAAAAAACTGTAGTGAGTAGTCACCCTAAGGGGGAAACGGCGGCCTACAAAATCTGATTGGTCGCTGCTGCCACCATTTATGAAAAGGTCGGCTCAGTTCTTCCATGGATAAGAATAAGGTAGGTACATAGGCAGGCAGGTAGGTTCAGTTTTTGTAGGTTGAGGAATGCTTATGGGCAAGGCCTTATGTCTGAACGCTGGCGCATGAAATGGCACAGAGGCCCGGCCCTGTGCATTCACTGATTATTGCCGTCAGCTGCTGTCTGCTTTCAAGCATGAATCAGGGGCTTGACACTTATCAACTGGCTTTGATTGTGGGTCACGCAGGTTGGTTGCAATGCCCTAGTATAAACGATACCTGGAACACAAGCCAGTCCTCAGGATGCATTCTAACTCAAGAGCACGATCACGTTGTGCCTGACCAATGTTTCCATCTTGGGTAGTAGCACAGTCCTAAGCGATATGGAGTGGAGTTGGCATATGAGCTGGTCTGTGGTTTTGCTTCCAACAGTTTCTACCGCACGCAGATGCTCGGTGGATACAATGTTGCGCGCTGGGGAAAACCCCAGGAATAATCCACAGCAGGCAGGCAAGCAAAGTATAAATAAGGGGGGGATTGGTTAGCTGCCTGCAACTCTTGCTTGTACCCGAATAAGGTTTTGCCTGCAACGCGGCCTTGTACTGCTTGAGGCGACGTGACATTCATGCACAAGGCACAGGTGCTGGCAGGTTTCTGCGGGCACCCACAGTGCAGCGTTGCATTCTTGAAACCGTTGCTTGACCCTTTCCCTAAAATCAGGAAGATTCGCTTACACCTCTTATGGCTTATAATAGCCGTCTCCTGGGATAACAATAGCAATACTGGGAAGAATGAAAATAAAACGCATCATAGGCTGAAGAAATTAAACGCTCGGCACGTCTTTTCTTCAGCCTTACATGACTATATATATATATGTATTCATCCATATATTTGGGTAGAAATCTATAAAAATATATATCGATATATATGTATTTCTATATATTTATATAGATATTTATCAATACACAGAGACAGATAGATAGATAGATAGATAGATAGATAGATAGATAGATAGATAGATAGATAGATAGATAGATAGGTAGGTAGTAGGGATGAGCGAACGTGTCCATTACGGACACATCCGCACCCGGACACCGGCTTTGCCGAACACTGCAGTGTTCGCGCGTAAGTGTCCGGGTGCCGCCGGGGGTCGGGGAGATGCGCGGCGGCGCGGGCGGCAGTAGCGGGGAACAGGGGGGAGCCCTCTCTCTCTCCCTCTCCCCCCCACTCCCCGCCGCACCCCCCCCGCGCTGCCACGGCGGCCCCCGAACTTTTTCGCCCGAACACTGAAGTGTTCGCAAAGTTCGGTGTTCGGGCGAAAAAGGGGCGGAGCCGAACGTGTTCGCTCATCTCTAGTAGGTAGATAGATAGATAGATAGGTAGATAGATAGATAGATAGATAGATAGATAGATAGATAGATAGATAGATAGATAGATAGATAGGTAGATAGGTAGATTGAAAGACAGACTGTATGCAATAACCCTGGATGTCTGACAGTTGAAGCTGACTGGTGATGTCATTAAGGCTCTATTATGACACGTACAGCTTGGAAGCATAAATACTACAGCACGGCAGCCATTTATAGCCAGTCTCCATTGGAGATGGAAGTGGGCAGAAATGTACTGGCCTATCTTCCCAAGACGCCACAGCAGCCGGACAAATTGTATGTTCGACAGAATGGCTGTTTTATTCAGCCCATAAGGGTGACTACCCACTACAGGTTTTTTTTTCAATGCGAAATTCGTAGCAGTTTTATTTCTGCAGGGGTCTATGGGACTTGTAGTGTTAAAATCGAAATCACGCAAAATCGCAATTTACCGCAAAATCGCGATTTTAACATCACAAGTCCCATAGACCCCTGCAGAAAAAAAAAAGGCTGCGAATTTCGCAGTGAAAAAAAACTGTAGTGAGTAGTCACCCTAAGGGGGAAACGGCGGCCTACAAAATCTGATTGGTCGCTGCTGCCACCATTTATGAAAAGGTCGGCTCAGTTCTTCCATGGATAAGAATAAGGTAGGTACATAGGCAGGCAGGTAGGTTCAGTTTTTGTAGGTTGAGGAATGCTTATGGGCAAGGCCTTATGTCTGAACGCTGGCGCATGAAATGGCACAGAGGCCCGGCCCTGTGCATTCACTGATTATTGCCGTCAGCTGCTGTCTGCTTTCAAGCATGAATCAGGGGCTTGACACTTATCAACTGGCTTTGATTGTGGGTCACGCAGGTTGGTTGCAATGCCCTAGTATAAACGATACCTGGAACACAAGCCAGTCCTCAGGATGCATTCTAACTCAAGAGCACGATCACGTTGTGCATGACCAATGTTTCCATCTTGGGTAGTAGCACAGTCCTAAGCGATATGGAGTGGAGTTGGCATATGAGCTGGTCTGTGGTTTTGCTTCCAACAGTTTCTACCGCACGCAGATGCTCAGTGGATACAATGTTGCGCGCTGGGGAAAACCCCAGGAATAATCCACAGCAGGCAGGCAAGCAAAGTATAAATAAGGGGGGGATTGGTTAGCTGCCTGCAACTCTTGCTTGTACCCGAATAAGGTTTTGCCTGCAACGCGGCCTTGTACTGCTTGAGGCGACGTGACATTCATGCACAAGGCACAGGTGCTGGCAGGTTTCTGCGGGCACCCACAGTGCAGCGTTGCATTCTTGAAACCGTTGCTTGACCCTTTCCCTAAAATCAGGAAGATTCGCTTACACATCTTATGGCTTATAATAGCCGTCTCCTGGGATAACAATAGCAATACTGAGAAGAATGAAAATAAAACGCATCATAGGCTGAAGAAATTAAATGCTCGGCACGTCTTTTCTTCAGCCTTACATGACTATATATATATATGTATTCATCCATATATTTGGGTAGAAATCTATAAAAATATATATCGATATATATGTATTTCTATATATTTATATAGATATTTATCAATACACAGAGACAGATAGATGGATAGATAGATTGATAGATAGATAGATAGATAGATAGATAGATTGATAGAAAGACTGTATGCAATAACCCTGGATGTCTGACAGTTCAAGCTGACTGGTGATGTCATTAAAGCTCTATTATGACACGTACAGCTTGGAACCATAAATACTACTGCACGGCAGCCATTTATAGCCAGTCTCCATTGGAGATGTGTCAAAGAATTTTTAAAGAAGTACACCTAGATCAGGTAAAATTGAATATAAGAGTCACCAGTGACTTAACCCTTAACCAGAATTCAGACACGACATCCGAATGTAGTTAATGGCAGTGAGTGCTCGGCGAGCCAGGCACCCAACTTTTATTGAGTACACAGGAAAGACGTAATTAACATATAGATGAGGAAAGGCATATTCAAATAAGATATAGGTAAGACATATGGGCGTATACGTTATTGGCAAATTAATGACTTTCCCAAGCTCAAAATATCACATTTGACATAGAAACATTGGAATTCGCAGATGTTGAGAAATCACACAATGAAAGGATAACCCCTATGCACTCCATCAATCTCAATGCATCCTGATGCCATGATAAAGATAGTTTCCAGCACAAACATCCTTGTACTAATTACTAGTGTGCATGACATGCTAAGTCAGCACACAGTTCATGACCAGGGCAGTGTGTTCTTCTCTGAAGGCCTTAAAGGGATCTGCAGAGTGAACCAATGTCAGTGAACCAAACTATATCTCTCACAATTTCCCTCCTAAAATATCTTTATAATGGCCTTTGAGGATGCAGCCCTAGGCTAGAGGATTTATGACAAAGCAGACCTGCTATCTTTGCTACACTCACTAGCCCTGCCTAGAGAGACCTGCCCCGAGGAAAGTCAGGAGATCTTCCTCCCACTCCTCTACCCGTCCCCCAACTGGTTCAGGTCTCTACTGTCCCTATGTCTGTCTTGCAAAACACAGCACAAGGAAAAGGGGTTATCACATTCCAGTGTACAGCATCCAAGGGTGTTGGTTATATGCAAATAGATGAGAATAAATGAGTCCAATGAAAGTCCATATAATGAAATGTCCATGGTATGATTGACAGTCCATTAGGTGTATAAGTCTCTCAAAAAGAGTATAGTCCTTTAAGGCTGAGATCCTTTAGATCACACTCTCATATCCACAGTACATGCAGGTGTCAAACTTTTGCAAAGTAGGTTTTCTACATTAGGTGCAAGGTGCCTTGTCAGTTGTCAACATGGTCATAAGATGAGTTTCAGTTTTTAACACACCAGGTAATTTCCCAGCAGATTTTCCTGAAAAACATTTGCAATTAGTACCCAGAATGTTCTTAATGATTTTGTTAGCACATTCTTTATCTAATGCATGCTCACTAAACACAATTGAAATCTTGCCAATAATACAGGAAGGGAAGTAAAATATTTTCTTTTGTTCCTTTACAGAAGTAATTAAAGTTGGTAAAGGCCTTCCATCTCCTGGTTGCAGGTTATGAGTACTTTGTAATGATAATAGATCTGGAATAGAACTGAAAACATGTTTATGAATCTGCTGCAATATTTTCTACATAAAATGTCAAAACAGCATCTATTGGTCACTGAAACAGGTATAAGAGAAAAATTTAAGTGCAACCTTAACAGTTTTTCCAACGTTCTGGCAGGTGCAAATGGCACAATCCTTGCACAAACCTAGCAATAGCGTGCTGACATCCTGATGTTACCCAGCGCTGTTTACCAGACTCACCATTGCCTCTTCGAACTGATGTGTAGATCCTTGTGAGATGGCACAGGTAACAGGGAGTCTGAACCCAACCCTTTTATAACTAAAACAGGATTACATAATGGGATCAAGAATGTGATTATAATACATAAAATCACCTTCCAACTAAAAGTTTGAACATACCTTTTTGACATTTTATAATTCTGTTATTAAATGATTGGTAACTTCTAAATGTTTCTCTCAAATGCTCCATGTTTTTCATAACAATGATACATTGCATAAACAATCAGATAATCTAATATCAAATTTATTACACCCTAGAATTTCATTTGCTAGCAACACAAAACCAATCCTGTCAAATCTGGGCTCGAGAAAAAAACAAAAACAAAAGCAAAAATGAAAAATAAATATATAAAAATAAAACAACAAAACAGTCATATATGGAATACAAATGTCTCTTTATCTTGAGGTCTTCCTTCCGTTGTTTTTCATTACATCCCAAATATACAGGGTCTCTAATGCAGGGAAGCAGAGCAATTATTGTGTCCTTATTACTTTCCCTGGTTAGTCTGGTGTCAGTCAATCTCCTCCATTCATCACACCCATGGATGTAAGGTATTCACAGGTGACTATAGAGCCCCTTGTTCCTTGTAGATTCCACTCTTCCACATGCCCTTTGCACACCATTGGTCGTCTCAGGTCTCCAGGGAGGAGCTATAATGCTTAGCCCTCCTTTGACTAGTCGCCAACTGGCAGTTAGGCACTGTTTTAAACACTTGTCAGTTCTTCAGGCTCAGTTGAATAGTCACAGCTATGGAGAGATACAGCTGGCACTTAGAGAAGATAAAAATTAAAATCACACTTGCAAAGTTCCAATCTCCTGCCAGATATAACTCAGTTCATGAATTCATTCAGTCCAAAATAACCTTGATCGCAAATAGTTCAGTCCATATTCAATTTTAAAAAAACAAACAAAATCGCAGTCCTGGGTCTTGTGGTACTCTTCTTCATCCGTCCATAAAAATGGATGAAACCAGTTTCTATATGTCAGCTTTATCAATCTCTGCCCAGAGTGACCCTATTAGCTTTCTACTGCAGCAAACAAATATTTTTAATAACTATCTATTTCTATGACAGCAGGAGCAACGTCTATATACTTTATACATACAACTCATGAATCAGTCTTTTGAACAAACAGTAATGATTCTTTAAAATTATATAAACATCACAAATTAAGATAATCAAGTTTACAACACAATCTTAAGATTTATCATTATCATCCATACATTTATAATTAGCAACTTTCATACTTTGTTAGTCTAGCCTTTTCAGAGTTCTTCCCTCACACCCTCCTTTTCGGGGGAGGGACCCACTGCACACTCCCTCTCTCCACATCATCCAGCTCCACCCCTTTGAGTCCAGCCAGTTGTTTAGACCGTTAAACCTCAAATGCAAAAATATGGATGATCAGAGCATACCTCAATACCTCATTATACTTGCATTAATAGGACTTCACACATTCGTACTCATTAGATTTACAGGACAGTTCTTAGAAGCCAACAGCTGGATATAAGTATCATCAGCAGAACCTCCACTAAATGATTTTGTAAAGGTTTTGTATGTTATAGCAAGTAAAATCTATTACTCTAATATAAACTCCCACTTCTTATTAGATTCAATTAAACTAGAACGTATGTCCTGTTTACATATTATCGATCAGCCGGATGGGGAGTACTATAGCCAAACATCTGCTCCTATGTCTGGCTTCTACATGGTGGGCAATTGCCCTTCATGCAACCCATCGCTCCACAGCCGTAACGTCCTTCTTTGGCTGTGCACGAGATGTGAATGTATCACAGCCCTTGTGATTCAACTCAGTAGGATTTTCACGTATCTTAAATTGCATATATAGCTTATATATGTATCTTTTATATTACTAGTTTTTCCGTTAAATAGAATGCCCCCCTTCACCCCTTCCACAATGTCTGCATTTGCATTCTATGGAGGAGCAGAGGTTAATTTTCTGAGTATTCCAAAATGTTAAACCGCTGCATACTCACTCACTTAAGTACACATCATATAGTCATGAATTTCTACCTAACATTCCTGTCCAGGTGCAAATTCCCTTAATCTCCATACCTGCTCTCATGTATTTTTGCCTCATATACCACCCATACCAAATCCCATCATGAACTTTCCCTGATCAGTTTTTCCCTGATCCCATCACATCGTGGATATTCTCTGATTGGTCATGGGTCCCATAGCAACTGTCAAAAGTAGCGAACTTTGTCTTCAGTATTTGCTATGTAAAATCTGTTTACCAAAATGACACCTGGCCGCGGGTTGCGATCCTTTGGCACTCTGTCATTACCCCTGGCTAGTGTTCCACACATTACAGTAGCCAGTTTAATCCAGGCAACCAAATACAGACCAGCAGATTTTGGAGAGGAACTTGCACTTGTAACCCTTAAACATATACTCACGTAAGTGATTGTGTAGTATTTCTAGCAATACTGTACACCCACTGAAAACACAAGAACATAGTCATGATATAATGCTTGCACGTATGCCAAGCAATTAAAGGAGCTTCAGTTTTCTACTCAGTTAAAGTTACAGTATAAACACTCCAGTCCGTAACAGACCGTTCTCATGAAAAGTTTAAAATTACATGACCAGTGAAAAACCCTACATTACTGATTTATATGGACACGAACCACAAAGCATTCACCCAAAGCTCACATTGCAACACTGTACTCACACTTATACAGGCGAAAGTAACAACCAAACATCAATCAACACACAAGTAAAATTCCTTTTAGAGTAGTAGGAGAATACAAACATACAGTTCTGAACATAAAAACTTATACAGTGAATAACCACCATATATTATCAAATTAAAACATTACCATACATAATAAAGACAGTTAAAGAGGAGATTGCATGATGAAATATTTGCTGTGCACTTGGCACAGAGCCAACAGACTATCAGCTATGTACCCACAATCGCAGTGCAAACACACTAATACCAAATCATTCACAGCAGAAAACTAAATCCAGTCATTTTCCATCATATTTCATACTCCTATACCTAAAGGTAACAGATCCATCAGACAGACTTACATTCTCTTATTGCATAACATACTTCATTGCACATTATTAAAACATCTAGTTTTACTTTAACTTTCCGTAGTGTAACATAGTAATAGTCTACTAGTGTTAACAACAAAACTCTTAGAGGAATGTCACATAGCATTCTCTCCCCCCTCGTAAACATCACTACATACATCCATTTAACCGCTCCACCTTACCACTACTCTGTGAGTGGCATGGAGTATGGAATGCCTGCTCTATTCCCAAGGCCTTTTTCACCTCTTGACATACTCCAGAAGTAAAGTGTATACCTCTGTCACTCTCAATCACCTCTGGTATTCCATACTGACACACACTAGGACATATTCAGAGGTCCCACTCTTAGGAAACTGGATGAAATTATTCTGCAATTGCTGAAAATTGGCACCTGGCATTAAGGTCAGGACTGCCAGCTTTTGGCAATTTGGCCTTCCGCCCATCACAGCCATAGCAATCCAACAGGGAGAGCCAGTCCCGTCTTCAGATATCTAGCTATGTGCAAAACCTTGTGTCCCGCAACTGTCAGTGGGCGGCTATCCCAGAGCCCAGTTACATATACCTACACTCTATCGGTAGCCAAAAACTGTAGAGTCGTATTGAAACCATGAGTAAGGGAAGCGTACAGAGCATAAAAACACAACCACAAGTGAAAATCTATGCGTCAATACCGGAATCTCTCTCTGAAGCGTTAAAATTATTTTTACATTCAAGCTCATCTTCTGTAATTGTGCAGAAAAGAATAAAGCAGTCTTCTGGGGAATAAGAGCTGTCTCACAGGGATGTTGCATATCAGTAATCATACTGTAATACTGCACAACAGTAATATAAAATAATACACGATGTAGCAGAGCTGAATAACGACACAGGAAGGCGAGGAAGCAGTAGGGATAGGAAGAGTTAAAGCATGAATACAAGGCAGGAAATGATATATAGCAGAGCTATTACTGCGCTGCTTATAGAAAGACAAAAAAGACAAATAAACAGAAAGATAATTTTACCTGATAGGGAGCAAGTTCAGAAATGCTGAAGCTGTACACCTGACACTGACACCGCAGACGACCCCCTCTCTGTGGAGAAGTCAAGAGAAATCTCTTGCCCCGGGGAACTGCTTCATCCAAGAGAAGAAGGCCGCTGCTCCCCGTTCAGTAAAAAGAGTGTAAAGGTATAGCATGTCGCTGAGGGCCTCCAAACTGTCAAAGAATTTTTAAAGAAGTACACCTAGATCAGGTAAAATTGAATATAAGAGTCACCAGTGACTTAACCCTTAACCAGAATTCAGACACGACATCCGAATGTAGTTAATGGCAGTGAGTGCACGGCGAGCCAGGCACCCAACTTTTATTGAGTACACAGGAAAGACGTAATTAACATATAGATGAGGGAAGGCATATTCAAATAAGATATAGGTAAGACATATGGGCGTATACGTTATTGGCAAATTAATGACTTTCCCAAGCTCAAAATATCACATTTGACATAGAAACATTGGAATTCGCAGATGTTGAGAAATCACACAATGAAAGGATAACCCCTATGCACTCCATCAATCTCAATGCATCCTGATGCCATGATAAAGATAGTTTCCAGCACAAACATCCTTGTACTAATTACTAGTGTGCATGACATGCTAAGTCAGCACACAGTTCATGACCAGGGCAGTGTGTTCTTCTCTGAAGGCCTTAAAGGGATCTGCAGAGTGAACCAATGTCAGTGAACCAAACTATATCTCTCACGTCTTTTCTTCAGCCTTACATGACTATATATATATATATATGTATTCATCCATATATTTGGGTAGAAATCTATAAAAATATATATCGATATATATGTATTTCTATATATTTATATAGATATTTATCAATACACAGAGACAGATAGATGGATAGATAGATAGATAGATAGATAGATAGATAGATTGATAGAAAGACTGTATGCAATAACCCTGGATGTCTGACAGTTCAAGCTGACTGGTGATGTCATTAAGGCTCTATTATGACACGTACAGCTTGGAACCATAAATACTACAGCACGGCAGCCATTTATAGCCAGTCTCCATTGGAGATGGAAGTGGGCAGAAATGTACTGGCCTATCTTCCCAAGACGCCACAGCAGCCGGACAAATTGTATGTTCGACAGAATGGCTGTTTTATTCAGCCCATAAGGGTGACTACCCACTACAGGTTTTTTTTTCACTGCGAAATTCGTAGCAGTTTTTTTTCTGCAGGGGTCTATGGGACTTGTAATGTTAAAATCGAAATCACGCAAAATCGCAATTTACCGCAAAATCGCGATTTTAGCATTACAAGTCCCATAGACCCCTGCAGAAAAAAAAAAAGGCTGCGAATTTCGCAGTGAAAAAAAACTGTAGTGAGTAGTCACCCTAAGGGGGAAACGGCGGCCTACAAAATCTGATTGGTCGCTGCTGCCACCATTTATGAAAAGGTCGGCTCAGTTCTTCCATGGATAAGAATAAGGTAGGTACATAGGCAGGCAGGTAGGTTCAGTTTTTGTAGGTTGAGGAATGCTTATGGGCAAGGCCTTATGTCTGAACGCTGGCGCATGAAATGGCACAGAGGCCCGGCCCTGTGCATTCACTGATTATTGCCGTCAGCTGCTGTCTGCTTTCAAGCATGAATCAGGGGCTTGACACTTATCAACTGGCTTTGATTGTGGGTCACGCAGGTTGGTTGCAATGCCCTAGTATAAACGATACCTGGAACACAAGCCAGTCCTCAGGATGCATTCTAACTCAAGAGCACGATCACGTTGTGCCTGACCAATGTTTCCATCTTGGGTAGTAGCACAGTCCTAAGCGATATGGAGTGCAGTTGGCATATGAGCTGGTCTGTGGTTTTGCTTCCAACAGTTTCTACCGCACGCAGATGCTCTGTGGATACAATGTTGCGCGCTGGGGAAAACCCCAGGAATAATCCACAGCAGGCAGGCAAGCAAAGTATAAATAAGGGGGGGATTGGTTAGCTGCCTGCAACTCTTGCTTGTACCCGAATAAGGTTTTGCCTGCAACGCGGCCTTGTACTGCTTGAGGCGACGTGACATTCATGCACAAGGCACAGGTGCTGGCAGGTTTCTGCGGGCACCCACAGTGCAGCGTTGCATTCTTGAAACCGTTGCTTGACCCTTTCCCTAAAATCAGGAAGATTCGCTTACACCTCTTATGGCTTATAATAGCCGTCTCCTGGGATAACAATAGCAATACTGAGAAGAATGAAAATAAAACGCATCATAGGCTGAAGAAATTAAACGCTCGGCACGTCTTTTCTTCAGCCTTACATGACTATATATCTATATATGTATACATCCATATATTTGGGTAGAAATCCATAAAAATATATATCGATATATATGTATTTCTATATATTTATATAGATATTTATCTATACACAGAAACAGATAGATAGATAGATTGATAGAAAGACTGTATGCAATAACCCTGGATGTCTGACAGTTGAAGCTGACCGGTGATGTCATTAAGGCTCTATTATGACACGTACAGCTTGGAAGCATAACTACTACAGCACGGCAGCCATTTATAGCCAGTCTCCATTGGAGATGGAAGTGGGCAGAAATGTACTGGCCTATCTTCCCAAGACGCCACAGCAGCCGGACAAATTGTATGTTCGACAGAATGGCTGTTTTATTCAGCCCATAAGGGTGACTACCCACTACAGTTTTTTTTTTTCACTGCGAAATTCGTAGCAGTTTTTTCACTGCAGGGGTCTATGGGACTTGTAATGTTAAAATCGAAATAACGCAAAATCGCAATTTACCGCAAAATCGCGATTTTAACATTACAAGTCCCATAGACCCCTGCAGAAAAAAAAACCGCTGCGAATTTCGCTGTGAAAAAAAACTGTAGTGAGTAGTCACCCTAAGGGGGAAACGGCGGCCTACAAAATCTGATTGGTCGCTGATGCCACCATTTATGAAAAGGTCGGCTCAGTTCTTCCATGGATAAGAATAAGGTAGGTACATAGGCAGGCAGGTAGGTTCAGTTTTTGTAGGTTGAGGAATGCTTATGGGAAAGGCCTTATGTCTGAACGCTGGCGCATGAAATGGCACAGAGGCCCGGCCCTGTGCATTCACTGATTATTGCCGTCAGCTGCTGTCTGCTTTCAAGCATGAATCAGGGGCTTGACACTTATCAACTGGCTTTGATTGTGGGTCACGCAGGTTGGTTGCAATGCCCTAGTATAAACGATACCTGGAACACAAGCCAGTCCTCAGGATGCATTCTAACTCAAGAGCACGATCACGTTGTGCCTGACCAATGTTTCCATCTTGGGTAGTAGCACAGTCCTAAGCGATATGGAGTGGAGTTGGCATATGAGCTGGTCTGTGGTTTTGCTTCCAACAGTTTCTACCGCACGCAGATGCTCAGTGGATACAATGTTGCGCGCTGGGGAAAACCCCAGGAATAATCCACAGCAGGCAGGCAAGCAAAGTATAAATAAGGGGGGGATTGGTTAGCTGCCTGCAACTCTTGCTTGTACCCGAATAAGGTTTTGCCTGCAACGCGGCCTTGTACTGCTTGAGGCGACGTGACATTCATGCACAAGGCACAGGTGCTGGCAGGTTTCTGCGGGCACCCACAGTGCAGCGTTGCATTCTTGAAACCGTTGCTTGACCCTTTCCCTAAAATCAGGAAGATTCGCTTACACCTCTTATGGCTTATAATAGCCGTCTCCTGGGATAACAATAGCAATACTGAGAAGAATGAAAATAAAACGCATCATAGGCTGAAGAAATTAAACGCTCGGCACGTCTTTTCTTCAGCCTTACATGACTATATATCTATATATGTATACATCCATATATTTGGGTAGAAATCTATAAAAATATATATCGATATATATGTATTTCTATATATTTATATAGATATTTATCTATACACAGAAACAGATAGATAGATAGATTGATAGAAAGACTGTATGCAATAACCCTGGATGTCTGACAGTTGAAGCTGACCGGTGATGTCATTAAGGCTCTATTATGACACGTACAGCTTGGAAGCATAACTACTACAGCACGGCAGCCATTTATAGCCAGTCTCCATTGGAGATGGAAGTGGGCAGAAATGTACTGGCCTATCTTCCCAAGACGCCACAGCAGCCGGACAAATTGTATGTTCGACAGAATGGCTGTTTTATTCAGCCCATAAGGGTGACTACCCACTACAGTTTTTTTTTTTCACTGCGAAATTCGTAGCAGTTTTTTTTCTGCAGGGGTCTATGGGAATTGTAATGTTAAAATCGAAATCACGCAAATTCGCAATTTACCGCGAAATCGCGATTTTAACATTACAAGTCCCATAGACTCCTGCAGAAAAAAAAACGCTGCGAATTTCGCAGTGAAAAAAAACTGTAGTGAGTAGTCACCCTAAGGGGGAAACGGCGGCCTACAAAATCTGATTGGTCGCTGCTGCCACCATTTATGAAAAGGTCGGCTCAGTTCTTCCATGGATAAGAATAAGGTAGGTACATAGGCAGGCAGGTAGGTTCAGCTTTTGTAGGTTGAGGAATGCTTATGGGCAAGGCCTTATGTCTGAACGCTGGCGCATGAAATGGCACAGAGGCCCGGCCCTGTGCATTCACTGATTATTGCCGTCAGCTGCTGTCTGCTTTCAAGCATGAATCAGGGGCTTGACACTTATCAACTGGCTTTGATTGTGGGTCACGCAGGTTGGTTGCAATGCCCTAGTATAAACGATACCTGGAACACAAGCCAGTCCTCAGGATGCATTCTAACTCAAGAGCACGATCACGTTGTGCCTGACCAATGTTTCCATCATGGGTAGTAGCACAGTCCTAAGCGATATGGAGTGCAGTTGGCATATGAGCTGGTCTGTGGTTTTGCTTCCAACAGTTTCTACCGCACGCAGATGCTCAGTGGATACAATGTTGCGCGCTGGGGAAAACCCCAGGAATAATCCACAGCAGGCAGGCAAGCAAAGTATAAATAAGGGGGGGATTGGTTAGCTGCCTGCAACTCTTGCTTGTACCCGAATAAGGTTTTGCCTGCAACGCGGCCTTGTACTGCTTGAGGCGACGTGACATTCATGCACAAGGCACAGGTGCTGGCAGGTTTCTGCGGGCACCCACAGTGCAGCGTTGCATTCTTGAAACCGTTGCTTGACCCTTTCCCTAAAATCAGGAAGATTCGCTTACACCTCTTATGGCTTATAATAGCCGTCTCCTGGGATAACAATAGCAATACTGAGAAGAATGAAAATAAAACGCATCATAGGCTGAAGAAATTAAACGCTCGGCACGTCTTTTCTTCAGCCTTACATGACTATATATCTATATATGTATACATCCATATATTTGGGTAGAAATCTATAAAAATATATATCGATATATATGTATTTCTATATATTTATATAGATATTTATCTATACACAGAAACAGATAGATAGATAGATTGATAGAAAGACTGTATGCAATAACCCTGGATGTCTGACAGTTGAAGCTGACCGGTGATGTCATTAAGGCTCTATTATGACACGTACAGCTTGGAAGCATAAATACTACAGCACGGCAGCCATTTATAGCCAGTCTCCATTGGAGATGGAAGTGGGCAGAAATGTACTGGCCTATCTTCCCAAGACGCCACAGCAGCCGGACAAATTGTATGTTCGACAGAATGGCTGTTTTATTCAGCCCATAAGGGTGACTACCCACTACAGTTTTTTTTTTTCACTGCGAAATTCGTAGCAGTTTTTTCACTGCAGGGGTCTATGGGACTTGTAATGTTAAAATCGAAATCACGCAAAATCGCAATTTACCGCAAAATCGCGATTTTAACATTACAAGTCCCATAGACCCCTGCAGAAAAAAAAACCGCTGCGAATTTCGCTGTGAAAAAAAACTGTAGTGAGTAGTCACCCTAAGGGGGAAACGGCGGCCTACAAAATCTGATTGGTCGCTGATGCCACCATTTATGAAAAGGTCGGCTCAGTTCTTCCATGGATAAGAATAAGGTAGGTACATAGGCAGGCAGGTAGGATCAGTTTTTGTAGGTTGAGGAATGCTTATGGGCAAGGCCTTATGTCTGAACGCTGGCGCATGAAATGGCACAGAGGCCCGGCCCTGTGCATTCACTGATCATTGCCGTCAGCTGCTGTCTGCTTTCAAGCATAAATCAGGGGCTTGACACTTATCAACTGGCTTTGATTGTGGGTCACGCAGGTTGGTTGCCATGCCCTAGTATAAACGATACCTGGAACACAAGCCAGTCCTCAGGATGCATTCTAACTCAAGAGCACGATCACGTTGTGCCTGACCAATGTTTCCATCATGGGTAGTAGCACAGTCCTAAACGATATGGAGTGGAGTTGGCATATGAGCTGCTCTGTGGTTTTGCTTCCAACAGTTTCTACCGCACGCAGATGCTCAGTGGATACAATGTTGCGCGCTGGGGAAAACCCCAGGAATAATCCACAGCAGGCAGGCAAGCAAAGTATAAATAAGGGGGGGATTGGTTAGCTGCCTGCAACTCTTGCTTGTACCCGAATAAGGTTTTGCCTGCAACGCGGCCTTGTACTGCTTGAGGCGACGTGACATTCATGCACAAGGCACAGGTGCTGGCAGGTTTCTGCGGGCACCCACAGTGCAGCGTTGCATTCTTGAAACCGTTGCTTGACCCTTTCCCTAAAATCAGGAAGATTCGCTTACACCTCTTATGGCTTATAATAGCCGTCTCCTGGGATAACAATAGCAATACTGAGAAGAATGAAAATAAAACGCATCATAGGCTGAAGAAATTAAACGCTCGGCACGTCTTTTCTTCAGCCTTACATGACTATATATCTATATATGTATACATCCATATATTTGGGTAGAAATCCATAAAAATATATATCGATATATATGTATTTCTATATATTTATATAGATATTTATCTATACACAGAAACAGATAGATAGATAGATTGATAGAAAGACTGTATGCAATAACCCTGGATGTCTGACAGTTGAAGCTGACCGGTGATGTCATTAAGGCTCTATTATGACACGTACAGCTTGGAAGCATAACTACTACAGCACGGCAGCCATTTATAGCCAGTCTCCATTGGAGATGGAAGTGGGCAGAAATGTACTGGCCTATCTTCCCAAGACGCCACAGCAGCCGGACAAATTGTATGTTCGACAGAATGGCTGTTTTATTCAGCCCATAAGGGTGACTACCCACTACAGTTTTTTTTTTCACTGCGAAATTCGTAGCAGTTTTTTTTCTGCAGGGGTCTATGGGAATTGTAATGTTAAAATCGAAATCACGCAAATTCGCAATTTACAGCGAAATCGCGATTTTAACATTACAAGTCCCATAGACTCCTGCAGAAAAAAAAACGCTGCGAATTTCGCAGTGAAAAAAAACTGTAGTGAGTAGTCACCCTAAGGGGGAAACGGCGGCCTACAAAATCTGATTGGTCGCTGCTGCCACCATTTATGAAAAGGTCGGCTCAGTTCTTCCATGGATAAGAATAAGGTAGGTACATAGGCAGGCAGGTAGGTTCAGTTTTTGTAGGTTGAGGAATGCTTATGGGCAAGGCCTTATGTCTGAACGCTGGCGTATGAAATGGCACAGAGGCCCGGCCCTGTGCATTCACTGATCATTGCCGTCAGCTGCTGTCTGCTTTCAAGCATGAATCAGGGGCTTGACACTTATCAACTGGCTTTGATTGTGGGTCACGCAGGTTGGTTGCAATGCCCTAGTATAAACGATACCTGGAACACAAGCCAGTCCTCAGGATGCATTCTAACTCAAGAGCACGATCACGTTGTGCCTGACCAATGTTTCCATCTTGGGTAGTAGCACAGTCCTAAGCGATATGGAGTGGAGTTGGCATATGAGCTGCTCTGTGGTTTTGCTTCCAACAGTTTCTACCGCATGCAGATGCTCAGTGGATACAATGTTGCGCGCTGGGGAAAACCCCAGGAATAATCCACAGCAGGCAGGCAAGCAAAGTATAAATAAGGGGGGGATTGGTTAGCTGCCTGCAACTCTTGCTTGTACCCGAATAAGGTTTTGCCTGCAACGCGGCCTTGTACTGCTTGAGGCGACGTGACATTCATGCACAAGGCACAGGTGCTGGCAGGTTTCTGCGGGCACCCACAGTGCAGCGTTGCATTCTTGAAACCGTTGCTTGACCCTTTCCCTAAAATCAGGAAGATTCGCTTACACCTCTTATGGCTTATAATAGCCGTCTCCTGGGATAACAATAGCAATACTGAGAAGAATGAAAATAAAACGCATCATAGGCTGAAGAAATTAAACGCTCGGCACGTCTTTTCTTCAGCCTTACATGACTATATATCTATATATGTATACATCCATATATTTGGGTAGAAATCCATAAAAATATATATCGATATATATGTATTTCTATATATTTATATAGATATTTATCTATACACAGAAACAGATAGATAGATAGATTGATAGAAAGACTGTATGCAATAACCCTGGATGTCTGACAGTTGAAGCTGACCGGTGATGTCATTAAGGCTCTATTATGACACGTACAGCTTGGAAGCATAACTACTACAGCACGGCAGCCATTTATAGCCAGTCTCCATTGGAGATGGAAGTGGGCAGAAATGTACTGGCCTATCTTCCCAAGACGCCACAGCAGCCGGACAAATTGTATGTTCGACAGAATGGCTGTTTTATTCAGCCCATAAGGGTGACTACCCACTACAGTTTTTTTTTTTCACTGCGAAATTCGTAGCAGTTTTTTTTCTGCAGGGGTCTATGGGAATTGTAATGTTAAAATCGAAATCACGCAAATTCGCAATTTACCGCGAAATCGCGATTTTAACATTACAAGTCCCATAGACTCCTGCAGAAAAAAAAACGCTGCGAATTTCGCAGTGAAAAAAAACTGTAGTGAGTAGTCACCCTAAGGGGGAAACGGCGGCCTACAAAATCTGATTGGTCGCTGCTGCCACCATTTATGAAAAGGTCGGCTCAGTTCTTCCATGGATAAGAATAAGGTAGGTACATAGGCAGGCAGGTAGGTTCAGCTTTTGTAGGTTGAGGAATGCTTATGGGCAAGGCCTTATGTCTGAACGCTGGCGCATGAAATGGCACAGAGGCCCGGCCCTGTGCATTCACTGATTATTGCCGTCAGCTGCTGTCTGCTTTCAAGCATGAATCAGGGGCTTGACACTTATCAACTGGCTTTGATTGTGGGTCACGCAGGTTGGTTGCAATGCCCTAGTATAAACGATACCTGGAACACAAGCCAGTCCTCAGGATGCATTCTAACTCAAGAGCACGATCACGTTGTGCCTGACCAATGTTTCCATCATGGGTAGTAGCACAGTCCTAAGCGATATGGAGTGCAGTTGGCATATGAGCTGGTCTGTGGTTTTGCTTCCAACAGTTTCTACCGCACGCAGATGCTCAGTGGATACAATGTTGCGCGCTGGGGAAAACCCCAGGAATAATCCACAGCAGGCAGGCAAGCAAAGTATAAATAAGGGGGGGATTGGTTAGCTGCCTGCAACTCTTGCTTGTACCCGAATAAGGTTTTGCCTGCAACGCGGCCTTGTACTGCTTGAGGCGACGTGACATTCATGCACAAGGCACAGGTGCTGGCAGGTTTCTGCGGGCACCCACAGTGCAGCGTTGCATTCTTGAAACCGTTGCTTGACCCTTTCCCTAAAATCAGGAAGATTCGCTTACACCTCTTATGGCTTATAATAGCCGTCTCCTGGGATAACAATAGCAATACTGAGAAGAATGAAAATAAAACGCATCATAGGCTGAAGAAATTAAACGCTCGGCACGTCTTTTCTTCAGCCTTACATGACTATATATCTATATATGTATACATCCATATATTTGGGTAGAAATCTATAAAAATATATATCGATATATATGTATTTCTATATATTTATATAGATATTTATCTATACACAGAAACAGATAGATAGATAGATTGATAGAAAGACTGTATGCAATAACCCTGGATGTCTGACAGTTGAAGCTGACCGGTGATGTCATTAAGGCTCTATTATGACACGTACAGCTTGGAAGCATAAATACTACAGCACGGCAGCCATTTATAGCCAGTCTCCATTGGAGATGGAAGTGGGCAGAAATGTACTGGCCTATCTTCCCAAGACGCCACAGCAGCCGGACAAATTGTATGTTCGACAGAATGGCTGTTTTATTCAGCCCATAAGGGTGACTACCCACTACAGTTTTTTTTTTTCACTGCGAAATTCGTAGCAGTTTTTTCACTGCAGGGGTCTATGGGACTTGTAATGTTAAAATCGAAATCACGCAAAATCGCAATTTACCGCAAAATCGCGATTTTAACATTACAAGTCCCATAGACCCCTGCAGAAAAAAAAACCGCTGCGAATTTCGCTGTGAAAAAAAACTGTAGTGAGTAGTCACCCTAAGGGGGAAACGGCGGCCTACAAAATCTGATTGGTCGCTGATGCCACCATTTATGAAAAGGTCGGCTCAGTTCTTCCATGGATAAGAATAAGGTAGGTACATAGGCAGGCAGGTAGGATCAGTTTTTGTAGGTTGAGGAATGCTTATGGGCAAGGCCTTATGTCTGAACGCTGGCGCATGAAATGGCACAGAGGCCCGGCCCTGTGCATTCACTGATCATTGCCGTCAGCTGCTGTCTGCTTTCAAGCATAAATCAGGGGCTTGACACTTATCAACTGGCTTTGATTGTGGGTCACGCAGGTTGGTTGCCATGCCCTAGTATAAACGATACCTGGAACACAAGCCAGTCCTCAGGATGCATTCTAACTCAAGAGCACGATCACGTTGTGCCTGACCAATGTTTCCATCATGGGTAGTAGCACAGTCCTAAACGATATGGAGTGGAGTTGGCATATGAGCTGCTCTGTGGTTTTGCTTCCAACAGTTTCTACCGCACGCAGATGCTCAGTGGATACAATGTTGCGCGCTGGGGAAAACCCCAGGAATAATCCACAGCAGGCAGGCAAGCAAAGTATAAATAAGGGGGGGATTGGTTAGCTGCCTGCAACTCTTGCTTGTACCCGAATAAGGTTTTGCCTGCAACGCGGCCTTGTACTGCTTGAGGCGACGTGACATTCATGCACAAGGCACAGGTGCTGGCAGGTTTCTGCGGGCACCCACAGTGCAGCGTTGCATTCTTGAAACCGTTGCTTGACCCTTTCCCTAAAATCAGGAAGATTCGCTTACACCTCTTATGGCTTATAATAGCCGTCTCCTGGGATAACAATAGCAATACTGAGAAGAATGAAAATAAAACGCATCATAGGCTGAAGAAATTAAACGCTCGGCACGTCTTTTCTTCAGCCTTACATTACTATATATCTATATATGTATACATCCATATATTTGGGTAGAAATCCATAAAAATATATATCGATATATATGTATTTCTATATATTTATATAGATATTTATCTATACACAGAAACAGATAGATAGATAGATTGATAGAAAGACTGTATGCAATAACCCTGGATGTCTGACAGTTGAAGCTGACCGGTGATGTCATTAAGGCTCTATTATGACACGTACAGCTTGGAAGCATAACTACTACAGCACGGCAGCCATTTATAGCCAGTCTCCATTGGAGATGGAAGTGGGCAGAAATGTACTGGCCTATCTTCCCAAGACGCCACAGCAGCCGGACAAATTGTATGTTCGACAGAATGGCTGTTTTATTCAGCCCATAAGGGTGACTACCCACTACAGTTTTTTTTTTCACTGCGAAATTCGTAGCAGTTTTTTTTCTGCAGGGGTCTATGGGAATTGTAATGTTAAAATCGAAATCACGCAAATTCGCAATTTACAGCGAAATCGCGATTTTAACATTACAAGTCCCATAGACTCCTGCAGAAAAAAAAACGCTGCGAATTTCGCAGTGAAAAAAAACTGTAGTGAGTAGTCACCCTAAGGGGGAAACGGCGGCCTACAAAATCTGATTGGTCGCTGCTGCCACCATTTATGAAAAGGTCGGCTCAGTTCTTCCATGGATAAGAATAAGGTAGGTACATAGGCAGGCAGGTAGGTTCAGTTTTTGTAGGTTGAGGAATGCTTATGGGCAAGGCCTTATGTCTGAACGCTGGCGTATGAAATGGCACAGAGGCCCGGCCCTGTGCATTCACTGATCATTGCCGTCAGCTGCTGTCTGCTTTCAAGCATGAATCAGGGGCTTGACACTTATCAACTGGCTTTGATTGTGGGTCACGCAGGTTGGTTGCAATGCCCTAGTATAAACGATACCTGGAACACAAGCCAGTCCTCAGGATGCATTCTAACTCAAGAGCACGATCACGTTGTGCCTGACCAATGTTTCCATCTTGGGTAGTAGCACAGTCCTAAGCGATATGGAGTGGAGTTGGCATATGAGCTGCTCTGTGGTTTTGCTTCCAACAGTTTCTACCGCATGCAGATGCTCAGTGGATACAATGTTGCGCGCTGGGGAAAACCCCAGGAATAATCCACAGCAGGCAGGCAAGCAAAGTATAAATAAGGGGGGGATTGGTTAGCTGCCTGCAACTCTTGCTTGTACCCGAATAAGGTTTTGCCTGCAACGCGGCCTTGTACTGCTTGAGGCGACGTGACATTCATGCACAAGGCACAGGTGCTGGCAGGTTTCTGCGGGCACCCACAGTGCAGCGTTGCATTCTTGAAACCGTTGCTTGACCCTTTCCCTAAAATCAGGAAGATTCGCTTACACCTCTTATGGCTTATAATAGCCGTCTCCTGGGATAACAATAGCAATACTGAGAAGAATGAAAATAAAACGCATCATAGGCTGAAGAAATTAAACGCTCGGCACGTCTTTTCTTCAGCCTTACATGAC
This sequence comes from Eleutherodactylus coqui, assembly GCF_035609145.1. NCBI lineage: Eukaryota > Metazoa > Chordata > Amphibia > Anura > Eleutherodactylidae > Eleutherodactylus > Eleutherodactylus coqui. The sequence continues at coordinate 57,762,656 of NC_089844.1, read as the reverse complement.
TATATATCTATATATGTATACATCCATATATTTGGGTAGAAATCCATAAAAATATATATCGATATATATGTATTTCTATATATTTATATAGATATTTATCTATACACAGAAACAGATAGATAGATAGATTGATAGAAAGACTGTATGCAATAACCCTGGATGTCTGACAGTTGAAGCTGACCGGTGATGTCATTAAGGCTCTATTATGACACGTACAGCTTGGAAGCATAACTACTACAGCACGGCAGCCATTTATAGCCAGTCTCCATTGGAGATGGAAGTGGGCAGAAATGTACTGGCCTATCTTCCCAAGACGCCACAGCAGCCGGACAAATTGTATGTTCGACAGAATGGCTGTTTTATTCAGCCTATAAGGGTGACTACCCACTACAGTTTTTTTTTTTCACTGCGAAATTCGTAGCAGTTTTTTCACTGCAGGGGTCTATGGGACTTGTAATGTTAAAATCGAAATCACGCAAAATCGCAATTTACCGCAAAATCGCGATTTTAACATTACAAGTCCCATAGACCCCTGCAGAAAAAAAAACGCTGCGAATTTCGCTGTGAAAAAAAACTGTAGTGAGTAGTCACCCTAAGGGGGAAACGGCGGCCTACAAAATCTGATTGGTCGCTGATGCCACCATTTATGAAAAGGTCGGCTCAGTTCTTCCATGGATAAGAATAAGGTAGGTACATAGGCAGGCAGGTAGGTTCAGTTTTTGTAGGTTGAGGAATGCTTATGGGAAAGGCCTTATGTCTGAACGCTGGCGCATGAAGTGGCACAGAGGCCCGGCCCTGTGCATTCACTGATTATTGCCGTCAGCTGCTGTCTGCTTTCAAGCATGAATCAGGGGCTTGACACTTATCAACTGGCTTTGATTGTGGGTCACGCAGGTTGGTTGCAATGCCCTAGTATAAACGATACCTGGAACACAAGCCAGTCCTCAGGATGCATTCTAACTCAAGAGCACGATCACGTTGTGCCTGACCAATGTTTCCATCTTGGGTAGTAGCACAGTCCTAAGCGATATGGAGTGGAGTTGGCATATGAGCTGGTCTGTGGTTTTGCTTCCAACAGTTTCTACCGCACGCAGATGCTCAGTGGATACAATGTTGCGCGCTGGGGAAAACCCCAGGAATAATCCACAGCAGGCAGGCAAGCAAAGTATAAATAAGGGGGGGATTGGTTAGCTGCCTGCAACTCTTGCTTGTACCCGAATAAGGTTTTGCCTGCAACGCGGCCTTGTACTGCTTGAGGCGACGTGACATTCATGCACAAGGCACAGGTGCTGGCAGGTTTCTGCGGGCACCCACAGTGCAGCGTTGCATTCTTGAAACCGTTGCTTGACCCTTTCCCTAAAATCAGGAAGATTCGCTTACACCTCTTATGGCTTATAATAGCCGTCTCCTGGGATAACAATAGCAATACTGAGAAGAATGAAAATAAAACGCATCATAGGCTGAAGAAATTAAACGCTCGGCACGTCTTTTCTTCAGCCTTACATGACTATATATCTATATATGTATACATCCATATATTTGGGTAGAAATCCATAAAAATATATATCGATATATATGTATTTCTATATATTTATATAGATATTTATCTATACACAGAAACAGATAGATAGATAGATTGATAGAAAGACTGTATGCAATAACCCTGGATGTCTGACAGTTGAAGCTGACCGGTGATGTCATTAAGGCTCTATTATGACACGTACAGCTTGGAAGCATAACTACTACAGCACGGCAGCCATTTATAGCCAGTCTCCATTGGAGATGGAAGTGGGCAGAAATGTACTGGCCTATCTTCCCAAGACGCCACAGCAGCCGGACAAATTGTATGTTCGACAGAATGGCTGTTTTATTCAGCCCATAAGGGTGACTACCCACTACAGTTTTTTTTTTTCACTGCGAAATTCGTAGCAGTTTTTTCACTGCAGGGGTCTATGGGACTTGTAATGTTAAAATCGAAATCACGCAAAATCGCAATTTACCGCAAAATCGCGATTTTAACATTACAAGTCCCATAGACCCCTGCAGAAAAGAAAACCGCTGCGAATTTCGCTGTGAAAAAAAACTGTAGTGAGTAGTCACCCTAAGGGGGAAACGGCGGCCTACAAAATCTGATTGGTCGCTGCTGCCACCATTTATGAAAAGGTCGGCTCAGTTCTTCCATGGATAAGAATAAGGTAGGTACATAGGCAGGCAGGTAGGTTCTGTTTTTGTAGGTTGAGGAATGCTTATGGGCAAGGCCTTATGTCTGAACGCTGGCGCATGAAATGGCACAGAGGCCCGGCCCTGTGCATTCACTGATCATTGCCGTCAGCTGCTGTCTGCTTTCAAGCATGAATCAGGGGCTTGACACTTATCAACTGGCTTTGATTGTGGGTCACGCAGGTTGGTTGCAATGCCCTAGTATAAACGATACCTGGAACACAAGCCAGTCCTCAGGATGCATTCTAACTCAAGAGCACGATCACGTTGTGCCTGACCAATGTTTCCATCATGGGTAGTAGCACAGTCCTAAGCGATATGGAGTGGAGTTGGCATATGAGCTGCTCTGTGGTTTTGCTTCCAACAGTTTCTACCGCACGCAGATGCTCAGTGGATACAATGTTGCGCGCTGGGGAAAACCCCAGGAATAATCCACAGCAGGCAGGCAAGCAAAGTATAAATAAGGGGGGGATTGGTTAGCTGCCTGCAACTCTTGCTTGTACCCGAATAAGGTTTTGCCTGCAACGCGGCCTTGTACTGCTTGAGGCGACGTGACATTCATGCACAAGGCACAGGTGCTGGCAGGTTTCTGCGGGCACCCACAGTGCAGCGTTGCATTCTTGAAACCGTTGCTTGACCCTTTCCCTAAAATCAGGAAGATTCGCTTACACCTCTTATGGCTTATAATAGCCGTCTCCTGGGATAACAATAGCAATACTGAGAAGAATGAAAATAAAACGCATCATAGGCTGAAGAAATTAAACGCTCGGCACGTCTTTTCTTCAGCCTTACATGACTATATATCTATATATGTATACATCCATATATTTGGGTAGAAATCCATAAAAATATATATCGATATATATGTATTTCTATATATTTATATAGATATTTATCTATACACAGAAACAGATAGATAGATAGATTGATAGAAAGACTGTATGCAATAACCCTGGATGTCTGACAGTTGAAGCTGACCGGTGATGTCATTAAGGCTCTATTATGACACGTACAGCTTGGAAGCATAACTACTACAGCACGGCAGCCATTTATAGCCAGTCTCCATTGGAGATGGAAGTGGGCAGAAATGTACTGGCCTATCTTCCCAAGACGCCACAGCAGCCGGACAAATTGTATGTTCGACAGAATGGCTGTTTTATTCAGCCTATAAGGGTGACTACCCACTACAGTTTTTTTTTTTCACTGCGAAATTCGTAGCAGTTTTTTCACTGCAGGGGTCTATGGGACTTGTAATGTTAAAATCGAAATCACGCAAAATCGCAATTTACCGCAAAATCGCGATTTTAACATTACAAGTCCCATAGACCCCTGCAGAAAAAAAAACGCTGCGAATTTCGCTGTGAAAAAAAACTGTAGTGAGTAGTCACCCTAAGGGGGAAACGGCGGCCTACAAAATCTGATTGGTCGCTGATGCCACCATTTATGAAAAGGTCGGCTCAGTTCTTCCATGGATAAGAATAAGGTAGGTACATAGGCAGGCAGGTAGGTTCAGTTTTTGTAGGTTGAGGAATGCTTATGGGAAAGGCCTTATGTCTGAACGCTGGCGCATGAAATGGCACAGAGGCCCGGCCCTGTGCATTCACTGATTATTGCCGTCAGCTGCTGTCTGCTTTCAAGCATGAATCAGGGGCTTGACACTTATCAACTGGCTTTGATTGTGGGTCACGCAGGTTGGTTGCAATGCCCTAGTATAAACGATACCTGGAACACAAGCCAGTCCTCAGGATGCATTCTAACTCAAGAGCACGATCACGTTGTGCCTGACCAATGTTTCCATCTTGGGTAGTAGCACAGTCCTAAGCGATATGGAGTGGAGTTGGCATATGAGCTGGTCTGTGGTTTTGCTTCCAACAGTTTCTACCGCACGCAGATGCTCAGTGGATACAATGTTGCGCGCTGGGGAAAACCCCAGGAATAATCCACAGCAGGCAGGCAAGCAAAGTATAAATAAGGGGGGGATTGGTTAGCTGCCTGCAACTCTTGCTTGTACCCGAATAAGGTTTTGCCTGCAACGCGGCCTTGTACTGCTTGAGGCGACGTGACATTCATGCACAAGGCACAGGTGCTGGCAGGTTTCTGCGGGCACCCACAGTGCAGCGTTGCATTCTTGAAACCGTTGCTTGACCCTTTCCCTAAAATCAGGAAGATTCGCTTACACCTCTTATGGCTTATAATAGCCGTCTCCTGGGATAACAATAGCAATACTGAGAAGAATGAAAATAAAACGCATCATAGGCTGAAGAAATTAAACGCTCGGCACGTCTTTTCTTCAGCCTTACATGACTATATATCTATATATGTATACATCCATATATTTGGGTAGAAATCCATAAAAATATATATCGATATATATGTATTTCTATATATTTATATAGATATTTATCTATACACAGAAACAGATAGATAGATAGATTGATAGAAAGACTGTATGCAATAACCCTGGATGTCTGACAGTTGAAGCTGACCGGTGATGTCATTAAGGCTCTATTATGACACGTACAGCTTGGAAGCATAACTACTACAGCACGGCAGCCATTTATAGCCAGTCTCCATTGGAGATGGAAGTGGGCAGAAATGTACTGGCCTATCTTCCCAAGACGCCACAGCAGCCGGACAAATTGTATGTTCGACAGAATGGCTGTTTTATTCAGCCCATAAGGGTGACTACCCACTACAGTTTTTTTTTTTCACTGCGAAATTCGTAGCAGTTTTTTCACTGCAGGGGTCTATGGGACTTGTAATGTTAAAATCGAAATCACGCAAAATCGCAATTTACCGCAAAATCGCGATTTTAACATTACAAGTCCCATAGACCCCTGCAGAAAAAAAAACGCTGCGAATTTCGCTGTGAAAAAAAAATGTAGTGAGTAGTCACCCTAAGGGGGAAACGGCGGCCTACAAAATCTGATTGGTCGCTGCTGCCACCATTTATGAAAAGGTCGGCTCAGTTCTTCCATGGATAAGAATAAGGTAGGTACATAGGCAGGCAGGTAGGTTCAGTTTTTGTAGGTTGAGGAATGCTTATGGGAAAGGCCTTATGTCTGAACGCTGGCGCATGAAATGGCACAGAGGCCCGGCCCTGTGCATTCACTGATTATTGCCGTCAGCTGCTGTCTGCTTTCAAGCATGAATCAGGGGCTTGACACTTATCAACTGGCTTTGATTGTGGGTCACGCAGGTTGGTTGCAATGCCCTAGTATAAACGATACCTGGAACACAAGCCAGTCCTCAGGATGCATTCTAACTCAAGAGCACGATCACGTTGTGCCTGACCAATGTTTCCATCTTGGGTAGTAGCACAGTCCTAAGCGATATGGAGTGCAGTTGGCATATGAGCTGCTCTGTGGTTTTGCTTCCAACAGTTTCTACCGCACGCAGATGCTCAGTGGATACAATGTTGCGCGCTGGGGAAAACCCCAGGAATAATCCACAGCAGGCAGGCAAGCAAAGTGTAAATAAAGGGAGGGATTGGTTAGCTGCCTGCAACTCTTGCTTGTACCCGAATAAGGTTTTGCCTGCAACGCGGCCTTGTACTGCTTGAGGCGACGTGACATTCATGCACAAGGCACAGGTGCTGGCAGGTTTCTGCGGGCACCCACAGTGCAGCGTTGCATTCTTGAAACCGTTGCTTGACCCTTTCCCTAAAATCAGGAAGATTCGCTTACACCTCTTATGGCTTATAATAGCCGTCTCCTGGGATAACAATAGCAATACTGAGAAGAATGAAAATAAAACGCATCATAGGCTGAAGAAATTAAACGCTCGGCACGTCTTTTCTTCAGCCTTACATGACTATATATCTATATATGTATACATCCATATATTTGGGTAGAAATCCATAAAAATATATATCGATATATATGCATTTCTATATATTTATATAGATATTTATCTATACACAGAAACAGATAGATAGATAGATTGATAGAAAGACTGTATGCAATAACCCTGGATGTCTGACAGTTGAAGCTGACCGGTGATGTCATTAAGGCTCTATTATGACACGTACAGCTTGGAAGCATAACTACTACAGCACGGCAGCCATTTATAGCCAGTCTCCATTGGAGATGGAAGTGGGCAGAAATGTACTGGCCTATCTTCCCAAGACGCCACAGCAGCCGGACAAATTGTATGTTCGACAGAATGGCTGTTTTATTCAGCCCATAAGGGTGACTACCCACTACAGTTTTTTTTTTTCACTGCGAAATTCGTAGCAGTTTTTTCACTGCAGGGGTCTATGGGACTTGTAATGTTAAAATCGAAATCACGCAAAATCGCAATTTACCGCAAAATCGCGATTTTAACATTACAAGTCCCATAGACCCCTGCAGAAAAAAAAACGCTGCGAATTTCGCTGTGAAAAAAAACTGTAGTGAGTAGTCACCCTAAGGGGGAAACGGCGGCCTACAAAATCTGATTGGTCGCTGATGCCACCATTTATGAAAAGGTCGGCTCAGTTCTTCCATGGATAAGAATAAGGTAGGTACATAGGCAGGCAGGTAGGTTCAGTTTTTGTAGGTTGAGGAATGCTTATGGGAAAGGCCTTATGTCTGAACGCTGGCGCATGAAATGGCACAGAGGCCCGGCCCTGTGCATTCACTGATTATTGCCGTCAGCTGCTGTCTGCTTTCAAGCATGAATCAGGGGCTTGACACTTATCAACTGGCTTTGATTGTGGGTCACGCAGGTTGGTTGCAATGCCCTAGTATAAACGATACCTGGAACACAAGCCAGTCCTCAGGATGCATTCTAACTCAAGAGCACGATCACGTTGTGCCTGACCAATGTTTCCATCTTGGGTAGTAGCACAGTCGTAAGCGATATGGAGTGCAGTTGGCATATGAGCTGGTCTGTGGTTTTGCTTCCAACAGTTTCTACCGCACGCAGATGCTCAGTGGATACAATGTTGCGCGCTGGGGAAAACCCCAGGAATAATCCACAGCAGGCAGGCAAGCAAAGTATAAATAAGGGGGGGATTGGTTAGCTGCCTGCAACTCTTGCTTGTACCCGAATAAGGTTTTGCCTGCAACGCGGCCTTGTACTGCTTGAGGCGACGTGACATTCATGCACAAGGCACAGGTGCTGGCAGGTTTCTGCGGGCACCCACAGTGCAGCGTTGCATTCTTGAAACCGTTGCTTGACCCTTTCCCTAAAATCAGGAAGATTCGCTTACACCTCTTATGGCTTATAATAGCCGTCTCCTGGGATAACAATAGCAATACTGAGAAGAATGAAAATAAAACGCATCATAGGCTGAAGAAATTAAACGCTCGGCACGTCTTTTCTTCAGCCTTACATGACTATATATCTATATATGTATACATCCATATATTTGGGAAGAAATCCATAAAAATATATATCGATATATATGTATTTCTATATATTTATATAGATATTTATCTATACACAGAAACAGATAGATAGATAGATTGATAGAAAGACTGTATGCAATAACCCTGGATGTCTGACAGTTGAAGCTGACCGGTGATGTCATTAAGGCTCTATTATGACACGTACAGCTTGGAAGCATAACTACTACAGCACGGCAGCCATTTATAGCCAGTCTCCATTGGAGATGGAAGTGGGCAGAAATGTACTGGCCTATCTTCCCAAGACGCCACAGCAGCCGGACAAATTGTATGTTCGACAGAATGGCTGTTTTATTCAGCCCATAAGGGTGACTACCCACTACAGTTTTTTTTTTTCACTGCGAAATTCGTAGCAGTTTTTTCACTGCAGGGGTCTATGGGACTTGTAATGTTAAAATCGAAATCACGCAAAATCGCAATTTACCGCAAAATCGCGATTTTAACATTACAAGTCCCATAGACCCCTGCAGAAAAAAAAACGCTGCGAATTTCGCTGTGAAAAAAAACTGTAGTGAGTAGTCACCCTAAGGGGGAAACGGCGGCCTACAAAATCTGATTGGTCGCTGATGCCACCATTTATGAAAAGGTCGGCTCAGTTCTTCCATGGATAAGAATAAGGTAGGTACATAGGCAGGCAGGTAGGTTCAGTTTTTGTAGGTTGAGGAATGCTTATGGGAAAGGCCTTATGTCTGAACGCTGGCGCATGAAATGGCACAGAGGCCCGGCCCTGTGCATTCACTGATTATTGCCGTCAGCTGCTGTCTGCTTTCAAGCATGAATCAGGGGCTTGACACTTATCAACTGGCTTTGATTGTGGGTCACGCAGGTTGGTTGCAATGCCCTAGTATAAACGATACCTGGAACACAAGCCAGTCCTCAGGATGCATTCTAACTCAAGAGCACGATCACGTTGTGCCTGACCAATGTTTCCATCTTGGGTAATAGCACAGTCCTAAGCGATATGGAGTGGAGTTGGCATATGAGCTGGTCTGTGGTTTTGCTTCCAACAGTTTCTACCGCACGCAGATGCTCAGTGGATACAATGTTGCGCGCTGGGGAAAACCCCAGGAATAATCCACAGCAGGCAGGCAAGCAAAGTATAAATAAGGGGGGGATTGGTTAGCTGCCTGCAACTCTTGCTTGTACCCGAATAAGGTTTTGCCTGCAACGCGGCCTTGTACTGCTTGAGGCGACGTGACATTCATGCACAAGGCACAGGTGCTGGCAGGTTTCTGCGGGCACCCACAGTGCAGCGTTGCATTCTTGAAACCGTTGCTTGACCCTTTCCCTAAAATCAGGAAGATTCGCTTACACCTCTTATGGCTTATAATAGCCGTCTCCTGGGATAACAATAGCAATACTGAGAAGAATGAAAATAAAACGCATCATAGGCTGAAGAAATTAAACGCTCGGCACGTCTTTTCTTCAGCCTTACATGACTATATATCTATATATGTATACATCCATATATTTGGGAAGAAATCCATAAAAATATATATCGATATATATGTATTTCTATATATTTATATAGATATTTATCTATACACAGAAACAGATAGATAGATAGATTGATAGAAAGACTGTATGCAATAACCCTGGATGTCTGACAGTTGAAGCAGACCGGTGATGTCATTAAGGCTCTATTATGACACGTACAGCTTGGAAGCATAACTACTACAGCACGGCAGCCATTTATAGCCAGTCTCCATTGGAGATGGAAGTGGGCAGAAATGTACTGGCCTATCTTCCCAAGACGCCACAGCAGCCGGACAAATTGTATGTTCGACAGAATGGCTGTTTTATTCAGCCCATAAGGGTGACTACCCACTACAGTTTTTTTTTTTCACTGCGAAATTCGTAGCAGTTTTTTCACTGCAGGGGTCTATGGGACTTGTAATGTTAAAATCGAAATCACGCAAAATCGCAATTTACCGCAAAATCGCGATTTTAACATTACAAGTCCCATAGACCCCTGCAGAAAAAAAAACGCTGCGAATTTCGCTGTGAAAAAAAACTGTAGTGAGTAGTCACCCTAAGGGGGAAACGGCGGCCTACAAAATCTGATTGGTCGCTGATGCCACCATTTATGAAAAGGTCGGCTCAGTTCTTCCATGGATAAGAATAAGGTAGGTACATAGGCAGGCAGGTAGGTTCAGTTTTTGTAGGTTGAGGAATGCTTATGGGAAAGGCCTTATGTCTGAACGCTGGCGCATGAAATGGCACAGAGGCCCGGCCCTGTGCATTCACTGATTATTGCCGTCAGCTGCTGTCTGCTTTCAAGCATGAATCAGGGGCTTGACACTTATCAACTGGCTTTGATTGTGGGTCACGCAGGTTGGTTGCAATGCCCTAGTATAAACGATACCTGGAACACAAGCCAGTCCTCAGGATGCATTCTAACTCAAGAGCACGATCACGTTGTGCCTGACCAATGTTTCCATCTTGGGTAGTAGCACAGTCCTAAGCGATATGGAGTGGAGTTGGCATATGAGCTGCTCTGTGGTTTTGCTTCCAACAGTTTCTACCGCACGCAGATGCTCAGTGGATACAATGTTGCGCGCTGGGGAAAACCCCAGGAATAATCCACAGCAGGCAGGCAAGCAAAGTATAAATAAGGGGGGGATTGGTTAGCTGCCTGCAACTCTTGCTTGTACCCGAATAAGGTTTTGCCTGCAACGCGGCCTTGTACTGCTTGAGGCGACGTGACATTCATGCACAAGGCACAAGTGCTGGCAGGTTTCTGCGGGCACCCACAGTGCAGCGTTGCATTCTTGAAACCGTTGCTTGACCCTTTCCCTAAAATCAGGAAGATTCGCTTACACCTCTTATGGCTTATAATAGCCGTCTCCTGGGATAACAATAGCAATACTGAGAAGAATGAAAATAAAACGCATCATAGGCTGAAGAAATTAAACGCTCGGCACGTCTTTTCTTCAGCCTTACATGACTATATATCTATATATGTATACATCCATATATTTGGGTAGAAATCCATAAAAATATATATCGATATATATGTATTTCTATATATTTATATAGATATTTATCTATACACAGAAACAGATAGATAGATAGATTGATAGAAAGACTGTATGCAATAACCCTGGATGTCTGACAGTTGAAGCTGACCGGTGATGTCATTAAGGCTCTATTATGACACGTACAGCTTGGAAGCATAACTACTACAGCACGGCAGCCATTTATAGCCAGTCTCCATTGGAGATGGAAGTGGGCAGAAATGTACTGGCCTATCTTCCCAAGACGCCACAGCAGCCGGACAAATTGTATGTTCGACAGAATGGCTGTTTTATTCAGCCCATAAGGGTGACTACCCACTACAGTTTTTTTTTTTCACTGCGAAATTCGTAGCAGTTTTTTCACTGCAGGGGTCTATGGGACTTGTAATGTTAAAATCGAAATCACGCAAAATCGCAATTTACCGCAAAATCGCGATTTTAACATTACAAGTCCCATAGACCCCTGCAGAAAAAAAAACGCTGCGAATTTCGCTGTGAAAAAAAAATGTAGTGAGTAGTCACCCTAAGGGGGAAACGGCGGCCTACAAAATCTGATTGGTCGCTGCTGCCACCATTTATGAAAAGGTCGGCTCAGTTCTTCCATGGATAAGAATAAGGTAGGTACATAGGCAGGCAGGTAGGTTCAGTTTTTGTAGGTTGAGGAATGCTTATGGGAAAGGCCTTATGTCTGAACGCTGGCGCATGAAATGGCACAGAGGCCCGGCCCTGTGCATTCACTGATTATTGCCGTCAGCTGCTGTCTGCTTTCAAGCATGAATCAGGGGCTTGACACTTATCAACTGGCTTTGATTGTGGGTCACGCAGGTTGGTTGCAATGCCCTAGTATAAACGATACCTGGAACACAAGCCAGTCCTCAGGATGCATTCTAACTCAAGAGCACGATCACGTTGTGCCTGACCAATGTTTCCATCTTGGGTAGTAGCACAGTCCTAAGCGATATGGAGTGCAGTTGGCATATGAGCTGCTCTGTGGTTTTGCTTCCAACAGTTTCTACCGCACGCAGATGCTCAGTGGATACAATGTTGCGCGCTGGGGAAAACCCCAGGAATAATCCACAGCAGGCAGGCAAGCAAAGTGTAAATAAAGGGAGGGATTGGTTAGCTGCCTGCAACTCTTGCTTGTACCCGAATAAGGTTTTGCCTGCAACGCGGCCTTGTACTGCTTGAGGCGACGTGACATTCATGCACAAGGCACAGGTGCTGGCAGGTTTCTGCGGGCACCCACAGTGCAGCGTTGCATTCTTGAAACCGTTGCTTGACCCTTTCCCTAAAATCAGGAAGATTCGCTTACACCTCTTATGGCTTATAATAGCCGTCTCCTGGGATAACAATAGCAATACTGAGAAGAATGAAAATAAAACGCATCATAGGCTGAAGAAATTAAACGCTCGGCACGTCTTTTCTTCAGCCTTACATGACTATATATCTATATATGTATACATCCATATATTTGGGTAGAAATCCATAAAAATATATATCGATATATATGCATTTCTATATATTTATATAGATATTTATCTATACACAGAAACAGATAGATAGATAGATTGATAGAAAGACTGTATGCAATAACCCTGGATGTCTGACAGTTGAAGCTGACCGGTGATGTCATTAAGGCTCTATTATGACACGTACAGCTTGGAAGCATAACTACTACAGCACGGCAGCCATTTATAGCCAGTCTCCATTGGAGATGGAAGTGGGCAGAAATGTACTGGCCTATCTTCCCAAGACGCCACAGCAGCCGGACAAATTGTATGTTCGACAGAATGGCTGTTTTATTCAGCCCATAAGGGTGACTACCCACTACAGTTTTTTTTTTTCACTGCGAAATTCGTAGCAGTTTTTTCACTGCAGGGGTCTATGGGACTTGTAATGTTAAAATCGAAATCACGCAAAATCGCAATTTACCGCAAAATCGCGATTTTAACATTACAAGTCCCATAGACCCCTGCAGAAAAAAAAACGCTGCGAATTTCGCTGTGAAAAAAAACTGTAGTGAGTAGTCACCCTAAGGGGGAAACGGCGGCCTACAAAATCTGATTGGTCGCTGATGCCACCATTTATGAAAAGGTCGGCTCAGTTCTTCCATGGATAAGAATAAGGTAGGTACATAGGCAGGCAGGTAGGTTCAGTTTTTGTAGGTTGAGGAATGCTTATGGGAAAGGCCTTATGTCTGAACGCTGGCGCATGAAATGGCACAGAGGCCCGGCCCTGTGCATTCACTGATTATTGCCGTCAGCTGCTGTCTGCTTTCAAGCATGAATCAGGGGCTTGACACTTATCAACTGGCTTTGATTGTGGGTCACGCAGGTTGGTTGCAATGCCCTAGTATAAACGATACCTGGAACACAAGCCAGTCCTCAGGATGCATTCTAACTCAAGAGCACGATCACGTTGTGCCTGACCAATGTTTCCATCTTGGGTAGTAGCACAGTCGTAAGCGATATGGAGTGCAGTTGGCATATGAGCTGGTCTGTGGTTTTGCTTCCAACAGTTTCTACCGCACGCAGATGCTCAGTGGATACAATGTTGCGCGCTGGGGAAAACCCCAGGAATAATCCACAGCAGGCAGGCAAGCAAAGTATAAATAAGGGGGGGATTGGTTAGCTGCCTGCAACTCTTGCTTGTACCCGAATAAGGTTTTGCCTGCAACGCGGCCTTGTACTGCTTGAGGCGACGTGACATTCATGCACAAGGCACAGGTGCTGGCAGGTTTCTGCGGGCACCCACAGTGCAGCGTTGCATTCTTGAAACCGTTGCTTGACCCTTTCCCTAAAATCAGGAAGATTCGCTTACACCTCTTATGGCTTATAATAGCCGTCTCCTGGGATAACAATAGCAATACTGAGAAGAATGAAAATAAAACGCATCATAGGCTGAAGAAATTAAACGCTCGGCACGTCTTTTCTTCAGCCTTACATGACTATATATCTATATATGTATACATCCATATATTTGGGAAGAAATCCATAAAAATATATATCGATATATATGTATTTCTATATATTTATATAGATATTTATCTATACACAGAAACAGATAGATAGATAGATTGATAGAAAGACTGTATGCAATAACCCTGGATGTCTGACAGTTGAAGCTGACCGGTGATGTCATTAAGGCTCTATTATGACACGTACAGCTTGGAAGCATAACTACTACAGCACGGCAGCCATTTATAGCCAGTCTCCATTGGAGATGGAAGTGGGCAGAAATGTACTGGCCTATCTTCCCAAGACGCCACAGCAGCCGGACAAATTGTATGTTCGACAGAATGGCTGTTTTATTCAGCCCATAAGGGTGACTACCCACTACAGTTTTTTTTTTTCACTGCGAAATTCGTAGCAGTTTTTTCACTGCAGGGGTCTATGGGACTTGTAATGTTAAAATCGAAATCACGCAAAATCGCAATTTACCGCAAAATCGCGATTTTAACATTACAAGTCCCATAGACCCCTGCAGAAAAAAAAACGCTGCGAATTTCGCTGTGAAAAAAAACTGTAGTGAGTAGTCACCCTAAGGGGGAAACGGCGGCCTACAAAATCTGATTGGTCGCTGATGCCACCATTTATGAAAAGGTCGGCTCAGTTCTTCCATGGATAAGAATAAGGTAGGTACATAGGCAGGCAGGTAGGTTCAGTTTTTGTAGGTTGAGGAATGCTTATGGGAAAGGCCTTATGTCTGAACGCTGGCGCATGAAATGGCACAGAGGCCCGGCCCTGTGCATTCACTGATTATTGCCGTCAGCTGCTGTCTGCTTTCAAGCATGAATCAGGGGCTTGACACTTATCAACTGGCTTTGATTGTGGGTCACGCAGGTTGGTTGCAATGCCCTAGTATAAACGATACCTGGAACACAAGCCAGTCCTCAGGATGCATTCTAACTCAAGAGCACGATCACGTTGTGCCTGACCAATGTTTCCATCTTGGGTAATAGCACAGTCCTAAGCGATATGGAGTGGAGTTGGCATATGAGCTGGTCTGTGGTTTTGCTTCCAACAGTTTCTACCGCACGCAGATGCTCAGTGGATACAATGTTGCGCGCTGGGGAAAACCCCAGGAATAATCCACAGCAGGCAGGCAAGCAAAGTATAAATAAGGGGGGGATTGGTTAGCTGCCTGCAACTCTTGCTTGTACCCGAATAAGGTTTTGCCTGCAACGCGGCCTTGTACTGCTTGAGGCGACGTGACATTCATGCACAAGGCACAGGTGCTGGCAGGTTTCTGCGGGCACCCACAGTGCAGCGTTGCATTCTTGAAACCGTTGCTTGACCCTTTCCCTAAAATCAGGAAGATTCGCTTACACCTCTTATGGCTTATAATAGCCGTCTCCTGGGATAACAATAGCAATACTGAGAAGAATGAAAATAAAACGCATCATAGGCTGAAGAAATTAAACGCTCGGCACGTCTTTTCTTCAGCCTTACATGACTATATATCTATATATGTATACATCCATATATTTGGGAAGAAATCCATAAAAATATATATCGATATATATGTATTTCTATATATTTATATAGATATTTATCTATACACAGAAACAGATAGATAGATAGATTGATAGAAAGACTGTATGCAATAACCCTGGATGTCTGACAGTTGAAGCAGACCGGTGATGTCATTAAGGCTCTATTATGACACGTACAGCTTGGAAGCATAACTACTACAGCACGGCAGCCATTTATAGCCAGTCTCCATTGGAGATGGAAGTGGGCAGAAATGTACTGGCCTATCTTCCCAAGACGCCACAGCAGCCGGACAAATTGTATGTTCGACAGAATGGCTGTTTTATTCAGCCCATAAGGGTGACTACCCACTACAGTTTTTTTTTTTCACTGCGAAATTCGTAGCAGTTTTTTCACTGCAGGGGTCTATGGGACTTGTAATGTTAAAATCGAAATCACGCAAAATCGCAATTTACCGCAAAATCGCGATTTTAACATTACAAGTCCCATAGACCCCTGCAGAAAAAAAAACGCTGCGAATTTCGCTGTGAAAAAAAACTGTAGTGAGTAGTCACCCTAAGGGGGAAACGGCGGCCTACAAAATCTGATTGGTCGCTGATGCCACCATTTATGAAAAGGTCGGCTCAGTTCTTCCATGGATAAGAATAAGGTAGGTACATAGGCAGGCAGGTAGGTTCAGTTTTTGTAGGTTGAGGAATGCTTATGGGAAAGGCCTTATGTCTGAACGCTGGCGCATGAAATGGCACAGAGGCCCGGCCCTGTGCATTCACTGATTATTGCCGTCAGCTGCTGTCTGCTTTCAAGCATGAATCAGGGGCTTGACACTTATCAACTGGCTTTGATTGTGGGTCACGCAGGTTGGTTGCAATGCCCTAGTATAAACGATACCTGGAACACAAGCCAGTCCTCAGGATGCATTCTAACTCAAGAGCACGATCACGTTGTGCCTGACCAATGTTTCCATCTTGGGTAGTAGCACAGTCCTAAGCGATATGGAGTGGAGTTGGCATATGAGCTGCTCTGTGGTTTTGCTTCCAACAGTTTCTACCGCACGCAGATGCTCAGTGGATACAATGTTGCGCGCTGGGGAAAACCCCAGGAATAATCCACAGCAGGCAGGCAAGCAAAGTATAAATAAGGGGGGGATTGGTTAGCTGCCTGCAACTCTTGCTTGTACCCGAATAAGGTTTTGCCTGCAACGCGGCCTTGTACTGCTTGAGGCGACGTGACATTCATGCACAAGGCACAAGTGCTGGCAGGTTTCTGCGGGCACCCACAGTGCAGCGTTGCATTCTTGAAACCGTTGCTTGACCCTTTCCCTAAAATCAGGAAGATTCGCTTACACCTCTTATGGCTTATAATAGCCGTCTCCTGGGATAACAATAGCAATACTGAGAAGAATGAAAATAAAACGCATCATAGGCTGAAGAAATTAAACGCTCGGCACGTCTTTTCTTCAGCCTTACATGACTATATATCTATATATGTATACATCCATATATTTGGGTAGAAATCCATAAAAATATATATCGATATATATGTATTTCTATATATTTATATAGATATTTATCTATACACAGAAACAGATAGATAGATAGATTGATAGAAAGACTGTATGCAATAACCCTGGATGTCTGACAGTTGAAGCTGACCGGTGATGTCATTAAGGCTCTATTATGACACGTACAGCTTGGAAGCATAACTACTACAGCACGGCAGCCATTTATAGCCAGTCTCCATTGGAGATGGAAGTGGGCAGAAATGTACTGGCCTATCTTCCCAAGACGCCACAGCAGCCGGACAAATTGTATGTTCGACAGAATGGCTGTTTTATTCAGCCCATAAGGGTGACTACCCACTACAGTTTTTTTTTTTCACTGCGAAATTCGTAGCAGTTTTTTCACTGCAGGGGTCTATGGGACTTGTAATGTTAAAATCGAAATCACGCAAAATCGCAATTTACCGCAAAATCGCGATTTTAACATTACAAGTCCCATAGACCCCTGCAGAAAAAAAAACGCTGCGAATTTCGCTGTGAAAAAAAACTGTAGTGAGTAGTCACCCTAAGGGGGAAACGGCGGCCTACAAAATCTGATTGGTCGCTGATGCCACCATTTATGAAAAGGTCGGCTCAGTTCTTCCATGGATAAGAATAAGGTAGGTACATAGGCAGGCAGGTAGGTTCAGTTTTTGTAGGTTGAGGAATGCTTATGGGAAAGGCCTTATGTCTGAACGCTGGCGCATGAAATGGCACAGAGGCCCGGCCCTGTGCATTCACTGATTATTGCCGTCAGCTGCTGTCTGCTTTCAAGCATGAATCAGGGGCTTGACACTTATCAACTGGCTTTGATTGTGGGTCACGCAGGTTGGTTGCAATGCCCTAGTATAAACGATACCTGGAACACAAGCCAGTCCTCAGGATGCATTCTAACTCAAGAGCACGATCACGTTGTGCCTGACCAATGTTTCCATCTTGGGTAGTAGCACAGTCCTAAGCGATATGGAGTGCAGTTGGCATATGAGCTGGTCTGTGGTTTTGCTTCCAACAGTTTCTACCGCACGCAGATGCTCAGTGGATACAATGTTGCGCGCTGGGGAAAACCCCAGGAATAATCCACAGCAGGCAGGCAAGCAAAGTATAAATAAGGGGAGGATTGGTTAGCTGCCTGCAACTCTTGCTTGTACCCGAATAAGGTTTTGCCTGCAACGCGGCCTTGTACTGCTTGAGGCGACGTGACATTCATGCACAAGGCACAGGTGCTGGCAGGTTTCTGCGGGCACCCACAGTGCAGCGTTGCATTCTTGAAACCGTTGCTTGACCCTTTCCCTAAAATCAGGAAGATTCGCTTACACCGCTTATGGCTTATAATAGCCGTCTCCTGGGATAACAATAGCAATACTGAGAAGAATGAAAATAAAACGCATCATAGGCTGAAGAAATTAAACGCTCGGCACGTCTTTTCTTCAGCCTTACATGACTATATATCTATATATGTATACATCCATATATTTGGGTAGAAATCCATAAAAATATATATCGATATATATGTATTTCTATATATTTATATAGATATTTATCTATACACAGAAACAGATAGATAGATAGATTGATAGAAAGACTGTATGCAATAACCCTGGATGTCTGACAGTTGAAGCTGACCGGTGATGTCATTAAGGCTCTATTATGACACGTACAGCTTGGAAGCATAACTACTACAGCACGGCAGCCATTTATAGCCAGTCTCCATTGGAGATGGAAGTGGGCAGAAATGTACTGGCCTATCTTCCCAAGACGCCACAGCAGCCGGACAAATTGTATGTTCGACAGAATGGCTGTTTTATTCAGCCCATAAGGGTGACTACCCACTACAGTTTTTTTTTTTCACTGCGAAATTCGTAGCAGTTTTTTCACTGCAGGGGTCTATGGGACTTGTAATGTTAAAATCGAAATCACGCAAAATCGCAATTTACCGCAAAATCGCGATTTTAACATTACAAGTCCCATAGACCCCTGCAGAAAAAAAAACGCTGCGAATTTCGCTGTGAAAAAAAACTGTAGTGAGTAGTCACCCTAAGGGGGAAACGGCGGCCTACAAAATCTGATTGGTCGCTGATGCCACCATTTATGAAAAGGTCGGCTCAGTTCTTCCATGGATAAGAATAAGGTAGGTACATAGGCAGGCAGGTAGGTTCAGTTTTTGTAGGTTGAGGAATGCTTATGGGAAAGGCCTTATGTCTGAACGCTGGCGCATGAAATGGCACAGAGGCCCGGCCCTGTGCATTCACTGATTATTGCCGTCAGCTGCTGTCTGCTTTCAAGCATGAATCAGGGGCTTGACACTTATCAACTGGCTTTGATTGTGGGTCACGCAGGTTGGTTGCAATGCCCTAGTATAAACGATACCTGGAACACAAGCCAGTCCTCAGGATGCATTCTAACTCAAGAGCACGATCACGTTGTGCCTGACCAATGTTTCCATCTTGGGTAGTAGCACAGTCCTAAGCGATATGGAGTGCAGTTGGCATATGAGCTGGTCTGTGGTTTTGCTTCCAACAGTTTCTACCGCACGCAGATGCTCAGTGGATACAATGTTGCGCGCTGGGGAAAACCCCAGGAATAATCCACAGCAGGCAGGCAAGCAAAGTATAAATAAGGGGGGGATTGGTTAGCTGCCTGCAACTCTTGCTTGTACCCGAATAAGGTTTTGCCTGCAACGCGGCCTTGTACTGCTTGAGGCGACGTGACATTCATGCACAAGGCACAGGTGCTGGCAGGTTTCTGCGGGCACCCACAGTGCAGCGTTGCATTCTTGAAACCGTTGCTTGACCCTTTCCCTAAAATCAGGAAGATTCGCTTACACCTCTTATGGCTTATAATAGCCGTCTCCTGGGATAACAATAGCAATACTGAGAAGAATGAAAATAAAACGCATCATAGGCTGAAGAAATTAAACGCTCGGCACGTCTTTTCTTCAGCCTTACATGACTATATATCTATATATGTATACATCCATATATTTGGGTAGAAATCCATAAAAATATATATCGATATATATGTATTTCTATATATTTATATAGATATTTATCTATACACAGAAACAGATAGATAGATAGATTGATAGAAAGACTGTATGCAATAACCCTGGATGTCTGACAGTTGAAGCAGACCGGTGATGTCATTAAGGCTCTATTATGACACGTACAGCTTGGAAGCATAACTACTACAGCACGGCAGCCATTTATAGCCAGTCTCCATTGGAGATGGAAGTGGGCAGAAATGTACTGGCCTATCTTCCCAAGACGCCACAGCAGCCGGACAAATTGTATGTTCGACAGAATGGCTGTTTTATTCAGCCCATAAGGGTGACTACCCACTACAGTTTTTTTTTTTCACTGCGAAATTCGTAGCAGTTTTTTCACTGCAGGGGTCTATGGGACTTGTAATGTTAAAATCGAAATCACGCAAAATCGCAATTTACCGCAAAATCGCGATTTTAACATTACAAGTCCCATAGACCCCTGCAGAAAAAAAAACGCTGCGAATTTCGCTGTGAAAAAAAACTGTAGTGAGTAGTCACCCTAAGGGGGAAACGGCGGCCTACAAAATCTGATTGGTCGCTGATGCCACCATTTATGAAAAGGTCGGCTCAGTTCTTCCATGGATAAGAATAAGGTAGGTACATAGGCAGGCAGGTAGGTTCAGTTTTTGTAGGTTGAGGAATGCTTATGGGAAAGGCCTTATGTCTGAACGCTGGCGCATGAAATGGCACAGAGGCCCGGCCCTGTGCATTCACTGATTATTGCCGTCAGCTGCTGTCTGCTTTCAAGCATGAATCAGGGGCTTGACACTTATCAACTGGCTTTGATTGTGGGTCACGCAGGTTGGTTGCAATGCCCTAGTATAAACGATACCTGGAACACAAGCCAGTCCTCAGGATGCATTCTAACTCAAGAGCACGATCACGTTGTGCCTGACCAATGTTTCCATCTTGGGTAGTAGCACAGTCCTAAGCGATATGGAGTGGAGTTGGCATATGAGCTGCTCTGTGGTTTTGCTTCCAACAGTTTCTACCGCACGCAGATGCTCAGTGGATACAATGTTGCGCGCTGGGGAAAACCCCAGGAATAATCCACAGCAGGCAGGCAAGCAAAGTATAAATAAGGGGGGGATTGGTTAGCTGTCTGCAACTCTTGCTTGTACCCGAATAAGGTTTTGCCTGCAACGCGGCCTTGTACTGCTTGAGGCGACGTGACATTCATGCACAAGGCACAAGTGCTGGCAGGTTTCTGCGGGCACCCACAGTGCAGCGTTGCATTCTTGAAACCGTTGCTTGACCCTTTCCCTAAAATCAGGAAGATTCGCTTACACCTCTTATGGCTTATAATAGCCGTCTCCTGGGATAACAATAGCAATACTGAGAAGAATGAAAATAAAACGCATCATAGGCTGAAGAAATTAAACGCTCGGCACGTCTTTTCTTCAGCCTTACATGACTATATATCTATATATGTATACATCCATATATTTGGGTAGAAATCCATAAAAATATATATCGATATATATGTATTTCTATATATTTATATAGATATTTATCTATACACAGAAACAGATAGATAGATAGATTGATAGAAAGACTGTATGCAATAACCCTGGATGTCTGACAGTTGAAGCTGACCGGTGATGTCATTAAGGCTCTATTATGACACGTACAGCTTGGAAGCATAACTACTACAGCACGGCAGCCATTTATAGCCAGTCTCCATTGGAGATGGAAGTGGGCAGAAATGTACTGGCCTATCTTCCCAAGACGCCACAGCAGCCGGACAAATTGTATGTTCGACAGAATGGCTGTTTTATTCAGCCCATAAGGGTGACTACCCACTACAGTTTTTTTTTTTCACTGCGAAATTCGTAGCAGTTTTTTCACTGCAGGGGTCTATGGGACTTGTAATGTTAAAATCGAAATCACGCAAAATCGCAATTTACCGCAAAATCGCGATTTTAACATTACAAGTCCCATAGACCCCTGCAGAAAAAAAAACCGCTGCGAATTTCGCTGTGAAAAAAAACTGTAGTGAGTAGTCACCCTAAGGGGGAAACGGCGGCCTACAAAATCTGATTGGTCGCTGCTGCCACCATTTATGAAAAGGTCGGCTCAGTTCTTCCATGGATAAGAATAAGGTAGGTACATAGGCAGGCAGGTAGGTTCAGTTTTTGTAGGTTGAGGAATGCTTATGGGCAAGGCCTTAGGTCTGAACGCTGGCGCATGAAATGGCACAGAGGCCCGGCCCTGTGCATTCACTGATCATTGCCGTCAGCTGCTGTCTGCTTTCAAGCATGAATCAGGGGCTTGACACTTATCAACTGGCTTTGATTGTGGGTCACGCAGGTTGGTTGCAATGCCCTAGTATAAACGATACCTGGAACACAAGCCAGTCCTCAGGATGCATTCTAACTCAAGAGCACGATCACGTTGTGCCTGACCAATGTTTCCATCATGGGTAGTAGCACAGTCCTAAGCGATATGGAGTGGAGTTGGCATATGAGCTGCTCTGTGGTTTTGCTTCCAACAGTTTCTACCGCACGCAGATGCTCAGTGGATACAATGTTGCGCGCTGGGGAAAACCCCAGGAATAATCCACAGCAGGCAGGCAAGCAAAGTATAAATAAGGGGGGGATTGGTTAGCTGCCTGCAACTCTTGCTTGTACCCGAATAAGGTTTTGCCTGCAACGCGGCCTTGTACTGCTTGAGGCGACGTGACATTCATGCACAAGGCACAGGTGCTGGCAGGTTTCTGCGGGCACCCACAGTGCAGCGTTGCATTCTTGAAACCGTTGCTTGACCCTTTCCCTAAAATCAGGAAGATTCGCTTACACCTCTTATGGCTTATAATAGCCGTCTCCTGGGATAACAATAGCAATACTGAGAAGAATGAAAATAAAACGCATCATAGGCTGAAGAAATTAAACGCTCGGCACGTCTTTTCTTCAGCCTTACATGACTATATATCTATATATGTATACATCCATATATTTGGGAAGAAATCCATAAAAATATATATCGATATATATGTATTTCTATATATTTATATAGATATTTATCTATACACAGAAACAGATAGATAGATAGATTGATAGAAAGACTGTATGCAATAACCCTGGATGTCTGACAGTTGAAGCTGACTGGTGATGTCATTAAGACTCTATTATGACACGTACAGCTTGGAAGCATAACTACTACAGCACGGCAGCCATTTATAGCCAGTCTCCATTGGAGATGGAAGTGGGCAGAAATGTACTGGCCTATCTTCCCAAGACGCCACAGCAGCCGGACAAATTGTATGTTCGACAGAATGGCTGTTTTATTCAGCCCATAAGGGTGACTACCCACTACAGTTTTTTTTTTTCACTGCGAAATTCGTAGCAGTTTTTTCACTGCAGGGGTCTATGGGACTTGTAATGTTAAAATCGAAATCACGCAAAATCGCAATTTACCGCAAAATCGCGATTTTAACATTACAAGTCCCATAGACCCCTGCAGAAAAAAAAACGCTGCGAATTTCGCTGTGAAAAAAAACTGTAGTGAGTAGTCACCCTAAGGGGGAAACGGCGGCCTACAAAATCTGATTGGTCGCTGATGCCACCATTTATGAAAAGGTCGGCTCAGTTCTTCCATGGATAAGAATAAGGTAGGTACATAGGCAGGCAGGTAGGTTCAGTTTTTGTAGGTTGAGGAATGCTTATGGGAAAGGCCTTATGTCTGAACGCTGGCGCATGAAATGGCACAGAGGCCCGGTCCTGTGCATTCACTGATTATTGCCGTCAGCTGCTGTCTGCTTTCAAGCATGAATCAGGGGCTTGACACTTATCAACTGGCTTTGATTGTGGGTCACGCAGGTTGGTTGCAATGCCCTAGTATAAACGATACCTGGAACACAAGCCAGTCCTCAGGATGCATTCTAACTCAAGAGCACGATCACGTTGTGCCTGACCAATGTTTCCATCTTGGGTAGTAGCACAGTCCTAAGCGATATGGAGTGGAGTTGGCATATGAGCTGCTCTGTGGTTTTGCTTCCAACAGTTTCTACCGCACGCAGATGCTCAGTGGATACAATGTTGCGCGCTGGGGAAAACCCCAGGAATAATCCACAGCAGGCAGGCAAGCAAAGTATAAATAAGGGGGGGATTGGTTAGCTGCCTGCAACTCTTGCTTGTACCCGAATAAGGTTTTGCCTGCAACGCGGCCTTGTACTGCTTGAGGCGACGTGACATTCATGCACAAGGCACAAGTGCTGGCAGGTTTCTGCGGGCACCCACAGTGCAGCGTTGCATTCTTGAAACCGTTGCTTGACCCTTTCCCTAAAATCAGGATGATTCGCTTACACCTCTTATGGCTTATAATAGCCGTCTCCTGGGATAACAATAGCAATACTGAGAAGAATGAAAATAAAACGCATCATAGGCTGAAGAAATTAAACGCTCGGCACGTCTTTTCTTCAGCCTTACATGACTATATATCTATATATGTATACATCCATATATTTGGGTAGAAATCCATAAAAATATATATCGATATATATGTATTTCTATATATTTATATAGATATTTATCTATACACAGAAACAGATAGATAGATAGATTGATAGAAAGACTGTATGCAATAACCCTGGATGTCTGACAGTTGAAGCTGACCGGTGATGTCATTAAGGCTCTATTATGACACGTACAGCTTGGAAGCATAAATACTACAGCACGGCAGCCATTTATAGCCAGTCTCCATTGGAGATGGAAGTGGGCAGAAATGTACTGGCCTATCTTCCCAAGACGCCACAGCAGCCGGACAAATTGTATGTTCCACAGAATGGCTGTTTTATTCAGCCCATAAGGGTGACTACCCACTACAGTTTTTTTTTTTCACTGCGAAATTCGTAGCAGTTTTTTCACTGCAGGGGTCTATGGGACTTGTAATGTTAAAATTAGAGATGAGCGAACACCAAAATGTTCGGGTGTTCGTTATTCGTAACGAACTTCCCGTGATGCTCGAGGGTTCGTTTCGAACAACGAACCCCATTGAAGTCAATGGGCGACCAGAACATTTTTGTATTTCGCCGATGCTCGCTAAGGTTTTCATGTGTGAAAATCTGGGCAATTCAGGAAAGTGATGGGAATGACACAGTGACGGATAGGGCAGGCGAGGGGCTACATGTTGGGCTGCATCCTAAGTTCACAGGTCCCACTATTAAGCCACAATAGCGGCAAGAGTGGCCCCCCCCCCCCCTCCCAACAACTTTTACTTCTGAAAAGCGCTCATTAGCATGGCATACCTTTGCTAAGCACCACACTACCTCCAACAAAGCACAATCACTGCCTGCATGACACTCCACTGCCACTTCTCCTGAGTTACATGCTGCCCAACCGCACCCCCTCCCCCCCACAGCGCACACCAAACTGTCCCTGCGCAGCCTTCAGCTGCCCTCATGCCACACCACCCTCATGTCTATTTAGAAGTGCGTCTGCCACGACGAGGGACCGCAGGCACACACTGCACAGGGTTGGCACGGCTAGGTAGCGACCCTCTTTAATAGGGGCGGGGCGATAGCCCACAATGCTGTACAGAAGCAATGAGAAATACAATCCTGTGCCACCGCCATCAGGAGCTGCACACGTGGGCATAGCAATGGGGAACCTATGTGCCACACACTATTCATTCTGTCAAGGTGTCTGCATGCCCCAGTCAGACTGGTTATATGCACCTTAACAGTAACCGCGTTGGTGGTAATGTGGTGGTGACTGCGGACCTAGTACCACGGTTGTATTTTGTTGGTTTTCGGAATGTGGCCAGGATTAAGTGGGCCGTGGCGGGGGGATGGTGGGGGGGCTCTCTTGTAGTGTCGGTAAAGGTGAAATTCTTGGACTGCCGCCAGACGAACCAATGCAAAGGCATTTGCCAACAATGTTTTCCCTGTTGGAGGAGGAGGGGGATGTTTTTGAGGCACTACGTGTCCTCTCCACGTGTCCGTGGTTATATGCACCTTAACAGTAACCGCGTTGGTGGTAATGTGGTGGTGACTGCGGACCTAGTACCACGGTTGTATTTTGTTGGTTTTCGGAATGTGGCCAGGATTAAGTGGGCCGTGGCGGGGGGATGGTGGGGGGGCTCTCTTGTAGTGTCGGTAAAGGTGAAATTCTTGGACTGCCGCCAGACGAACCAATGCAAAGGCATTTGCCAACAATGTTTTCCCTGTTGGAGGAGGAGGGGGATGTTTTTGAGGCACTACGTGTCCTCTCCACGTGTCCGTGGTTATATGCACCTTAACAGTAACCGCGTTGGTGGTAATGTGGTGGTGACTGCGGACCTAGTACCACGGTTGTATTTTGTTGGTTTTCGGAATGTGGCCAGGATTAAGTGGGCCGTGGCGGGGGGATGGTGGGGGGGCTCTCTTGTAGTGTCGGTAAAGGTGAAATTCTTGGACTGCCGCCAGACGAACCAATGCAAAGGCATTTGCCAACAATGTTTTCCCTGTTGGAGGAGGAGGGGGATGTTTTTGAGGCACTACGTGTCCTCTCCACGTGTCCGTTCCATGTAAGCAATAGTAGCACTCAAGACAGGCCCCAGTAACAATTCTGAAGCAGCAGTATAGCGGGAGCGCAGTCTTCGTTCCATGTAAGCAATAGTAGCACTCAAGACAGGCCCCAGTAACAATTCTGAAGCAGCAGTATAGCGGGAGCGCAGTCTTCGTTCCATGTAAGCAATAGTAGCACTCAAGACAGGCCCCAGTAACAATTCTGAAGCAGCAGTATAGCGGGAGCGCAGTCTTCGTTCCATGTAAGCAATAGTAGCACTCAAGACAGGCCCCAGTAACAATTCTGAAGCAGCAGTATAGCGGGAGCGCAGTCTTCGTTCCATGTAAGCAATAGTAGCACTCAAGACAGGCCCCAGTAACAATTCTGAAGCAGCAGTATAGCGGGAGCGCAGTCTTCGTTCCATTTCAGTAGCCTTAGTATAGCCAAGGCACAAGTGACATTTATGTAGCTAAACTGTAGGCCAACCCCACACACCTTTCTGTACCATGAGTGCAGGCGAAGAACATAGAAATTACTATGATTACACTGTAGGTGAGGGCCCCAAAAAATTGGTGTACCAACAGTACTAATGTACCTCAGTAAAAATTGGCCATGCCCAACCAAGATGGCAGGTGAATCGCTTTGGTTAATGTGGCTTAAGTGGTAACTAGGCCTGGAGGCAGCCCAGTGTAACGAAAAATTGGTTCAAGTTAAAGTTCCAACGCTTTTAAGCTAATTGAAACTTATAAAAATTGTTCTGAAAAATTATTTGAGTGAGCCTTGTGGCCCTAAGAAAAATTGCCCGTTCAGCGTGATTACGTGAGGTTTCAGGAGGAGGAGCAGGAGGAGGAGGAGGAGGAATATTAGACACAGATTGATGAAGCACAAATGTCCCCGTTTTGGATGGTGAGAGAGAACGTAGCTTCCATCCGCGGGTGCAGCCTACGTATTGCTTACGTATCGCTGCTGTCCGCTGGTGGAGAACAGAAGTCTGGCGAAATCCAGCCTTTGTTCATCTTGATGAGTGTTAGCCTGTCGGCACTGTCGGTTGACAAGCGGCTACGCTTATCGGTGATGATTCCCCCAGCCGCACTAAACACCCTCTCCGACAAGACGCTAGCCGCAGGACAAGCAAGCACCTCAAGGGCATACAGGGCTAGTTCAGGCCACGTGTCCAGCTTCGACACCCAGTAGTTGTAGGGGGCAGAGGCGTCACCAAGGATGGTCGTGCGATCCGCTACGTACTCCCTCACCATCCTTTTACAGTGCTCCCGCCGACTCAGCCGTGACTGGGGAGCGGTGACACAGTCTTGGTGGGGAGCCATAAAGCTGGCCAGGCCCTTAAAGACTGTTGCACTGCCTGGGATGTACATGCTGCTCGATCTACGCACATCCCCTGCTACCTTGCCCTCGGTACTGCGCCTTCTGCCACTAGCGCTGTCGGCTGGGAATTTTACCATCAGCTTGTCCGCAAGGGTCCTGTGGTATAGCAACACTCTCGAACCCCTTTCCTCTTCGGGAATCAGAGTGGGCAGGTTCTCCTTATACCGTGGATCGAGCAGTGTGTACACCCAGTAATCCGTCGTGGCCAGAATGCGTGCAACGCGAGGGTCACGAGAAAGGCATCCTAACATGAAGTCAGCCATGTGTGCCAGGGTACCTGTACGCAACACATGGCTGTCTTCACTAGGAAGATCACTATCAGGATCCTCCTCCTCCTCCTCCTCCTCCTCCTCCTCAGGCCATACACGCTGAAAGGATGACAGGCAATCAGCCGGTGTACCGTCAGCAGCGGGCCAAGCTGTCTCTTCCCCCTCCTCCTCATCCTCCTCATGCTCCTCCTCCTCCTCCTGTACGCGCTGAGAAATAGACAGGAGGGTGCCCTGACTATCCAGCGGCATACTGTCTTCCCCCGCCCCCGTTTCCGAGCGCAAAGCAGCTGCCTTTATGGTTTGCAGGGAATTTCTCAAGATGCATAGCAGAGGAATGGTGACGCTAATGATTGTAGCATCGCCGCTCACCACCTGGGTAGACTCCTCAAAATTACCAAGGACATGGCAGATGTCTGCCAACCAGGCCCACTCTTCTGAAAGGAATTGAGGAGGCTGACTCCCACTGCGCCGCCCATGTTGGAGTTGGTATTCGACTATAGCTCTACGCTGTTCATAGAGCCTGGCCAACATGTGGAGCGTAGAGTTCCACCGTGTGGGCACGTCGCACAGCAGTCGGTGCACTGGCAGCTTAAAGTGATGTTGCAGGGTGCGCAGGGTGGCAGCGTCCGTGTGGGACTTGCGGAAATGTGCGCAGAGCCGGCGCGCCTTTACGAGCAGGTCTGACAAGCGTGGGTAGCTTTTCAGAAAGCGCTGAACCACCAAATTAAAGACGTGGGCCAGGCATGGCACGTGCGTGAGGCTGCCGAGCTGCAGAGCCGCCACCAGGTTACGCCCGTTGTCACACACGACCATGCCCGGTTGGAGGCTCAGCGGCGCAAGCCAGCGGTCGGTCTGCTGTGTCAGACCCTGCAGCAGTTCGTGGGCCGTGTGCCTCTTATCGCCTAAGCTGAGTAGTTTCAGCACGGCCTGCTGACGCTTGCCCACCGCTGTGCTGCCACACCGCGCGACACCGACTGCTGGCGACATGCTGCTGCTAACACATCTTGATTGTGAGACAGAGGAGGAGGAGGAGGAGGAGGGTGCTTTAGTGGAGGAAGCATACACCTCCGCAGATACCAGCACCGAGCTGGGGCCCGCAATTCTGGGGGTGGGTAGGACGTGAGCGGTCCCAGGCTCTGACTCTGTCCCAGCCTCCACTAAATTCACCCAATGTGCCGTCAGGGAGATGTAGTGGCCCTGCCCGCCTGTGCTTGTCCACGTGTCCGTAGTTAAGTGGACCATGGCAGTAACCGCGTTGGTGAGGGCGCGCACAATGTTGCGGGAGACGTGGTCGTGCAGGGCTGGGACGGCACATCGGGAAAAGTAGTGGCGACTGGGAACTGAGTAGCGCGGGGCCGCCGCCTCCATGATACTTTTGAAGGACTCCGTTTCCACAACCCTATACGGCAGCATCTCAAGGCTGATGAATTTTGCGATGCGGACGGTTAACGTTTGAGCGTGCGGGTGCGTGGCGGCGTACTTGCGCTTGCGCTCGAACACTTGCGCAAGCGACGGCTGAACGGTGCGCTGAACTACACTGCTGGATGGGGCCGAGGACAGCGGAGATGAGGGTGTGGGTGCAGGCCATGAGGCGGTAGTGCCTGTGTCCTGAGAGGGGGGTTGCATCTCAGTGGCAGGTTGGGGCACAGGGGGAGAGGCAGGGGTGCAAACCGGAGGCGGTGAACGGCCTTTGTCCCACCTTGCGGGGTGCTTGGCCATCATATGTCTGCGCATGGTGGTGGTGGTGAGGCTGTTGGTGTTGGCTCCCCGGCTGAGCTTTGCGCGACAAAGGTTGCACACCACTGTTCGTCGGTCGTCAGGCGTCTCTGTGAAAAACTGCCAGACCTTAGAGCACCTCGGCCTCCGCAGGGTGGCATGGCGTGAGGGGGCGCTTTGGGAAACACTTGGTGGATTATTCGGTCTGGCCCTGCCTCTACCCCTGGCCCTGGACACCGCACTGCCTCTTGCAACCTGCCCTGCTGATGCCCTTGACTCCCCCTCTGAAGACCTGTCCTCCTGAGTAAGCGTTGCACACCAGGTGGGGTCAGTCACCTCATCGTCCTGCTGCTCTTCCTCCGAATCCTCTGTGCGCTGCTCCCTGGGACTTACTGCCCTTACTACTACCTCACTGCAAGACAACTGTGTCTGATCGTCATCGTCCTCCTGACCCACAGAAAGTTGTTGAGACAGTTGGCGGAAGTCCCCAGCCTCTTCCCCCGGACCCCGGGAACTTTCGAATGGTTGGGCATCAGTGACGATAAACTCCTCTGGTGGGAGAGGAACCGCTGCTGCCCAATCTAAGCAGGGGCCCGAGAACAGTTCCTGGGAGTGCTCCTGCTCCTGAGCAGGTGTTATTGTAGTGGAGTGAGGAGGCTGGGAGGAAGGAGGAGCAGCAGACAGAGGATTCGGATTGGCAGCAGTGGACGGCGCAGAACTGCGGGTAGACGATAGGTTGCTCGAAGCACTTTCTGCCATCCAGGACAGGACCTGCTCACACTGCTCATTTTCTAATAACCGTCTCCCGCGTGGACCCATTAATTGGGCGATGAATGTGGGGACGCCAGAAACGTGCCTCTCTCCTAATCGCGCAGTAGTCGGCTGCGACACACCTGGATCAGGAGCTTGGCCTGTGCCCACACCCTGACTTGGCCCTCCGCGTCCTCGGCCGCGTCCACGTCCTCTAGGCCTACCCCTACCCCTCAGCATGCTGTATTACCAGTGATTTGATTTCACAGGCAGGAAATAAATTGGCGCAAGACTGCAGGCCAAATATAATTTTTGCCCTTTTTGGAAAACGAAAGGCCCCACTGCCTCTAGTGAATGAATTATCTAAGTTTAATAACTGTGCTGTGTCCCTGCTTATGTGTCACAGAACGTGAGGGTAGCAGAGTTATTATAACTCTTGGAGAGCAGGTATTTTTTTCCCAATTAAGGAAAGCAAATGGCGAAGCCAGCAGTAAAGCGTAGCTGGGTGCGTATGATTTAGCACTGTTCTTCACGCAGCTCACACGTCTCCACCGCCCGTAAGGACGGACAGAGGCTGGACAAATAGATTTGTTTTCAGTTTTTTCCCACCAACAGGCAGCACTGCGTATATTCAATGAACATGAGAAGTTTAATAACTGTGCTGTGTCCCTGCTTATGTGTCACAGAACGTGAGGGTAGCAGAGTTATTATAACTCTGGCAGAGCAGGTATTTTTTTCCCAATTAAGGAAAGCAAATGGCGAAGCCAGCAGTAAAGCGTAGCTGGGTGCGTATGATTTAGCAATGTTTTTCACGCAGCTCACACGTCTCCACAGGCGTAAGGACGGACACAGGCTGGACAAATAGATTTGTTTTCAGTTTTTTCCCACCAACAGGCAGCACTGCGTATATTCAATGAACATGAGAAGTTTAATAACTGTGCTGTGTCCCTGCTTATGTGTCACAGAACGTGAGGGTAGCAGAGTTATTATAACTCTGGCAGAGCAGGTATTTTTTTCCCAATTAAGGAAAGCAAATGGCGAAGCCAGCAGTAAAGCGTAGCTGGGTGCGTATGATTTAGCAATGTTTTTCACGCAGCTCACACGTCTCCACAGGCGTAAGGACGGACAGAGGCTGGACAAATAGATTTGTTTTCAGTTTTTTCCCACCAACAGGCAGCACTGCGTATATTCAATGAACCTGAGAAGTTTAATAACTGTGCTGTGTCCCTGCTTATGTGTCACAGAACGTGAGGGTAGCAGAGTTATTATAACTCTTGGAGAGCAGGTATTTTTTTTCCCAATTAAGGAAAGCAAATGGCGAACCCAGCAGTAAAGCGTAGCTGGCTGCGTATGATTTAGCAATGTTTTTCACGCAGCTCACACGTGTCCACCGCCCGTAAGGACGGACATAGGCTGGACAAATAGATTTGTTTTCAGTTTTTTCCCACCAACAGGCAGCACTGCGTATATTCTATGAATAATAACTGTGTTGTGGCCCTGCCTATACAATTCTTTCCCTGCAGTATCAATGGAGGGTGGAATGCTCTGCAGAGGCGATTTTGAGAAGCCCAAAAAAAATGCAGCACAGCCAACAGCAGCCTGGACAGTACTGCACACGGATAAATATGGCCCTAGAAAGGACCGTTGAGGTTCTTGAAGGCTACACTCACTCCTAACACTCTCCCTGCCTATGCAGCACTTCTGTCCCTAATGCCAGGTGCAACGGTCTGCAGAGGCGATTTTGAGAAAAAAAAAAATCCCACTGCTAACAGCAGCCAACACACAGCTATCAGTGGCCCTAATAAGGACCTTTGGGGGGTCTTGAAGCCTACACTAACTACCAATTCTTTCCCTACAGCAGCTCCGGTATAAACAGCACTGTCCCTCATCTAACTCACACCGCATCTGAGGCGAGCCGCGGGAGGGGCCGACTTTTATATTAGGCGAACACCTGATCTCGCCAGCCACTCACAGCAGGGGGGTGGTATAGGGCTTAAACGTTGCAGGGGGAAGTTGTAATGCCTTCCCTGTCTTTCAATTGGCCAGAAAAGCGCGCTAACGTCTCAGGGAAGGAAGTGAAAGTAACCAGAACACCGCATGGTGTTCGTCACGAATAACGAACATCCCGAACACCCTAATATTCGCACGAATATCAAGCTCGGACGAACGCGTTCGCTCATCTCTAGTTAAAATCGAAATCACGCAAAATCGCAATTTACCGCAAAATCGCGATTTTAACATTACAAGTCCCATAGACCCCTGCAGAAAAAAAAACCGCTGCGAATTTCGCTGTGAAAAAAAACTGTAGTGAGTAGTCACCCTAAGGGGGAAACGGCGGCCTACAAAATCTGATTGGTCGCTGCTGCCACCATTTATGAAAAGGTCGGCTCAGTTCTTCCATGGATAAGAATAAGGTAGGTACATAGGCAGGCAGGTAGGTTCAGTTTTTGTAGGTTGAGGAATGCTTATGGGCAAGGCCTTATGTCTGAACGCTGGCGCATGAAATGGCACAGAGGCCCGGCCCTGTGCATTCACTGATCATTGCCGTCAGCTGCTGTCTGCTTTCAAGCATGAATCAGGGGCTTGACACTTATCAACTGGCTTTGATTGTGGGTCACGCAGGTTGGTTGCAATGCCCTAGTATAAACGATACCTGGAACACAAGCCAGTCCTCAGGATGCATTCTAACTCAAGAGCACAATCACGTTGTGCCTGACCAATGTTTCCATCACGGGTAGTAGCACAGTCCTAAGCGATATGGAGTGGAGTTGGCATATGAGCTGCTCTGTGGTTTTGCTTCCAACAGTTTCTACCGCACGCAGATGCTCAGTGGATACAATGTTGCGCGCTGGGGAAAACCCCAGGAATAATCCACAGCAGGCAGGCAAGCAAAGTATAAATAAGGGGGGGATTGGTTAGCTGCCTGCAACTCTTGCTTGTACCCGAATAAGGTTTTGCCTGCAACGCGGCCTTGTACTGCTTGAGGCGACGTGACATTCATGCACAAGGCACAGGTGCTGGCAGGTTTCTGCGGGCACCCACAGTGCAGTGTTGCATTCTTGAAACCGTTGCTTGACCCTTTCCCTAAAATCAGGAAGATTCGCTTACACCTCTTATGGCTTATAATAGCCGTCTCCTGGGATAACAATAGCAATACTGAGAAGAATGAAAATAAAACGCATCATAGGCTGAAGAAATTAAACGCTCGGCACGTCTTTTCTTCAGCCTTACATGACTATATATCTATATATGTATACATCCATATATTTGGGAAGAAATCCATAAAAATATATATCGATATATATGTATTTCTATATATTTATATAGATATTTATCTATACACAGAAACAGATAGATAGATAGATTGATAGAAAGACTGTATGCAATAACCCTGGATGTCTGACAGTTGAAGCAGACTGGTGATGTCATTAAGGCTCTATTATGACACGTACAGCTTGGAAGCATAAATACTACAGCACGGCAGCCATTTATAGCCAGTCTCCATTGGAGATGGAAGTGGGCAGAAATGTACTGGCCTATCTTCCCAAGACGCCACAGCAGCCGGACAAATTGTATGTTCGACAGAATGGCTGTTTTATTCAGCCCATAAGGGTGACTACCCACTACAGTTTTTTTTTTTCACTGCGAAATTCGTAGCAGTTTTTTCACTGCAGGGGTCTATGGGACTTGTAATGTTAAAATCGAAATCACGCAAAATCGCAATTTACCGCAAAATCGCGATTTTAACATTACAAGTCCCATAGACCCCTGCAGAAAAAAAAACGCTGCGAATTTCGCTGTGAAAAAAAACTGTAGTGAGTAGTCACCCTAAGGGGGAAACGGCGGCCTACAAAATCTGATTGGTCGCTGATGCCACCATTTATGAAAAGGTCGGCTCAGTTCTTCCATGGATAAGAATAAGGTAGGTACATAGGCAGGCAGGTAGGTTCAGTTTTTGTAGGTTGAGGAATGCTTATGGGAAAGGCCTTATGTCTGAACGCTGGCGCATGAAATGGCACAGAGGCCCGGCCCTGTGCATTCACTGATTATTGCCGTCAGCTGCTGTCTGCTTTCAAGCATGAATCAGGGGCTTGACACTTATCAACTGGCTTTGATTGTGGGTCACGCAGGTTGGTTGCAATGCCCTAGTATAAACGATACCTGGAACACAAGCCAGTCCTCAGGATGCATTCTAACTCAAGAGCACGATCACGTTGTGCCTGACCAATGTTTCCATCATGGGTAGTAGCACAGTCCTAAGCGATATGGAGTGCAGTTGGCATATGAGCTGGTCTGTGGTTTTGCTTCCAACAGTTTCTACCGCACGCAGATGCTCAGTGGATACAATGTTGCGCGCTGGGGAAAACCCCAGGAATAATCCACAGCAGGCAGGCAAGCAAAGTATAAATAAGGGGGGGATTGGTTAGCTGCCTGCAACTCTTGCTTGTACCCGAATAAGGTTTTGCCTGCAACGCGGCCTTGTACTGCTTGAGGCGACGTGACATTCATGCACAAGGCACAGGTGCTGGCAGGTTTCTGCGGGCACCCACAGTGCAGCGTTGCATTCTTGAAACCGTTGCTTGACCCTTTCCCTAAAATCAGGAAGATTCGCTTACACCTCTTATGGCTTATAATAGCCGTCTCCTGGGATAACAATAGCAATACTGAGAAGAATGAAAATAAAACGCATCATAGGCTGAAGAAATTAAACGCTCGGCACGTCTTTTCTTCAGCCTTACATGACTATATATCTATATATGTATACATCCATATATTTGGGTAGAAATCCATAAAAATATATATCGATATATATGTATTTCTATATATTTATATAGATATTTATCTATACACAGAAACAGATAGATAGATAGATTGATAGAAAGACTGTATGCAATAACCCTGGATGTCTGACAGTTGAAGCTGACCGGTGATGTCATTAAGGCTCTATTATGACACGTACAGCTTGGAAGCATAACTACTACAGCACGGCAGCCATTTATAGCCAGTCTCCATTGGAGATGGAAGTGGGCAGAAATGTACTGGCCTATCTTCCCAAGACGCCACAGCAGCCGGACAAATTGTATGTTCGACAGAATGACTGTTTTATTCAGCCCATAAGGGTGACTACCCACTACAGTTTTTTTTTTTCACTGCGAAATTCGTAGCAGTTTTTTCACTGCAGGGGTCTATGGGACTTGTAATGTTAAAATCGAAATCACGCAAAATCGCAATTTACCGCAAAATCGCGATTTTAACATTACAAGTCCCATAGACCCCTGCAGAAAAAAAAACCGCTGCGAATTTCGCTGTGAAAAAAAACTGTAGTGAGTAGTCACCCTAAGGGGGAAACGGCGGCCTACAAAATCTGATTGGTCGCTGATGCCACCATTTATGAAAAGGTCGGCTCAGTTCTTCCATGGATAAGAATAAGGTAGGTACATAGGCAGGCAGGTAGGTTCAGTTTTTGTAGGTTGAGGAATGCTTATGGGAAAGGCCTTATGTCTGAACGCTGGCGCATGAAATGGCACAGAGGCCCGGCCCTGTGCATTCACTGATCATTGCCGTCAGCTGCTGTCTGCTTTCAAGCATGAATCAGGGGCTTGACACTTATCAACTGGCTTTGATTGTGGGTCACGCAGGTTGGTTGCAATGCCCTAGTATAAACGATACCTGGAACACAAGCCAGTCCTCAGGATGCATTCTAACTCAAGAGCACAATCACGTTGTGCCTGACCAATGTTTCCATCATGGGTAGTAGCACAGTCCTAAGCGATATGGAGTGGAGTTGGCATATGAGCTGCTCTGTGGTTTTGCTTCCAACAGTTTCTACCGCACGCAGATGCTCAGTGGATACAATGTTGCGCGCTGGGGAAAACCCCAGGAATAATCCACAGCAGGCAGGCAAGCAAAGTATAAATAAGGGGGGGATTGGTTAGCTGCCTGCAACTCTTGCTTGTACCAGAATAAGGTTTTGCCTGCAACGCGGCCTTGTACTGCTTGAGGCGACGTGACATTCATGCACAAGGCACAGGTGCTGGCAGGTTTCTGCGGGCACCCACAGTGCAGCGTTGCATTCTTGAAACCGTTGCTTGACCCTTTCCCTAAAATCAGGAAGATTCGCTTACACCTCTTATGGCTTATAATAGCCGTCTCCTGGGATAACAATAGCAATACTGAGAAGAATGAAAATAAAACGCATCATAGGCTGAAGAAATTAAACGCTCGGCACGTCTTTTCTTCAGCCTTACATGACTATATATCTATATATGTATACATCCATATATTTGGGTAGAAATCTATAAAAATATATATCGATATATATGTATTTCTATATATTTATATAGATATTTATCTATACACAGAAACAGATAGATAGATAGATTGATAGAAAGACTGTATGCAATAACCCTGGATGTCTGACAGTTGAAGCAGACTGGTGATGTCATTAAGGCTCTATTATGACACGTACAGCTTGGAAGCATAACTACTACAGCACGGCAGCCATTTATAGCCAGTCTCCATTGGAGATGGAAGTGGGCAGAAATGTACTGGCCTATCTTCCCAAGACGCCACAGCAGCCGGACAAATTGTATGTTCGACAGAATGGCTGTTTTATTCAGCCCATAAGGGTGACTACCCACTACAGTTTTTTTTTTTCACTGCGAAATTCGTAGCAGTTTTTTCACTGCAGGGGTCTATGGGACTTGTAATGTTAAAATCGAAATCACGCAAAATCGCAATTTACCGCAAAATCGCGATTTTAACATTACAAGTCCCATAGACCCCTGCAGAAAAAAAAACCGCTGCGAATTTCGCTGTGAAAAAAAACTGTAGTGAGTAGTCACCCTAAGGGGGAAACGGCGGCCTACAAAATCTGATTGGTCGCTGATGCCACCATTTATGAAAAGGTCGGCTCAGTTCTTCCATGGATAAGAATAAGGTAGGTACATAGGCAGGCAGGTAGGTTCAGTTTTTGTAGGTTGAGGAATGCTTATGGGAAAGGCCTTATGTCTGAACGCTGGCGCATGAAATGGCACAGAGGCCCGGCCCTGTGCATTCACTGATCATTGCCGTCAGCTGCTGTCTGCTTTCAAGCATGAATC
The DNA here is from genome assembly GCF_035609145.1 of Eleutherodactylus coqui. Taxonomy (NCBI): domain Eukaryota; kingdom Metazoa; phylum Chordata; class Amphibia; order Anura; family Eleutherodactylidae; genus Eleutherodactylus; species Eleutherodactylus coqui. The sequence continues at coordinate 57,725,250 of NC_089844.1, read as the reverse complement.
AGGGGCTTGACACTTATCAACTGGCTTTGATTGTGGGTCACGCAGGTTGGTTGCAATGCCCTAGTATAAACGATACCTGGAACACAAGCCAGTCCTCAGGATGCATTCTAACTCAAGAGCACAATCACGTTGTGCCTGACCAATGTTTCCATCATGGGTAGTAGCACAGTCCTAAGCGATATGGAGTGGAGTTGGCATATGAGCTGCTCTGTGGTTTTGCTTCCAACAGTTTCTACCGCACGCAGATGCTCAGTGGATACAATGTTGCGCGCTGGGGAAAACCCCAGGAATAATCCACAGCAGGCAGGCAAGCAAAGTATAAATAAGGGGGGGATTGGTTAGCTGCCTGCAACTCTTGCTTGTACCCGAATAAGGTTTTGCCTGCAACGCGGCCTTGTACTGCTTGAGGCGACGTGACATTCATGCACAAGGCACAGGTGCTGGCAGGTTTCTGCGGGCACCCACAGTGCAGCGTTGCATTCTTGAAACCGTTGCTTGACCCTTTCCCTAAAATCAGGAAGATTCGCTTACACCTCTTATGGCTTATAATAGCCGTCTCCTGGGATAACAATAGCAATACTGAGAAGAATGAAAATAAAACGCATCATAGGCTGAAGAAATTAAACGCTCGGCACGTCTTTTCTTCAGCCTTACATGACTATATATCTATATATGTATACATCCATATATTTGGGAAGAAATCCATAAAAATATATATCGATATATATGTATTTCTATATATTTATATAGATATTTATCTATACACAGAAACAGATAGATAGATAGATTGATAGAAAGACTGTATGCAATAACCCTGGATGTCTGACAGTTGAAGCTGACTGGTGATGTCATTAAGACTCTATTATGACACGTACAGCTTGGAAGCATAACTACTACAGCACGGCAGCCATTTATAGCCAGTCTCCATTGGAGATGGAAGTGGGCAGAAATGTACTGGCCTATCTTCCCAAGACGCCACAGCAGCCGGACAAATTGTATGTTCGACAGAATGGCTGTTTTATTCAGCCCATAAGGGTGACTACCCACTACAGTTTTTTTTTTTCACTGCGAAATTCGTAGCAGTTTTTTCACTGCAGGGGTCTATGGGACTTGTAATGTTAAAATCGAAATCACGCAAAATCGCAATTTACCGCAAAATCGCGATTTTAACATTACAAGTCCCATAGACCCCTGCAGAAAAAAAAACGCTGCGAATTTCGCTGTGAAAAAAAACTGTAGTGAGTAGTCACCCTAAGGGGGAAACGGCGGCCTACAAAATCTGATTGGTCGCTGATGCCACCATTTATGAAAAGGTCGGCTCAGTTCTTCCATGGATAAGAATAAGGTAGGTACATAGGCAGGCAGGTAGGTTCAGTTTTTGTAGGTTGAGGAATGCTTATGGGAAAGGCCTTATGTCTGAACGCTGGCGCATGAAATGGCACAGAGGCCCGGCCCTGTGCATTCACTGATTATTGCCGTCAGCTGCTGTCTGCTTTCAAGCATGAATCAGGGGCTTGACACTTATCAACTGGCTTTGATTGTGGGTCACGCAGGTTGGTTGCAATGCCCTAGTATAAACGATACCTGGAACACAAGCCAGTCCTCAGGATGCATTCTAACTCAAGAGCACGATCACGTTGTGCCTGACCAATGTTTCCATCATGGGTAGTAGCACAGTCCTAAGCGATATGGAGTGCAGTTGGCATATGAGCTGGTCTGTGGTTTTGCTTCCAACAGTTTCTACCGCACGCAGATGCTCAGTGGATACAATGTTGCGCGCTGGGGAAAACCCCAGGAATAATCCACAGCAGGCAGGCAAGCAAAGTATAAATAAGGGGGGGATTGGTTAGCTGCCTGCAACTCTTGCTTGTACCCGAATAAGGTTTTGCCTGCAACGCGGCCTTGTACTGCTTGAGGCGACGTGACATTCATGCACAAGGCACAGGTGCTGGCAGGTTTCTGCGGGCACCCACAGTGCAGCGTTGCATTCTTGAAACCGTTGCTTGACCCTTTCCCTAAAATCAGGAAGATTCGCTTACACCTCTTATGGCTTATAATAGCCGTCTCCTGGGATAACAATAGCAATACTGAGAAGAATGAAAATAAAACGCATCATAGGCTGAAGAAATTAAACGCTCGGCACGTCTTTTCTTCAGCCTTACATGACTATATATCTATATATGTATACATCCATATATTTGGGTAGAAATCCATAAAAATATATATCGATATATATGTATTTCTATATATTTATATAGATATTTATCTATACACAGAAACAGATAGATAGATAGATTGATAGAAAGACTGTATGCAATAACCCTGGATGTCTGACAGTTGAAGCTGACCGGTGATGTCATTAAGGCTCTATTATGACACGTACAGCTTGGAAGCATAACTACTACAGCACGGCAGCCATTTATAGCCAGTCTCCATTGGAGATGGAAGTGGGCAGAAATGTACTGGCCTATCTTCCCAAGACGCCACAGCAGCCGGACAAATTGTATGTTCGACAGAATGGCTGTTTTATTCAGCCCATAAGGGTGACTACCCACTACAGTTTTTTTTTTTCACTGCGAAATTCGTAGCAGTTTTTTCACTGCAGGGGTCTATGGGACTTGTAATGTTAAAATCGAAATCACGCAAAATCGCAATTTACCGCAAAATCGCGATTTTAACATTACAAGTCCCATAGACCCCTGCAGAAAAAAAAACCGCTGCGAATTTCGCTGTGAAAAAAAACTGTAGTGAGTAGTCACCCTAAGGGGGAAACGGCGGCCTACAAAATCTGATTGGTCGCTGATGCCACCATTTATGAAAAGGTCGGCTCAGTTCTTCCATGGATAAGAATAAGGTAGGTACATAGGCAGGCAGGTAGGTTCAGTTTTTGTAGGTTGAGGAATGCTTATGGGAAAGGCCTTATGTCTGAACGCTGGCGCATGAAATGGCACAGAGGCCCGGCCCTGTGCATTCACTGATCATTGCCGTCAGCTGCTGTCTGCTTTCAAGCATGAATCAGGGGCTTGACACTTATCAACTGGCTTTGATTGTGGGTCACGCAGGTTGGTTGCAATGCCCTAGTATAAACGATACCTGGAACACAAGCCAGTCCTCAGGATGCATTCTAACTCAAGAGCACAATCACGTTGTGCCTGACCAATGTTTCCATCATGGGTAGTAGCACAGTCCTAAGCGATATGGAGTGGAGTTGGCATATGAGCTGCTCTGTGGTTTTGCTTCCAACAGTTTCTACCGCACGCAGATGCTCAGTGGATACAATGTTGCGCGCTGGGGAAAACCCCAGGAATAATCCACAGCAGGCAGGCAAGCAAAGTATAAATAAGGGGGGGATTGGTTAGCTGCCTGCAACTCTTGCTTGTACCCGAATAAGGTTTTGCCTGCAACGCGGCCTTGTACTGCTTGAGGCGACGTGACATTCATGCACAAGGCACAGGTGCTGGCAGGTTTCTGCGGGCACCCACAGTGCAGCGTTGCATTCTTGAAACCGTTGCTTGACCCTTTCCCTAAAATCAGGAAGATTCGCTTACACCTCTTATGGCTTATAATAGCCGTCTCCTGGGATAACAATAGCAATACTGAGAAGAATGAAAATAAAACGCATCATAGGCTGAAGAAATTAAACGCTCGGCACGTCTTTTCTTCAGCCTTACATGACTATATATCTATATATGTATACATCCATATATTTGGGAAGAAATCCATAAAAATATATATCGATACATATGTATTTCTATATATTTATATAGATATTTATCTATACACAGAAACAGATAGATAGATAGATTGATAGAAAGACTGTATGCAATAACCCTGGATGTCTGACAGTTGAAGCTGACTGGTGATGTCATTAAGACTCTATTATGACACGTACAGCTTGGAAGCATAACTACTACAGCACGGCAGCCATTTATAGCCAGTCTCCATTGGAGATGGAAGTGGGCAGAAATGTACTGGCCTATCTTCCCAAGACGCCACAGCAGCCGGACAAATTGTATGTTCGACAGAATGGCTGTTTTATTCAGCCCATAAGGGTGACTACCCACTACAGTTTTTTTTTTTCACTGCGAAATTCGTAGCAGTTTTTTCACTGCAGGGGTCTATGGGACTTGTAATGTTAAAATCGAAATCACGCAAAATCGCAATTTACCGCAAAATCGCGATTTTAACATTACAAGTCCCATAGACCCCTGCAGAAAAAAAAACGCTGCGAATTTCGCTGTGAAAAAAAACTGTAGTGAGTAGTCACCCTAAGGGGGAAACGGCGGCCTACAAAATCTGATTGGTCGCTGATGCCACCATTTATGAAAAGGTCGGCTCAGTTCTTCCATGGATAAGAATAAGGTAGGTACATAGGCAGGCAGGTAGGTTCAGTTTTTGTAGGTTGAGGAATGCTTATGGGAAAGGCCTTATGTCTGAACGCTGGCGCATGAAATGGCACAGAGGCCCGGCCCTGTGCATTCACTGATTATTGCCGTCAGCTGCTGTCTGCTTTCAAGCATGAATCAGGGGCTTGACACTTATCAACTGGCTTTGATTGTGGGTCACGCAGGTTGGTTGCAATGCCCTAGTATAAACGATACCTGGAACACAAGCCAGTCCTCAGGATGCATTCTAACTCAAGAGCACGATCACGTTGTGCCTGACCAATGTTTCCATCTTGGGTAGTAGCACAGTCCTAAGCGATATGGAGTGGAGTTGGCATATGAGCTGGTCTGTGGTTTTGCTTCCAACAGTTTCTACCGCACGCAGATGCTCAGTGGATACAATGTTGCGCGCTGGGGAAAACCCCAGGAATAATCCACAGCAGGCAGGCAAGCAAAGTATAAATAAGGGGGGGATTGGTTAGCTGCCTGCAACTCTTGCTTGTACCCGAATAAGGTTTTGCCTGCAACGCGGCCTTGTACTGCTTGAGGCGACGTGACATTCATGCACAAGGCACAGGTGCTGGCAGGTTTCTGCGGGCACCCACAGTGCAGCGTTGCATTCTTGAAACCGTTGCTTGACCCTTTCCCTAAAATCAGGAAGATTCGCTTACACCTCTTATGGCTTATAATAGCCGTCTCCTGGGATAACAATAGCAATACTGAGAAGAATGAAAATAAAACGCATCATAGGCTGAAGAAATTAAACGCTCGGCACGTCTTTTCTTCAGCCTTACATGACTATATATCTATATATGTATACATCCATATATTTGGGTAGAAATCCATAAAAATATATATCGATATATATGTATTTCTATATATTTATATAGATATTTATCTATACACAGAAACAGATAGATAGATTGATAGAAAGACTGTATGCAATAACCCTGGATGTCTGACAGTTGAAGCTGACCGGTGATGTCATTAAGGCTCTATTATGACACGTACAGCTTGGAAGCATAACTACTACAGCACGGCAGCCATTTATAGCCAGTCTCCATTGGAGATGGAAGTGGGCAGAAATGTACTGGCCTATCTTCCCAAGACGCCACAGCAGCCGGACAAATTGTATGTTCGACAGAATGGCTGTTTTATTCAGCCCATAAGGGTGACTACCCACTACAGTTTTTTTTTTTCACTGCGAAATTCGTAGCAGTTTTTTCACTGCAGGGGTCTATGGGACTTGTAATGTTAAAATCGAAATCACGCAAAATCGCAATTTACCGCAAAATCGCGATTTTAACATTACAAGTCCCATAGACCCCTGCAGAAAAAAAAACCGCTGCGAATTTCGCTGTGAAAAAAAACTGTAGTGAGTAGTCACCCTAAGGGGGAAACGGCGGCCTACAAAATCTGATTGGTCGCTGATGCCACCATTTATGAAAAGGTCGGCTCAGTTCTTCCATGGATAAGAATAAGGTAGGTACATAGGCAGGCAGGTAGGTTCAGTTTTTGTAGGTTGAGGAATGCTTATGGGAAAGGCCTTATGTCTGAACGCTGGCGCATGAAATGGCACAGAGGCCCGGCCCTGTGCATTCACTGATCATTGCCGTCAGCTGCTGTCTGCTTTCAAGCATGAATCAGGGGCTTGACACTTATCAACTGGCTTTGATTGTGGGTCACGCAGGTTGGTTGCAATGCCCTAGTATAAACGATACCTGGAACACAAGCCAGTCCTCAGGATGCATTCTAACTCAAGAGCACAATCACGTTGTGCCTGACCAATGTTTCCATCATGGGTAGTAGCACAGTCCTAAGCGATATGGAGTGGAGTTGGCATATGAGCTGCTCTGTGGTTTTGCTTCCAACAGTTTCTACCGCACGCAGATGCTCAGTGGATACAATGTTGCGCGCTGGGGAAAACCCCAGGAATAATCCACAGCAGGCAGGCAAGCAAAGTATAAATAAGGGGGGGATTGGTTAGCTGCCTGCAACTCTTGCTTGTACCCGAATAAGGTTTTGCCTGCAACGCGGCCTTGTACTGCTTGAGGCGACGTGACATTCATGCACAAGGCACAGGTGCTGGCAGGTTTCTGCGGGCACCCACAGTGCAGCGTTGCATTCTTGAAACCGTTGCTTGACCCTTTCCCTAAAATCAGGAAGATTCGCTTACACCTCTTATGGCTTATAATAGCCGTCTCCTGGGATAACAATAGCAATACTGAGAAGAATGAAAATAAAACGCATCATAGGCTGAAGAAATTAAACGCTCGGCACGTCTTTTCTTCAGCCTTACATGACTATATATCTATATATGTATACATCCATATATTTGGGAAGAAATCCATAAAAATATATATCGATATATATGTATTTCTATATATTTATATAGATATTTATCTATACACAGAAACAGATAGATAGATAGATTGATAGAAAGACTGTATGCAATAACCCTGGATGTCTGACAGTTGAAGCTGACTGGTGATGTCATTAAGACTCTATTATGACACGTACAGCTTGGAAGCATAACTACTACAGCACGGCAGCCATTTATAGCCAGTCTCCATTGGAGATGGAAGTGGGCAGAAATGTACTGGCCTATCTTCCCAAGACGCCACAGCAGCCGGACAAATTGTATGTTCGACAGAATGGCTGTTTTATTCAGCCCATAAGGGTGACTACCCACTACAGTTTTTTTTTTTCACTGCGAAATTCGTAGCAGTTTTTTCACTGCAGGGGTCTATGGGACTTGTAATGTTAAAATCGAAATCACGCAAAATCGCAATTTACCGCAAAATTGCGATTTTAACATTACAAGTCCCATAGACCCCTGCAGGAAAAAAAACGCTGCGAATTTCGCTGTGAAAAAAAACTGTAGTGAGTAGTCACCCTAAGGGGGAAACGGCGGCCTACAAAATCTGATTGGTCGCTGATGCCACCATTTATGAAAAGGTCGGCTCAGTTCTTCCATGGATAAGAATAAGGTAGGTACATAGGCAGGCAGGTAGGTTCAGTTTTTGTAGGTTGAGGAATGCTTATGGGAAAGGCCTTATGTCTGAACGCTGGCGCATGAAATGGCACAGAGGCCCGGCCCTGTGCATTCACTGATTATTGCCGTCAGCTGCTGTCTGCTTTCAAGCATGAATCAGGGGCTTGACACTTATCAACTGGCTTTGATTGTGGGTCACGCAGGTTGGTTGCAATGCCCTAGTATAAACGATACCTGGAACACAAGCCAGTCCTCAGGATGCATTCTAACTCAAGAGCACGATCACGTTGTGCCTGACCAATGTTTCCATCATGGGTAGTAGCACAGTCCTAAGCGATATGGAGTGCAGTTGGCATATGAGCTGGTCTGTGGTTTTGCTTCCAACAGTTTCTACCGCACGCAGATGCTCAGTGGATACAATGTTGCGCGCTGGGGAAAACCCCAGGAATAATCCACAGCAGGCAGGCAAGCAAAGTATAAATAAGGGGGGGATTGGTTAGCTGCCTGCAACTCTTGCTTGTACCCGAATAAGGTTTTGCCTGCAACGCGGCCTTGTACTGCTTGAGGCGACGTGACATTCATGCACAAGGCACAGGTGCTGGCAGGTTTCTGCGGGCACCCACAGTGCAGCGTTGCATTCTTGAAACCGTTGCTTGACCCTTTCCCTAAAATCAGGAAGATTCGCTTACACCTCTTATGGCTTATAATAGCCGTCTCCTGGGATAACAATAGCAATACTGAGAAGAATGAAAATAAAACGCATCATAGGCTGAAGAAATTAAACGCTCGGCACGTCTTTTCTTCAGCCTTACATGACTATATATCTATATATGTATACATCCATATATTTGGGTAGAAATCCATAAAAATATATATCGATATATATGTATTTCTATATATTTATATAGATATTTATCTATACACAGAAACAGATAGATAGATAGATTGATAGAAAGACTGTATGCAATAACCCTGGATGTCTGACAGTTGAAGCTGACCGGTGATGTCATTAAGGCTCTATTATGACACGTACAGCTTGGAAGCATAACTACTACAGCACGGCAGCCATTTATAGCCAGTCTCCATTGGAGATGGAAGTGGGCAGAAATGTACTGGCCTATCTTCCCAAGACGCCACAGCAGCCGGACAAATTGTATGTTCGACAGAATGGCTGTTTTATTCAGCCCATAAGGGTGACTACCCACTACAGTTTTTTTTTTTCACTGCGAAATTCGTAGCAGTTTTTTCACTGCAGGGGTCTATGGGACTTGTAATGTTAAAATCGAAATCACGCAAAATCGCAATTTACCGCAAAATCGCGATTTTAACATTACAAGTCCCATAGACCCCTGCAGAAAAAAAAACCGCTGCGAATTTCGCTGTGAAAAAAAACTGTAGTGAGTAGTCACCCTAAGGGGGAAACGGCGGCCTACAAAATCTGATTGGTCGCTGATGCCACCATTTATGAAAAGGTCGGCTCAGTTCTTCCATGGATAAGAATAAGGTAGGTACATAGGCAGGCAGGTAGGTTCAGTTTTTGTAGGTTGAGGAATGCTTATGGGAAAGGCCTTATGTCTGAACGCTGGCGCATGAAATGGCACAGAGGCCCGGCCCTGTGCATTCACTGATCATTGCCGTCAGCTGCTGTCTGCTTTCAAGCATGAATCAGGGGCTTGACACTTATCAACTGGCTTTGATTGTGGGTCACGCAGGTTGGTTGCAATGCCCTAGTATAAACGATACCTGGAACACAAGCCAGTCCTCAGGATGCATTCTAACTCAAGAGCACAATCACGTTGTGCCTGACCAATGTTTCCATCATGGGTAGTAGCACAGTCCTAAGCGATATGGAGTGGAGTTGGCATATGAGCTGCTCTGTGGTTTTGCTTCCAACAGTTTCTACCGCACGCAGATGCTCAGTGGATACAATGTTGCGCGCTGGGGAAAACCCCAGGAATAATCCACAGCAGGCAGGCAAGCAAAGTATAAATAAGGGGGGGATTGGTTAGCTGCCTGCAACTCTTGCTTGTACCCGAATAAGGTTTTGCCTGCAACGCGGCCTTGTACTGCTTGAGGCGACGTGACATTCATGCACAAGGCACAGGTGCTGGCAGGTTTCTGCGGGCACCCACAGTGCAGCGTTGCATTCTTGAAACCGTTGCTTGACCCTTTCCCTAAAATCAGGAAGATTCGCTTACACCTCTTATGGCTTATAATAGCCGTCTCCTGGGATAACAATAGCAATACTGAGAAGAATGAAAATAAAACGCATCATAGGCTGAAGAAATTAAACGCTCGGCACGTCTTTTCTTCAGCCTTACATGACTATATATCTATATATGTATACATCCATATATTTGGGAAGAAATCCATAAAAATATATATCGATATATATGTATTTCTATATATTTATATAGATATTTATCTATACACAGAAACAGATAGATAGATAGATTGATAGAAAGACTGTATGCAATAACCCTGGATGTCTGACAGTTGAAGCTGACTGGTGATGTCATTAAGACTCTATTATGACACGTACAGCTTGGAAGCATAACTACTACAGCACGGCAGCCATTTATAGCCAGTCTCCATTGGAGATGGAAGTGGGCAGAAATGTACTGGCCTATCTTCCCAAGACGCCACAGCAGCCGGACAAATTGTATGTTCGACAGAATGGCTGTTTTATTCAGCCCATAAGGGTGACTACCCACTACAGTTTTTTTTTTTCACTGCGAAATTCGTAGCAGTTTTTTCACTGCAGGGGTCTATGGGACTTGTAATGTTAAAATCGAAATCACGCAAAATCGCAATTTACCGCAAAATCGCGATTTTAACATTACAAGTCCCATAGACCCCTGCAGAAAAAAAAACCGCTGCGAATTTCGCTGTGAAAAAAAACTGTAGTGAGTAGTCACCCTAAGGGGGAAACGGCGGCCTACAAAATCTGATTGGTCGCTGATGCCACCATTTATGAAAAGGTCGGCTCAGTTCTTCCATGGATAAGAATAAGGTAGGTACATAGGCAGGCAGGTAGGTTCAGTTTTTGTAGGTTGAGGAATGCTTATGGGAAAGGCCTTATGTCTGAACGCTGGCGCATGAAATGGCACAGAGGCCCGGCCCTGTGCATTCACTGATCATTGCCGTCAGCTGCTGTCTGCTTTCAAGCATGAATCAGGGGCTTGACACTTATCAACTGGCTTTGATTGTGGGTCACGCAGGTTGGTTGCAATGCCCTAGTATAAACGATACCTGGAACACAAGCCAGTCCTCAGGATGCATTCTAACTCAAGAGCACAATCACGTTGTGCCTGACCAATGTTTCCATCATGGGTAGTAGCACAGTCCTAAGCGATATGGAGTGGAGTTGGCATATGAGCTGCTCTGTGGTTTTGCTTCCAACAGTTTCTACCGCACGCAGATGCTCAGTGGATACAATGTTGCGCGCTGGGGAAAACCCCAGGAATAATCCACAGCAGGCAGGCAAGCAAAGTATAAATAAGGGGGGGATTGGTTAGCTGCCTGCAACTCTTGCTTGTACCCGAATAAGGTTTTGCCTGCAACGCGGCCTTGTACTGCTTGAGGCGACGTGACATTCATGCACAAGGCACAGGTGCTGGCAGGTTTCTGCGGGCACCCACAGTGCAGCGTTGCATTCTTGAAACCGTTGCTTGACCCTTTCCCTAAAATCAGGAAGATTCGCTTACACCTCTTATGGCTTATAATAGCCGTCTCCTGGGATAACAATAGCAATACTGAGAAGAATGAAAATAAAACGCATCATAGGCTGAAGAAATTAAACGCTCGGCACGTCTTTTCTTCAGCCTTACATGACTATATATCTATATATGTATACATCCATATATTTGGGAAGAAATCCATAAAAATATATATCGATATATATGTATTTCTATATATTTATATAGATATTTATCTATACACAGAAACAGATAGATAGATAGATTGATAGAAAGACTGTATGCAATAACCCTGGATGTCTGACAGTTGAAGCTGACTGGTGATGTCATTAAGACTCTATTATGACACGTACAGCTTGGAAGCATAACTACTACAGCACGGCAGCCATTTATAGCCAGTCTCCATTGGAGATGGAAGTGGGCAGAAATGTACTGGCCTATCTTCCCAAGACGCCACAGCAGCCGGACAAATTGTATGTTCGACAGAATGGCTGTTTTATTCAGCCCATAAGGGTGACTACCCACTACAGTTTTTTTTTTTCACTGCGAAATTCGTAGCAGTTTTTTCACTGCAGGGGTCTATGGGACTTGTAATGTTAAAATCGAAATCACGCAAAATCGCAATTTACCGCAAAATCGCGATTTTAACATTACAAGTCCCATAGACCCCTGCAGAAAAAAAAACGCTGCGAATTTCGCTGTGAAAAAAAACTGTAGTGAGTAGTCACCCTAAGGGGGAAACGGCGGCCTACAAAATCTGATTGGTCGCTGATGCCACCATTTATGAAAAGGTCGGCTCAGTTCTTCCATGGATAAGAATAAGGTAGGTACATAGGCAGGCAGGTAGGTTCAGTTTTTGTAGGTTGAGGAATGCTTATGGGAAAGGCCTTATGTCTGAACGCTGGCGCATGAAATGGCACAGAGGCCCGGCCCTGTGCATTCACTGATTATTGCCGTCAGCTGCTGTCTGCTTTCAAGCATGAATCAGGGGCTTGACACTTATCAACTGGCTTTGATTGTGGGTCACGCAGGTTGGTTGCAATGCCCTAGTATAAACGATACCTGGAACACAAGCCAGTCCTCAGGATGCATTCTAACTCAAGAGCACGATCACGTTGTGCCTGACCAATGTTTCCATCATGGGTAGTAGCACAGTCCTAAGCGATATGGAGTGCAGTTGGCATATGAGCTGGTCTGTGGTTTTGCTTCCAACAGTTTCTACCGCACGCAGATGCTCAGTGGATACAATGTTGCGCGCTGGGGAAAACCCCAGGAATAATCCACAGCAGGCAGGCAAGCAAAGTATAAATAAGGGGGGGATTGGTTAGCTGCCTGCAACTCTTGCTTGTACCCGAATAAGGTTTTGCCTGCAACGCGGCCTTGTACTGCTTGAGGCGACGTGACATTCATGCACAAGGCACAGGTGCTGGCAGGTTTCTGCGGGCACCCACAGTGCAGCGTTGCATTCTTGAAACCGTTGCTTGACCCTTTCCCTAAAATCAGGAAGATTCGCTTACACCTCTTATGGCTTATAATAGCCGTCTCCTGGGATAACAATAGCAATACTGAGAAGAATGAAAATAAAACGCATCATAGGCTGAAGAAATTAAACGCTCGGCACGTCTTTTCTTCAGCCTTACATGACTATATATCTATATATGTATACATCCATATATTTGGGTAGAAATCCATAAAAATATATATCGATATATATGTATTTCTATATATTTATATAGATATTTATCTATACACAGAAACAGATAGATAGATAGATTGATAGAAAGACTGTATGCAATAACCCTGGATGTCTGACAGTTGAAGCTGACCGGTGATGTCATTAAGGCTCTATTATGACACGTACAGCTTGGAAGCATAACTACTACAGCACGGCAGCCATTTATAGCCAGTCTCCATTGGAGATGGAAGTGGGCAGAAATGTACTGGCCTATCTTCCCAAGACGCCACAGCAGCCGGACAAATTGTATGTTCGACAGAATGGCTGTTTTATTCAGCCCATAAGGGTGACTACCCACTACAGTTTTTTTTTTTCACTGCGAAATTCGTAGCAGTTTTTTCACTGCAGGGGTCTATGGGACTTGTAATGTTAAAATCGAAATCACGCAAAATCGCAATTTACCGCAAAATCGCGATTTTAACATTACAAGTCCCATAGACCCCTGCAGAAAAAAAAACCGCTGCGAATTTCGCTGTGAAAAAAAACTGTAGTGAGTAGTCACCCTAAGGGGGAAACGGCGGCCTACAAAATCTGATTGGTCGCTGATGCCACCATTTATGAAAAGGTCGGCTCAGTTCTTCCATGGATAAGAATAAGGTAGGTACATAGGCAGGCAGGTAGGTTCAGTTTTTGTAGGTTGAGGAATGCTTATGGGAAAGGCCTTATGTCTGAACGCTGGCGCATGAAATGGCACAGAGGCCCGGCCCTGTGCATTCACTGATCATTGCCGTCAGCTGCTGTCTGCTTTCAAGCATGAATCAGGGGCTTGACACTTATCAACTGGCTTTGATTGTGGGTCACGCAGGTTGGTTGCAATGCCCTAGTATAAACGATACCTGGAACACAAGCCAGTCCTCAGGATGCATTCTAACTCAAGAGCACAATCACGTTGTGCCTGACCAATGTTTCCATCATGGGTAGTAGCACAGTCCTAAGCGATATGGAGTGGAGTTGGCATATGAGCTGCTCTGTGGTTTTGCTTCCAACAGTTTCTACCGCACGCAGATGCTCAGTGGATACAATGTTGCGCGCTGGGGAAAACCCCAGGAATAATCCACAGCAGGCAGGCAAGCAAAGTATAAATAAGGGGGGGATTGGTTAGCTGCCTGCAACTCTTGCTTGTACCCGAATAAGGTTTTGCCTGCAACGCGGCCTTGTACTGCTTGAGGCGACGTGACATTCATGCACAAGGCACAGGTGCTGGCAGGTTTCTGCGGGCACCCACAGTGCAGCGTTGCATTCTTGAAACCGTTGCTTGACCCTTTCCCTAAAATCAGGAAGATTCGCTTACACCTCTTATGGCTTATAATAGCCGTCTCCTGGGATAACAATAGCAATACTGAGAAGAATGAAAATAAAACGCATCATAGGCTGAAGAAATTAAACGCTCGGCACGTCTTTTCTTCAGCCTTACATGACTATATATCTATATATGTATACATCCATATATTTGGGATGAAATCCATAAAAATATATATCGATATATATGTATTTCTATATATTTATATAGATATTTATCTATACACAGAAACAGATAGATAGATAGATTGATAGAAAGACTGTATGCAATAACCCTGGATGTCTGACAGTTGAAGCTGACTGGTGATGTCATTAAGACTCTATTATGACACGTACAGCTTGGAAGCATAACTACTACAGCACGGCAGCCATTTATAGCCAGTCTCCATTGGAGATGGAAGTGGGCAGAAATGTACTGGCCTATCTTCCCAAGACGCCACAGCAGCCGGACAAATTGTATGTTCGACAGAATGGCTGTTTTATTCAGCCCATAAGGGTGACTACCCACTACAGTTTTTTTTTTTCACTGCGAAATTCGTAGCAGTTTTTTCACTGCAGGGGTCTATGGGACTTGTAATGTTAAAATCGAAATCACGCAAAATCGCAATTTACCGCAAAATCGCGATTTTAACATTACAAGTCCCATAGACCCCTGCAGAAAAAAAAACGCTGCGAATTTCGCTGTGAAAAAAAACTGTAGTGAGTAGTCACCCTAAGGGGGAAACGGCGGCCTACAAAATCTGATTGGTCGCTGATGCCACCATTTATGAAAAGGTCGGCTCAGTTCTTCCATGGATAAGAATAAGGTAGGTACATAGGCAGGCAGGTAGGTTCAGTTTTTGTAGGTTGAGGAATGCTTATGGGAAAGGCCTTATGTCTGAACGCTGGCGCATGAAATGGCACAGAGGCCCGGCCCTGTGCATTCACTGATTATTGCCGTCAGCTGCTGTCTGCTTTCAAGCATGAATCAGGGGCTTGACACTTATCAACTGGCTTTGATTGTGGGTCACGCAGGTTGGTTGCAATGCCCTAGTATAAACGATACCTGGAACACAAGCCAGTCCTCAGGATGCATTCTAACTCAAGAGCACAATCACGTTGTGCCTGACCAATGTTTCCATCATGGGTAGTAGCACAGTCCTAAGCGATATGGAGTGGAGTTGGCATATGAGCTGCTCTGTGGTTTTGCTTCCAACAGTTTCTACCGCACGCAGATGCTCAGTGGATACAATGTTGCGCGCTGGGGAAAACCCCAGGAATAATCCACAGCAGGCAGGCAAGCAAAGTATAAATAAGGGGGGGATTGGTTAGCTGCCTGCAACTCTTGCTTGTACCCGAATAAGGTTTTGCCTGCAACGCGGCCTTGTACTGCTTGAGGCGACGTGACATTCATGCACAAGGCACAGGTGCTGGCAGGTTTCTGCGGGCACCCACAGTGCAGCGTTGCATTCTTGAAACCGTTGCTTGACCCTTTCCCTAAAATCAGGAAGATTCGCTTACACCTCTTATGGCTTATAATAGCCGTCTCCTGGGATAACAATAGCAATACTGAGAAGAATGAAAATAAAACGCATCATAGGCTGAAGAAATTAAACGCTCGGCACGTCTTTTCTTCAGCCTTACATGACTATATATCTATATATGTATACATCCATATATTTGGGAAGAAATCCATAAAAATATATATCGATATATATGTATTTCTATATATTTATATAGATATTTATCTATACACAGAAACAGATAGATAGATAGATTGATAGAAAGACTGTATGCAATAACCCTGGATGTCTGACAGTTGAAGCTGACTGGTGATGTCATTAAGACTCTATTATGACACGTACATAGTAACATAGTAACATAGTATGTAAGGCCGAATGAAGACATTGTCCATCTAGTCCAGCCTGTCTATCCTACTGTGTTGATCCAGAGGAAGGCAAAAAACCCCAAGGCCAGAAGTCAATTAGCCCTTTTGGGGAAAAAATTCCTTCCCGACTCCCTAATGGCAATCAGACTGTTCCCTGGATCAACCCCTAATAGTTCCTACCTGCCTATATTCCAGGATTGACACTTAACCTAATATTTATATCCTGTAATATCCTTCTTCTCCAGAAAGACATCAAGTCCCCTTTTAAACTCCTCTATGGATTTTGCCATCACCACTTCCTCCGGTAGAGAGTTCCACAGTCTAACTGCTCTTACAGTAAAGAACCCCTTTCTGTGTTGGTGATGAAACCTACTTTCCTCTAATCGTAGCGGATGTCCTCTTGTTACCGTCGAGGTCCTGGGTGTAAACAGATCGTGGGAGAGATCCATGTGTTGTCCCCTCATGTACTTATACATGGTTATTTGGTCGCCTCTTAACCTTCTTTTTTCTAGAGTAAATAAACCCAATTTGGATAGCCTCTCTGGGTATTCCAGTCCCGTCATTCCATGTATTAGTTTAGTCGCTCTTCTTTGAACCCCCTCAAGCACTGTGACATCTTTCCTGAGCACCGGTGTCCAGAATTGTACGCAGTATTCCATGTGAGGTCTGACAAGTGCCTTATATAGTGGGAGGATGATGTTCTCGTCCTTCGCCCCTATTCCTCTTTTGATGCACCCCAAGACTTTATTTGCCTTTGCAGCGGCTGACTGGCATTGGTTACTCCAGTTTAGTCTATTATCCACTAATACCCCCAGATCCTTTTCCATATCACTTTTCCCTAGTGGTACCCCATTAAGTGAATATTCGTGACATCCGTTCCTCTTGCCCATGTGCATAGTCTTACATTTTTCAACATTGAACTTCATTTGCCATTTTTCTGCCCATGCCCCCATCTTATCCAGGTCCGTTTGTAGCCACATATTGTCCTCCGTTGCATTAATTACATTGTATAATTTTGTGTCATCTGCAAATATTGATATTTTGCTGTGCAGCCCCTCTATCAAGTCATTAATAAATATGTTGAACAGAGTGGGGCCTAATACTGAACCCTGTGGCACCCCGCTAGCGACTGTGGTCCAATCAGAGTACGAACCATTTATTACCACCCTCTGCTTTCTATCGTTGAGCCAATTTTTTACCCACTTACACACGTTTTCGCCCAGTCCGAGCTGCCTCATTTTGTATACTAGCCTATTATGTGGCACGGTGTCAAAGGCTTTAGAGAAGTCCAGATATACAAGATCAATAGATTCTCCCTGGTCCAGCTTAGAGCTTACTTCATCGTAGAAACTGATCAGATTTGTCTGACATGAGCGACCCTTCATGAATCCATGCTGGTGAGGAGTTATTCCCTTAATCTCCTTGAGGTACTCATCGATGGCGTCTCTCAGAATCCCCTCGAAAATTTTTCCCGTTACTGAAGTGAGACTTACTGGCCTGTAGTTACCAGGCTCACTTTTGCTCCCTTTTTTGTAGATTGGTACCACGTTGGCAATGCGCCAGTCCAATGGTACTACTCCAGTCTTGATAGTGTCTAGAAATATAAGGTATAGCGGCCTAGCTATCTCGTCACTTAGTTCCTTTAGTATCCTTGGGTGTAATCCATCAGGGCCCGGTGATTTATCAATTTTAGTTTTCTTTAGACGCTTCCGCACCTCCTCCTGCGTTAGGTATGAGATATTTTGTGAGGGGTTCGTTTTATTCCTCTGCTCCTCGTGTGGCATTTCCTTTTCTTTGGTGAACACACTTGAGAAGAAACTGTTTATTAGATTTGCTTTCCCTTCGTCATCATCAATGATTTCTCCTGCATTGTTTTTTAAAGGGCCAGCGCTCTCCCTGCAAATCCTTTTGCTGTTTATGTAGTTGAAAAATAGCTTCGGGTTGTTTCTGCTCTCTTTTGCGATCCGTCTTTCCGCTTCTTCTTTGGCAGTTTTAATCGTATCTTTGCATATTTTGTTTTTTTCCCTGTATGATTTTAGCGCTTCTTCGCTGCCTTGTTGCTTTAGTTGTTTGAACGCTTTCTTCTTTTCGTTTATTGCCCCTCGTACCGTCTTGTCGAGCCACATTGGTTTCCTTTTAGCTGAGTTACTTTTATTTCTGAAGGGAATGAACTGCTCACATGAGGCGATTAGGATCCTTTTGAACTCTTCCCATTTTTCCTCCGTACTGATATTTTTGAGGATGTTGTCCCAATTAATGTTACCGATAGTAGTTCTAAGCTCATCAAATTTTGCTTTACTAAAGTTTAGTTTCTTTGTTACTCCTTGATAAGGCATCCTATTGATTGACAGCTGGAAGTTGATTATATTGTGGTCGCTGTTCCCCAAGTGCCCCTCAACCTGCACCCCCTTTATACGTTCCGGTTTGTTAGTTAGCACTAGGTCCAGAATGGCTTTCCCTCTTGTTGGTTCCTGCACAAGTTGGTTCAGGTAATTGTCTTTAATTACTCTCAAGAACTTATCACCCCTGTGAGATTTGCAGGTTTCGTTCTCCCATGTTATATCTGGGTAATTAAAGTCCCCCATGATAATTACTTCGTTTCGTTTTGACACCTCCTCTATCTGCCTTAGTAGTAAGTCTTCAGTTTCTGCTGTTGCTTTTGGTGGTCGATAAAAGACCCCTATCAGGATTTTGTTGTTTTTTCCCCCCTGTATTTCTACCCACAGACATTCCACCTGTTCGTCTCCTACCCCTATATCCTCCCGTAGCCTCGGCTTCAAGTTCGATTTGACGTACAGACATACCCCTCCCCCTTTCTGGTTCCTTCGGTCTCTTCTGAAGAGATTGTACCCCTGCAAATTCACCGCCCAATCGCACTTATCATCAAGCCATGTTTCAGTAATTCCGACCATATCATAGTTTTCATCAGTCATTCTCGCTTCAAGCTCGCCCACTTTACCGATCAGACTTCGTGCATTCGTGATCATACAATTTATTTCATTTTTTTTGTTTTTTAAATTTGTTTTGTTGCTATTCGTACTTATGGCTGATCTATCAGTTCTAACTGTACTAACCCCACCCCCTGCTCGACCCCCATTCCCTTTGCTTGGACCCGGATCGCTAGTTACACTGGCTACCCCACTATTTCTCATTTTACCCTCCCCCCCAGTCCCTAGTTTAAACACTCCTCCAGCCTTCTAGCCATCTTTTCCCCCAGCACAGCTGCACCCTCCCCATTTAGATGCAGCCCGTCCCTACGGTAGAGCCTGTAGCCGACCGCAAAGTCAGCCCAGTTCTCCAGGAACCCAAATCCCTCCTTCTTGCACCAACTCCGGAGCCACTTGTTTACCTCCCTAAGGTCCTGCTGCCTTTCTAGTGTGGCTTTAGGTACAGGTAGTATTTCCGAGAAAACTACCCTGGAGGTCCGCGCCCTGAGCTTGGACCCTAAGTCCCTGAAATCATTTTTGAGGGCCCTCCATTGACCTCTAATTTGTTCATTGGTGCCAACGTGCACCATGACCGCTGGATCCTCACCAGCCCCTCCCAGTAACCTGTCAATCCGATCCGCGATGTGTCGAACTCGAGCGCCAGGAAGACAACACACCGTTCGACGATCCCGGTCTTTATGGCAGATTGCCCTCTCTGTCCCCCTAATAATTGAGTCCCCCACCACTAGAACCTGTCTAGCCTGCCCTGCGCTCCCCGTCCCCGTCTCACTGGAGCAGTCATCCCCCTGGCGTTCAGAGGGCGTGTCGTGCTGCAGCGGTGCTGGCTCTGTAATGGCATCCCCCTCATCTGCCAATCGTGCAGACTTGTTGGGTTGTGCCAGTTCAGGACTAGCCTCCCTGGTTCTCTTCCCTCTACCCCTCCTTCTTTCTGTCACCCAGCTTACTGCCTGCTCCCCCTGTACTTCCGTACTACCATCCGCCCCCGCCTCTACCCCAGCGAGTGTCTGCTCAGTGAGCACCAAACTCCTTTCCATGATGTCAATGGCTCTCAGTGTTGCCAGTTGCCCATTTAGATCCAGAATTTGGGCTTCTAAATTTGCAACGTGCATGCATCTTGCGCAACAGTATGCACCCTCGATCGGCTGATCAAGGACCGCATACATTGCACAAGTAGCACACTGGATGACATTGGCAGGCATGGAGCTCATCCTAATGGGGATCTACAATTTACTTGTGGAAGTAGTGAAGATAGCCTTGCTCACACTCCGCTCACACGCTGCCGCAACCGCTGTCCCGCTGCCGCAACCGCTGTCCCGCTGCCGCAACCGCTGACCCGCTGCCGCAACCGCTGACCCGCTGCCGCACCCGCTGACCCGCTGCCGCACCCGCTGACCCGCTGCCGCAACCGCTGACCCGCTGCCGCAACCGCTGACCCGCTGCCGCAACCGCTGACCCGCTGCCGCAACCGCTGACCCGCTACCGCAACCTCTGACCCGCTACCGCAACCTCTGACCCGCTACCGCAACCTCTGACCCGCTACCGCAACCGCTGGCCCGCTGCCGCAACCGCTGACCCGCTGCCGCAACCCCTCACCCGCTGCCGCAACCCCTCACCCGCTGCCTCTCTCGCGCAACCTCTTACCCGCTGACACTTATGCGCAAACAGTCAAAATTTTTTTTTTTTTTTTTTTTTTTTTTTTCCCCCCTCACAAACACTTAGACCCCCAGACACACACACACACACAGAAGACACCACTAACCAGATACACAGAAGACACACAGCTCACAAACACACACAGAGGTAGATACTCAGCTCCTCCGCTCCTCCTGGTGACGTCACCCGCTGTCCCGGCGGCCGCTCACTCTGCCCTCCTGTCTCAGCTGCTCCGCTGAACTCCTGGTGGCCTCTTGGCGCCGGCTGCTGCGCTGTTGCGCTCCGGTCCCACTGGTCACTCCTGCCCCCGTGCCTGCTTCAGTTGCCGCTGCCCCCGCACCTGCTTCGGCTGCTGAGCTGCTCCGCTGTCCCCTTCAGCTCCCCGCTCGCTCGTGCCTCCGTCTCGTGTCGCTACTCCTGGCGTCTGACGTCACTAGGAAGCATAACTACTACAGCACGGCAGCCATTTATAGCCAGTCTCCATTGGAGATGGAAGTGGGCAGAAATGTACTGGCCTATCTTCCCAAGACGCCACAGCAGCCGGACAAATTGTATGTTCGACAGAATGGCTGTTTTATTCAGCCCATAAGGGTGACTACCCACTACAGTTTTTTTTTTTCACTGCGAAATTCGTAGCAGTTTTTTCACTGCAGGGGTCTATGGGACTTGTAATGTTAAAATCGAAATCACGCAAAATCGCAATTTACCGCAAAATCGCGATTTTAACATTACAAGTCCCATAGACCCCTGCAGAAAAAAAAACGCTGCGAATTTCGCTGTGAAAAAAAACTGTAGTGAGTAGTCACCCTAAGGGGGAAACGGCGGCCTACAAAATCTGATTGGTCGCTGATGCCACCATTTATGAAAAGGTCGGCTCAGTTCTTCCATGGATAAGAATAAGGTAGGTACATAGGCAGGCAGGTAGGTTCAGTTTTTGTAGGTTGAGGAATGCTTATGGGAAAGGCCTTATGTCTGAACGCTGGCGCATGAAATGGCACAGAGGCCCGGCCCTGTGCATTCACTGATTATTGCCGTCAGCTGCTGTCTGCTTTCAAGCATGAATCAGGGGCTTGACACTTATCAACTGGCTTTGATTGTGGGTCACGCAGGTTGGTTGCAATGCCCTAGTATAAACGATACCTGGAACACAAGCCAGTCCTCAGGATGCATTCTAACTCAAGAGCACGATCACGTTGTGCCTGACCAATGTTTCCATCATGGGTAGTAGCACAGTCCTAAGCGATATGGAGTGCAGTTGGCATATGAGCTGGTCTGTGGTTTTGCTTCCAACAGTTTCTACCGCACGCAGATGCTCAGTGGATACAATGTTGCGCGCTGGGGAAAACCCCAGGAATAATCCACAGCAGGCAGGCAAGCAAAGTATAAATAAGGGGGGGATTGGTTAGCTGCCTGCAACTCTTGCTTGTACCCGAATAAGGTTTTGCCTGCAACGCGGCCTTGTACTGCTTGAGGCGACGTGACATTCATGCACAAGGCACAGGTGCTGGCAGGTTTCTGCGGGCACCCACAGTGCAGCGTTGCATTCTTGAAACCGTTGCTTGACCCTTTCCCTAAAATCAGGAAGATTCGCTTACACCTCTTATGGCTTATAATAGCCGTCTCCTGGGATAACAATAGCAATACTGAGAAGAATGAAAATAAAACGCATCATAGGCTGAAGAAATTAAACGCTCGGCACGTCTTTTCTTCAGCCTTACATGACTATATATCTATATATGTATACATCCATATATTTGGGTAGAAATCCATAAAAATATATATCGATATATATGTATTTCTATATATTTATATAGATATTTATCTATACACAGAAACAGATAGATAGATAGATTGATAGAAAGACTGTATGCAATAACCCTGGATGTCTGACAGTTGAAGCTGACCGGTGATGTCATTAAGGCTCTATTATGACACGTACAGCTTGGAAGCATAACTACTACAGCACGGCAGCCATTTATAGCCAGTCTCCATTGGAGATGGAAGTGGGCAGAAATGTACTGGCCTATCTTCCCAAGACGCCACAGCAGCCGGACAAATTGTATGTTCGACAGAATGGCTGTTTTATTCAGCCCATAAGGGTGACTACCCACTACAGTTTTTTTTTTTCACTGCGAAATTCGTAGCAGTTTTTTCACTGCAGGGGTCTATGGGACTTGTAATGTTAAAATCGAAATCACGCAAAATCGCAATTTACCGCAAAATCGCGATTTTAACATTACAAGTCCCATAGACCCCTGCAGAAAAAAAAACCGCTGCGAATTTCGCTGTGAAAAAAAACTGTAGTGAGTAGTCACCCTAAGGGGGAAACGGCGGCCTACAAAATCTGATTGGTCGCTGATGCCACCATTTATGAAAAGGTCGGCTCAGTTCTTCCATGGATAAGAATAAGGTAGGTACATAGGCAGGCAGGTAGGTTCAGTTTTTGTAGGTTGAGGAATGCTTATGGGAAAGGCCTTATGTCTGAACGCTGGCGCATGAAATGGCACAGAGGCCCGGCCCTGTGCATTCACTGATCATTGCCGTCAGCTGCTGTCTGCTTTCAAGCATGAATCAGGGGCTTGACACTTATCAACTGGCTTTGATTGTGGGTCACGCAGGTTGGTTGCAATGCCCTAGTATAAACGATACCTGGAACACAAGCCAGTCCTCAGGATGCATTCTAACTCAAGAGCACAATCACGTTGTGCCTGACCAATGTTTCCATCATGGGTAGTAGCACAGTCCTAAGCGATATGGAGTGGAGTTGGCATATGAGCTGCTCTGTGGTTTTGCTTCCAACAGTTTCTACCGCACGCAGATGCTCAGTGGATACAATGTTGCGCGCTGGGGAAAACCCCAGGAATAATCCACAGCAGGCAGGCAAGCAAAGTATAAATAAGGGGGGGATTGGTTAGCTGCCTGCAACTCTTGCTTGTACCCGAATAAGGTTTTGCCTGCAACGCGGCCTTGTACTGCTTGAGGCGACGTGACATTCATGCACAAGGCACAGGTGCTGGCAGGTTTCTGCGGGCACCCACAGTGCAGCGTTGCATTCTTGAAA
Organism: Eleutherodactylus coqui; assembly: GCF_035609145.1. NCBI lineage: Eukaryota > Metazoa > Chordata > Amphibia > Anura > Eleutherodactylidae > Eleutherodactylus > Eleutherodactylus coqui. The sequence continues at coordinate 57,701,609 of NC_089844.1, read as the reverse complement.
CCGTTGCTTGACCCTTTCCCTAAAATCAGGAAGATTCGCTTACACCTCTTATGGCTTATAATAGCCGTCTCCTGGGATAACAATAGCAATACTGAGAAGAATGAAAATAAAACGCATCATAGGCTGAAGAAATTAAACGCTCGGCACGTCTTTTCTTCAGCCTTACATGACTATATATCTATATATGTATACATCCATATATTTGGGATGAAATCCATAAAAATATATATCGATATATATGTATTTCTATATATTTATATAGATATTTATCTATACACAGAAACAGATAGATAGATAGATTGATAGAAAGACTGTATGCAATAACCCTGGATGTCTGACAGTTGAAGCTGACTGGTGATGTCATTAAGACTCTATTATGACACGTACAGCTTGGAAGCATAACTACTACAGCACGGCAGCCATTTATAGCCAGTCTCCATTGGAGATGGAAGTGGGCAGAAATGTACTGGCCTATCTTCCCAAGACGCCACAGCAGCCGGACAAATTGTATGTTCGACAGAATGGCTGTTTTATTCAGCCCATAAGGGTGACTACCCACTACAGTTTTTTTTTTTCACTGCGAAATTCGTAGCAGTTTTTTCACTGCAGGGGTCTATGGGACTTGTAATGTTAAAATCGAAATCACGCAAAATCGCAATTTACCGCAAAATCGCGATTTTAACATTACAAGTCCCATAGACCCCTGCAGAAAAAAAAACGCTGCGAATTTCGCTGTGAAAAAAAACTGTAGTGAGTAGTCACCCTAAGGGGGAAACGGCGGCCTACAAAATCTGATTGGTCGCTGATGCCACCATTTATGAAAAGGTCGGCTCAGTTCTTCCATGGATAAGAATAAGGTAGGTACATAGGCAGGCAGGTAGGTTCAGTTTTTGTAGGTTGAGGAATGCTTATGGGAAAGGCCTTATGTCTGAACGCTGGCGCATGAAATGGCACAGAGGCCCGGCCCTGTGCATTCACTGATTATTGCCGTCAGCTGCTGTCTGCTTTCAAGCATGAATCAGGGGCTTGACACTTATCAACTGGCTTTGATTGTGGGTCACGCAGGTTGGTTGCAATGCCCTAGTATAAACGATACCTGGAACACAAGCCAGTCCTCAGGATGCATTCTAACTCAAGAGCACGATCACGTTGTGCCTGACCAATGTTTCCATCTTGGGTAGTGCACAGTCCTAAGCGATATGGAGTGCAGTTGGCATATGAGCTGGTCTGTGGTTTTGCTTCCAACAGTTTCTACCGCACGCAGATGCTCAGTGGATACAATGTTGCGCGCTGGGGAAAACCCCAGGAATAATCCACAGCAGGCAGGCAAGCAAAGTATAAATAAGGGGGGGATTGGTTAGCTGCCTGCAACTCTTGCTTGTACCCGAATAAGGTTTTGCCTGCAACGCGGCCTTGTACTGCTTGAGGCGACGTGACATTCATGCACAAGGCACAGGTGCTGGCAGGTTTCTGCGGGCACCCACAGTGCAGCGTTGCATTCTTGAAACCGTTGCTTGACCCTTTCCCTAAAATCAGGAAGATTCGCTTACACCTCTTATGGCTTATAATAGCCGTCTCCTGGGATAACAATAGCAATACTGAGAAGAATGAAAATAAAACGCATCATAGGCTGAAGAAATTAAACGCTCGGCACGTCTTTTCTTCAGCCTTACATGACTATATATCTATATATGTATACATCCATATATTTGGGTAGAAATCCATAAAAATATATATCGATATATATGTATTTCTATATATTTATATAGATATTTATCTATACACAGAAACAGATAGATAGATAGATTGATAGAAAGACTGTATGCAATAACCCTGGATGTCTGACAGTTGAAGCTGACCGGTGATGTCATTAAGGCTCTATTATGACACGTACAGCTTGGAAGCATAACTACTACAGCACGGCAGCCATTTATAGCCAGTCTCCATTGGAGATGGAAGTGGGCAGAAATGTACTGGCCTATCTTCCCAAGACGCCACAGCAGCCGGACAAATTGTATGTTCGACAGAATGGCTGTTTTATTCAGCCCATAAGGGTGACTACCCACTACAGTTTTTTTTTTTCACTGCGAAATTCGTAGCAGTTTTTTCACTGCAGGGGTCTATGGGACTTGTAATGTTAAAATCGAAATCACGCAAAATCGCAATTTACCGCAAAATCGCGATTTTAACATTACAAGTCCCATAGACCCCTGCAGAAAAAAAAACCGCTGCGAATTTCGCTGTGAAAAAAAACTGTAGTGAGTAGTCACCCTAAGGGGGAAACGGCGGCCTACAAAATCTGATTGGTCGCTGATGCCACCATTTATGAAAAGGTCGGCTCAGTTCTTCCATGGATAAGAATAAGGTAGGTACATAGGCAGGCAGGTAGGTTCAGTTTTTGTAGGTTGAGGAATGCTTATGGGAAAGGCCTTATGTCTGAACGCTGGCGCATGAAATGGCACAGAGGCCCGGCCCTGTGCATTCACTGATCATTGCCGTCAGCTGCTGTCTGCTTTCAAGCATGAATCAGGGGCTTGACACTTATCAACTGGCTTTGATTGTGGGTCACGCAGGTTGGTTGCAATGCCCTAGTATAAACGATACCTGGAACACAAGCCAGTCCTCAGGATGCATTCTAACTCAAGAGCACAATCACGTTGTGCCTGACCAATGTTTCCATCATGGGTAGTAGCACAGTCCTAAGCGATATGGAGTGGAGTTGGCATATGAGCTGCTCTGTGGTTTTGCTTCCAACAGTTTCTACCGCACGCAGATGCTCAGTGGATACAATGTTGCGCGCTGGGGAAAACCCCAGGAATAATCCACAGCAGGCAGGCAAGCAAAGTATAAATAAGGGGGGGATTGGTTAGCTGCCTGCAACTCTTGCTTGTACCCGAATAAGGTTTTGCCTGCAACGCGGCCTTGTACTGCTTGAGGCGACGTGACATTCATGCACAAGGCACAGGTGCTGGCAGGTTTCTGCGGGCACCCACAGTGCAGCGTTGCATTCTTGAAACCGTTGCTTGACCCTTTCCCTAAAATCAGGAAGATTCGCTTACACCTCTTATGGCTTATAATAGCCGTCTCCTGGGATAACAATAGCAATACTGAGAAGAATGAAAATAAAACGCATCATAGGCTGAAGAAATTAAACGCTCGGCACGTCTTTTCTTCAGCCTTACATGACTATATATCTATATATGTATACATCCATATATTTGGGTAGAAATCCATAAAAATATATATCGATATATATGTATTTCTATATATTTATATAGATATTTATCTATACACAGAAACAGATAGATAGATAGATTGATAGAAAGACTGTATGCAATAACCCTGGATGTCTGACAGTTGAAGCTGACCGGTGATGTCATTAAGGCTCTATTATGACACGTACAGCTTGGAAGCATAACTACTACAGCACGGCAGCCATTTATAGCCAGTCTCCATTGGAGATGGAAGTGGGCAGAAATGTACTGGCCTATCTTCCCAAGACGCCACAGCAGCCGGACAAATTGTATGTTCGACAGAATGGCTGTTTTATTCAGCCCATAAGGGTGACTACCCACTACAGTTTTTTTTTTTCACTGCGAAATTCGTAGCAGTTTTTTCACTGCAGGGGTCTATGGGACTTGTAATGTTAAAATCGAAATCACGCAAAATCGCAATTTACCGCAAAATCGCGATTTTAACATTACAAGTCCCATAGACCCCTGCAGAAAAAAAAACCGCTGCGAATTTCGCTGTGAAAAAAAACTGTAGTGAGTAGTCACCCTAAGGGGGAAACGGCGGCCTACAAAATCTGATTGGTCGCTGATGCCACCATTTATGAAAAGGTCGGCTCAGTTCTTCCATGGATAAGAATAAGGTAGGTACATAGGCAGGCAGGTAGGTTCAGTTTTTGTAGGTTGAGGAATGCTTATGGGAAAGGCCTTATGTCTGAACGCTGGCGCATGAAATGGCACAGAGGCCCGGCCCTGTGCATTCACTGATCATTGCCGTCAGCTGCTGTCTGCTTTCAAGCATGAATCAGGGGCTTGACACTTATCAACTGGCTTTGATTGTGGGTCACGCAGGTTGGTTGCAATGCCCTAGTATAAACGATACCTGGAACACAAGCCAGTCCTCAGGATGCATTCTAACTCAAGAGCACAATCACGTTGTGCCTGACCAATGTTTCCATCATGGGTAGTAGCACAGTCCTAAGCGATATGGAGTGGAGTTGGCATATGAGCTGCTCTGTGGTTTTGCTTCCAACAGTTTCTACCGCACGCAGATGCTCAGTGGATACAATGTTGCGCGCTGGGGAAAACCCCAGGAATAATCCACAGCAGGCAGGCAAGCAAAGTATAAATAAGGGGGGGATTGGTTAGCTGCCTGCAACTCTTGCTTGTACCCGAATAAGGTTTTGCCTGCAACGCGGCCTTGTACTGCTTGAGGCGACGTGACATTCATGCACAAGGCACAGGTGCTGGCAGGTTTCTGCGGGCACCCACAGTGCAGCGTTGCATTCTTGAAACCGTTGCTTGACCCTTTCCCTAAAATCAGGAAGATTCGCTTACACCTCTTATGGCTTATAATAGCCGTCTCCTGGGATAACAATAGCAATACTGAGAAGAATGAAAATAAAACGCATCATAGGCTGAAGAAATTAAACGCTCGGCACGTCTTTTCTTCAGCCTTACATGACTATATATCTATATATGTATACATCCATATATTTGGGAAGAAATCCATAAAAATATATATCGATATATATGTATTTCTATATATTTATATAGATATTTATCTATACACAGAAACAGATAGATAGATAGATTGATAGAAAGACTGTATGCAATAACCCTGGATGTCTGACAGTTGAAGCTGACTGGTGATGTCATTAAGACTCTATTATGACACGTACAGCTTGGAAGCATAACTACTACAGCACGGCAGCCATTTATAGCCAGTCTCCATTGGAGATGGAAGTGGGCAGAAATGTACTGGCCTATCTTCCCAAGACGCCACAGCAGCCGGACAAATTGTATGTTCGACAGAATGGCTGTTTTATTCAGCCCATAAGGGTGACTACCCACTACAGTTTTTTTTTTTCACTGCGAAATTCGTAGCAGTTTTTTCACTGCAGGGGTCTATGGGACTTGTAATGTTAAAATCGAAATCACGCAAAATCGCAATTTACCGCAAAATCGCGATTTTAACATTACAAGTCCCATAGACCCCTGCAGAAAAAAAAACCGCTGCGAATTTCGCTGTGAAAAAAAACTGTAGTGAGTAGTCACCCTAAGGGGGAAACGGCGGCCTACAAAATCTGATTGGTCGCTGATGCCACCATTTATGAAAAGGTCGGCTCAGTTCTTCCATGGATAAGAATAAGGTAGGTACATAGGCAGGCAGGTAGGTTCAGTTTTTGTAGGTTGAGGAATGCTTATGGGAAAGGCCTTATGTCTGAACGCTGGCGCATGAAATGGCACAGAGGCCCGGCCCTGTGCATTCACTGATTATTGCCGTCAGCTGCTGTCTGCTTTCAAGCATGAATCAGGGGCTTGACACTTATCAACTGGCTTTGATTGTGGGTCACGCAGGTTGGTTGCAATGCCCTAGTATAAACGATACCTGGAACACAAGCCAGTCCTCAGGATGCATTCTAACTCAAGAGCACGATCACGTTGTGCCTGACCAATGTTTCCATCTTGGGTAGTGCACAGTCCTAAGCGATATGGAGTGCAGTTGGCATATGAGCTGGTCTGTGGTTTTGCTTCCAACAGTTTCTACCGCACGCAGATGCTCAGTGGATACAATGTTGCGCGCTGGGGAAAACCCCAGGAATAATCCACAGCAGGCAGGCAAGCAAAGTATAAATAAGGGGGGGATTGGTTAGCTGCCTGCAACTCTTGCTTGTACCCGAATAAGGTTTTGCCTGCAACGCGGCCTTGTACTGCTTGAGGCGACGTGACATTCATGCACAAGGCACAGGTGCTGGCAGGTTTCTGCGGGCACCCACAGTGCAGCGTTGCATTCTTGAAACCGTTGCTTGACCCTTTCCCTAAAATCAGGAAGATTCGCTTACACCTCTTATGGCTTATAATAGCCGTCTCCTGGGATAACAATAGCAATACTGAGAAGAATGAAAATAAAACGCATCATAGGCTGAAGAAATTAAACGCTCGGCACGTCTTTTCTTCAGCCTTACATGACTATATATCTATATATGTATACATCCATATATTTGGGTAGAAATCCATAAAAATATATATCGATATATATGTATTTCTATATATTTATATAGATATTTATCTATACACAGAAACAGATAGATAGATAGATAGATAGATAGAAAGACTGTATGCAATAACCCTGGATGTCTGACAGTTGAAGCAGACCGGTGATGTCATTAAGGCTCTATTATGACACGTACAGCTTGGAAGCATAACTACTACAGCACGGCAGCCATTTATAGCCAGTCTCCATTGGAGATGGAAGTGGGCAGAAATGTACTGGCCTATCTTCCCAAGACGCCACAGCAGCCGGACAAATTGTATGTTCGACAGAATGGCTGTTTTATTCAGCCCATAAGGGTGACTACCCACTACAGTTTTTTTTTTTCACTGCGAAATTCGTAGCAGTTTTTTCACTGCAGGGGTCTATGGGACTTGTAATGTTAAAATCGAAATCACGCAAAATCGCAATTTACCGCAAAATCGCGATTTTAACATTACAAGTCCCATAGACCCCTGCAGAAAAAAAAACCGCTGCGAATTTCGCTGTGAAAAAAAACTGTAGTGAGTAGTCACCCTAAGGGGGAAACGGCGGCCTACAAAATCTGATTGGTCGCTGATGCCACCATTTATGAAAAGGTCGGCTCAGTTCTTCCATGGATAAGAATAAGGTAGGTACATAGGCAGGCAGGAAGGTTCAGTTTTTGTAGGTTGAGGAATGCTTATGGGCAAGGCCTTATGTCTGAACGCTGGCGCATGAAATGGCACAGAGGCCCGGCCCTGTGCATTCACTGATCATTGCCGTCAGCTGCTGTCTGCTTTCAAGCATGAATCAGGGGCTTGACACTTATCGACTGGCTTTGATTGTGGGTCACGCAGGTTGGTTGCAATGCCCTAGTATAAACGATACCTGGAACACAAGCCAGTCCTCAGGATGCATTCTAACTCAAGAGCACGATCACGTTGTGCCTGACCAATGTTTCCATCTTGGGTAGTAGCACAGTCCTAAGCGATATGGAGTGGAGTTGGCATATGAGCTGCTCTGTGGTTTTGCTTCCAACAGTTTCTACCGCACGCAGATGCTCAGTGGATACAATGTTGCGCGCTGGGGAAAACCCCAGGAATAATCCACAGCAGGCAGGCAAGCAAAGTATAAATAAGGGGGGGATTGGTTAGCTGCCTGCAACTCTTGCTTGTACCCGAATAAGGTTTTGCCTGCAACGCGGCCTTGTACTGCTTGAGGCGACGTGACATTCATGCACAAGGCACAGGTGCTGGCAGGTTTCTGCGGGCACCCACAGTGCAGCGTTGCATTCTTGAAACCGTTGCTTGACCCTTTCCCTAAAATCAGGAAGATTCGCTTACACCTCTTATGGCTTATAATAGCCGTCTCCTGGGATAACAATAGCAATACTGAGAAGAATGAAAATAAAACGCATCATAGGCTGAAGAAATTAAACGCTCGGCACGTCTTTTCTTCAGCCTTACATGACTATATATCTATATATGTATACATCCATATATTTGGGAAGAAATCCATAAAAATATATATCGATATATATGTATTTCTATATATTTATATAGATATTTATCTATACACAGAAACAGATAGATAGATAGATTGATAGAAAGACTGTATGCAATAACCCTGGATGTCTGACAGTTGAACCTGACTGGTGATGTCATTAAGACTCTATTATGACACGTACAGCTTGGAAGCATAAATACTACAGCACGGCAGCCATTTATAGCCAGTCTCCATTGGAGATGGAAGTGGGCAGAAATGTACTGGCCTATCTTCCCAAGACGCCACAGCAGCCGGACAAATTGTATGTTCGACAGAATGGCTGTTTTATTCAGCCCATAAGGGTGACTACCCACTACAGTTTTTTTTTTTCACTGCGAAATTCGTAGCAGTTTTTTTTCTGCAGGGGTCTATGGGAATTGTAATGTTAAAATCGAAATCACGCAAATTCGCAATTTACCGCGAATTCGCGATTTTAACATTACAAGTCCCATAGACTCCTGCAGAAAAAAAAACGCTGCGAATTTCGCAGTGAAAAAAAACTGTAGTGAGTAGTCACCCTAAGGGGGAAACGGCGGCCTACAAAATCTGATTGGTCGCTGCTGCCACCATTTATGAAAAGGTCGGCTCAGTTCTTCCATGGATAAGAATAAGGTAGGTACATAGGCAGGCAGGTAGGTTCAGTTTTTGTAGGTTGAGGAATGCTTATGGGCAAGGCCTTATGTCTGAACGCTGGCGCATGAAATGGCACAGAGGCCCGGCCCTGTGCATTCACTGATCATTGCCGTCAGCTGCTGTCTGCTTTCAAGCATGAATCAGGGGCTTGACACTTATCAACTGGCTTTGATTGTGGGTCACGCAGGTTGGTTGCAATGCCCTAGTATAAACGATACCTGGAACACAAGCCAGTCCTCAGGATGCATTCTAACTCAAGAGCACGATCACGTTGTGCCTGACCAATGTTTCCATCTTGGGTAGTAGCACAGTCCTAAGCGATATGGAGTGGAGTTGGCATATGAGCTGCTCTGTGGTTTTGCTTCCAACAGTTTCTACCGCACGCAGATGCTCAGTGGATACAATGTTGCGCGCTGGGGAAAACCCCAGGAATAATCCACAGCAGGCAGGCAAGCAAAGTATAAATAAGGGGGGGATTGGTTAGCTGCCTGCAACTCTTGCTTGTACCAGAATAAGGTTTTGCCTGCAACGCGGCCTTGTACTGCTTGAGGCGACGTGACATTCATGCACAAGGCACAGGTGCTGGCAGGTTTCTGCGGGCACCCACAGTGCAGCGTTGCATTCTTGAAACCGTTGCTTGACCCTTTCCCTAAAATCAGGAAGATTCGCTTACACCTCTTATGGCTTATAATAGCCGTCTCCTGGGATAACAATAGCAATACTGAGAAGAATGAAAATAAAACGCATCATAGGCTGAAGAAATTAAACGCTCGGCACGTCTTTTCTTCAGCCTTACATGACTATATATCTATATATGTATACATCCATATATTTGGGTAGAAATCTATAAAAATATATATCGATATATATGTATTTCTATATATTTATATAGATATTTATCTATACACAGAAACAGATAGATAGATAGATTGATAGAAAGACTGTATGCAATAACCCTGGATGTCTGACAGTTGAAGCAGACTGGTGATGTCATTAAGGCTCTATTATGACACGTACAGCTTGGAAGCATAACTACTACAGCACGGCAGCCATTTATAGCCAGTCTCCATTGGAGATGGAAGTGGGCAGAAATGTACTGGCCTATCTTCCCAAGACGCCACAGCAGCCGGACAAATTGTATGTTCGACAGAATGGCTGTTTTATTCAGCCCATAAGGGTGACTACCCACTACAGTTTTTTTTTTTCACTGCGAAATTCGTAGCAGTTTTTTCACTGCAGGGGTCTATGGGACTTGTAATGTTAAAATCGAAATCACGCAAAATCGCAATTTACCGCAAAATCGCGATTTTAACATTACAAGTCCCATAGACCCCTGCAGAAAAAAAAACCGCTGCGAATTTCGCTGTGAAAAAAAACTGTAGTGAGTAGTCACCCTAAGGGGGAAACGGCGGCCTACAAAATCTGATTGGTCGCTGATGCCACCATTTATGAAAAGGTCGGCTCAGTTCTTCCATGGATAAGAATAAGGTAGGTACATAGGCAGGCAGGTAGGTTCAGTTTTTGTAGGTTGAGGAATGCTTATGGGAAAGGCCTTATGTCTGAACGCTGGCGCATGAAATGGCACAGAGGCCCGGCCCTGTGCATTCACTGATCATTGCCGTCAGCTGCTGTCTGCTTTCAAGCATGAATCAGGGGCTTGACACTTATCAACTGGCTTTGATTGTGGGTCACGCAGGTTGGTTGCAATGCCCTAGTATAAACGATACCTGGAACACAAGCCAGTCCTCAGGATGCATTCTAACTCAAGAGCACAATCACGTTGTGCCTGACCAATGTTTCCATCATGGGTAGTAGCACAGTCCTAAGCGATATGGAGTGGAGTTGGCATATGAGCTGCTCTGTGGTTTTGCTTCCAACAGTTTCTACCGCACGCAGATGCTCAGTGGATACAATGTTGCGCGCTGGGGAAAACCCCAGGAATAATCCACAGTAGGCAGGCAAGCAAAGTATAAATAAGGGGGGGATTGGTTAGCTGCCTGCAACTCTTGCTTGTACCCGAATAAGGTTTTGCCTGCAACGCGGCCTTGTACTGCTTGAGGCGACGTGACATTCATGCACAAGGCACAGGTGCTGGCAGGTTTCTGCGGGCACCCACAGTGCAGCGTTGCATTCTTGAAACCGTTGCTTGACCCTTTCCCTAAAATCAGGAAGATTCGCTTACACCTCTTATGGCTTATAATAGCCGTCTCCTGGGATAACAATAGCAATACTGAGAAGAATGAAAATAAAACGCATCATAGGCTGAAGAAATTAAACGCTCGGCACGTCTTTTCTTCAGCCTTACATGACTATATATCTATATATGTATACATCCATATATTTGGGAAGAAATCCATAAAAATATATATCGATATATATGTATTTCTATATATTTATATAGATATTTATCTATACACAGAAACAGATAGATAGATAGATTGATAGAAAGACTGTATGCAATAACCCTGGATGTCTGACAGTTGAAGCTGACTGGTGATGTCATTAAGACTCTATTATGACACGTACAGCTTGGAAGCATAACTACTACAGCACGGCAGCCATTTATAGCCAGTCTCCATTGGAGATGGAAGTGGGCAGAAATGTACTGGCCTATCTTCCCAAGACGCCACAGCAGCCGGACAAATTGTATGTTCGACAGAATGGCTGTTTTATTCAGCCCATAAGGGTGACTACCCACTACAGTTTTTTTTTTTCACTGCGAAATTCGTAGCAGTTTTTTTTCTGCAGGGGTCTATGGGAATTGTAATGTTAAAATCGAAATCACGCAAATTCGCAATTTACCGCGAATTCGCGATTTTAACATTACAAGTCCCATAGACTCCTGCAGAAAAAAAAACGCTGCGAATTTCGCAGTGAAAAAAAACTGTAGTGAGTAGTCACCCTAAGGGGGAAACGGCGGCCTACAAAATCTGATTGGTCGCTGCTGCCACCATTTATGAAAAGGTCGGCTCAGTTCTTCCATGGATAAGAATAAGGTAGGTACATAGGCAGGCAGGTAGGTTCAGTTTTTGTAGGTTGAGGAATGCTTATGGGCAAGGCCTTATGTCTGAACGCTGGCGCATGAAATGGCACAGAGGCCCGGCCCTGTGCATTCACTGATCATTGCCGTCAGCTGCTGTCTGCTTTCAAGCATGAATCAGGGGCTTGACACTTATCAACTGGCTTTGATTGTGGGTCACGCAGGTTGGTTGCAATGCCCTAGTATAAACGATACCTGGAACACAAGCCAGTCCTCAGGATGCATTCTAACTCAAGAGCACGATCACGTTGTGCCTGACCAATGTTTCCATCTTGGGTAGTAGCACAGTCCTAAGCGATATGGAGTGGAGTTGGCATATGAGCTGCTCTGTGGTTTTGCTTCCAACAGTTTCTACCGCACGCAGATGCTCAGTGGATACAATGTTGCGCGCTGGGGAAAACCCCAGGAATAATCCACAGCAGGCAGGCAAGCAAAGTATAAATAAGGGGGGGATTGGTTAGCTGCCTGCAACTCTTGCTTGTACCAGAATAAGGTTTTGCCTGCAACGCGGCCTTGTACTGCTTGAGGCGACGTGACATTCATGCACAAGGCACAGGTGCTGGCAGGTTTCTGCGGGCACCCACAGTGCAGCGTTGCATTCTTGAAACCGTTGCTTGACCCTTTCCCTAAAATCAGGAAGATTCGCTTACACCTCTTATGGCTTATAATAGCCGTCTCCTGGGATAACAATAGCAATACTGAGAAGAATGAAAATAAAACGCATCATAGGCTGAAGAAATTAAACGCTCGGCACGTCTTTTCTTCAGCCTTACATGACTATATATCTATATATGTATACATCCATATATTTGGGTAGAAATCTATAAAAATATATATCGATATATATGTATTTCTATATATTTATATAGATATTTATCTATACACAGAAACAGATAGATAGATAGATTGATAGAAAGACTGTATGCAATAACCCTGGATGTCTGACAGTTGAAGCAGACTGGTGATGTCATTAAGGCTCTATTATGACACGTACAGCTTGGAAGCATAAATACTACAGCACGGCAGCCATTTATAGCCAGTCTCCATTGGAGATGGAAGTGGGCAGAAATGTACTGGCCTATCTTCCCAAGACGCCACAGCAGCCGGACAAATTGTATGTTCGACAGAATGGCTGTTTTATTCAGCCCATAAGGGTGACTACCCACTACAGTTTTTTTTTTTCACTGCGAAATTCGTAGCAGTTTTTTCACTGCAGGGGTCTATGGGACTTGTAATGTTAAAATCGAAATCACGCAAAATCGCAATTTACCGCAAAATCGCGATTTTAACATTACAAGTCCCATAGACCCCTGCAGAAAAAAAAACCGCTGCGAATTTCGCTGTGAAAAAAAACTGTAGTGAGTAGTCACCCTAAGGGGGAAACGGCGGCCTACAAAATCTGATTGGTCGCTGATGCCACCATTTATGAAAAGGTCGGCTCAGTTCTTCCATGGATAAGAATAAGGTAGGTACATAGGCAGGCAGGTAGGTTCAGTTTTTGTAGGTTGAGGAATGCTTATGGGAAAGGCCTTATGTCTGAACGCTGGCGCATGAAATGGCACAGAGGCCCGGCCCTGTGCATTCACTGATCATTGCCGTCAGCTGCTGTCTGCTTTCAAGCATGAATCAGGGGCTTGACACTTATCAACTGGCTTTGATTGTGGGTCACGCAGGTTGGTTGCAATGCCCTAGTATAAACGATACCTGGAACACAAGCCAGTCCTCAGGATGCATTCTAACTCAAGAGCACAATCACGTTGTGCCTGACCAATGTTTCCATCATGGGTAGTAGCACAGTCCTAAGCGATATGGAGTGGAGTTGGCATATGAGCTGCTCTGTGGTTTTGCTTCCAACAGTTTCTACCGCACGCAGATGCTCAGTGGATACAATGTTGCGCGCTGGGGAAAACCCCAGGAATAATCCACAGCAGGCAGGCAAGCAAAGTATAAATAAGGGGGGGATTGGTTAGCTGCCTGCAACTCTTGCTTGTACCCGAATAAGGTTTTGCCTGCAACGCGGCCTTGTACTGCTTGAGGCGACGTGACATTCATGCACAAGGCACAGGTGCTGGCAGGTTTCTGCGGGCACCCACAGTGCAGCGTTGCATTCTTGAAACCGTTGCTTGACCCTTTCCCTAAAATCAGGAAGATTCGCTTACACCTCTTATGGCTTATAATAGCCGTCTCCTGGGATAACAATAGCAATACTGAGAAGAATGAAAATAAAACGCATCATAGGCTGAAGAAATTAAACGCTCGGCACGTCTTTTCTTCAGCCTTACATGACTATATATCTATATATGTATACATCCATATATTTGGGAAGAAATCCATAAAAATATATATCGATATATATGTATTTCTATATATTTATATAGATATTTATCTATACACAGAAACAGATAGATAGATAGATTGATAGAAAGACTGTATGCAATAACCCTGGATGTCTGACAGTTGAAGCAGACTGGTGATGTCATTAAGACTCTATTATGACACGTACAGCTTGGAAGCATAACTACTACAGCACGGCAGCCATTTATAGCCAGTCTCCATTGGAGATGGAAGTGGGCAGAAATGTACTGGCCTATCTTCCCAAGACGCCACAGCAGCCGGACAAATTGTATGTTCGACAGAATGGCTGTTTTATTCAGCCCATAAGGGTGACTACCCACTACAGTTTTTTTTTTTCACTGCGAAATTCGTAGCAGTTTTTTCACTGCAGGGGTCTATGGGACTTGTAATGTTAAAATCGAAATCACGCAAAATCGCAATTTACCGCAAAATCGCGATTTTAACATTACAAGTCCCATAGACCCCTGCAGAAAAAAAAACGCTGCGAATTTCGCTGTGAAAAAAAACTGTAGTGAGTAGTCACCCTAAGGGGGAAACGGCGGCCTACAAAATCTGATTGGTCGCTGATGCCACCATTTATGAAAAGGTCGGCTCAGTTCTTCCATGGATAAGAATAAGGTAGGTACATAGGCAGGCAGGTAGGTTCAGTTTTTGTAGGTTGAGGAATGCTTATGGGAAAGGCCTTATGTCTGAACGCTGGCGCATGAAATGGCACAGAGGCCCGGCCCTGTGCATTCACTGATTATTGCCGTCAGCTGCTGTCTGCTTTCAAGCATGAATCAGGGGCTTGACACTTATCAACTGGCTTTGATTGTGGGTCACGCAGGTTGGTTGCAATGCCCTAGTATAAACGATACCTGGAACACAAGCCAGTCCTCAGGATGCATTCTAACTCAAGAGCACGATCACGTTGTGCCTGACCAATGTTTCCATCTTGGGTAGTAGCACAGTCCTAAGCGATATGGAGTGCAGTTGGCATATGAGCTGGTCTGTGGTTTTGCTTCCAACAGTTTCTACCGCACGCAGATGCTCAGTGGATACAATGTTGCGCGCTGGGGAAAACCCCAGGAATAATCCACAGCAGGCAGGCAAGCAAAGTATAAATAAGGGGGGGATTGGTTAGCTGCCTGCAACTCTTGCTTGTACCCGAATAAGGTTTTGCCTGCAACGCGGCCTTGTACTGCTTGAGGCGACGTGACATTCATGCACAAGGCACAGGTGCTGGCAGGTTTCTGCGGGCACCCACAGTGCAGCGTTGCATTCTTGAAACCGTTGCTTGACCCTTTCCCTAAAATCAGGAAGATTCGCTTACACCTCTTATGGCTTATAATAGCCGTCTCCTGGGATAACAATAGCAATACTGAGAAGAATGAAAATAAAACGCATCATAGGCTGAAGAAATTAAACGCTCGGCACGTCTTTTCTTCAGCCTTACATGACTATATATCTATATATGTATACATCCATATATTTGGGTAGAAATCCATAAAAATATATATCGATATATATGTATTTCTATATATTTATATAGATATTTATCTATACACAGAAACAGATAGATAGATAGATTGATAGAAAGACTGTATGCAATAACCCTGGATGTCTGACAGTTGAAGCAGACCGGTGATGTCATTAAGGCTCTATTATGACACGTACAGCTTGGAAGCATAACTACTACAGCACGGCAGCCATTTATAGCCAGTCTCCATTGGAGATGGAAGTGGGCAGAAATGTACTGGCCTATCTTCCCAAGACGCCACAGCAGCCGGACAAATTGTATGTTCGACAGAATGGCTGTTTTATTCAGCCCATAAGGGTGACTACCCACTACAGTTTTTTTTTTTCACTGCGAAATTCGTAGCAGTTTTTTCACTGCAGGGGTCTATGGGACTTGTAATGTTAAAATCGAAATCACGCAAAATCGCAATTTACCGCAAAATCGCGATTTTAACATTACAAGTCCCATAGACCCCTGCAGAAAAAAAAAACGCTGCGAATTTCGCTGTGAAAAAAAACTGTAGTGAGTAGTCACCCTAAGGGGGAAACGGCGGCCTACAAAATCTGATTGGTCGCTGATGCCACCATTTATGAAAAGGTCGGCTCAGTTCTTCCATGGATAAGAATAAGGTAGGTACATAGGCAGGCAGGAAGGTTCAGTTTTTGTAGGTTGAGGAATGCTTATGGGCAAGGCCTTATGTCTGAACGCTGGCGCATGAAATGGCACAGAGGCCCGGCCCTGTGCATTCACTGATCATTGCCGTCAGCTGCTGTCTGCTTTCAAGCATGAATCAGGGGCTTGACACTTATCGACTGGCTTTGATTGTGGGTCACACAGGTTGGTTGCAATGCCCTAGTATAAACGATACCTGGAACACAAGCCAGTCCTCAGGATGCATTCTAACTCAAGAGCACAATCACGTTGTGCCTGACCAATGTTTCCATCATGGGTAGTAGCACAGTCCTAAGCGATATGGAGTGGAGTTGGCATATGAGCTGCTCTGTGGTTTTGCTTCCAACAGTTTCTACCGCACGCAGATGCTCAGTGGATACAATGTTGCGCGCTGGGGAAAACCCCAGGAATAATCCACAGCAGGCAGGCAAGCAAAGTATAAATAAGGGGGGGATTGGTTAGCTGCCTGCAACTCTTGCTTGTACCCGAATAAGGTTTTGCCTGCAACGCGGCCTTGTACTGCTTGAGGCGACGTGACATTCATGCACAAGGCACAGGTGCTGGCAGGTTTCTGCGGGCACCCACAGTGCAGCGTTGCATTCTTGAAACCGTTGCTTGACCCTTTCCCTAAAATCAGGAAGATTCGCTTACACCTCTTATGGCTTATAATAGCCGTCTCCTGGGATAACAATAGCAATACTGAGAAGAATGAAAATAAAACGCATCATAGGCTGAAGAAATTAAACGCTCGGCACGTCTTTTCTTCAGCCTTACATGACTATATATCTATATATGTATACATCCATATATTTGGGAAGAAATCCATAAAAATATATATCGATATATATGTATTTCTATATATTTATATAGATATTTATCTATACACAGAAACAGATAGATAGATAGATTGATAGAAAGACTGTATGCAATAACCCTGGATGTCTGACAGTTGAAGCTGACTGGTGATGTCATTAAGACTCTATTATGACACGTACAGCTTGGAAGCATAAATACTACAGCACGGCAGCCATTTATAGCCAGTCTCCATTGGAGATGGAAGTGGGCAGAAATGTACTGGCCTATCTTCCCAAGACGCCACAGCAGCCGGACAAATTGTATGTTCGACAGAATGGCTGTTTTATTCAGCACATAAGGGTGACTACCCACTACAGTTTTTTTTTTTCACTGCGAAATTCGTAGCAGTTTTTTTTCTGCAGGGGTCTATGGGAATTGTAATGTTAAAATCGAAATCACGCAAATTCGCAATTTACCGCGAATTCGCGATTTTAACATTACAAGTCCCATAGACTCCTGCAGAAAAAAAAACGCTGCGAATTTCGCAGTGAAAAAAAACTGTAGTGAGTAGTCACCCTAAGGGGGAAACGGCGGCCTACAAAATCTGATTGGTCGCTGCTGCCACCATTTATGAAAAGGTCGGCTCAGTTCTTCCATGGATAAGAATAAGGTAGGTACATAGGCAGGCAGGTAGGTTCAGTTTTTGTAGGTTGAGGAATGCTTATGGGCAAGGCCTTATGTCTGAACGCTGGCGCATGAAATGGCACAGAGGCCCGGCCCTGTGCATTCACTGATCATTGCCGTCAGCTGCTGTCTGCTTTCAAGCATGAATCAGGGGCTTGACACTTATCAACTGGCTTTGATTGTGGGTCACGCAGGTTGGTTGCAATGCCCTAGTATAAACGATACCTGGAACACAAGCCAGTCCTCAGGATGCATTCTAACTCAAGAGCACGATCACGTTGTGCCTGACCAATGTTTCCATCTTGGGTAGTAGCACAGTCCTAAGCGATATGGAGTGGAGTTGGCATATGAGCTGCTCTGTGGTTTTGCTTCCAACAGTTTCTACCGCACGCAGATGCTCAGTGGATACAATGTTGCGCGCTGGGGAAAACCCCAGGAATAATCCACAGCAGGCAGGCAAGCAAAGTATAAATAAGGGGGGGATTGGTTAGCTGCCTGCAACTCTTGCTTGTACCAGAATAAGGTTTTGCCTGCAACGCGGCCTTGTACTGCTTGAGGCGACGTGACATTCATGCACAAGGCACAGGTGCTGGCAGGTTTCTGCGGGCACCCACAGTGCAGCGTTGCATTCTTGAAACCGTTGCTTGACCCTTTCCCTAAAATCAGGAAGATTCGCTTACACCTCTTATGGCTTATAATAGCCGTCTCCTGGGATAACAATAGCAATACTGAGAAGAATGAAAATAAAACGCATCATAGGCTGAAGAAATTAAACGCTCGGCACGTCTTTTCTTCAGCCTTACATGACTATATATCTATATATGTATACATCCATATATTTGGGTAGAAATCCATAAAAATATATATCGATATATATGTATTTCTATATATTTATATAGATATTTATCTATACACAGAAACAGATAGATAGATAGATTGATAGAAAGACTGTATGCAATAACCCTGGATGTCTGACAGTTGAAGCAGACCGGTGATGTCATTAAGGCTCTATTATGACACGTACAGCTTGGAAGCATAACTACTACAGCACGGCAGCCATTTATAGCCAGTCTCCATTGGAGATGGAAGTGGGCAGAAATGTACTGGCCTATCTTCCCAAGACGCCACAGCAGCCGGACAAATTGTATGTTCGACAGAATGGCTGTTTTATTCAGCCCATAAGGGTGACTACCCACTACAGTTTTTTTTTTTCACTGCGAAATTCGTAGCAGTTTTTTCACTGCAGGGGTCTATGGGACTTGTAATGTTAAAATCGAAATCACGCAAAATCGCAATTTACCGCAAAATCGCGATTTTAACATTACAAGTCCCATAGACCCCTGCAGAAAAAAAAAACGCTGCGAATTTCGCTGTGAAAAAAAACTGTAGTGAGTAGTCACCCTAAGGGGGAAACGGCGGCCTACAAAATCTGATTGGTCGCTGATGCCACCATTTATGAAAAGGTCGGCTCAGTTCTTCCATGGATAAGAATAAGGTAGGTACATAGGCAGGCAGGAAGGTTCAGTTTTTGTAGGTTGAGGAATGCTTATGGGCAAGGCCTTATGTCTGAACGCTGGCGCATGAAATGGCACAGAGGCCCGGCCCTGTGCATTCACTGATCATTGCCGTCAGCTGCTGTCTGCTTTCAAGCATGAATCAGGGGCTTGACACTTATCGACTGGCTTTGATTGTGGGTCACGCAGGTTGGTTGCAATGCCCTAGTATAAACGATACCTGGAACACAAGCCAGTCCTCAGGATGCATTCTAACTCAAGAGCACAATCACGTTGTGCCTGACCAATGTTTCCATCATGGGTAGTAGCACAGTCCTAAGCGATATGGAGTGGAGTTGGCATATGAGCTGCTCTGTGGTTTTGCTTCCAACAGTTTCTACCGCACGCAGATGCTCAGTGGATACAATGTTGCGCGCTGGGGAAAACCCCAGGAATAATCCACAGCAGGCAGGCAAGCAAAGTATAAATAAGGGGGGGATTGGTTAGCTGCCTGCAACTCTTGCTTGTACCCGAATAAGGTTTTGCCTGCAACGCGGCCTTGTACTGCTTGAGGCGACGTGACATTCATGCACAAGGCACAAGTGCTGGCAGGTTTCTGCGGGCACCCACAGTGCAGCGTTGCATTCTTGAAACCGTTGCTTGACCCTTTCCCTAAAATCAGGAAGATTCGCTTACACCTCTTATGGCTTATAATAGCCGTCTCCTGGGATAACAATAGCAATACTGAGAAGAATGAAAATAAAACGCATCATAGGCTGAAGAAATTAAACGCTCGGCACGTCTTTTCTTCAGCCTTACATGACTATATATCTATATATGTATACATCCATATATTTGGGAAGAAATCCATAAAAATATATATCGATATATATGTATTTCTATATATTTATATAGATATTTATCTATACACAGAAACAGATAGATAGATAGATTGATAGAAAGACTGTATGCAATAACCCTGGATGTCTGACAGTTGAAGCTGACTGGTGATGTCATTAAGACTCTATTATGACACGTACAGCTTGGAAGCATAAATACTACAGCACGGCAGCCATTTATAGCCAGTCTCCATTGGAGATGGAAGTGGGCAGAAATGTACTGGCCTATCTTCCCAAGACGCCACAGCAGCCGGACAAATTGTATGTTCGACAGAATGGCTGTTTTATTCAGCACATAAGGGTGACTACCCACTACAGTTTTTTTTTTTCACTGCGAAATTCGTAGCAGTTTTTTTTCTGCAGGGGTCTATGGGAATTGTAATGTTAAAATCGAAATCACGCAAATTCGCAATTTACCGCGAATTCGCGATTTTAACATTACAAGTCCCATAGACTCCTGCAGAAAAAAAAACGCTGCGAATTTCGCAGTGAAAAAAAACTGTAGTGAGTAGTCACCCTAAGGGGGAAACGGCGGCCTACAAAATCTGATTGGTCGCTGCTGCCACCATTTATGAAAAGGTCGGCTCAGTTCTTCCATGGATAAGAATAAGGTAGGTACATAGGCAGGCAGGTAGGTTCAGTTTTTGTAGGTTGAGGAATGCTTATGGGCAAGGCCTTATGTCTGAACGCTGGCGCATGAAATGGCACAGAGGCCCGGCCCTGTGCATTCACTGATCATTGCCGTCAGCTGCTGTCTGCTTTCAAGCATGAATCAGGGGCTTGACACTTATCAACTGGCTTTGATTGTGGGTCACGCAGGTTGGTTGCAATGCCCTAGTATAAACGATACCTGGAACACAAGCCAGTCCTCAGGATGCATTCTAACTCAAGAGCACGATCACGTTGTGCCTGACCAATGTTTCCATCTTGGGTAGTAGCACAGTCCTAAGCGATATGGAGTGGAGTTGGCATATGAGCTGCTCTGTGGTTTTGCTTCCAACAGTTTCTACCGCACGCAGATGCTCAGTGGATACAATGTTGCGCGCTGGGGAAAACCCCAGGAATAATCCACAGCAGGCAGGCAAGCAAAGTATAAATAAGGGGGGGATTGGTTAGCTGCCTGCAACTCTTGCTTGTACCAGAATAAGGTTTTGCCTGCAACGCGGCCTTGTACTGCTTGAGGCGACGTGACATTCATGCACAAGGCACAGGTGCTGGCAGGTTTCTGCGGGCACCCACAGTGCAGCGTTGCATTCTTGAAACCGTTGCTTGACCCTTTCCCTAAAATCAGGAAGATTCGCTTACACCTCTTATGGCTTATAATAGCCGTCTCCTGGGATAACAATAGCAATACTGAGAAGAATGAAAATAAAACGCATCATAGGCTGAAGAAATTAAACGCTCGGCACGTCTTTTCTTCAGCCTTACATGACTATATATCTATATATGTATACATCCATATATTTGGGTAGAAATCCATAAAAATATATATCGATATATATGTATTTCTATATATTTATATAGATATTTATCTATACACAGAAACAGATAGATAGATAGATTGATAGAAAGACTGTATGCAATAACCCTGGATGTCTGACAGTTGAAGCAGACCGGTGATGTCATTAAGGCTCTATTATGACACGTACAGCTTGGAAGCATAACTACTACAGCACGGCAGCCATTTATAGCCAGTCTCCATTGGAGATGGAAGTGGGCAGAAATGTACTGGCCTATCTTCCCAAGACGCCACAGCAGCCGGACAAATTGTATGTTCGACAGAATGGCTGTTTTATTCAGCCCATAAGGGTGACTACCCACTACAGTTTTTTTTTTTCACTGCGAAATTCGTAGCAGTTTTTTCACTGCAGGGGTCTATGGGACTTGTAATGTTAAAATCGAAATCACGCAAAATCGCAATTTACCGCAAAATCGCGATTTTAACATTACAAGTCCCATAGACCCCTGCAGAAAAAAAAAACGCTGCGAATTTCGCTGTGAAAAAAAACTGTAGTGAGTAGTCACCCTAAGGGGGAAACGGCGGCCTACAAAATCTGATTGGTCGCTGATGCCACCATTTATGAAAAGGTCGGCTCAGTTCTTCCATGGATAAGAATAAGGTAGGTACATAGGCAGGCAGGAAGGTTCAGTTTTTGTAGGTTGAGGAATGCTTATGGGCAAGGCCTTATGTCTGAACGCTGGCGCATGAAATGGCACAGAGGCCCGGCCCTGTGCATTCACTGATCATTGCCGTCAGCTGCTGTCTGCTTTCAAGCATGAATCAGGGGCTTGACACTTATCGACTGGCTTTGATTGTGGGTCACGCAGGTTGGTTGCAATGCCCTAGTATAAACGATACCTGGAACACAAGCCAGTCCTCAGGATGCATTCTAACTCAAGAGCACAATCACGTTGTGCCTGACCAATGTTTCCATCATGGGTAGTAGCACAGTCCTAAGCGATATGGAGTGGAGTTGGCATATGAGCTGCTCTGTGGTTTTGCTTCCAACAGTTTCTACCGCACGCAGATGCTCAGTGGATACAATGTTGCGCGCTGGGGAAAACCCCAGGAATAATCCACAGCAGGCAGGCAAGCAAAGTATAAATAAGGGGGGGATTGGTTAGCTGCCTGCAACTCTTGCTTGTACCCGAATAAGGTTTTGCCTGCAACGCGGCCTTGTACTGCTTGAGGCGACGTGACATTCATGCACAAGGCACAGGTGCTGGCAGGTTTCTGCGGGCACCCACAGTGCAGCGTTGCATTCTTGAAACCGTTGCTTGACCCTTTCCCTAAAATCAGGAAGATTCGCTTACACCTCTTATGGCTTATAATAGCCGTCTCCTGGGATAACAATAGCAATACTGAGAAGAATGAAAATAAAACGCATCATAGGCTGAAGAAATTAAACGCTCGGCACGTCTTTTCTTCAGCCTTACATGACTATATATCTATATATGTATACATCCATATATTTGGGAAGAAATCCATAAAAATATATATCGATATATATGTATTTCTATATATTTATATAGATATTTATCTATACACAGAAACAGATAGATAGATAGATTGATAGAAAGACTGTATGCAATAACCCTGGATGTCTGACAGTTGAAGCTGACTGGTGATGTCATTAAGACTCTATTATGACACGTACAGCTTGGAAGCATAAATACTACAGCACGGCAGCCATTTATAGCCAGTCTCCATTGGAGATGGAAGTGGGCAGAAATGTACTGGCCTATCTTCCCAAGACGCCACAGCAGCCGGACAAATTGTATGTTCGACAGAATGGCTGTTTTATTCAGCCCATAAGGGTGACTACCCACTACAGTTTTTTTTTTTCACTGCGAAATTCGTAGCAGTTTTTTCACTGCAGGGGTCTATGGGACTTGTAATGTTAAAATCGAAATCACGCAAAATCGCAATTTACCGCAAAATCGCGATTTTAACATTACAAGTCCCATAGACCCCTGCAGAAAAAAAAACGCTGCGAATTTCGCTGTGAAAAAAAACTGTAGTGAGTAGTCACCCTAAGGGGGAAACGGCGGCCTACAAAATCTGATTGGTCGCTGATGCCACCATTTATGAAAAGGTCGGCTCAGTTCTTCCATGGATAAGAATAAGGTAGGTACATAGGCAGGCAGGTAGGTTCAGTTTTTGTAGGTTGAGGAATGCTTATGGGAAAGGCCTTATGTCTGAACGCTGGCGCATGAAATGGCACAGAGGCCCGGCCCTGTGCATTCACTGATTATTGCCGTCAGCTGCTGTCTGCTTTCAAGCATGAATCAGGGGCTTGACACTTATCAACTGGCTTTGATTGTGGGTCACGCAGGTTGGTTGCAATGCCCTAGTATAAACGATACCTGGAACACAAGCCAGTCCTCAGGATGCATTCTAACTCAAGAGCACGATCACGTTGTGCCTGACCAATGTTTCCATCTTGGGTAGTAGCACAGTCCTAAGCGATATGGAGTGCAGTTGGCATATGAGCTGCTCTGTGGTTTTGCTTCCAACAGTTTCTACCGCACGCAGATGCTCAGTGGATACAATGTTGCGCGCTGGGGAAAACCCCAGGAATAATCCACAGCAGGCAGGCAAGCAAAGTATAAATAAGGGGGGGATTGGTTAGCTGCCTGCAACTCTTGCTTGTACCCGAATAAGGTTTTGCCTGCAACGCGGCCTTGTACTGCTTGAGGCGACGTGACATTCATGCACAAGGCACAGGTGCTGGCAGGTTTCTGCGGGCACCCACAGTGCAGCGTTGCATTCTTGAAACCGTTGCTTGACCCTTTCCCTAAAATCAGGAAGATTCGCTTACACCTCTTATGGCTTATAATAGCCGTCTCCTGGGATAACAATAGCAATACTGAGAAGAATGAAAATAAAACGCATCATAGGCTGAAGAAATTAAACGCTCGGTACGTCTTTTCTTCAGCCTTACATGACTATATATCTATATATGTATACATCCATATATTTGGGTAGAAATCCATAAAAATATATATCGATATATATGTATTTCTATATATTTATATAGATATTTATCTATACACAGAAACAGATAGATAGATAGATTGATAGAAAGACTGTATGCAATAACCCTGGATGTCTGACAGTTGAAGCAGACCGGTGATGTCATTAAGGCTCTATTATGACACGTACAGCTTGGAAGCATAACTACTACAGCACGGCAGCCATTTATAGCCAGTCTCCATTGGAGATGGAAGTGGGCAGAAATGTACTGGCCTATCTTCCCAAGACGCCACAGCAGCCGGACAAATTGTATGTTCGACAGAATGGCTGTTTTATTCAGCCCATAAGGGTGACTACCCACTACAGTTTTTTTTTTTCACTGCGAAATTCGTAGCAGTTTTTTCACTGCAGGGGTCTATGGGACTTGTAATGTTAAAATCGAAATCACGCAAAATCGCAATTTACCGCAAAATCGCGATTTTAACATTACAAGTCCCATAGACCCCTGCAGAAAAAAAAAACGCTGCGAATTTCGCTGTGAAAAAAAACTGTAGTGAGTAGTCACCCTAAGGGGGAAACGGCGGCCTACAAAATCTGATTGGTCGCTGATGCCACCATTTATGAAAAGGTCGGCTCAGTTCTTCCATGGATAAGAATAAGGTAGGTACATAGGCAGGCAGGAAGGTTCAGTTTTTGTAGGTTGAGGAATGCTTATGGGCAAGGCCTTATGTCTGAACGCTGGCGCATGAAATGGCACAGAGGCCCGGCCCTGTGCATTCACTGATCATTGCCGTCAGCTGCTGTCTGCTTTCAAGCATGAATCAGGGGCTTGACACTTATCGACTGGCTTTGATTGTGGGTCACGCAGGTTGGTTGCAATGCCCTAGTATAAACGATACCTGGAACACAAGCCAGTCCTCAGGATGCATTCTAACTCAAGAGCACAATCACGTTGTGCCTGACCAATGTTTCCATCATGGGTAGTAGCACAGTCCTAAGCGATATGGAGTGGAGTTGGCATATGAGCTGCTCTGTGGTTTTGCTTCCAACAGTTTCTACCGCACGCAGATGCTCAGTGGATACAATGTTGCGCGCTGGGGAAAACCCCAGGAATAATCCACAGCAGGCAGGCAAGCAAAGTATAAATAAGGGGGGGATTGGTTAGCTGCCTGCAACTCTTGCTTGTACCCGAATAAGGTTTTGCCTGCAACGCGGCCTTGTACTGCTTGAGGCGACGTGACATTCATGCACAAGGCACAGGTGCTGGCAGGTTTCTGCGGGCACCCACAGTGCAGCGTTGCATTCTTGAAACCGTTGCTTGACCCTTTCCCTAAAATCAGGAAGATTCGCTTACACCTCTTATGGCTTATAATAGCCGTCTCCTGGGATAACAATAGCAATACTGAGAAGAATGAAAATAAAACGCATCATAGGCTGAAGAAATTAAACGCTCGGCACGTCTTTTCTTCAGCCTTACATGACTATATATCTATATATGTATACATCCATATATTTGGGAAGAAATCCATAAAAATATATATCGATATATATGTATTTCTATATATTTATATAGATATTTATCTATACACAGAAACAGATAGATAGATAGATTGATAGAAAGACTGTATGCAATAACCCTGGATGTCTGACAGTTGAAGCTGACTGGTGATGTCATTAAGACTCTATTATGACACGTACAGCTTGGAAGCATAAATACTACAGCACGGCAGCCATTTATAGCCAGTCTCCATTGGAGATGGAAGTGGGCAGAAATGTACTGGCCTATCTTCCCAAGACGCCACAGCAGCCGGACAAATTGTATGTTCGACAGAATGGCTGTTTTATTCAGCACATAAGGGTGACTACCCACTACAGTTTTTTTTTTTCACTGCGAAATTCGTAGCAGTTTTTTTTCTGCAGGGGTCTATGGGAATTGTAATGTTAAAATCGAAATCACGCAAATTCGCAATTTACCGCGAATTCGCGATTTTAACATTACAAGTCCCATAGACTCCTGCAGAAAAAAAAACGCTGCGAATTTCGCAGTGAAAAAAAACTGTAGTGAGTAGTCACCCTAAGGGGGAAACGGCGGCCTACAAAATCTGATTGGTCGCTGCTGCCACCATTTATGAAAAGGTCGGCTCAGTTCTTCCATGGATAAGAATAAGGTAGGTACATAGGCAGGCAGGTAGGTTCAGTTTTTGTAGGTTGAGGAATGCTTATGGGCAAGGCCTTATGTCTGAACGCTGGCGCATGAAATGGCACAGAGGCCCGGCCCTGTGCATTCACTGATCATTGCCGTCAGCTGCTGTCTGCTTTCAAGCATGAATCAGGGGCTTGACACTTATCAACTGGCTTTGATTGTGGGTCACGCAGGTTGGTTGCAATGCCCTAGTATAAACGATACCTGGAACACAAGCCAGTCCTCAGGATGCATTCTAACTCAAGAGCACGATCACGTTGTGCCTGACCAATGTTTCCATCTTGGGTAGTAGCACAGTCCTAAGCGATATGGAGTGGAGTTGGCATATGAGCTGCTCTGTGGTTTTGCTTCCAACAGTTTCTACCGCACGCAGATGCTCAGTGGATACAATGTTGCGCGCTGGGGAAAACCCCAGGAATAATCCACAGCAGGCAGGCAAGCAAAGTATAAATAAGGGGGGGATTGGTTAGCTGCCTGCAACTCTTGCTTGTACCAGAATAAGGTTTTGCCTGCAACGCGGCCTTGTACTGCTTGAGGCGACGTGACATTCATGCACAAGGCACAGGTGCTGGCAGGTTTCTGCGGGCACCCACAGTGCAGCGTTGCATTCTTGAAACCGTTGCTTGACCCTTTCCCTAAAATCAGGAAGATTCGCTTACACCTCTTATGGCTTATAATAGCCGTCTCCTGGGATAACAATAGCAATACTGAGAAGAATGAAAATAAAACGCATCATAGGCTGAAGAAATTAAACGCTCGGCACGTCTTTTCTTCAGCCTTACATGACTATATATCTATATATGTATACATCCATATATTTGGGTAGAAATCCATAAAAATATATATCGATATATATGTATTTCTATATATTTATATAGATATTTATCTATACACAGAAACAGATAGATAGATAGATTGATAGAAAGACTGTATGCAATAACCCTGGATGTCTGACAGTTGAAGCAGACCGGTGATGTCATTAAGGCTCTATTATGACACGTACAGCTTGGAAGCATAACTACTACAGCACGGCAGCCATTTATAGCCAGTCTCCATTGGAGATGGAAGTGGGCAGAAATGTACTGGCCTATCTTCCCAAGACGCCACAGCAGCCGGACAAATTGTATGTTCGACAGAATGGCTGTTTTATTCAGCCCATAAGGGTGACTACCCACTACAGTTTTTTTTTTTCACTGCGAAATTCGTAGCAGTTTTTTCACTGCAGGGGTCTATGGGACTTGTAATGTTAAAATCGAAATCACGCAAAATCGCAATTTACCGCAAAATCGCGATTTTAACATTACAAGTCCCATAGACCCCTGCAGAAAAAAAAAACGCTGCGAATTTCGCTGTGAAAAAAAACTGTAGTGAGTAGTCACCCTAAGGGGGAAACGGCGGCCTACAAAATCTGATTGGTCGCTGATGCCACCATTTATGAAAAGGTCGGCTCAGTTCTTCCATGGATAAGAATAAGGTAGGTACATAGGCAGGCAGGAAGGTTCAGTTTTTGTAGGTTGAGGAATGCTTATGGGCAAGGCCTTATGTCTGAACGCTGGCGCATGAAATGGCACAGAGGCCCGGCCCTGTGCATTCACTGATCATTGCCGTCAGCTGCTGTCTGCTTTCAAGCATGAATCAGGGGCTTGACACTTATCGACTGGCTTTGATTGTGGGTCACGCAGGTTGGTTGCAATGCCCTAGTATAAACGATACCTGGAACACAAGCCAGTCCTCAGGATGCATTCTAACTCAAGAGCACAATCACGTTGTGCCTGACCAATGTTTCCATCATGGGTAGTAGCACAGTCCTAAGCGATATGGAGTGGAGTTGGCATATGAGCTGCTCTGTGGTTTTGCTTCCAACAGTTTCTACCGCACGCAGATGCTCAGTGGATACAATGTTGCGCGCTGGGGAAAACCCCAGGAATAATCCACAGCAGGCAGGCAAGCAAAGTATAAATAAGGGGGGGATTGGTTAGCTGCCTGCAACTCTTGCTTGTACCCGAATAAGGTTTTGCCTGCAACGCGGCCTTGTACTGCTTGAGGCGACGTGACATTCATGCACAAGGCACAGGTGCTGGCAGGTTTCTGCGGGCACCCACAGTGCAGCGTTGCATTCTTGAAACCGTTGCTTGACCCTTTCCCTAAAATCAGGAAGATTCGCTTACACCTCTTATGGCTTATAATAGCCGTCTCCTGGGATAACAATAGCAATACTGAGAAGAATGAAAATAAAACGCATCATAGGCTGAAGAAATTAAACGCTCGGCACGTCTTTTCTTCAGCCTTACATGACTATATATCTATATATGTATACATCCATATATTTGGGAAGAAATCCATAAAAATATATATCGATATATATGTATTTCTATATATTTATATAGATATTTATCTATACACAGAAACAGATAGATAGATAGATTGATAGAAAGACTGTATGCAATAACCCTGGATGTCTGACAGTTGAAGCTGACTGGTGATGTCATTAAGACTCTATTATGACACGTACAGCTTGGAAGCATAACTACTACAGCACGGCAGCCATTTATAGCCAGTCTCCATTGGAGATGGAAGTGGGCAGAAATGTACTGGCCTATCTTCCCAAGACGCCACAGCAGCCGGACAAATTGTATGTTCGACAGAATGGCTGTTTTATTCAGCCCATAAGGGTGACTACCCACTACAGTTTTTTTTTTTCACTGCGAAATTCGTAGCAGTTTTTTCACTGCAGGGGTCTATGGGACTTGTAATGTTAAAATCGAAATCACGCAAAATCGCAATTTACCGCAAAATCGCGATTTTAACATTACAAGTCCCATAGACCCCTGCAGAAAAAAAAAACGCTGCGAATTTCGCTGTGAAAAAAAACTGTAGTGAGTAGTCACCCTAAGGGGGAAACGGCGGCCTACAAAATCTGATTGGTCGCTGATGCCACCATTTATGAAAAGGTCGGCTCAGTTCTTCCATGGATAAGAATAAGGTAGGTACATAGGCAGGCAGGAAGGTTCAGTTTTTGTAGGTTGAGGAATGCTTATGGGCAAGGCCTTATGTCTGAACGCTGGCGCATGAAATGGCACAGAGGCCCGGCCCTGTGCATTCACTGATCATTGCCGTCAGCTGCTGTCTGCTTTCAAGCATGAATCAGGGGCTTGACACTTATCGACTGGCTTTGATTGTGGGTCACGCAGGTTGGTTGCAATGCCCTAGTATAAACGATACCTGGAACACAAGCCAGTCCTCAGGATGCATTCTAACTCAAGAGCACAATCACGTTGTGCCTGACCAATGTTTCCATCATGGGTAGTAGCACAGTCCTAAGCGATATGGAGTGGAGTTGGCATATGAGCTGCTCTGTGGTTTTGCTTCCAACAGTTTCTACCGCACGCAGATGCTCAGTGGATACAATGTTGCGCGCTGGGGAAAACCCCAGGAATAATCCACAGCAGGCAGGCAAGCAAAGTATAAATAAGGGGGGGATTGGTTAGCTGCCTGCAACTCTTGCTTGTACCCGAATAAGGTTTTGCCTGCAACGCGGCCTTGTACTGCTTGAGGCGACGTGACATTCATGCACAAGGCACAGGTGCTGGCAGGTTTCTGCGGGCACCCACAGTGCAGCGTTGCATTCTTGAAACCGTTGCTTGACCCTTTCCCTAAAATCAGGAAGATTCGCTTACACCTCTTATGGCTTATAATAGCCGTCTCCTGGGATAACAATAGCAATACTGAGAAGAATGAAAATAAAACGCATCATAGGCTGAAGAAATTAAACGCTCGGCACGTCTTTTCTTCAGCCTTACATGACTATATATCTATATATGTATACATCCATATATTTGGGAAGAAATCCATAAAAATATATATCGATATATATGTATTTCTATATATTTATATAGATATTTATCTATACACAGAAACAGATAGATAGATAGATTGATAGAAAGACTGTATGCAATAACCCTGGATGTCTGACAGTTGAAGCTGACTGGTGATGTCATTAAGACTCTATTATGACACGTACAGCTTGGAAGCATAAATACTACAGCACGGCAGCCATTTATAGCCAGTCTCCATTGGAGATGGAAGTGGGCAGAAATGTACTGGCCTATCTTCCCAAGACGCCACAGCAGCCGGACAAATTGTATGTTCGACAGAATGGCTGTTTTATTCAGCCCATAAGGGTGACTACCCACTACAGTTTTTTTTTTTCACTGCGAAATTCGTAGCAGTTTTTTTTCTGCAGGGGTCTATGGGAATTGTAATGTTAAAATCGAAATCACGCAAATTCGCAATTTACCGCGAATTCGCGATTTTAACATTACAAGTCCCATAGACTCCTGCAGAAAAAAAAACGCTGCGAATTTCGCAGTGAAAAAAAACTGTAGTGAGTAGTCACCCTAAGGGGGAAACGGCGGCCTACAAAATCTGATTGGTCGCTGCTGCCACCATTTATGAAAAGGTCGGCTCAGTTCTTCCATGGATAAGAATAAGGTAGGTACATAGGCAGGCAGGTAGGTTCAGTTTTTGTAGGTTGAGGAATGCTTATGGGCAAGGCCTTATGTCTGAACGCTGGCGCATGAAATGGCACAGAGGCCCGGCCCTGTGCATTCACTGATCATTGCCGTCAGCTGCTGTCTGCTTTCAAGCATGAATCAGGGGCTTGACACTTATCAACTGGCTTTGATTGTGGGTCACGCAGGTTGGTTGCAATGCCCTAGTATAAACGATACCTGGAACACAAGCCAGTCCTCAGGATGCATTCTAACTCAAGAGCACGATCACGTTGTGCCTGACCAATGTTTCCATCTTGGGTAGTAGCACAGTCCTAAGCGATATGGAGTGGAGTTGGCATATGAGCTGCTCTGTGGTTTTGCTTCCAACAGTTTCTACCGCACGCAGATGCTCAGTGGATACAATGTTGCGCGCTGGGGAAAACCCCAGGAATAATCCACAGCAGGCAGGCAAGCAAAGTATAAATAAGGGGGGGATTGGTTAGCTGCCTGCAACTCTTGCTTGTACCAGAATAAGGTTTTGCCTGCAACGCGGCCTTGTACTGCTTGAGGCGACGTGACATTCATGCACAAGGCACAGGTGCTGGCAGGTTTCTGTGGGCACCCACAGTGCAGCGTTGCATTCTTGAAACCGTTGCTTGACCCTTTCCCTAAAATCAGGAAGATTCGCTTACACCTCTTATGGCTTATAATAGCCGTCTCCTGGGATAACAATAGCAATACTGAGAAGAATGAAAATAAAACGCATCATAGGCTGAAGAAATTAAACGCTCGGCACGTCTTTTCTTCAGCCTTACATGACTATATATCTATATATGTATACATCCATATATTTGGGTAGAAATCTATAAAAATATATATCGATATATATGTATTTCTATATATTTATATAGATATTTATCTATACACAGAAACAGATAGATAGATAGATTGATAGAAAGACTGTATGCAATAACCCTGGATGTCTGACAGTTGAAGCAGACTGGTGATGTCATTAAGGCTCTATTATGACACGTACAGCTTGGAAGCATAAATACTACAGCACGGCAGCCATTTATAGCCAGTCTCCATTGGAGATGGAAGTGGGCAGAAATGTACTGGCCTATCTTCCCAAGACGCCACAGCAGCCGGACAAATTGTATGTTCGACAGAATGGCTGTTTTATTCAGCCCATAAGGGTGACTACCCACTACAGTTTTTTTTTTTCACTGCGAAATTCGTAGCAGTTTTTTCACTGCAGGGGTCTATGGGACTTGTAATGTTAAAATCGAAATCACGCAAAATCGCAATTTACCGCAAAATCGCGATTTTAACATTACAAGTCCCATAGACCCCTGCAGAAAAAAAAACCGCTGCGAATTTCGCTGTGAAAAAAAACTGTAGTGAGTAGTCACCCTAAGGGGGAAACGGCGGCCTACAAAATCTGATTGGTCGCTGATGCCACCATTTATGAAAAGGTCGGCTCAGTTCTTCCATGGATAAGAATAAGGTAGGTACATAGGCAGGCAGGTAGGTTCAGTTTTTGTAGGTTGAGGAATGCTTATGGGAAAGGCCTTATGTCTGAACGCTGGCGCATGAAATGGCACAGAGGCCCGGCCCTGTGCATTCACTGATCATTGCCGTCAGCTGCTGTCTGCTTTCAAGCATGAATCAGGGGCTTGACACTTATCAACTGGCTTTGATTGTGGGTCACGCAGGTTGGTTGCAATGCCCTAGTATAAACGATACCTGGAACACAAGCCAGTCCTCAGGATGCATTCTAACTCAAGAGCACAATCACGTTGTGCCTGACCAATGTTTCCATCATGGGTAGTAGCACAGTCCTAAGCGATATGGAGTGGAGTTGGCATATGAGCTGCTCTGTGGTTTTGCTTCCAACAGTTTCTACCGCACGCAGATGCTCAGTGGATACAATGTTGTGCGCTGGGGAAAACCCCAGGAATAATCCACAGCAGGCAGGAAAGCAAAGTATAAATAAGGGGGGGATTGGTTAGCTGCCTGCAACTCTTGCTTGTACCCGAATAAGGTTTTGCCTGCAACGCGGCCTTGTACTGCTTGAGGCGACGTGACATTCATGCACAAGGCACAGGTGCTGGCAGGTTTCTGCGGGCACCCACAGTGCAGCGTTGCATTCTTGAAACCGTTGCTTGACCCTTTCCCTAAAATCAGGAAGATTCGCTTACACCTCTTATGGCTTATAATAGCCGTCTCCTGGGATAACAATAGCAATACTGAGAAGAATGAAAATAAAACGCATCATAGGCTGAAGAAATTAAACGCTCGGCACGTCTTTTCTTCAGCCTTACATGACTATATATCTATATATGTATACATCCATATATTTGGGTAGAAATCCATAAAAATATATATCGATATATATGTATTTCTATATATTTATATAGATATTTATCTATACACAGAAACAGATAGATAGATAGATTGATAGAAAGACTGTATGCAATAACCCTGGATGTCTGACAGTTGAAGCAGACCGGTGATGTCATTAAGGCTCTATTATGACACGTACAGCTTGGAAGCATAACTACTACAGCACGGCAGCCATTTATAGCCAGTCTCCATTGGAGATGGAAGTGGGCAGAAATGTACTGGCCTATCTTCCCAAGACGCCACAGCAGCCGGACAAATTGTATGTTCGACAGAATGGCTGTTTTATTCAGCCCATAAGGGTGACTACCCACTACAGTTTTTTTTTTTCACTGCGAAATTCGTAGCAGTTTTTTCACTGCAGGGGTCTATGGGACTTGTAATGTTAAAATCGAAATCACGCAAAATCGCAATTTACCGCAAAATCGCGATTTTAACATTACAAGTCCCATAGACCCCTGCAGAAAAAAAAAACGCTGCGAATTTCGCTGTGAAAAAAAACTGTAGTGAGTAGTCACCCTAAGGGGGAAACGGCGGCCTACAAAATCTGATTGGTCGCTGATGCCACCATTTATGAAAAGGTCGGCTCAGTTCTTCCATGGATAAGAATAAGGTAGGTACATAGGCAGGCAGGAAGGTTCAGTTTTTGTAGGTTGAGGAATGCTTATGGGCAAGGCCTTATGTCTGAACGCTGGCGCATGAAATGGCACAGAGGCCCGGCCCTGTGCATTCACTGATCATTGCCGTCAGCTGCTGTCTGCTTTCAAGCATGAATCAGGGGCTTGACACTTATCGACTAGCTTTGATTGTGGGTCACGCAGGTTGGTTGCAATGCCCTAGTATAAACGATACCTGGAACACAAGCCAGTCCTCAGGATGCATTCTAACTCAAGAGCACAATCACGTTGTGCCTGACCAATGTTTCCATCATGGGTAGTAGCACAGTCCTAAGCGATATGGAGTGGAGTTGGCATATGAGCTGCTCTGTGGTTTTGCTTCCAACAGTTTCTACCGCACGCAGATGCTCAGTGGATACAATGTTGCGCGCTGGGGAAAACCCCAGGAATAATCCACAGCAGGCAGGCAAGCAAAGTATAAATAAGGGGGGGATTGGTTAGCTGCCTGCAACTCTTGCTTGTACCCGAATAAGGTTTTGCCTGCAACGCGGCCTTGTACTGCTTGAGGCGACGTGACATTCATGCACAAGGCACAGGTGCTGGCAGGTTTCTGCGGGCACCCACAGTGCAGCGTTGCATTCTTGAAACCGTTGCTTGACCCTTTCCCTAAAATCAGGAAGATTCGCTTACACCTCTTATGGCTTATAATAGCCGTCTCCTGGGATAACAATAGCAATACTGAGAAGAATGAAAATAAAACGCATCATAGGCTGAAGAAATTAAACGCTCGGCACGTCTTTTCTTCAGCCTTACATGACTATATATCTATATATGTATACATCCATATATTTGGGAAGAAATCCATAAAAATATATATCGATATATATGTATTTCTATATATTTATATAGATATTTATCTATACACAGAAACAGATAGATAGATAGATTGATAGAAAGACTGTATGCAATAACCCTGGATGTCTGACAGTTGAAGCTGACTGGTGATGTCATTAAGACTCTATTATGACACGTACAGCTTGGAAGCATAAATACTACAGCACGGCAGCCATTTATAGCCAGTCTCCATTGGAGATGGAAGTGGGCAGAAATGTACTGGCCTATCTTCCCAAGACGCCACAGCAGCCGGACAAATTGTATGTTCGACAGAATGGCTGTTTTATTCAGCCCATAAGGGTGACTACCCACTACAGTTTTTTTTTTCACTGCGAAATTCGTAGCAGTTTTTTTTCTGCAGGGGTCTATGGGAATTGTAATGTTAAAATCGAAATCACGCAAATTCGCAATTTACCGCGAATTCGCGATTTTAACATTACAAGTCCCATAGACTCCTGCAGAAAAAAAAACGCTGCGAATTTCGCAGTGAAAAAAAACTGTAGTGAGTAGTCACCCTAAGGGGGAAACGGCGGCCTACAAAATCTGATTGGTCGCTGCTGCCACCATTTATGAAAAGGTCGGCTCAGTTCTTCCATGGATAAGAATAAGGTAGGTACATAGGCAGGCAGGTAGGTTCAGTTTTTGTAGGTTGAGGAATGCTTATGGGCAAGGCCTTATGTCTGAACGCTGGCGCATGAAATGGCACAGAGGCCCGGCCCTGTGCATTCACTGATCATTGCCGTCAGCTGCTGTCTGCTTTCAAGCATGAATCAGGGGCTTGACACTTATCAACTGGCTTTGATTGTGGGTCACGCAGGTTGGTTGCAATGCCCTAGTATAAACGATACCTGGAACACAAGCCAGTCCTCAGGATGCATTCTAACTCAAGAGCACGATCACGTTGTGCCTGACCAATGTTTCCATCTTGGGTAGTAGCACAGTCCTAAGCGATATGGAGTGGAGTTGGCATATGAGCTGCTCTGTGGTTTTGCTTCCAACAGTTTCTACCGCACGCAGATGCTCAGTGGATACAATGTTGCGCGCTGGGGAAAACCCCAGGAATAATCCACAGCAGGCAGGCAAGCAAAGTATAAATAAGGGGGGGATTGGTTAGCTGCCTGCAACTCTTGCTTGTACCAGAATAAGGTTTTGCCTGCAACGCGGCCTTGTACTGCTTGAGGCGACGTGACATTCATGCACAAGGCACAGGTGCTGGCAGGTTTCTGTGGGCACCCACAGTGCAGCGTTGCATTCTTGAAACCGTTGCTTGACCCTTTCCCTAAAATCAGGAAGATTCGCTTACACCTCTTATGGCTTATAATAGCCGTCTCCTGGGATAACAATAGCAATACTGAGAAGAATGAAAATAAAACGCATCATAGGCTGAAGAAATTAAACGCTCGGCACGTCTTTTCTTCAGCCTTACATGACTATATATCTATATATGTATACATCCATATATTTGGGTAGAAATCTATAAAAATATATATCGATATATATGTATTTCTATATATTTATATAGATATTTATCTATACACAGAAACAGATAGATAGATAGATTGATAGAAAGACTGTATGCAATAACCCTGGATGTCTGACAGTTGAAGCAGACTGGTGATGTCATTAAGGCTCTATTATGACACGTACAGCTTGGAAGCATAAATACTACAGCACGGCAGCCATTTATAGCCAGTCTCCATTGGAGATGGAAGTGGGCAGAAATGTACTGGCCTATCTTCCCAAGACGCCACAGCAGCCGGACAAATTGTATGTTCGACAGAATGGCTGTTTTATTCAGCCCATAAGGGTGACTACCCACTACAGTTTTTTTTTTTCACTGCGAAATTCGTAGCAGTTTTTTCACTGCAGGGGTCTATGGGACTTGTAATGTTAAAATCGAAATCACGCAAAATCGCAATTTACCGCAAAATCGCGATTTTAACATTACAAGTCCCATAGACCCCTGCAGAAAAAAAAACCGCTGCGAATTTCGCTGTGAAAAAAAACTGTAGTGAGTAGTCACCCTAAGGGGGAAACGGCGGCCTACAAAATCTGATTGGTCGCTGATGCCACCATTTATGAAAAGGTCGGCTCAGTTCTTCCATGGATAAGAATAAGGTAGGTACATAGGCAGGCAGGTAGGTTCAGTTTTTGTAGGTTGAGGAATGCTTATGGGAAAGGCCTTATGTCTGAACGCTGGCGCATGAAATGGCACAGAGGCCCGGCCCTGTGCATTCACTGATCATTGCCGTCAGCTGCTGTCTGCTTTCAAGCATGAATCAGGGGCTTGACACTTATCAACTGGCTTTGATTGTGGGTCACGCAGGTTGGTTGCAATGCCCTAGTATAAACGATACCTGGAACACAAGCCAGTCCTCAGGATGCATTCTAACTCAAGAGCACAATCACGTTGTGCCTGACCAATGTTTCCATCATGGGTAGTAGCACAGTCCTAAGCGATATGGAGTGGAGTTGGCATATGAGCTGCTCTGTGGTTTTGCTTCCAACAGTTTCTACCGCACGCAGATGCTCAGTGGATACAATGTTGCGCGCTGGGGAAAACCCCAGGAATAATCCACAGCAGGCAGGAAAGCAAAGTATAAATAAGGGGGGGATTGGTTAGCTGCCTGCAACTCTTGCTTGTACCCGAATAAGGTTTTGCCTGCAACGCGGCCTTGTACTGCTTGAGGCGACGTGACATTCATGCACAAGGCACAGGTGCTGGCAGGTTTCTGCGGGCACCCACAGTGCAGCGTTGCATTCTTGAAACCGTTGCTTGACCCTTTCCCTAAAATCAGGAAGATTCGCTTACACCTCTTATGGCTTATAATAGCCGTCTCCTGGGATAACAATAGCAATACTGAGAAGAATGAAAATAAAACGCATCATAGGCTGAAGAAATTAAACGCTCGGCACGTCTTTTCTTCAGCCTTACATGACTATATATCTATATATGTATACATCCATATATTTGGGAAGAAATCCATAAAAATATATATCGATATATATGTATTTCTATATATTTATATAGATATTTATCTATACACAGAAACAGATAGATAGATAGATTGATAGAAAGACTGTATGCAATAACCCTGGATGTCTGACAGTTGAAGCAGACTGGTGATGTCATTAAGACTCTATTATGACACGTACAGCTTGGAAGCATAACTACTACAGCACGGCAGCCATTTATAGCCAGTCTCCATTGGAGATGGAAGTGGGCAGAAATGTACTGGCCTATCTTCCCAAGACGCCACAGCAGCCGGACAAATTGTATGTTCGACAGAATGGCTGTTTTATTCAGCCCATAAGGGTGACTACCCACTACAGTTTTTTTTTTTCACTGCGAAATTCGTAGCAGTTTTTTCACTGCAGGGGTCTATGGGACTTGTAATGTTAAAATCGAAATCACGCAAAATCGCAATTTACCGCAAAATCGCGATTTTAACATTACAAGTCCCATAGACCCCTGCAGAAAAAAAAACGCTGCGAATTTCGCTGTGAAAAAAAACTGTAGTGAGTAGTCACCCTAAGGGGGAAACGGCGGCCTACAAAATCTGATTGGTCGCTGATGCCACCATTTATGAAAAGGTCGGCTCAGTTCTTCCATGGATAAGAATAAGGTAGGTACATAGGCAGGCAGGTAGGTTCAGTTTTTGTAGGTTGAGGAATGCTTATGGGAAAGGCCTTATGTCTGAACGCTGGCGCATGAAATGGCACAGAGGCCCGGCCCTGTGCATTCACTGATTATTGCCGTCAGCTGCTGTCTGCTTTCAAGCATGAATCAGGGGCTTGACACTTATCAACTGGCTTTGATTGTGGGTCACGCAGGTTGGTTGCAATGCCCTAGTATAAACGATACCTGGAACACAAGCCAGTCCTCAGGATGCATTCTAACTCAAGAGCACGATCACGTTGTGCCTGACCAATGTTTCCATCTTGGGTAGTAGCACAGTCCTAAGCGATATGGAGTGCAGTTGGCATATGAGCTGGTCTGTGGTTTTGCTTCCAACAGTTTCTACCGCACGCAGATGCTCAGTGGATACAATGTTGCGCGCTGGGGAAAACCCCAGGAATAATCCACAGCAGGCAGGCAAGCAAAGTATAAATAAGGGGGGGATTGGTTAGCTGCCTGCAACTCTTGCTTGTACCCGAATAAGGTTTTGCCTGCAACGCGGCCTTGTACTGCTTGAGGCGACGTGACATTCATGCACAAGGCACAGGTGCTGGCAGGTTTCTGCGGGCACCCACAGTTCAGCGTTGCATTCTTGAAACCGTTGCTTGACCCTTTCCCTAAAATCAGGAAGATTCGCTTACACCTCTTATGGCTTATAATAGCCGTCTCCTGGGATAACAATAGCAATACTGAGAAGAATGAAAATAAAACGCATCATAGGCTGAAGAAATTAAACGCTCGGCACGTCTTTTCTTCAGCCTTACATGACTATATATCTATATATGTATACATCCATATATTTGGGTAGAAATCCATAAAAATATATATCGATATATATGTATTTCTATATATTTATATAGATATTTATCTATACACAGAAACAGATAGATAGATAGATTGATAGAAAGACTGTATGCAATAACCCTGGATGTCTGACAGTTGAAGCAGACCGGTGATGTCATTAAGGCTCTATTATGACACGTACAGCTTGGAAGCATAACTACTACAGCACGGCAGCCATTTATAGCCAGTCTCCATTGGAGATGGAAGTGGGCAGAAATGTACTGGCCTATCTTCCCAAGACGCCACAGCAGCCGGACAAATTGTATGTTCGACAGAATGGCTGTTTTATTCAGCCCATAAGGGTGACTACCCACTACAGTTTTTTTTTTTCACTGCGAAATTCGTAGCAGTTTTTTCACTGCAGGGGTCTATGGGACTTGTAATGTTAAAATCGAAATCACGCAAAATCGCAATTTACCGCAAAATCGCGATTTTAACATTACAAGTCCCATAGACCCCTGCAGAAAAAAAAAACGCTGCGAATTTCGCTGTGAAAAAAAACTGTAGTGAGTAGTCACCCTAAGGGGGAAACGGCGGCCTACAAAATCTGATTGGTCGCTGATGCCACCATTTATGAAAAGGTCGGCTCAGTTCTTCCATGGATAAGAATAAGGTAGGTACATAGGCAGGCAGGAAGGTTCAGTTTTTGTAGGTTGAGGAATGCTTATGGGCAAGGCCTTATGTCTGAACGCTGGCGCATGAAATGGCACAGAGGCCCGGCCCTGTGCATTCACTGATCATTGCCGTCAGCTGCTGTCTGCTTTCAAGCATGAATCAGGGGCTTGACACTTATCGACTGGCTTTGATTGTGGGTCACGCAGGTTGGTTGCAATGCCCTAGTATAAACGATACCTGGAACACAAGCCAGTCCTCAGGATGCATTCTAACTCAAGAGCACAATCACGTTGTGCCTGACCAATGTTTCCATCATGGGTAGTAGCACAGTCCTAAGCGATATGGAGTGGAGTTGGCATATGAGCTGCTCTGTGGTTTTGCTTCCAACAGTTTCTACCGCACGCAGATGCTCAGTGGATACAATGTTGCGCGCTGGGGAAAACCCCAGGAATAATCCACAGCAGGCAGGCAAGCAAAGTATAAATAAGGGGGGGATTGGTTAGCTGCCTGCAACTCTTGCTTGTACCCGAATAAGGTTTTGCCTGCAACGCGGCCTTGTACTGCTTGAGGCGACGTGACATTCATGCACAAGGCACAGGTGCTGGCAGGTTTCTGCGGGCACCCACAGTGCAGCGTTGCATTCTTGAAACCGTTGCTTGACCCTTTCCCTAAAATCAGGAAGATTCGCTTACACCTCTTATGGCTTATAATAGCCGTCTCCTGGGATAACAATAGCAATACTGAGAAGAATGAAAATAAAACGCATCATAGGCTGAAGAAATTAAACGCTCGGCACGTCTTTTCTTCAGCCTTACATGACTATATATCTATATATGTATACATCCATATATTTGGGAAGAAATCCATAAAAATATATATCGATATATATGTATTTCTATATATTTATATAGATATTTATCTATACACAGAAACAGATAGATAGATAGATTGATAGAAAGACTGTATGCAATAACCCTGGATGTCTGACAGTTGAAGCTGACTGGTGATGTCATTAAGACTCTATTATGACACGTACAGCTTGGAAGCATAAATACTACAGCACGGCAGCCATTTATAGCCAGTCTCCATTGGAGATGGAAGTGGGCAGAAATGTACTGGCCTATCTTCCCAAGACGCCACAGCAGCCGGACAAATTGTATGTTCGACAGAATGGCTGTTTTATTCAGCACATAAGGGTGACTACCCACTACAGTTTTTTTTTTTCACTGCGAAATTCGTAGCAGTTTTTTTTCTGCAGGGGTCTATGGGAATTGTAATGTTAAAATCGAAATCACGCAAATTCGCAATTTACCGCGAATTCGCGATTTTAACATTACAAGTCCCATAGACTCCTGCAGAAAAAAAAACGCTGCGAATTTCGCAGTGAAAAAAAACTGTAGTGAGTAGTCACCCTAAGGGGGAAACGGCGGCCTACAAAATCTGATTGGTCGCTGCTGCCACCATTTATGAAAAGGTCGGCTCAGTTCTTCCATGGATAAGAATAAGGTAGGTACATAGGCAGGCAGGTAGGTTCAGTTTTTGTAGGTTGAGGAATGCTTATGGGCAAGGCCTTATATCTGAACGCTGGCGCATGAAATGGCACAGAGGCCCGGCCCTGTGCATTCACTGATCATTGCCGTCAGCTGCTGTCTGCTTTCAAGCATGAATCAGGGGCTTGACACTTATCAACTGGCTTTGATTGTGGGTCACGCAGGTTGGTTGCAATGCCCTAGTATAAACGATACCTGGAACACAAGCCAGTCCTCAGGATGCATTCTAACTCAAGAGCACGATCACGTTGTGCCTGACCAATGTTTCCATCTTGGGTAGTAGCACAGTCCTAAGCGATATGGAGTGGAGTTGGCATATGAGCTGCTCTGTGGTTTTGCTTCCAACAGTTTCTACCGCACGCAGATGCTCAGTGGATACAATGTTGCGCGCTGGGGAAAACCCCAGGAATAATCCACAGCAGGCAGGCAAGCAAAGTATAAATAAGGGGGGGATTGGTTAGCTGCCTGCAACTCTTGCTTGTACCAGAATAAGGTTTTGCCTGCAACGCGGCCTTGTACTGCTTGAGGCGACGTGACATTCATGCACAAGGCACAGGTGCTGGCAGGTTTCTGCGGGCACCCACAGTGCAGCGTTGCATTCTTGAAACCGTTGCTTGACCCTTTCCCTAAAATCAGGAAGATTCGCTTACACCTCTTATGGCTTATAATAGCCGTCTCCTGGGATAACAATAGCAATACTGAGAAGAATGAAAATAAAACGCATCATAGGCTGAAGAAATTAAACGCTCGGCACGTCTTTTCTTCAGCCTTACATGACTATATATCTATATATGTATACATCCATATATTTGGGTAGAAATCCATAAAAATATATATCGATATATATGTATTTCTATATATTTATATAGATATTTATCTATACACAGAAACAGATAGATAGATAGATTGATAGAAAGACTGTATGCAATAACCCTGGATGTCTGACAGTTGAAGCAGACCGGTGATGTCATTAAGGCTCTATTATGACACGTACAGCTTGGAAGCATAACTACTACAGCACGGCAGCCATTTATAGCCAGTCTCCATTGGAGATGGAAGTGGGCAGAAATGTACTGGCCTATCTTCCCAAGACGCCACAGCAGCCGGACAAATTGTATGTTCGACAGAATGGCTGTTTTATTCAGCCCATAAGGGTGACTACCCACTACAGTTTTTTTTTTTCACTGCGAAATTCGTAGCAGTTTTTTCACTGCAGGGGTCTATGGGACTTGTAATGTTAAAATCGAAATCACGCAAAATCGCAATTTACCGCAAAATCGCGATTTTAACATTACAAGTCCCATAGACCCCTGCAGAAAAAAAAAACGCTGCGAATTTCGCTGTGAAAAAAAACTGTAGTGAGTAGTCACCCTAAGGGGGAAACGGCGGCCTACAAAATCTGATTGGTCGCTGATGCCACCATTTATGAAAAGGTCGGCTCAGTTCTTCCATGGATAAGAATAAGGTAGGTACATAGGCAGGCAGGAAGGTTCAGTTTTTGTAGGTTGAGGAATGCTTATGGGCAAGGCCTTATGTCTGAACGCTGGCGCATGAAATGGCACAGAGGCCCGGCCCTGTGCATTCACTGATCATTGCCGTCAGCTGCTGTCTGCTTTCAAGCATGAATCAGGGGCTTGACACTTATCGACTGGCTTTGATTGTGGGTCACGCAGGTTGGTTGCAATGCCCTAGTATAAACGATACCTGGAACACAAGCCAGTCCTCAGGATGCATTCTAACTCAAGAGCACAATCACGTTGTGCCTGACCAATGTTTCCATCATGGGTAGTAGCACAGTCCTAAGCGATATGGAGTGGAGTTGGCATATGAGCTGCTCTGTGGTTTTGCTTCCAACAGTTTCTACCGCACGCAGATGCTCAGTGGATACAATGTTGCGCGCTGGGGAAAACCCCAGGAATAATCCACAGCAGGCAGGCAAGCAAAGTATAAATAAGGGGGGGATTGGTTAGCTGCCTGCAACTCTTGCTTGTACCCGAATAAGGTTTTGCCTGCAACGCGGCCTTGTACTGCTTGAGGCGACGTGACATTCATGCACAAGGCACAGGTGCTGGCAGGTTTCTGCGGGCACCCACAGTGCAGCGTTGCATTCTTGAAACCGTTGCTTGACCCTTTCCCTAAAATCAGGAAGATTCGCTTACACCTCTTATGGCTTATAATAGCCGTCTCCTGGGATAACAATAGCAATACTGAGAA
Organism: Eleutherodactylus coqui; assembly: GCF_035609145.1. NCBI lineage: Eukaryota > Metazoa > Chordata > Amphibia > Anura > Eleutherodactylidae > Eleutherodactylus > Eleutherodactylus coqui. Next base: position 57,657,761 of record NC_089844.1, on the reverse strand, counting down.
GAATGAAAATAAAACGCATCATAGGCTGAAGAAATTAAACGCTCGGCACGTCTTTTCTTCAGCCTTACATGACTATATATCTATATATGTATACATCCATATATTTGGGAAGAAATCCATAAAAATATATATCGATATATATGTATTTCTATATATTTATATAGATATTTATCTATACACAGAAACAGATAGATAGATAGATTGATAGAAAGACTGTATGCAATAACCCTGGATGTCTGACAGTTGAAGCTGACTGGTGATGTCATTAAGACTCTATTATGACACGTACAGCTTGGAAGCATAAATACTACAGCACGGCAGCCATTTATAGCCAGTCTCCATTGGAGATGGAAGTGGGCAGAAATGTACTGGCCTATCTTCCCAAGACGCCACAGCAGCCGGACAAATTGTATGTTCGACAGAATGGCTGTTTTATTCAGCCCATAAGGGTGACTACCCACTACAGTTTTTTTTTTTCACTGCGAAATTCGTAGCAGTTTTTTCACTGCAGGGGTCTATGGGACTTGTAATGTTAAAATCGAAATCACGCAAAATCGCAATTTACCGCAAAATCGCGATTTTAACATTACAAGTCCCATAGACCCCTGCAGAAAAAAAAACGCTGCGAATTTCGCTGTGAAAAAAAACTGTAGTGAGTAGTCACCCTAAGGGGGAAACGGCGGCCTACAAAATCTGATTGGTCGCTGATGCCACCATTTATGAAAAGGTCGGCTCAGTTCTTCCATGGATAAGAATAAGGTAGGTACATAGGCAGGCAGGTAGGTTCAGTTTTTGTAGGTTGAGGAATGCTTATGGGAAAGGCCTTATGTCTGAACGCTGGCGCATGAAATGGCACAGAGGCCCGGCCCTGTGCATTCACTGATTATTGCCGTCAGCTGCTGTCTGCTTTCAAGCATGAATCAGGGGCTTGACACTTATCAACTGGCTTTGATTGTGGGTCACGCAGGTTGGTTGCAATGCCCTAGTATAAACGATACCTGGAACACAAGCCAGTCCTCAGGATGCATTCTAACTCAAGAGCACGATCACGTTGTGCCTGACCAATGTTTCCATCTTGGGTAGTGCACAGTCCTAAGCGATATGGAGTGGAGTTGGCATATGAGCTGGTCTGTGGTTTTGCTTCCAACAGTTTCTACCGCACGCAGATGCTCAGTGGATACAATGTTGCGCGCTGGGGAAAACCCCAGGAATAATCCACAGCAGGCAGGCAAGCAAAGTATAAATAAGGGGGGGATTGGTTAGCTGCCTGCAACTCTTGCTTGTACCCGAATAAGGTTTTGCCTGCAACGCGGCCTTGTACTGCTTGAGGCGACGTGACATTCATGCACAAGGCACAGGTGCTGGCAGGTTTCTGCGGGCACCCACAGTGCAGCGTTGCATTCTTGAAACCGTTGCTTGACCCTTTCCCTAAAATCAGGAAGATTCGCTTACACCTCTTATGGCTTATAATAGCCGTCTCCTGGGATAACAATAGCAATACTGAGAAGAATGAAAATAAAACGCATCATAGGCTGAAGAAATTAAACGCTCGGCACGTCTTTTCTTCAGCCTTACATGACTATATATCTATATATGTATACATCCATATATTTGGGTAGAAATCCATAAAAATATATATCGATATATATGTATTTCTATATATTTATATAGATATTTATCTATACACAGAAACAGATAGATAGATAGATAGATAGAAAGACTGTATGCAATAACCCTGGATGTCTGACAGTTGAAGCAGACCGGTGATGTCATTAAGGCTCTATTATGACACGTACAGCTTGGAAGCATAACTACTACAGCACGGCAGCCATTTATAGCCAGTCTCCATTGGAGATGGAAGTGGGCAGAAATGTACTGGCCTATCTTCCCAAGACGCCACAGCAGCCGGACAAATTGTATGTTCGACAGAATGGCTGTTTTATTCAGCCCATAAGGGTGACTACCCACTACAGTTTTTTTTTTTCACTGCGAAATTCGTAGCAGTTTTTTCACTGCAGGGGTCTATGGGACTTGTAATGTTAAAATCGAAATCACGCAAAATCGCAATTTACCGCAAAATCGCGATTTTAACATTACAAGTCCCATAGACCCCTGCAGAAAAAAAAAACGCTGCGAATTTCGCTGTGAAAAAAAACTGTAGTGAGTAGTCACCCTAAGGGGGAAACGGCGGCCTACAAAATCTGATTGGTCGCTGATGCCACCATTTATGAAAAGGTCGGCTCAGTTCTTCCATGGATAAGAATAAGGTAGGTACATAGGCAGGCAGGAAGGTTCAGTTTTTGTAGGTTGAGGAATGCTTATGGGCAAGGCCTTATGTCTGAACGCTGGCGCATGAAATGGCACAGAGGCCCGGCCCTGTGCATTCACTGATCATTGCCGTCAGCTGCTGTCTGCTTTCAAGCATGAATCAGGGGCTTGACACTTATCGACTGGCTTTGATTGTGGGTCACGCAGGTTGGTTGCAATGCCCTAGTATAAACGATACCTGGAACACAAGCCAGTCCTCAGGATGCATTCTAACTCAAGAGCACAATCACGTTGTGCCTGACCAATGTTTCCATCATGGGTAGTAGCACAGTCCTAAGCGATATGGAGTGGAGTTGGCATATGAGCTGCTCTGTGGTTTTGCTTCCAACAGTTTCTACCGCACGCAGATGCTCAGTGGATACAATGTTGCGCGCTGGGGAAAACCCCAGGAATAATCCACAGCAGGCAGGCAAGCAAAGTATAAATAAGGGGGGGATTGGTTAGCTGCCTGCAACTCTTGCTTGTACCCGAATAAGGTTTTGCCTGCAACGCGGCCTTGTACTGCTTGAGGCGACGTGACATTCATGCACAAGGCACAGGTGCTGGCAGGTTTCTGCGGGCACCCACAGTGCAGCGTTGCATTCTTGAAACCGTTGCTTGACCCTTTCCCTAAAATCAGGAAGATTCGCTTACACCTCTTATGGCTTATAATAGCCGTCTCCTGGGATAACAATAGCAATACTGAGAAGAATGAAAATAAAACGCATCATAGGCTGAAGAAATTAAACGCTCGGCACGTCTTTTCTTCAGCCTTACATGACTATATATCTATATATGTATACATCCATATATTTGGGAAGAAATCCATAAAAATATATATCGATATATATGTATTTCTATATATTTATATAGATATTTATCTATACACAGAAACAGATAGATAGATAGATTGATAGAAAGACTGTATGCAATAACCCTGGATGTCTGACAGTTGAAGCTGACTGGTGATGTCATTAAGACTCTATTATGACACGTACAGCTTGGAAGCATAAATACTACAGCACGGCAGCCATTTATAGCCAGTCTCCATTGGAGATGGAAGTGGGCAGAAATGTACTGGCCTATCTTCCCAAGACGCCACAGCAGCCGGACAAATTGTATGTTCGACAGAATGGCTGTTTTATTCAGCCCATAAGGGTGACTACCCACTACAGTTTTTTTTTTTCACTGCGAAATTCGTAGCAGTTTTTTTTCTGCAGGGGTCTATGGGAATTGTAATGTTAAAATCGAAATCACGCAAATTCGCAATTTACCGCGAATTCGCGATTTTAACATTACAAGTCCCATAGACTCCTGCAGAAAAAAAAACGCTGCGAATTTCGCAGTGAAAAAAAACTGTAGTGAGTAGTCACCCTAAGGGGGAAACGGCGGCCTACAAAATCTGATTGGTCGCTGCTGCCACCATTTATGAAAAGGTCGGCTCAGTTCTTCCATGGATAAGAATAAGGTAGGTACATAGGCAGGCAGGTAGGTTCAGTTTTTGTAGGTTGAGGAATGCTTATGGGCAAGGCCTTATGTCTGAACGCTGGCGCATGAAATGGCACAGAGGCCCGGCCCTGTGCATTCACTGATCATTGCCGTCAGCTGCTGTCTGCTTTCAAGCATGAATCAGGGGCTTGACACTTATCAACTGGCTTTGATTGTGGGTCACGCAGGTTGGTTGCAATGCCCTAGTATAAACGATACCTGGAACACAAGCCAGTCCTCAGGATGCATTCTAACTCAAGAGCACGATCACGTTGTGCCTGACCAATGTTTCCATCTTGGGTAGTAGCACAGTCCTAAGCGATATGGAGTGGAGTTGGCATATGAGCTGCTCTGTGGTTTTGCTTCCAACAGTTTCTACCGCACGCAGATGCTCAGTGGATACAATGTTGCGCGCTGGGGAAAACCCCAGGAATAATCCACAGCAGGCAGGCAAGCAAAGTATAAATAAGGGGGGGATTGGTTAGCTGCCTGCAACTCTTGCTTGTACCAGAATAAGGTTTTGCCTGCAACGCGGCCTTGTACTGCTTGAGGCGACGTGACATTCATGCACAAGGCACAGGTGCTGGCAGGTTTCTGCGGGCACCCACAGTGCAGCGTTGCATTCTTGAAACCGTTGCTTGACCCTTTCCCTAAAATCAGGAAGATTCGCTTACACCTCTTATGGCTTATAATAGCCGTCTCCTGGGATAACAATAGCAATACTGAGAAGAATGAAAATAAAACGCATCATAGGCTGAAGAAATTAAACGCTCGGCACGTCTTTTCTTCAGCCTTACATGACTATATATCTATATATGTATACATCCATATATTTGGGTAGAAATCTATAAAAATATATATCGATATATATGTATTTCTATATATTTATATAGATATTTATCTATACACAGAAACAGATAGATAGATAGATTGATAGAAAGACTGTATGCAATAACCCTGGATGTCTGACAGTTGAAGCAGACTGGTGATGTCATTAAGACTCTATTATGACACGTACAGCTTGGAAGCATAACTACTACAGCACGGCAGCCATTTATAGCCAGTCTCCATTGGAGATGGAAGTGGGCAGAAATGTACTGGCCTATCTTCCCAAGACGCCACAGCAGCCGGACAAATTGTATGTTCGACAGAATGGCTGTTTTATTCAGCCCATAAGGGTGACTACCCACTACAGTTTTTTTTTTTCACTGCGAAATTCGTAGCAGTTTTTTCACTGCAGGGGTCTATGGGACTTGTAATGTTAAAATCGAAATCACGCAAAATCGCAATTTACCGCAAAATCGCGATTTTAACATTACAAGTCCCATAGACCCCTGCAGAAAAAAAAACGCTGCGAATTTCGCTGTGAAAAAAAACTGTAGTGAGTAGTCACCCTAAGGGGGAAACGGCGGCCTACAAAATCTGATTGGTCGCTGATGCCACCATTTATGAAAAGGTCGGCTCAGTTCTTCCATGGATAAGAATAAGGTAGGTACATAGGCAGGCAGGTAGGTTCAGTTTTTGTAGGTTGAGGAATGCTTATGGGAAAGGCCTTATGTCTGAACGCTGGCGCATGAAATGGCACAGAGGCCCGGCCCTGTGCATTCACTGATTATTGCCGTCAGCTGCTGTCTGCTTTCAAGCATGAATCAGGGGCTTGACACTTATCAACTGGCTTTGATTGTGGGTCACGCAGGTTGGTTGCAATGCCCTAGTATAAACGATACCTGGAACACAAGCCAGTCCTCAGGATGCATTCTAACTCAAGAGCACGATCACGTTGTGCCTGACCAATGTTTCCATCTTGGGTAGTAGCACAGTCCTAAGCGATATGGAGTGCAGTTGGCATATGAGCTGGTCTGTGGTTTTGCTTCCAACAGTTTCTACCGCACGCAGATGCTCAGTGGATACAATGTTGCGCGCTGGGGAAAACCCCAGGAATAATCCACAGCAGGCAGGCAAGCAAAGTATAAATAAGGGGGGGATTGGTTAGCTGCCTGCAACTCTTGCTTGTACCCGAATAAGGTTTTGCCTGCAACACGGCCTTGTACTGCTTGAGGCGACGTGACATTCATGCACAAGGCACAGGTGCTGGCAGGTTTCTGCGGGCACCCACAGTGCAGCGTTGCATTCTTGAAACCGTTGCTTGACCCTTTCCCTAAAATCAGGAAGATTCGCTTACACCTCTTATGGCTTATAATAGCCGTCTCCTGGGATAACAATAGCAATACTGAGAAGAATGAAAATAAAACGCATCATAGGCTGAAGAAATTAAACGCTCGGCACGTCTTTTCTTCAGCCTTACATGACTATATATCTATATATGTATACATCCATATATTTGGGAAGAAATCCATAAAAATATATATCGATATATATGTATTTCTATATATTTATATAGATATTTATCTATACACAGAAACAGATAGATAGATAGATTGATAGAAAGACTGTATGCAATAACCCTGGATGTCTGACAGTTGAAGCAGACCGGTGATGTCATTAAGGCTCTATTATGACACGTACAGCTTGGAAGCATAACTACTACAGCACGGCAGCCATTTATAGCCAGTCTCCATTGGAGATGGAAGTGGGCAGAAATGTACTGGCCTATCTTCCCAAGACGCCACAGCAGCCGGACAAATTGTATGTTCGACAGAATGGCTGTTTTATTCAGCCCATAAGGGTGACTACCCACTACAGTTTTTTTTTTTCACTGCGAAATTCGTAGCAGTTTTTTCACTGCAGGGGTCTATGGGACTTGTAATGTTAAAATCGAAATCACGCAAAATCGCAATTTACCGCAAAATCGCGATTTTAACATTACAAGTCCCATAGACCCCTGCAGAAAAAAAAACGCTGCGAATTTCGCTGTGAAAAAAAACTGTAGTGAGTAGTCACCCTAAGGGGGAAACGGCGGCCTACAAAATCTGATTGGTCGCTGATGCCACCATTTATGAAAAGGTCGGCTCAGTTCTTCCATGGATAAGAATAAGGTAGGTACATAGGCAGGCAGGTAGGTTCAGTTTTTGTAGGTTGAGGAATGCTTATGGGAAAGGCCTTATGTCTGAACGCTGGCGCATGAAATGGCACAGAGGCCCGGCCCTGTGCATTCACTGATTATTGCCGTCAGCTGCTGTCTGCTTTCAAGCATGAATCAGGGGCTTGACACTTATCAACTGGCTTTGATTGTGGGTCACGCAGGTTGGTTGCAATGCCCTAGTATAAACGATACCTGGAACACAAGCCAGTCCTCAGGATGCATTCTAACTCAAGAGCACGATCACGTTGTGCCTGACCAATGTTTCCATCTTGGGTAGTAGCACAGTCCTAAGCGATATGGAGTGCAGTTGGCATATGAGCTGGTCTGTGGTTTTGCTTCCAACAGTTTCTACCGCACGCAGATGCTCAGTGGATACAATGTTGCGCGCTGGGGAAAACCCCAGGAATAATCCACAGCAGGCAGGCAAGCAAAGTATAAATAAGGGGGGGATTGGTTAGCTGCCTGCAACTCTTGCTTGTACCCGAATAAGGTTTTGCCTGCAACACGGCCTTGTACTGCTTGAGGCGACGTGACATTCATGCACAAGGCACAGGTGCTGGCAGGTTTCTGCGGGCACCCACAGTGCAGCGTTGCATTCTTGAAACCGTTGCTTGACCCTTTCCCTAAAATCAGGAAGATTCGCTTACACCTCTTATGGCTTATAATAGCCGTCTCCTGGGATAACAATAGCAATACTGAGAAGAATGAAAATAAAACGCATCATAGGCTGAAGAAATTAAACGCTCGGCACGTCTTTTCTTCAGCCTTACATGACTATATATCTATATATGTATACATCCATATATTTGGGAAGAAATCCATAAAAATATATATCGATATATATGTATTTCTATATATTTATATAGATATTTATCTATACACAGAAACAGATAGATAGATAGATTGATAGAAAGACTGTATGCAATAACCCTGGATGTCTGACAGTTGAAGCAGACCGGTGATGTCATTAAGGCTCTATTATGACACGTACAGCTTGGAAGCATAACTACTACAGCACGGCAGCCATTTATAGCCAGTCTCCATTGGAGATGGAAGTGGGCAGAAATGTACTGGCCTATCTTCCCAAGACGCCACAGCAGCCGGACAAATTGTATGTTCGACAGAATGGCTGTTTTATTCAGCCCATAAGGGTGACTACCCACTACAGTTTTTTTTTTTCACTGCGAAATTCGTAGCAGTTTTTTCACTGCAGGGGTCTATGGGACTTGTAATGTTAAAATCGAAATCACGCAAAATCGCAATTTACCGCAAAATCGCGATTTTAACATTACAAGTCCCATAGACCCCTGCAGAAAAAAAAAACGCTGCGAATTTCGCTGTGAAAAAAAACTGTAGTGAGTAGTCACCCTAAGGGGGAAACGGCGGCCTACAAAATCTGATTGGTCGCTGATGCCACCATTTATGAAAAGGTCGGCTCAGTTCTTCCATGGATAAGAATAAGGTAGGTACATAGGCAGGCAGGAAGGTTCAGTTTTTGTAGGTTGAGGAATGCTTATGGGCAAGGCCTTATGTCTGAACGCTGGCGCATGAAATGGCACAGAGGCCCGGCCCTGTGCATTCACTGATCATTGCCGTCAGCTGCTGTCTGCTTTCAAGCATGAATCAGGGGCTTGACACTTATCGACTGGCTTTGATTGTGGGTCACGCAGGTTGGTTGCAATGCCCTAGTATAAACGATACCTGGAACACAAGCCAGTCCTCAGGATGCATTCTAACTCAAGAGCACAATCACGTTGTGCCTGACCAATGTTTCCATCATGGGTAGTAGCACAGTCCTAAGCGATATGGAGTGGAGTTGGCATATGAGCTGCTCTGTGGTTTTGCTTCCAACAGTTTCTACCACACGCAGATGCTCAGTGGATACAATGTTGCGCGCTGGGGAAAACCCCAGGAATAATCCACAGCAGGCAGGCAAGCAAAGTATAAATAAGGGGGGGATTGGTTAGCTGCCTGCAACTCTTGCTTGTACCCGAATAAGGTTTTGCCTGCAACGCGGCCTTGTACTGCTTGAGGCGACGTGACATTCATGCACAAGGCACAGGTGCTGGCAGGTTTCTGCGGGCACCCACAGTGCAGCGTTGCATTCTTGAAACCGTTGCTTGACCCTTTCCCTAAAATCAGGAAGATTCGCTTACACCTCTTATGGCTTATAATAGCCGTCTCCTGGGATAACAATAGCAATACTGAGAAGAATGAAAATAAAACGCATCATAGGCTGAAGAAATTAAACGCTCGGCACGTCTTTTCTTCAGCCTTACATGACTATATATCTATATATGTATACATCCATATATTTGGGAAGAAATCCATAAAAATATATATCGATATATATGTATTTCTATATATTTATATAGATATTTATCTATACACAGAAACAGATAGATAGATAGATTGATAGAAAGACTGTATGCAATAACCCTGGATGTCTGACAGTTGAAGCTGACTGGTGATGTCATTAAGACTCTATTATGACACGTACAGCTTGGAAGCATAAATACTACAGCACGGCAGCCATTTATAGCCAGTCTCCATTGGAGATGGAAGTGGGCAGAAATGTACTGGCCTATCTTCCCAAGACGCCACAGCAGCCGGACAAATTGTATGTTCGACAGAATGGCTGTTTTATTCAGCACATAAGGGTGACTACCCACTACAGTTTTTTTTTTTCACTGCGAAATTCGTAGCAGTTTTTTTTCTGCAGGGGTCTATGGGAATTGTAATGTTAAAATCGAAATCACGCAAATTCGCAATTTACCGCGAATTCGCGATTTTAACATTACAAGTCCCATAGACTCCTGCAGAAAAAAAAACGCTGCGAATTTCGCAGTGAAAAAAAACTGTAGTGAGTAGTCACCCTAAGGGGGAAACGGCGGCCTACAAAATCTGATTGGTCGCTGCTGCCACCATTTATGAAAAGGTCGGCTCAGTTCTTCCATGGATAAGAATAAGGTAGGTACATAGGCAGGCAGGTAGGTTCAGTTTTTGTAGGTTGAGGAATGCTTATGGGCAAGGCCTTATGTCTGAACGCTGGCGCATGAAATGGCACAGAGGCCCGGCCCTGTGCATTCACTGATCATTGCCGTCAGCTGCTGTCTGCTTTCAAGCATGAATCAGGGGCTTGACACTTATCAACTGGCTTTGATTGTGGGTCACGCAGGTTGGTTGCAATGCCCTAGTATAAACGATACCTGGAACACAAGCCAGTCCTCAGGATGCATTCTAACTCAAGAGCACGATCACGTTGTGCCTGACCAATGTTTCCATCTTGGGTAGTAGCACAGTCCTAAGCGATATGGAGTGGAGTTGGCATATGAGCTGCTCTGTGGTTTTGCTTCCAACAGTTTCTACCGCACGCAGATGCTCAGTGGATACAATGTTGCGCGCTGGGGAAAACCCCAGGAATAATCCACAGCAGGCAGGCAAGCAAAGTATAAATAAGGGGGGGATTGGTTAGCTGCCTGCAACTCTTGCTTGTACCAGAATAAGGTTTTGCCTGCAACGCGGCCTTGTACTGCTTGAGGCGACGTGACATTCATGCACAAGGCACAGGTGCTGGCAGGTTTCTGTGGGCACCCACAGTGCAGCGTTGCATTCTTGAAACCGTTGCTTGACCCTTTCCCTAAAATCAGGAAGATTCGCTTACACCTCTTATGGCTTATAATAGCCGTCTCCTGGGATAACAATAGCAATACTGAGAAGAATGAAAATAAAACGCATCATAGGCTGAAGAAATTAAACGCTCGGCACGTCTTTTCTTCAGCCTTACATGACTATATATCTATATATGTATACATCCATATATTTGGGTAGAAATCTATAAAAATATATATCGATATATATGTATTTCTATATATTTATATAGATATTTATCTATACACAGAAACAGATAGATAGATAGATAGATAGATTGATAGAAAGACTGTATGCAATAACCCTGGATGTCTGACAGTTGAAGCAGACTGGTGATGTCATTAAGGCTCTATTATGACACGTACAGCTTGGAAGCATAAATACTACAGCACGGCAGCCATTTATAGCCAGTCTCCATTGGAGACGGAAGTGGGCAGGAATGTACTGGCCTATCTTCCCAAGACGCCACAGCAGCCGGACAAATTGTATGTTTGACAGAATGGCTGTTTTATTCAGCCCATAAGGGTGACTACCCACTACAGTTTTTTTTTTTCACTGCGAAATTCGTAGCAGTTTTTTTTCTGCAGGGGTCTATGGGAATTGTAATGTTAAAATTGAAATCACGCAAATTCGCAATTTACCGCGAAATCGCGATTTTAACATTACAAGTCCCATAGACTCCTGCAGAAAAAAAAACGCTGCGAATTTCGCAGTGAAAAAAAACTGTAGTGGGTAGTCATCCTAAGGGGGAAACGGCGGCCTACAAAATCTGATTGGTCGCTGCTGCCACCATTTATGAAAAGGTCGGCTCAGTTCTTCCATGGATAAGAATAAGGTAGGTACATAGGCAGGCAGGTAGGTTCAGTTTTTGTAGGTTGAGGAATGCTTATGGGCAAGGCCTTATGTCTGAACGCTGGCGCATGAAATGGCAGAGAGGCCCGGCACTGTGCATTCACTGATCATTGCCGTCAGCTGCTGTCTGCTTTCAAGCATGAATCAGGGGCTTGACACTTATCAACTGGCTTTGATTGTGGGTCACGCAGGTTGGTTGCAATGCCCTAGTATAAACGATACCTGGAACACAAGCCAGTCCTCAGGATGCATTCTAACTCAAGAGCACGATCACGTTGTGCCTGACCAATGTTTCCATCTTGGGTAGTAGCACAGTCCTAAGCGATATGGAGTGGAGTTGGCATATGAGCTGCTCTGTGGTTTTGCTTCCAACAGTTTCTACCGCACGCAGATGCTCAGTGGATACAATGTTGCGCGCTGGGGAAAACCCCAGGAATAATCCACAGCAGGCAGGCAAGCAAAGTATAAATAAGGGGGGGATTGGTTAGCTGCCTGCAACTCTTGCTTGTACCCGAATAAGGTTTTGCCTGCAACGCGGCCTTGTACTGCTTGAGGCGACGTGACATTCATGCACAAGGCACAGGTGCTGGCAGGTTTCTGCGGGCACCCACAGTGCAGCGTTGCATTCTTGAAACCGTTGCTTGACCCTTTCCCTAAAATCAGGAAGATTCGCTTACACCTCTTATGGCTTATAATAGCCGTCTCCTGGGATAACAATAGCAATACTGAGAAGAATGAAAATAAAACGCATCATAGGCTGAAGAAATTAAACGCTCGGCACGTCTTTTCTTCAGCCTTACATGACTATATATCTATATATGTATACATCCATATATTTGGGAAGAAATCCATAAAAATATATATCGATATATATGTATTTCTATATATTTATATAGATATTTATCTATACACAGAAACAGATAGATAGATAGATTGATAGAAAGACTGTATGCAATAACCCTGGATGTCTGACAGTTGAAGCTGACTGGTGATGTCATTAAGACTCTATTATGACACGTACAGCTTGGAAGCATAAATACTACAGCACGGCAGCCATTTATAGCCAGTCTCCATTGGAGATGGAAGTGGGCAGAAATGTACTGGCCTATCTTCCCAAGACGCCACAGCAGCCGGACAAATTGTATGTTCGACAGAATGGCTGTTTTATTCAGCACATAAGGGTGACTACCCACTACAGTTTTTTTTTTTCACTGCGAAATTCGTAGCAGTTTTTTTTCTGCAGGGGTCTATGGGAATTGTAATGTTAAAATCGAAATCACGCAAATTCGCAATTTACCGCGAATTCGCGATTTTAACATTACAAGTCCCATAGACTCCTGCAGAAAAAAAAACGCTGCGAATTTCGCAGTGAAAAAAAACTGTAGTGAGTAGTCACCCTAAGGGGGAAACGGCGGCCTACAAAATCTGATTGGTCGCTGCTGCCACCATTTATGAAAAGGTCGGCTCAGTTCTTCCATGGATAAGAATAAGGTAGGTACATAGGCAGGCAGGTAGGTTCAGTTTTTGTAGGTTGAGGAATGCTTATGGGCAAGGCCTTATGTCTGAACGCTGGCGCATGAAATGGCACAGAGGCCCGGCCCTGTGCATTCACTGATCATTGCCGTCAGCTGCTGTCTGCTTTCAAGCATGAATCAGGGGCTTGACACTTATCAACTGGCTTTGATTGTGGGTCACGCAGGTTGGTTGCAATGCCCTAGTATAAACGATACCTGGAACACAAGCCAGTCCTCAGGATGCATTCTAACTCAAGAGCACGATCACGTTGTGCCTGACCAATGTTTCCATCTTGGGTAGTAGCACAGTCCTAAGCGATATGGAGTGGAGTTGGCATATGAGCTGCTCTGTGGTTTTGCTTCCAACAGTTTCTACCGCACGCAGATGCTCAGTGGATACAATGTTGCGCGCTGGGGAAAACCCCAGGAATAATCCACAGCAGGCAGGCAAGCAAAGTATAAATAAGGGGGGGATTGGTTAGCTGCCTGCAACTCTTGCTTGTACCAGAATAAGGTTTTGCCTGCAACGCGGCCTTGTACTGCTTGAGGCGACGTGACATTCATGCACAAGGCACAGGTGCTGGCAGGTTTCTGCGGGCACCCACAGTGCAGCGTTGCATTCTTGAAACCGTTGCTTGACCCTTTCCCTAAAATCAGGAAGATTCGCTTACACCTCTTATGGCTTATAATAGCCGTCTCCTGGGATAACAATAGCAATACTGAGAAGAATGAAAATAAAACGCATCATAGGCTGAAGAAATTAAACGCTCGGCACGTCTTTTCTTCAGCCTTACATGACTATATATCTATATATGTATACATCCATATATTTGGGAAGAAATCCATAAAAATATATATCGATATATATGTATTTCTATATATTTATATAGATATTTATCTATACACAGAAACAGATAGATAGATAGATTGATAGAAAGACTGTATGCAATAACCCTGGATGTCTGACAGTTGAAGCTGACTGGTGATGTCATTAAGACTCTATTATGACACGTACAGCTTGGAAGCATAAATACTACAGCACGGCAGCCATTTATAGCCAGTCTCCATTGGAGATGGAAGTGGGCAGAAATGTACTGGCCTATCTTCCCAAGACGCCACAGCAGCCGGACAAATTGTATGTTCGACAGAATGGCTGTTTTATTCAGCCCATAAGGGTGACTACCCACTACAGTTTTTTTTTTTCACTGCGAAATTCGTAGCAGTTTTTTTTCTGCAGGGGTCTATGGGAATTGTAATGTTAAAATCGAAATCACGCAAATTCGCAATTTACCGCGAATTCGCGATTTTAACATTACAAGTCCCATAGACTCCTGCAGAAAAAAAAACGCTGCGAATTTCGCAGTGAAAAAAAACTGTAGTGAGTAGTCACCCTAAGGGGGAAACGGCGGCCTACAAAATCTGATTGGTCGCTGCTGCCACCATTTATGAAAAGGTCGGCTCAGTTCTTCCATGGATAAGAATAAGGTAGGTACATAGGCAGGCAGGTAGGTTCAGTTTTTGTAGGTTGAGGAATGCTTATGGGCAAGGCCTTATGTCTGAACGCTGGCGCATGAAATGGCACAGAGGCCCGGCCCTGTGCATTCACTGATCATTGCCGTCAGCTGCTGTCTGCTTTCAAGCATGAATCAGGGGCTTGACACTTATCAACTGGCTTTGATTGTGGGTCACGCAGGTTGGTTGCAATGCCCTAGTATAAACGATACCTGGAACACAAGCCAGTCCTCAGGATGCATTCTAACTCAAGAGCACGATCACGTTGTGCCTGACCAATGTTTCCATCTTGGGTAATAGCACAGTCCTAAGCGATATGGAGTGCAGTTGGCATATGAGCTGGTCTGTGGTTTTGCTTCCAACAGTTTCTACCGCACGCAGATGCTCAGTGGATACAATGTTGCGCGCTGGGGAAAACCCCAGGAATAATCCACAGCAGGCAGGAAAGCAAAGTATAAATAAGGGGGGGATTGGTTAGCTGCCTGCAACTCTTGCTTGTACCCGAATAAGGTTTTGCCTGCAACGCGGCCTTGTACTGCTTGAGGCGACGTGACATTCATGCACAAGGCACAGGTGCTGGCAGGTTTCTGCGGGCACCCACAGTGCAGCGTTGCATTCTTGAAACCGTTGCTTGACCCTTTCCCTAAAATCAGGAAGATTCGCTTACACCTCTTATGGCTTATAATAGCCGTCTCCTGGGATAACAATAGCAATACTGAGAAGAATGAAAATAAAACGCATCATAGGCTGAAGAAATTAAACGCTCGGCACGTCTTTTCTTCAGCCTTACATGACTATATATCTATATATGTATACATCCATATATTTGGGAAGAAATCCATAAAAATATATATCGATATATATGTATTTCTATATATTTATATAGATATTTATCTATACACAGAAACAGATAGATAGATAGATTGATAGAAAGACTGTATGCAATAACCCTGGATGTCTGACAGTTGAAGCAGACTGGTGATGTCATTAAGACTCTATTATGACACGTACAGCTTGGAAGCATAACTACTACAGCACGGCAGCCATTTATAGCCAGTCTCCATTGGAGATGGAAGTGGGCAGAAATGTACTGGCCTATCTTCCCAAGACGCCACAGCAGCCGGACAAATTGTATGTTCGACAGAATGGCTGTTTTATTCAGCCCATAAGGGTGACTACCCACTACAGTTTTTTTTTTTCACTGCGAAATTCGTAGCAGTTTTTTCACTGCAGGGGTCTATGGGACTTGTAATGTTAAAATCGAAATCACGCAAAATCGCAATTTACCGCAAAATCGCGATTTTAACATTACAAGTCCCATAGACCCCTGCAGAAAAAAAAACGCTGCGAATTTCGCTGTGAAAAAAAACTGTAGTGAGTAGTCACCCTAAGGGGGAAACGGCGGCCTACAAAATCTGATTGGTCGCTGATGCCACCATTTATGAAAAGGTCGGCTCAGTTCTTCCATGGATAAGAATAAGGTAGGTACATAGGCAGGCAGGTAGGTTCAGTTTTTGTAGGTTGAGGAATGCTTATGGGAAAGGCCTTATGTCTGAACGCTGGCGCATGAAATGGCACAGAGGCCCGGCCCTGTGCATTCACTGATTATTGCCGTCAGCTGCTGTCTGCTTTCAAGCATGAATCAGGGGCTTGACACTTATCAACTGGCTTTGATTGTGGGTCACGCAGGTTGGTTGCAATGCCCTAGTATAAACGATACCTGGAACACAAGCCAGTCCTCAGGATGCATTCTAACTCAAGAGCACGATCACGTTGTGCCTGACCAATGTTTCCATCTTGGGTAGTAGCACAGTCCTAAGCGATATGGAGTGCAGTTGGCATATGAGCTGGTCTGTGGTTTTGCTTCCAACAGTTTCTACCGCACGCAGATGCTCAGTGGATACAATGTTGCGCGCTGGGGAAAACCCCAGGAATAATCCACAGCAGGCAGGCAAGCAAAGTATAAATAAGGGGGGGATTGGTTAGCTGCCTGCAACTCTTGCTTGTACCCGAATAAGGTTTTGCCTGCAACGCGGCCTTGTACTGCTTGAGGCGACGTGACATTCATGCACAAGGCACAGGTGCTGGCAGGTTTCTGCGGGCACCCACAGTGCAGCGTTGCATTCTTGAAACCGTTGCTTGACCCTTTCCCTAAAATCAGGAAGATTCGCTTACACCTCTTATGGCTTATAATAGCCGTCTCCTGGGATAACAATAGCAATACTGAGAAGAATGAAAATAAAACGCATCATAGGCTGAAGAAATTAAACGCTCGGCACGTCTTTTCTTCAGCCTTACATGACTATATATCTATATATGTATACATCCATATATTTGGGTAGAAATCCATAAAAATATATATCGATATATATGTATTTCTATATATTTATATAGATATTTATCTATACACAGAAACAGATAGATAGATAGATTGATAGAAAGACTGTATGCAATAACCCTGGATGTCTGACAGTTGAAGCAGACCGGTGATGTCATTAAGGCTCTATTATGACACGTACAGCTTGGAAGCATAACTACTACAGCACGGCAGCCATTTATAGCCAGTCTCCATTGGAGATGGAAGTGGGCAGAAATGTACTGGCCTATCTTCCCAAGACGCCACAGCAGCCGGACAAATTGTATGTTCGACAGAATGGCTGTTTTATTCAGCCCATAAGGGTGACTACCCACTACAGTTTTTTTTTTTCACTGCGAAATTCGTAGCAGTTTTTTCACTGCAGGGGTCTATGGGACTTGTAATGTTAAAATCGAAATCACGCAAAATCGCAATTTACCGCGAATTCGCGATTTTAACATTACAAGTCCCATAGACTCCTGCAGAAAAAAAAACGCTGCGAATTTCGCAGTGAAAAAAAACTGTAGTGAGTAGTCACCCTAAGGGGGAAACGGCGGCCTACAAAATCTGATTGGTCGCTGCTGCCACCATTTATGAAAAGGTCGGCTCAGTTCTTCCATGGATAAGAATAAGGTAGGTACATAGGCAGGCAGGTAGGTTCAGTTTTTGTAGGTTGAGGAATGCTTATGGGCAAGGCCTTATGTCTGAACGCTGGCGCATGAAATGGCACAGAGGCCCGGCCCTGTGCATTCACTGATCATTGCCGTCAGCTGCTGTCTGCTTTCAAGCATGAATCAGGGGCTTGACACTTATCAACTGGCTTTGATTGTGGGTCACGCAGGTTGGTTGCAATGCCCTAGTATAAACGATACCTGGAACACAAGCCAGTCCTCAGGATGCATTCTAACTCAAGAGCACGATCACGTTGTGCCTGACCAATGTTTCCATCTTGGGTAATAGCACAGTCCTAAGCGATATGGAGTGCAGTTGGCATATGAGCTGGTCTGTGGTTTTGCTTCCAACAGTTTCTACCGCACGCAGATGCTCAGTGGATACAATGTTGCGCGCTGGGGAAAACCCCAGGAATAATCCACAGCAGGCAGGAAAGCAAAGTATAAATAAGGGGGGGATTGGTTAGCTGCCTGCAACTCTTGCTTGTACCCGAATAAGGTTTTGCCTGCAACGCGGCCTTGTACTGCTTGAGGCGACGTGACATTCATGCACAAGGCACAGGTGCTGGCAGGTTTCTGCGGGCACCCACAGTGCAGCGTTGCATTCTTGAAACCGTTGCTTGACCCTTTCCCTAAAATCAGGAAGATTCGCTTACACCTCTTATGGCTTATAATAGCCGTCTCCTGGGATAACAATAGCAATACTGAGAAGAATGAAAATAAAACGCATCATAGGCTGAAGAAATTAAACGCTCGGCACGTCTTTTCTTCAGCCTTACATGACTATATATCTATATATGTATACATCCATATATTTGGGAAGAAATCCATAAAAATATATATCGATATATATGTATTTCTATATATTTATATAGATATTTATCTATACACAGAAACAGATAGATAGATAGATTGATAGAAAGACTGTATGCAATAACCCTGGATGTCTGACAGTTGAAGCAGACTGGTGATGTCATTAAGACTCTATTATGACACGTACAGCTTGGAAGCATAACTACTACAGCACGGCAGCCATTTATAGCCAGTCTCCATTGGAGATGGAAGTGGGCAGAAATGTACTGGCCTATCTTCCCAAGACGCCACAGCAGCCGGACAAATTGTATGTTCGACAGAATGGCTGTTTTATTCAGCCCATAAGGGTGACTACCCACTACAGTTTTTTTTTTTCACTGCGAAATTCGTAGCAGTTTTTTCACTGCAGGGGTCTATGGGACTTGTAATGTTAAAATCGAAATCACGCAAAATCGCAATTTACCGCAAAATCGCGATTTTAACATTACAAGTCCCATAGACCCCTGCAGAAAAAAAAACGCTGCGAATTTCGCTGTGAAAAAAAACTGTAGTGAGTAGTCACCCTAAGGGGGAAACGGCGGCCTACAAAATCTGATTGGTCGCTGATGCCACCATTTATGAAAAGGTCGGCTCAGTTCTTCCATGGATAAGAATAAGGTAGGTACATAGGCAGGCAGGTAGGTTCAGTTTTTGTAGGTTGAGGAATGCTTATGGGAAAGGCCTTATGTCTGAACGCTGGCGCATGAAATGGCACAGAGGCCCGGCCCTGTGCATTCACTGATTATTGCCGTCAGCTGCTGTCTGCTTTCAAGCATGAATCAGGGGCTTGACACTTATCAACTGGCTTTGATTGTGGGTCACGCAGGTTGGTTGCAATGCCCTAGTATAAACGATACCTGGAACACAAGCCAGTCCTCAGGATGCATTCTAACTCAAGAGCACGATCACGTTGTGCCTGACCAATGTTTCCATCTTGGGTAGTAGCACAGTCCTAAGCGATATGGAGTGCAGTTGGCATATGAGCTGGTCTGTGGTTTTGCTTCCAACAGTTTCTACCGCACGCAGATGCTCAGTGGATACAATGTTGCGCGCTGGGGAAAACCCCAGGAATAATCCACAGCAGGCAGGCAAGCAAAGTATAAATAAGGGGGGGATTGGTTAGCTGCCTGCAACTCTTGCTTGTACCCGAATAAGGTTTTGCCTGCAACGCGGCCTTGTACTGCTTGAGGCGACGTGACATTCATGCACAAGGCACAGGTGCTGGCAGGTTTCTGCGGGCACCCACAGTGCAGCGTTGCATTCTTGAAACCGTTGCTTGACCCTTTCCCTAAAATCAGGAAGATTCGCTTACACCTCTTATGGCTTATAATAGCCGTCTCCTGGGATAACAATAGCAATACTGAGAAGAATGAAAATAAAACGCATCATAGGCTGAAGAAATTAAACGCTCGGCACGTCTTTTCTTCAGCCTTACATGACTATATATCTATATATGTATACATCCATATATTTGGGTAGAAATCCATAAAAATATATATCGATATATATGTATTTCTATATATTTATATAGATATTTATCTATACACAGAAACAGATAGATAGATAGATTGATAGAAAGACTGTATGCAATAACCCTGGATGTCTGACAGTTGAAGCAGACCGGTGATGTCATTAAGGCTCTATTATGACACGTACAGCTTGGAAGCATAACTACTACAGCACGGCAGCCATTTATAGCCAGTCTCCATTGGAGATGGAAGTGGGCAGAAATGTACTGGCCTATCTTCCCAAGACGCCACAGCAGCCGGACAAATTGTATGTTCGACAGAATGGCTGTTTTATTCAGCCCATAAGGGTGACTACCCACTACAGTTTTTTTTTTTCACTGCGAAATTCGTAGCAGTTTTTTCACTGCAGGGGTCTATGGGACTTGTAATGTTAAAATCGAAATCACGCAAAATCGCAATTTACCGCAAAATCGCGATTTTAACATTACAAGTCCCATAGACCCCTGCAGAAAAAAAAAACGCTGCGAATTTCGCTGTGAAAAAAAACTGTAGTGAGTAGTCACCCTAAGGGGGAAACGGCGGCCTACAAAATCTGATTGGTCGCTGATGCCACCATTTATGAAAAGGTCGGCTCAGTTCTTCCATGGATAAGAATAAGGTAGGTACATAGGCAGGCAGGAAGGTTCAGTTTTTGTAGGTTGAGGAATGCTTATGGGCAAGGCCTTATGTCTGAACGCTGGCGCATGAAATGGCACAGAGGCCCGGCCCTGTGCATTCACTGATCATTGCCGTCAGCTGCTGTCTGCTTTCAAGCATGAATCAGGGGCTTGACACTTATCGACTGGCTTTGATTGTGGGTCACGCAGGTTGGTTGCAATGCCCTAGTATAAACGATACCTGGAACACAAGCCAGTCCTCAGGATGCATTCTAACTCAAGAGCACAATCACGTTGTGCCTGACCAATGTTTCCATCATGGGTAGTAGCACAGTCCTAAGCGATATGGAGTGGAGTTGGCATATGAGCTGCTCTGTGGTTTTGCTTCCAACAGTTTCTACCGCACGCAGATGCTCAGTGGATACAATGTTGCGCGCTGGGGAAAACCCCAGGAATAATCCACAGCAGGCAGGCAAGCAAAGTATAAATAAGGGGGGGATTGGTTAGCTGCCTGCAACTCTTGCTTGTACCCGAATAAGGTTTTGCCTGCAACGCGGCCTTGTACTGCTTGAGGCGACGTGACATTCATGCACAAGGCACAGGTGCTGGCAGGTTTCTGCGGGCACCCACAGTGCAGCGTTGCATTCTTGAAACCGTTGCTTGACCCTTTCCCTAAAATCAGGAAGATTCGCTTACACCTCTTATGGCTTATAATAGCCGTCTCCTGGGATAACAATAGCAATACTGAGAAGAATGAAAATAAAACGCATCATAGGCTGAAGAAATTAAACGCTCGGCACGTCTTTTCTTCAGCCTTACATGACTATATATCTATATATGTATACATCCATATATTTGGGAAGAAATCCATAAAAATATATATCGATATATATGTATTTCTATATATTTATATAGATATTTATCTATACACAGAAACAGATAGATAGATAGATTGATAGAAAGACTGTATGCAATAACCCTGGATGTCTGACAGTTGAAGCTGACTGGTGATGTCATTAAGACTCTATTATGACACGTACAGCTTGGAAGCATAAATACTACAGCACGGCAGCCATTTATAGCCAGTCTCCATTGGAGATGGAAGTGGGCAGAAATGTACTGGCCTATCTTCCCAAGACGCCACAGCAGCCGGACAAATTGTATGTTCGACAGAATGGCTGTTTTATTCAGCACATAAGGGTGACTACCCACTACAGGTTTTTTTTTTCACTGCGAAATTCGTAGCAGTTTTTTTTCTGCAGGGGTCTATGGGAATTGTAATGTTAAAATCGAAATCACGCAAATTCGCAATTTACCGCGAATTCGCGATTTTAACATTACAAGTCCCATAGACTCCTGCAGAAAAAAAAACGCTGCGAATTTCGCAGTGAAAAAAAACTGTAGTGAGTAGTCACCCTAAGGGGGAAACGGCGGCCTACAAAATCTGATTGGTCGCTGCTGCCACCATTTATGAAAAGGTCGGCTCAGTTCTTCCATGGATAAGAATAAGGTAGGTACATAGGCAGGCAGGTAGGTTCAGTTTTTGTAGGTTGAGGAATGCTTATGGGCAAGGCCTTATGTCTGAACGCTGGCGCATGAAATGGCACAGAGGCCCGGCCCTGTGCATTCACTGATCATTGCCGTCAGCTGCTGTCTGCTTTCAAGCATGAATCAGGGGCTTGACACTTATCAACTGGCTTTGATTGTGGGTCACGCAGGTTGGTTGCAATGCCCTAGTATAAACGATACCTGGAACACAAGCCAGTCCTCAGGATGCATTCTAACTCAAGAGCACGATCACGTTGTGCCTGACCAATGTTTCCATCTTGGGTAGTAGCACAGTCCTAAGCGATATGGAGTGGAGTTGGCATATGAGCTGCTCTGTGGTTTTGCTTCCAACAGTTTCTACCGCACGCAGATGCTCAGTGGATACAATGTTGCGCGCTGGGGAAAACCCCAGGAATAATCCACAGCAGGCAGGCAAGCAAAGTATAAATAAGGGGGGGATTGGTTAGCTGCCTGCAACTCTTGCTTGTACCAGAATAAGGTTTTGCCTGCAACGCGGCCTTGTACTGCTTGAGGCGACGTGACATTCATGCACAAGGCACAGGTGCTGGCAGGTTTCTGTGGGCACCCACAGTGCAGCGTTGCATTCTTGAAACCGTTGCTTGACCCTTTCCCTAAAATCAGGAAGATTCGCTTACACCTCTTATGGCTTATAATAGCCGTCTCCTGGGATAACAATAGCAATACTGAGAAGAATGAAAATAAAACGCATCATAGGCTGAAGAAATTAAACGCTCGGCACGTCTTTTCTTCAGCCTTACATGACTATATATCTATATATGTATACATCCATATATTTGGGTAGAAATCCATAAAAATATATATCGATATATATGTATTTCTATATATTTATATAGATATTTATCTATACACAGAAACAGATAGATAGATAGATTGATAGAAAGACTGTATGCAATAACCCTGGATGTCTGACAGTTGAAGCAGACCGGTGATGTCATTAAGGCTCTATTATGACACGTACAGCTTGGAAGCATAACTACTACAGCACGGCAGCCATTTATAGCCAGTCTCCATTGGAGATGGAAGTGGGCAGAAATGTACTGGCCTATCTTCCCAAGACGCCACAGCAGCCGGACAAATTGTATGTTCGACAGAATGGCTGTTTTATTCAGCCCATAAGGGTGACTACCCACTACAGTTTTTTTTTTTCACTGCGAAATTCGTAGCAGTTTTTTCACTGCAGGGGTCTATGGGACTTGTAATGTTAAAATCGAAATCACGCAAAATCGCAATTTACCGCAAAATCGCGATTTTAACATTACAAGTCCCATAGACCCCTGCAGAAAAAAAAAACGCTGCGAATTTCGCTGTGAAAAAAAACTGTAGTGAGTAGTCACCCTAAGGGGGAAACGGCGGCCTACAAAATCTGATTGGTCGCTGATGCCACCATTTATGAAAAGGTCGGCTCAGTTCTTCCATGGATAAGAATAAGGTAGGTACATAGGCAGGCAGGAAGGTTCAGTTTTTGTAGGTTGAGGAATGCTTATGGGCAAGGCCTTATGTCTGAACGCTGGCGCATGAAATGGCACAGAGGCCCGGCCCTGTGCATTCACTGATCATTGCCGTCAGCTGCTGTCTGCTTTCAAGCATGAATCAGGGGCTTGACACTTATCGACTGGCTTTGATTGTGGGTCACGCAGGTTGGTTGCAATGCCCTAGTATAAACGATACCTGGAACACAAGCCAGTCCTCAGGATGCATTCTAACTCAAGAGCACAATCACGTTGTGCCTGACCAATGTTTCCATCATGGGTAGTAGCACAGTCCTAAGCGATATGGAGTGGAGTTGGCATATGAGCTGCTCTGTGGTTTTGCTTCCAACAGTTTCTACCGCACGCAGATGCTCAGTGGATACAATGTTGCGCGCTGGGGAAAACCCCAGGAATAATCCACAGCAGGCAGGCAAGCAAAGTATAAATAAGGGGGGGATTGGTTAGCTGCCTGCAACTCTTGCTTGTACCCGAATAAGGTTTTGCCTGCAACGCGGCCTTGTACTGCTTGAGGCGACGTGACATTCATGCACAAGGCACAGGTGCTGGCAGGTTTCTGCGGGCACCCACAGTGCAGCGTTGCATTCTTGAAACCGTTGCTTGACCCTTTCCCTAAAATCAGGAAGATTCGCTTACACCTCTTATGGCTTATAATAGCCGTCTCCTGGGATAACAATAGCAATACTGAGAAGAATGAAAATAAAACGCATCATAGGCTGAAGAAATTAAACGCTCGGCACGTCTTTTCTTCAGCCTTACATGACTATATATCTATATATGTATACATCCATATATTTGGGAAGAAATCCATAAAAATATATATCGATATATATGTATTTCTATATATTTATATAGATATTTATCTATACACAGAAACAGATAGATAGATAGATTGATAGAAAGACTGTATGCAATAACCCTGGATGTCTGACAGTTGAAGCTGACTGGTGATGTCATTAAGACTCTATTATGACACGTACAGCTTGGAAGCATAAATACTACAGCACGGCAGCCATTTATAGCCAGTCTCCATTGGAGATGGAAGTGGGCAGAAATGTACTGGCCTATCTTCCCAAGACGCCACAGCAGCCGGACAAATTGTATGTTCGACAGAATGGCTGTTTTATTCAGCACATAAGGGTGACTACCCACTACAGTTTTTTTTTTTCACTGCGAAATTCGTAGCAGTTTTTTTTCTGCAGGGGTCTATGGGAATTGTAATGTTAAAATCGAAATCACGCAAATTCGCAATTTACCGCGAATTCGCGATTTTAACATTACAAGTCCCATAGACTCCTGCAGAAAAAAAAACGCTGCGAATTTCGCTGTGAAAAAAAACTGTAGTGAGTAGTCACCCTAAGGGGGAAACGGCGGCCTACAAAATCTGATTGGTCGCTGCTGCCACCATTTATGAAAAGGTCGGCTCAGTTCTTCCATGGATAAGAATAAGGTAGGTACATAGGCAGGCAGGTAGGTTCAGTTTTTGTAGGTTGAGGAATGCTTATGGGCAAGGCCTTATGTCTGAACGCTGGCGCATGAAATGGCACAGAGGCCCGGCCCTGTGCATTCACTGATCATTGCCGTCAGCTGCTGTCTGCTTTCAAGCATGAATCAGGGGCTTGACACTTATCAACTGGCTTTGATTGTGGGTCACGCAGGTTGGTTGCAATGCCCTAGTATAAACGATACCTGGAACACAAGCCAGTCCTCAGGATGCATTCTAACTCAAGAGCACGATCACGTTGTGCCTGACCAATGTTTCCATCTTGGGTAGTAGCACAGTCCTAAGCGATATGGAGTGGAGTTGGCATATGAGCTGCTCTGTGGTTTTGCTTCCAACAGTTTCTACCGCACGCAGATGCTCAGTGGATACAATGTTGCGCGCTGGGGAAAACCCCAGGAATAATCCACAGCAGGCAGGCAAGCAAAGTATAAATAAGGGGGGGATTGGTTAGCTGCCTGCAACTCTTGCTTGTACCAGAATAAGGTTTTGCCTGCAACGCGGCCTTGTACTGCTTGAGGCGACGTGACATTCATGCACAAGGCACAGGTGCTGGCAGGTTTCTGTGGGCACCCACAGTGCAGCGTTGCATTCTTGAAACCGTTGCTTGACCCTTTCCCTAAAATCAGGAAGATTCGCTTACACCTCTTATGGCTTATAATAGCCGTCTCCTGGGATAACAATAGCAATACTGAGAAGAATGAAAATAAAACGCATCATAGGCTGAAGAAATTAAACGCTCGGCACGTCTTTTCTTCAGCCTTACATGACTATATATCTATATATGTATACATCCATATATTTGGGTAGAAATCCATAAAAATATATATCGATATATATGTATTTCTATATATTTATATAGATATTTATCTATACACAGAAACAGATAGATAGATAGATTGATAGAAAGACTGTATGCAATAACCCTGGATGTCTGACAGTTGAAGCAGACCGGTGATGTCATTAAGGCTCTATTATGACACGTACAGCTTGGAAGCATAACTACTACAGCACGGCAGCCATTTATAGCCAGTCTCCATTGGAGATGGAAGTGGGCAGAAATGTACTGGCCTATCTTCCCAAGACGCCACAGCAGCCGGACAAATTGTATGTTCGACAGAATGGCTGTTTTATTCAGCCCATAAGGGTGACTACCCACTACAGTTTTTTTTTTTCACTGCGAAATTCGTAGCAGTTTTTTCACTGCAGGGGTCTATGGGACTTGTAATGTTAAAATCGAAATCACGCAAAATCGCAATTTACCGCAAAATCGCGATTTTAACATTACAAGTCCCATAGACCCCTGCAGAAAAAAAAAACGCTGCGAATTTCGCTGTGAAAAAAAACTGTAGTGAGTAGTCACCCTAAGGGGGAAACGGCGGCCTACAAAATCTGATTGGTCGCTGATGCCACCATTTATGAAAAGGTCGGCTCAGTTCTTCCATGGATAAGAATAAGGTAGGTACATAGGCAGGCAGGAAGGTTCAGTTTTTGTAGGTTGAGGAATGCTTATGGGCAAGGCCTTATGTCTGAACGCTGGCGCATGAAATGGCACAGAGGCCCGGCCCTGTGCATTCACTGATCATTGCCGTCAGCTGCTGTCTGCTTTCAAGCATGAATCAGGGGCTTGACACTTATCGACTGGCTTTGATTGTGGGTCACGCAGGTTGGTTGCAATGCCCTAGTATAAACGATACCTGGAACACAAGCCAGTCCTCAGGATGCATTCTAACTCAAGAGCACAATCACGTTGTGCCTGACCAATGTTTCCATCATGGGTAGTAGCACAGTCCTAAGCGATATGGAGTGGAGTTGGCATATGAGCTGCTCTGTGGTTTTGCTTCCAACAGTTTCTACCGCACGCAGATGCTCAGTGGATACAATGTTGCGCGCTGGGGAAAACCCCAGGAATAATCCACAGCAGGCAGGCAAGCAAAGTATAAATAAGGGGGGGATTGGTTAGCTGCCTGCAACTCTTGCTTGTACCCGAATAAGGTTTTGCCTGCAACGCGGCCTTGTACTGCTTGAGGCGACGTGACATTCATGCACAAGGCACAGGTGCTGGCAGGTTTCTGCGGGCACCCACAGTGCAGCGTTGCATTCTTGAAACCGTTGCTTGACCCTTTCCCTAAAATCAGGAAGATTCGCTTACACCTCTTATGGCTTATAATAGCCGTCTCCTGGGATAACAATAGCAATACTGAGAAGAATGAAAATAAAACGCATCATAGGCTGAAGAAATTAAACGCTCGGCACGTCTTTTCTTCAGCCTTACATGACTATATATCTATATATGTATACATCCATATATTTGGGAAGAAATCCATAAAAATATATATCGATATATATGTATTTCTATATATTTATATAGATATTTATCTATACACAGAAACAGATAGATAGATAGATTGATAGAAAGACTGTATGCAATAACCCTGGATGTCTGACAGTTGAAGCTGACTGGTGATGTCATTAAGACTCTATTATGACACGTACAGCTTGGAAGCATAAATACTACAGCACGGCAGCCATTTATAGCCAGTCTCCATTGGAGATGGAAGTGGGCAGAAATGTACTGGCCTATCTTCCCAAGACGCCACAGCAGCCGGACAAATTGTATGTTCGACAGAATGGCTGTTTTATTCAGCACATAAGGGTGACTACCCACTACAGTTTTTTTTTTTCACTGCGAAATTCGTAGCAGTTTTTTTTCTGCAGGGGTCTATGGGAATTGTAATGTTAAAATCGAAATCACGCAAATTCGCAATTTACCGCGAATTCGCGATTTTAACATTACAAGTCCCATAGACTCCTGCAGAAAAAAAAACGCTGCGAATTTCGCAGTGAAAAAAAACTGTAGTGAGTAGTCACCCTAAGGGGGAAACGGCGGCCTACAAAATCTGATTGGTCGCTGCTGCCACCATTTATGAAAAGGTCGGCTCAGTTCTTCCATGGATAAGAATAAGGTAGGTACATAGGCAGGCAGGTAGGTTCAGTTTTTGTAGGTTGAGGAATGCTTATGGGCAAGGCCTTATGTCTGAACGCTGGCGCATGAAATGGCACAGAGGCCCGGCCCTGTGCATTCACTGATCATTGCCGTCAGCTGCTGTCTGCTTTCAAGCATGAATCAGGGGCTTGACACTTATCAACTGGCTTTGATTGTGGGTCACGCAGGTTGGTTGCAATGCCCTAGTATAAACGATACCTGGAACACAAGCCAGTCCTCAGGATGCATTCTAACTCAAGAGCACGATCACGTTGTGCCTGACCAATGTTTCCATCTTGGGTAGTAGCACAGTCCTAAGCGATATGGAGTGGAGTTGGCATATGAGCTGCTCTGTGGTTTTGCTTCCAACAGTTTCTACCGCACGCAGATGCTCAGTGGATACAATGTTGCGCGCTGGGGAAAACCCCAGGAATAATCCACAGCAGGCAGGCAAGCAAAGTATAAATAAGGGGGGGATTGGTTAGCTGCCTGCAACTCTTGCTTGTACCAGAATAAGGTTTTGCCTGCAACGCGGCCTTGTACTGCTTGAGGCGACGTGACATTCATGCACAAGGCACAGGTGCTGGCAGGTTTCTGTGGGCACCCACAGTGCAGCGTTGCATTCTTGAAACCGTTGCTTGACCCTTTCCCTAAAATCAGGAAGATTCGCTTACACCTCTTATGGCTTATAATAGCCGTCTCCTGGGATAACAATAGCAATACTGAGAAGAATGAAAATAAAACGCATCATAGGCTGAAGAAATTAAACGCTCGGCACGTCTTTTCTTCAGCCTTACATGACTATATATCTATATATGTATACATCCATATATTTGGGTAGAAATCCATAAAAATATATATCGATATATATGTATTTCTATATATTTATATAGATATTTATCTATACACAGAAACAGATAGATAGATAGATTGATAGAAAGACTGTATGCAATAACCCTGGATGTCTGACAGTTGAAGCAGACCGGTGATGTCATTAAGGCTCTATTATGACACGTACAGCTTGGAAGCATAACTACTACAGCACGGCAGCCATTTATAGCCAGTCTCCATTGGAGATGGAAGTGGGCAGAAATGTACTGGCCTATCTTCCCAAGACGCCACAGCAGCCGGACAAATTGTATGTTCGACAGAATGGCTGTTTTATTCAGCCCATAAGGGTGACTACCCACTACAGTTTTTTTTTTTCACTGCGAAATTCGTAGCAGTTTTTTCACTGCAGGGGTCTATGGGACTTGTAATGTTAAAATCGAAATCACGCAAAATCGCAATTTACCGCAAAATCGCGATTTTAACATTACAAGTCCCATAGACCCCTGCAGAAAAAAAAAACGCTGCGAATTTCGCTGTGAAAAAAAACTGTAGTGAGTAGTCACCCTAAGGGGGAAACGGCGGCCTACAAAATCTGATTGGTCGCTGATGCCACCATTTATGAAAAGGTCGGCTCAGTTCTTCCATGGATAAGAATAAGGTAGGTACATAGGCAGGCAGGTAGGTTCAGTTTTTGTAGGTTGAGGAATGCTTATGGGCAAGGCCTTATGTCTGAACGCTGGCGCATGAAATGGCACAGAGGCCCGGCCCTGTGCATTCACTGATCATTGCCGTCAGCTGCTGTCTGCTTTCAAGCATGAATCAGGGGCTTGACACTTATCAACTGGCTTTGATTGTGGGTCACGCAGGTTGGTTGCAATGCCCTAGTATAAACGATACCTGGAACACAAGCCAGTCCTCAGGATGCATTCTAACTCAAGAGCACGATCACGTTGTGCCTGACCAATGTTTCCATCTTGGGTAGTAGCACAGTCCTAAGCGATATGGAGTGGAGTTGGCATATGAGCTGCTCTGTGGTTTTGCTTCCAACAGTTTCTACCGCACGCAGATGCTCAGTGGATACAATGTTGCGCGCTGGGGAAAACCCCAGGAATAATCCACAGCAGGCAGGCAAGCAAAGTATAAATAAGGGGGGGATTGGTTAGCTGCCTGCAACTCTTGCTTGTACCAGAATAAGGTTTTGCCTGCAACGCGGCCTTGTACTGCTTGAGGCGACGTGACATTCATGCACAAGGCACAGGTGCTGGCAGGTTTCTGTGGGCACCCACAGTGCAGCGTTGCATTCTTGAAACCGTTGCTTGACCCTTTCCCTAAAATCAGGAAGATTCGCTTACACCTCTTATGGCTTATAATAGCCGTCTCCTGGGATAACAATAGCAATACTGAGAAGAATGAAAATAAAACGCATCATAGGCTGAAGAAATTAAACGCTCGGCACGTCTTTTCTTCAGCCTTACATGACTATATATCTATATATGTATACATCCATATATTTGGGTAGAAATCTATAAAAATATATATCGATATATATGTATTTCTATATATTTATATAGATATTTATCTATACACAGAAACAGATAGATAGATAGATTGATAGAAAGACTGTATGCAATAACCCTGGATGTCTGACAGTTGAAGCAGACTGGTGATGTCATTAAGGCTCTATTATGACACGTACAGCTTGGAAGCATAAATACTACAGCACGGCAGCCATTTATAGCCAGTCTCCATTGGAGATGGAAGTGGGCAGAAATGTACTGGCCTATCTTCCCAAGACGCCACAGCAGCCGGACAAATTGTATGTTCGACAGAATGGCTGTTTTATTCAGCCCATAAGGGTGACTACCCACTACAGTTTTTTTTTTTCACTGCGAAATTCGTAGCAGTTTTTTCACTGCAGGGGTCTATGGGACTTGTAATGTTAAAATCGAAATCACGCAAAATCGCAATTTACCGCAAAATCGCGATTTTAACATTACAAGTCCCATAGACCCCTGCAGAAAAAAAAACCGCTGCGAATTTCGCTGTGAAAAAAAACTGTAGTGAGTAGTCACCCTAAGGGGGAAACGGCGGCCTACAAAATCTGATTGGTCGCTGATGCCACCATTTATGAAAAGGTCGGCTCAGTTCTTCCATGGATAAGAATAAGGTAGGTACATAGGCAGGCAGGTAGGTTCAGTTTTTGTAGGTTGAGGAATGCTTATGGGAAAGGCCTTATGTCTGAACGCTGGCGCATGAAATGGCACAGAGGCCCGGCCCTGTGCATTCACTGATCATTGCCGTCAGCTGCTGTCTGCTTTCAAGCATGAATCAGGGGCTTGACACTTATCAACTGGCTTTGATTGTGGGTCACGCAGGTTGGTTGCAATGCCCTAGTATAAACGATACCTGGAACACAAGCCAGTCCTCAGGATGCATTCTAACTCAAGAGCACGATCACGTTGTGCCTGACCAATGTTTCCATCTTGGGTAGTAGCACAGTCCTAAGCGATATGGAGTGCAGTTGGCATATGAGCTGGTCTGTGGTTTTGCTTCCAACAGTTTCTACCGCACGCAGATGCTCAGTGGATACAATGTTGCGCGCTGGGGAAAACCCCAGGAATAATCCACAGCAGGCAGGCAAGCAAAGTATAAATAAGGGGGGGATTGGTTAGCTGCCTGCAACTCTTGCTTGTACCCGAATAAGGTTTTGCCTGCAACGCGGCCTTGTACTGCTTGAGGCGACGTGACATTCATGCACAAGGCACAGGTGCTGGCAGGTTTCTGCGGGCACCCACAGTGCAGCGTTGCATTCTTGAAACCGTTGCTTGACCCTTTCCCTAAAATCAGGAAGATTCGCTTACACCTCTTATGGCTTATAATAGCCGTCTCCTGGGATAACAATAGCAATACTGAGAAGAATGAAAATAAAACGCATCATAGGCTGAAGAAATTAAACGCTCGGCACGTCTTTTCTTCAGCCTTACATGACTATATATCTATATATGTATACATCCATATATTTGGGTAGAAATCCATAAAAATATATATCGATATATATGTATTTCTATATATTTATATAGATATTTATCTATACACAGAAACAGATAGATAGATAGATTGATAGAAAGACTGTATGCAATAACCCTGGATGTCTGACAGTTGAAGCAGACCGGTGATGTCATTAAGGCTCTATTATGACACGTACAGCTTGGAAGCATAACTACTACAGCACGGCAGCCATTTATAGCCAGTCTCCATTGGAGATGGAAGTGGGCAGAAATGTACTGGCCTATCTTCCCAAGACGCCACAGCAGCCGGACAAATTGTATGTTCGACAGAATGGCTGTTTTATTCAGCCCATAAGGGTGACTACCCACTACAGTTTTTTTTTTTCACTGCGAAATTCGTAGCAGTTTTTTCACTGCAGGGGTCTATGGGACTTGTAATGTTAAAATCGAAATCACGCAAAATCGCAATTTACCGCAAAATCGCGATTTTAACATTACAAGTCCCATAGACCCCTGCAGAAAAAAAAAACGCTGCGAATTTCGCTGTGAAAAAAAACTGTAGTGAGTAGTCACCCTAAGGGGGAAACGGCGGCCTACAAAATCTGATTGGTCGCTGATGCCACCATTTATGAAAAGGTCGGCTCAGTTCTTCCATGGATAAGAATAAGGTAGGTACATAGGCAGGCAGGTAGGTTCAGTTTTTGTAGGTTGAGGAATGCTTATGGGCAAGGCCTTATGTCTGAACGCTGGCGCATGAAATGGCACAGAGGCCCGGCCCTGTGCATTCACTGATCATTGCCGTCAGCTGCTGTCTGCTTTCAAGCATGAATCAGGGGCTTGACACTTATCGACTGGCTTTGATTGTGGGTCACGCAGGTTGGTTGCAATGCCCTAGTATAAACGATACCTGGAACACAAGCCAGTCCTCAGGATGCATTCTAACTCAAGAGCACGATCACGTTGTGCCTGACCAATGTTTCCATCTTGGGTAGTAGCACAGTCCTAAGCGATATGGAGTGGAGTTGGCATATGAGCTGCTCTGTGGTTTTGCTTCCAACAGTTTCTACCGCACGCAGATGCTCAGTGGATACAATGTTGCGCGCTGGGGAAAACCCCAGGAATAATCCACAGCAGGCAGGCAAGCAAAGTATAAATAAGGGGGGGATTGGTTAGCTGCCTGCAACTCTTGCTTGTACCCGAATAAGGTTTTGCCTGCAACGCGGCCTTGTACTGCTTGAGGCGACGTGACATTCATGCACAAGGCACAGGTGCTGGCAGGTTTCTGCGGGCACCCACAGTGCAGCGTTGCATTCTTGAAACCGTTGCTTGACCCTTTCCCTAAAATCAGG
Organism: Eleutherodactylus coqui; assembly: GCF_035609145.1. Lineage (NCBI taxonomy): Eukaryota > Metazoa > Chordata > Amphibia > Anura > Eleutherodactylidae > Eleutherodactylus > Eleutherodactylus coqui. The sequence goes on along the minus strand of NC_089844.1, from coordinate 57,624,638 downwards.
AAGATTCGCTTACACCTCTTATGGCTTATAATAGCCGTCTCCTGGGATAACAATAGCAATACTGAGAAGAATGAAAATAAAACGCATCATAGGCTGAAGAAATTAAACGCTCGGCACGTCTTTTCTTCAGCCTTACATGACTATATATCTATATATGTATACATCCATATATTTGGGAAGAAATCCATAAAAATATATATCGATATATATGTATTTCTATATATTTATATAGATATTTATCTATACACAGAAACAGATAGATAGATAGATTGATAGAAAGACTGTATGCAATAACCCTGGATGTCTGACAGTTGAAGCTGACTGGTGATGTCATTAAGACTCTATTATGACACGTACAGCTTGGAAGCATAAATACTACAGCACGGCAGCCATTTATAGCCAGTCTCCATTGGAGATGGAAGTGGGCAGAAATGTACTGGCCTATCTTCCCAAGACGCCACAGCAGCCGGACAAATTGTATGTTCGACAGAATGGCTGTTTTATTCAGCCCATAAGGGTGACTACCCACTACAGTTTTTTTTTTTCACTGCGAAATTCGTAGCAGTTTTTTTTCTGCAGGGGTCTATGGGAATTGTAATGTTAAAATCGAAATCACGCAAATTCGCAATTTACCGCGAATTCGCGATTTTAACATTACAAGTCCCATAGACTCCTGCAGAAAAAAAAACGCTGCGAATTTCGCAGTGAAAAAAAACTGTAGTGAGTAGTCACCCTAAGGGGGAAACGGCGGCCTACAAAATCTGATTGGTCGCTGCTGCCACCATTTATGAAAAGGTCGGCTCAGTTCTTCCATGGATAAGAATAAGGTAGGTACATAGGCAGGCAGGTAGGTTCAGTTTTTGTAGGTTGAGGAATGCTTATGGGCAAGGCCTTATGTCTGAACGCTGGCGCATGAAATGGCACAGAGGCCCGGCCCTGTGCATTCACTGATCATTGCCGTCAGCTGCTGTCTGCTTTCAAGCATGAATCAGGGGCTTGACACTTATCAACTGGCTTTGATTGTGGGTCACGCAGGTTGGTTGCAATGCCCTAGTATAAACGATACCTGGAACACAAGCCAGTCCTCAGGATGCATTCTAACTCAAGAGCACGATCACGTTGTGCCTGACCAATGTTTCCATCTTGGGTAGTAGCACAGTCCTAAGCGATATGGAGTGGAGTTGGCATATGAGCTGCTCTGTGGTTTTGCTTCCAACAGTTTCTACCGCACGCAGATGCTCAGTGGATACAATGTTGCGTGCTGGGGAAAACCCCAGGAATAATCCACAGCAGGCAGGCAAGCAAAGTATAAATAAGGGGGGGATTGGTTAGCTGCCTGCAACTCTTGCTTGTACCAGAATAAGGTTTTGCCTGCAACGCGGCCTTGTACTGCTTGAGGCGACGTGACATTCATGCACAAGGCACAGGTGCTGGCAGGTTTCTGCGGGCACCCACAGTGCAGCGTTGCATTCTTGAAACCGTTGCTTGACCCTTTCCCTAAAATCAGGAAGATTCGCTTACACCTCTTATGGCTTATAATAGCCGTCTCCTGGGATAACAATAGCAATACTGAGAAGAATGAAAATAAAACGCATCATAGGCTGAAGAAATTAAACGCTCGGCACGTCTTTTCTTCAGCCTTACATGACTATATATCTATATATGTATACATCCATATATTTGGGTAGAAATCTATAAAAATATATATCGATATATATGTATTTCTATATATTTATATAGATATTTATCTATACACAGAAACAGATAGATAGATAGATTGATAGAAAGACTGTATGCAATAACCCTGGATGTCTGACAGTTGAAGCAGACCGGTGATGTCATTAAGGCTCTATTATGACACGTACAGCTTGGAAGCATAACTACTACAGCACGGCAGCCATTTATAGCCAGTCTCCATTGGAGATGGAAGTGGGCAGAAATGTACTGGCCTATCTTCCCAAGACGCCACAGCAGCCGGACAAATTGTATGTTCGACAGAATGGCTGTTTTATTCAGCCCATAAGGGTGACTACCCACTACAGTTTTTTTTTTTCACTGCGAAATTCGTAGCAGTTTTTTCACTGCAGGGGTCTATGGGACTTGTAATGTTAAAATCGAAATCACGCAAAATCGCAATTTACCGCAAAATCGCGATTTTAACATTACAAGTCCCATAGACCCCTGCAGAAAAAAAAACCGCTGCGAATTTCGCTGTGAAAAAAAACTGTAGTGAGTAGTCACCCTAAGGGGGAAACGGCGGCCTACAAAATCTGATTGGTCGCTGATGCCACCATTTATGAAAAGGTCGGCTCAGTTCTTCCATGGATAAGAATAAGGTAGGTACATAGGCAGGCAGGTAGGTTCAGTTTTTGTAGGTTGAGGAATGCTTATGGGAAAGGCCTTATGTCTGAACGCTGGCGCATGAAATGGCACAGAGGCCCGGCCCTGTGCATTCACTGATCATTGCCGTCAGCTGCTGTCTGCTTTCAAGCATGAATCAGGGGCTTGACACTTATCAACTGGCTTTGATTGTGGGTCACGCAGGTTGGTTGCAATGCCCTAGTATAAACGATACCTGGAACACAAGCCAGTCCTCAGGATGCATTCTAACTCAAGAGCACGATCACGTTGTGCCTGACCAATGTTTCCATCTTGGGTAGTAGCACAGTCCTAAGCGATATGGAGTGCAGTTGGCATATGAGCTGGTCTGTGGTTTTGCTTCCAACAGTTTCTACCGCACGCAGATGCTCAGTGGATACAATGTTGCGCGCTGGGGAAAACCCCAGGAATAATCCACAGCAGGCAGGCAAGCAAAGTATAAATAAGGGGGGGATTGGTTAGCTGCCTGCAACTCTTGCTTGTACCCGAATAAGGTTTTGCCTGCAACGCGGCCTTGTACTGCTTGAGGCGACGTGACATTCATGCACAAGGCACAGGTGCTGGCAGGTTTCTGCGGGCACCCACAGTGCAGCGTTGCATTCTTGAAACCGTTGCTTGACCCTTTCCCTAAAATCAGGAAGATTCGCTTACACCTCTTATGGCTTATAATAGCCGTCTCCTGGGATAACAATAGCAATACTGAGAAGAATGAAAATAAAACGCATCATAGGCTGAAGAAATTAAACGCTCGGCACGTCTTTTCTTCAGCCTTACATGACTATATATCTATATATGTATACATCCATATATTTGGGAAGAAATCCATAAAAATATATATCGATATATATGTATTTCTATATATTTATATAGATATTTATCTATACACAGAAACAGATAGATAGATAGATTGATAGAAAGACTGTATGCAATAACCCTGGATGTCTGACAGTTGAAGCTGACTGGTGATGTCATTAAGACTCTATTATGACACGTACAGCTTGGAAGCATAAATACTACAGCACGGCAGCCATTTATAGCCAGTCTCCATTGGAGATGGAAGTGGGCAGAAATGTACTGGCCTATCTTCCCAAGACGCCACAGCAGCCGGACAAATTGTATGTTCGACAGAATGGCTGTTTTATTCAGCACATAAGGGTGACTACCCACTACAGTTTTTTTTTTTCACTGCGAAATTCGTAGCAGTTTTTTTTCTGCAGGGGTCTATGGGAATTGTAATGTTAAAATCGAAATCACGCAAATTCGCAATTTACCGCGAATTCGCGATTTTAACATTACAAGTCCCATAGACTCCTGCAGAAAAAAAAACGCTGCGAATTTCGCAGTGAAAAAAAACTGTAGTGAGTAGTCACCCTAAGGGGGAAACGGCGGCCTACAAAATCTGATTGGTCGCTGCTGCCACCATTTATGAAAAGGTCGGCTCAGTTCTTCCATGGATAAGAATAAGGTAGGTACATAGGCAGGCAGGTAGGTTCAGTTTTTGTAGGTTGAGGAATGCTTATGGGCAAGGCCTTATGTCTGAACGCTGGCGCATGAAATGGCACAGAGGCCCGGCCCTGTGCATTCACTGATCATTGCCGTCAGCTGCTGTCTGCTTTCAAGCATGAATCAGGGGCTTGACACTTATCAACTGGCTTTGATTGTGGGTCACGCAGGTTGGTTGCAATGCCCTAGTATAAACGATACCTGGAACACAAGCCAGTCCTCAGGATGCATTCTAACTCAAGAGCACGATCACGTTGTGCCTGACCAATGTTTCCATCTTGGGTAGTAGCACAGTCCTAAGCGATATGGAGTGGAGTTGGCATATGAGCTGCTCTGTGGTTTTGCTTCCAACAGTTTCTACCGCACGCAGATGCTCAGTGGATACAATGTTGCGCGCTGGGGAAAACCCCAGGAATAATCCACAGCAGGCAGGCAAGCAAAGTATAAATAAGGGGGGGATTGGTTAGCTGCCTGCAACTCTTGCTTGTACCCGAATAAGGTTTTGCCTGCAACGCGGCCTTGTACTGCTTGAGGCGACGTGACATTCATGCACAAGGCACAGGTGCTGGCAGGTTTCTGCGGGCACCCACAGTGCAGCGTTGCATTCTTGAAACCGTTGCTTGACCCTTTCCCTAAAATCAGGAAGATTCGCTTACACCTCTTATGGCTTATAATAGCCGTCTCCTGGGATAACAATAGCAATACTGAGAAGAATGAAAATAAAACGCATCATAGGCTGAAGAAATTAAACGCTCGGCACGTCTTTTCTTCAGCCTTACATGACTATATATCTATATATGTATACATCCATATATTTGGGAAGAAATCCATAAAAATATATATCGATATATATGTATTTCTATATATTTATATAGATATTTATCTATACACAGAAACAGATAGATAGATAGATTGATAGAAAGACTGTATGCAATAACCCTGGATGTCTGACAGTTGAAGCTGACTGGTGATGTCATTAAGACTCTATTATGACACGTACAGCTTGGAAGCATAAATACTACAGCACGGCAGCCATTTATAGCCAGTCTCCATTGGAGATGGAAGTGGGCAGAAATGTACTGGCCTATCTTCCCAAGACGCCACAGCAGCCGGACAAATTGTATGTTCGACAGAATGGCTGTTTTATTCAGCCCATAAGGGTGACTACCCACTACAGTTTTTTTTTTTCACTGCGAAATTCGTAGCAGTTTTTTTTCTGCAGGGGTCTATGGGAATTGTAATGTTAAAATCGAAATCACGCAAATTCGCAATTTACCGCGAATTCGCGATTTTAACATTACAAGTCCCATAGACTCCTGCAGAAAAAAAAACGCTGCGAATTTCGCAGTGAAAAAAAACTGTAGTGAGTAGTCACCCTAAGGGGGAAACGGCGGCCTACAAAATCTGATTGGTCGCTGCTGCCACCATTTATGAAAAGGTCGGCTCAGTTCTTCCATGGATAAGAATAAGGTAGGTACATAGGCAGGCAGGTAGGTTCAGTTTTTGTAGGTTGAGGAATGCTTATGGGCAAGGCCTTATGTCTGAACGCTGGCGCATGAAATGGCACAGAGGCCCGGCCCTGTGCATTCACTGATCATTGCCGTCAGCTGCTGTCTGCTTTCAAGCATGAATCAGGGGCTTGACACTTATCAACTGGCTTTGATTGTGGGTCACGCAGGTTGGTTGCAATGCCCTAGTATAAACGATACCTGGAACACAAGCCAGTCCTCAGGATGCATTCTAACTCAAGAGCACGATCACGTTGTGCCTGACCAATGTTTCCATCTTGGGTAGTAGCACAGTCCTAAGCGATATGGAGTGGAGTTGGCATATGAGCTGCTCTGTGGTTTTGCTTCCAACAGTTTCTACCGCACGCAGATGCTCAGTGGATACAATGTTGCGCGCTGGGGAAAACCCCAGGAATAATCCACAGCAGGCAGGCAAGCAAAGTATAAATAAGGGGGGGATTGGTTAGCTGCCTGCAACTCTTGCTTGTACCAGAATAAGGTTTTGCCTGCAACGCGGCCTTGTACTGCTTGAGGCGACGTGACATTCATGCACAAGGCACAGGTGCTGGCAGGTTTCTGCGGGCACCCACAGTGCAGCGTTGCATTCTTGAAACCGTTGCTTGACCCTTTCCCTAAAATCAGGAAGATTCGCTTACACCTCTTATGGCTTATAATAGCCGTCTCCTGGGATAACAATAGCAATACTGAGAAGAATGAAAATAAAACGCATCATAGGCTGAAGAAATTAAACGCTCGGCACGTCTTTTCTTCAGCCTTACATGACTATATATCTATATATGTATACATCCATATATTTGGGTAGAAATCTATAAAAATATATATCGATATATATGTATTTCTATATATTTATATAGATATTTATCTATACACAGAAACAGATAGATAGATAGATTGATAGAAAGACTGTATGCAATAACCCTGGATGTCTGACAGTTGAAGCAGACTGGTGATGTCATTAAGGCTCTATTATGACACGTACAGCTTGGAAGCATAAATACTACAGCACGGCAGCCATTTATAGCCAGTCTCCATTGGAGATGGAAGTGGGCAGAAATGTACTGGCCTATCTTCCCAAGACGCCACAGCAGCCGGACAAATTGTATGTTCGACAGAATGGCTGTTTTATTCAGCCCATAAGGGTGACTACCCACTACAGTTTTTTTTTTTCACTGCGAAATTCGTAGCAGTTTTTTCACTGCAGGGGTCTATGGGACTTGTAATGTTAAAATCGAAATCACGCAAAATCGCAATTTACCGCAAAATCGCGATTTTAACATTACAAGTCCCATAGACCCCTGCAGAAAAAAAAACCGCTGCGAATTTCGCTGTGAAAAAAAACTGTAGTGAGTAGTCACCCTAAGGGGGAAACGGCGGCCTACAAAATCTGATTGGTCGCTGATGCCACCATTTATGAAAAGGTCGGCTCAGTTCTTCCATGGATAAGAATAAGGTAGGTACATAGGCAGGCAGGTAGGTTCAGTTTTTGTAGGTTGAGGAATGCTTATGGGAAAGGCCTTATGTCTGAACGCTGGCGCATGAAATGGCACAGAGGCCCGGCCCTGTGCATTCACTGATCATTGCCGTCAGCTGCTGTCTGCTTTCAAGCATGAATCAGGGGCTTGACACTTATCAACTGGCTTTGATTGTGGGTCACGCAGGTTGGTTGCAATGCCCTAGTATAAACGATACCTGGAACACAAGCCAGTCCTCAGGATGCATTCTAACTCAAGAGCACGATCACGTTGTGCCTGACCAATGTTTCCATCTTGGGTAGTAGCACAGTCCTAAGCGATATGGAGTGCAGTTGGCATATGAGCTGGTCTGTGGTTTTGCTTCCAACAGTTTCTACCGCACGCAGATGCTCAGTGGATACAATGTTGCGCGCTGGGGAAAACCCCAGGAATAATCCACAGCAGGCAGGCAAGCAAAGTATAAATAAGGGGGGGATTGGTTAGCTGCCTGCAACTCTTGCTTGTACCCGAATAAGGTTTTGCCTGCAACGCGGCCTTGTACTGCTTGAGGCGACGTGACATTCATGCACAAGGCACAGGTGCTGGCAGGTTTCTGCGGGCACCCACAGTGCAGCGTTGCATTCTTGAAACCGTTGCTTGACCCTTTCCCTAAAATCAGGAAGATTCGCTTACACCTCTTATGGCTTATAATAGCCGTCTCCTGGGATAACAATAGCAATACTGAGAAGAATGAAAATAAAACGCATCATAGGCTGAAGAAATTAAACGCTCGGCACGTCTTTTCTTCAGCCTTACATGACTATATATCTATATATGTATACATCCATATATTTGGGAAGAAATCCATAAAAATATATATCGATATATATGTATTTCTATATATTTATATAGATATTTATCTATACACAGAAACAGATAGATAGATAGATTGATAGAAAGACTGTATGCAATAACCCTGGATGTCTGACAGTTGAAGCTGACTGGTGATGTCATTAAGACTCTATTATGACACGTACAGCTTGGAAGCATAAATACTACAGCACGGCAGCCATTTATAGCCAGTCTCCATTGGAGATGGAAGTGGGCAGAAATGTACTGGCCTATCTTCCCAAGACGCCACAGCAGCCGGACAAATTGTATGTTCGACAGAATGGCTGTTTTATTCAGCACATAAGGGTGACTACCCACTACAGTTTTTTTTTTTCACTGCGAAATTCGTAGCAGTTTTTTTTCTGCAGGGGTCTATGGGAATTGTAATGTTAAAATCGAAATCACGCAAATTCGCAATTTACCGCGAATTCGCGATTTTAACATTACAAGTCCCATAGACTCCTGCAGAAAAAAAAACGCTGCGAATTTCGCAGTGAAAAAAAACTGTAGTGAGTAGTCACCCTAAGGGGGAAACGGCGGCCTACAAAATCTGATTGGTCGCTGCTGCCACCATTTATGAAAAGGTCGGCTCAGTTCTTCCATGGATAAGAATAAGGTAGGTACATAGGCAGGCAGGTAGGTTCAGTTTTTGTAGGTTGAGGAATGCTTATGGGCAAGGCCTTATGTCTGAACGCTGGCGCATGAAATGGCACAGAGGCCCGGCCCTGTGCATTCACTGATCATTGCCGTCAGCTGCTGTCTGCTTTCAAGCATGAATCAGGGGCTTGACACTTATCAACTGGCTTTGATTGTGGGTCACGCAGGTTGGTTGCAATGCCCTAGTATAAACGATACCTGGAACACAAGCCAGTCCTCAGGATGCATTCTAACTCAAGAGCACGATCACGTTGTGCCTGACCAATGTTTCCATCTTGGGTAGTAGCACAGTCCTAAGCGATATGGAGTGGAGTTGGCATATGAGCTGCTCTGTGGTTTTGCTTCCAACAGTTTCTACCGCACGCAGATGCTCAGTGGATACAATGTTGCGCGCTGGGGAAAACCCCAGGAATAATCCACAGCAGGCAGGCAAGCAAAGTATAAATAAGGGGGGGATTGGTTAGCTGCCTGCAACTCTTGCTTGTACCAGAATAAGGTTTTGCCTGCAACGCGGCCTTGTACTGCTTGAGGCGACGTGACATTCATGCACAAGGCACAGGTGCTGGCAGGTTTCTGCGGGCACCCACAGTGCAGCGTTGCATTCTTGAAACCGTTGCTTGACCCTTTCCCTAAAATCAGGAAGATTCGCTTACACCTCTTATGGCTTATAATAGCCGTCTCCTGGGATAACAATAGCAATACTGAGAAGAATGAAAATAAAACGCATCATAGGCTGAAGAAATTAAACGCTCGGCACGTCTTTTCTTCAGCCTTACATGACTATATATCTATATATGTATACATCCATATATTTGGGTAGAAATCTATAAAAATATATATCGATATATATGTATTTCTATATATTTATATAGATATTTATCTATACACAGAAACAGATAGATAGATAGATTGATAGAAAGACTGTATGCAATAACCCTGGATGTCTGACAGTTGAAGCAGACTGGTGATGTCATTAAGGCTCTATTATGACACGTACAGCTTGGAAGCATAAATACTACAGCACGGCAGCCATTTATAGCCAGTCTCCATTGGAGATGGAAGTGGGCAGAAATGTACTGGCCTATCTTCCCAAGACGCCACAGCAGCCGGACAAATTGTATGTTCGACAGAATGGCTGTTTTATTCAGCCCATAAGGGTGACTACCCACTACAGTTTTTTTTTTTCACTGCGAAATTCGTAGCAGTTTTTTCACTGCAGGGGTCTATGGGACTTGTAATGTTAAAATCGAAATCACGCAAAATCGCAATTTACCGCAAAATCGCGATTTTAACATTACAAGTCCCATAGACCCCTGCAGAAAAAAAAACCGCTGCGAATTTCGCTGTGAAAAAAAACTGTAGTGAGTAGTCACCCTAAGGGGGAAACGGCGGCCTACAAAATCTGATTGGTCGCTGATGCCACCATTTATGAAAAGGTCGGCTCAGTTCTTCCATGGATAAGAATAAGGTAGGTACATAGGCAGGCAGGTAGGTTCAGTTTTTGTAGGTTGAGGAATGCTTATGGGAAAGGCCTTATGTCTGAACGCTGGCGCATGAAATGGCACAGAGGCCCGGCCCTGTGCATTCACTGATCATTGCCGTCAGCTGCTGTCTGCTTTCAAGCATGAATCAGGGGCTTGACACTTATCAACTGGCTTTGATTGTGGGTCACGCAGGTTGGTTGCAATGCCCTAGTATAAACGATACCTGGAACACAAGCCAGTCCTCAGGATGCATTCTAACTCAAGAGCACAATCACGTTGTGCCTGACCAATGTTTCCATCATGGGTAGTAGCACAGTCCTAAGCGATATGGAGTGGAGTTGGCATATGAGCTGCTCTGTGGTTTTGCTTCCAACAGTTTCTACCGCACGCAGATGCTCAGTGGATACAATGTTGCGCGCTGGGGAAAACCCCAGGAATAATCCACAGCAGGCAGGAAAGCAAAGTATAAATAAGGGGGGGATTGGTTAGCTGCCTGCAACTCTTGCTTGTACCCGAATAAGGTTTTGCCTGCAACGCGGCCTTGTACTGCTTGAGGCGACGTGACATTCATGCACAAGGCACAGGTGCTGGCAGGTTTCTGCGGGCACCCACAGTGCAGCGTTGCATTCTTGAAACCGTTGCTTGACCCTTTCCCTAAAATCAGGAAGATTCGCTTACACCTCTTATGGCTTATAATAGCCGTCTCCTGGGATAACAATAGCAATACTGAGAAGAATGAAAATAAAACGCATCATAGGCTGAAGAAATTAAACGCTCGGCACGTCTTTTCTTCAGCCTTACATGACTATATATCTATATATGTATACATCCATATATTTGGGAAGAAATCCATAAAAATATATATCGATATATATGTATTTCTATATATTTATATAGATATTTATCTATACACAGAAACAGATAGATAGATAGATTGATAGAAAGACTGTATGCAATAACCCTGGATGTCTGACAGTTGAAGCAGACTGGTGATGTCATTAAGACTCTATTATGACACGTACAGCTTGGAAGCATAACTACTACAGCACGGCAGCCATTTATAGCCAGTCTCCATTGGAGATGGAAGTGGGCAGAAATGTACTGGCCTATCTTCCCAAGACGCCACAGCAGCCGGACAAATTGTATGTTCGACAGAATGGCTGTTTTATTCAGCCCATAAGGGTGACTACCCACTACAGTTTTTTTTTTTCACTGCGAAATTCGTAGCAGTTTTTTCACTGCAGGGGTCTATGGGACTTGTAATGTTAAAATCGAAATCACGCAAAATCGCAATTTACCGCAAAATCGCGATTTTAACATTACAAGTCCCATAGACCCCTGCAGAAAAAAAAACGCTGCGAATTTCGCTGTGAAAAAAAACTGTAGTGAGTAGTCACCCTAAGGGGGAAACGGCGGCCTACAAAATCTGATTGGTCGCTGATGCCACCATTTATGAAAAGGTCGGCTCAGTTCTTCCATGGATAAGAATAAGGTAGGTACATAGGCAGGCAGGTAGGTTCAGTTTTTGTAGGTTGAGGAATGCTTATGGGAAAGGCCTTATGTCTGAACGCTGGCGCATGAAATGGCACAGAGGCCCGGCCCTGTGCATTCACTGATTATTGCCGTCAGCTGCTGTCTGCTTTCAAGCATGAATCAGGGGCTTGACACTTATCAACTGGCTTTGATTGTGGGTCACGCAGGTTGGTTGCAATGCCCTAGTATAAACGATACCTGGAACACAAGCCAGTCCTCAGGATGCATTCTAACTCAAGAGCACGATCACGTTGTGCCTGACCAATGTTTCCATCTTGGGTAGTAGCACAGTCCTAAGCGATATGGAGTGCAGTTGGCATATGAGCTGGTCTGTGGTTTTGCTTCCAACAGTTTCTACCGCACGCAGATGCTCAGTGGATACAATGTTGCGCGCTGGGGAAAACCCCAGGAATAATCCACAGCAGGCAGGCAAGCAAAGTATAAATAAGGGGGGGATTGGTTAGCTGCCTGCAACTCTTGCTTGTACCCGAATAAGGTTTTGCCTGCAACGCGGCCTTGTACTGCTTGAGGCGACGTGACATTCATGCACAAGGCACAGGTGCTGGCAGGTTTCTGCGGGCACCCACAGTGCAGCGTTGCATTCTTGAAACCGTTGCTTGACCCTTTCCCTAAAATCAGGAAGATTCGCTTACACCTCTTATGGCTTATAATAGCCGTCTCCTGGGATAACAATAGCAATACTGAGAAGAATGAAAATAAAACGCATCATAGGCTGAAGAAATTAAACGCTCGGCACGTCTTTTCTTCAGCCTTACATGACTATATATCTATATATGTATACATCCATATATTTGGGTAGAAATCCATAAAAATATATATCGATATATATGTATTTCTATATATTTATATAGATATTTATCTATACACAGAAACAGATAGATAGATAGATTGATAGAAAGACTGTATGCAATAACCCTGGATGTCTGACAGTTGAAGCAGACCGGTGATGTCATTAAGGCTCTATTATGACACGTACAGCTTGGAAGCATAACTACTACAGCACGGCAGCCATTTATAGCCAGTCTCCATTGGAGATGGAAGTGGGCAGAAATGTACTGGCCTATCTTCCCAAGACGCCACAGCAGCCGGACAAATTGTATGTTCGACAGAATGGCTGTTTTATTCAGCCCATAAGGGTGACTACCCACTACAGTTTTTTTTTTTCACTGCGAAATTCGTAGCAGTTTTTTCACTGCAGGGGTCTATGGGACTTGTAATGTTAAAATCGAAATCACGCAAAATCGCAATTTACCGCAAAATCGCGATTTTAACATTACAAGTCCCATAGACCCCTGCAGAAAAAAAAAACGCTGCGAATTTCGCTGTGAAAAAAAACTGTAGTGAGTAGTCACCCTAAGGGGGAAACGGCGGCCTACAAAATCTGATTGGTCGCTGATGCCACCATTTATGAAAAGGTCGGCTCAGTTCTTCCATGGATAAGAATAAGGTAGGTACATAGGCAGGCAGGAAGGTTCAGTTTTTGTAGGTTGAGGAATGCTTATGGGCAAGGCCTTATGTCTGAACGCTGGCGCATGAAATGGCACAGAGGCCCGGCCCTGTGCATTCACTGATCATTGCCGTCAGCTGCTGTCTGCTTTCAAGCATGAATCAGGGGCTTGACACTTATCGACTGGCTTTGATTGTGGGTCACGCAGGTTGGTTGCAATGCCCTAGTATAAACGATACCTGGAACACAAGCCAGTCCTCAGGATGCATTCTAACTCAAGAGCACAATCACGTTGTGCCTGACCAATGTTTCCATCATGGGTAGTAGCACAGTCCTAAGCGATATGGAGTGGAGTTGGCATATGAGCTGCTCTGTGGTTTTGCTTCCAACAGTTTCTACCGCACGCAGATGCTCAGTGGATACAATGTTGCGCGCTGGGGAAAACCCCAGGAATAATCCACAGCAGGCAGGCAAGCAAAGTATAAATAAGGGGGGGATTGGTTAGCTGCCTGCAACTCTTGCTTGTACCCGAATAAGGTTTTGCCTGCAACGCGGCCTTGTACTGCTTGAGGCGACGTGACATTCATGCACAAGGCACAGGTGCTGGCAGGTTTCTGCGGGCACCCACAGTGCAGCGTTGCATTCTTGAAACCGTTGCTTGACCCTTTCCCTAAAATCAGGAAGATTCGCTTACACCTCTTATGGCTTATAATAGCCGTCTCCTGGGATAACAATAGCAATACTGAGAAGAATGAAAATAAAACGCATCATAGGCTGAAGAAATTAAACGCTCGGCACGTCTTTTCTTCAGCCTTACATGACTATATATCTATATATGTATACATCCATATATTTGGGAAGAAATCCATAAAAATATATATCGATATATATGTATTTCTATATATTTATATAGATATTTATCTATACACAGAAACAGATAGATAGATAGATTGATAGAAAGACTGTATGCAATAACCCTGGATGTCTGACAGTTGAAGCTGACTGGTGATGTCATTAAGACTCTATTATGACACGTACAGCTTGGAAGCATAAATACTACAGCACGGCAGCCATTTATAGCCAGTCTCCATTGGAGATGGAAGTGGGCAGAAATGTACTGGCCTATCTTCCCAAGACGCCACAGCAGCCGGACAAATTGTATGTTCGACAGAATGGCTGTTTTATTCAGCCCATAAGGGTGACTACCCACTACAGTTTTTTTTTTTCACTGCGAAATTCGTAGCAGTTTTTTTTCTGCAGGGGTCTATGGGAATTGTAATGTTAAAATCGAAATCACGCAAATTCGCAATTTACCGCGAATTCGCGATTTTAACATTACAAGTCCCATAGACTCCTGCAGAAAAAAAAACGCTGCGAATTTCGCAGTGAAAAAAAACTGTAGTGAGTAGTCACCCTAAGGGGGAAACGGCGGCCTACAAAATCTGATTGGTCGCTGCTGCCACCATTTATGAAAAGGTCGGCTCAGTTCTTCCATGGATAAGAATAAGGTAGGTACATAGGCAGGCAGGTAGGTTCAGTTTTTGTAGGTTGAGGAATGCTTATGGGAAAGGCCTTATGTCTGAACGCTGGCGCATGAAATGGCACAGAGGCCCAGCCCTGTGCATTCACTGATTATTGCCGTCAGCTGCTGTCTGCTTTCAAGCATGAATCAGGGGCTTGACACTTATCAACTGGCTTTGATTGTGGGTCACGCAGGTTGGTTGCAATGCCCTAGTATAAACGATACCTGGAACACAAGCCAGTCCTCAGGATGCATTCTAACTCAAGAGCACGATCACGTTGTGCCTGACCAATGTTTCCATCTTGGGTAGTAGCACAGTCCTAAGCGATATGGAGTGCAGTTGGCATATGAGCTGGTCTGTGGTTTTGCTTCCAACAGTTTCTACCGCACGCAGATGCTCAGTGGATACAATGTTGCGCGCTGGGGAAAACCCCAGGAATAATCCACAGCAGGCAGGCAAGCAAAGTATAAATAAGGGGGGGATTGGTTAGCTGCCTGCAACTCTTGCTTGTACCCGAATAAGGTTTTGCCTGCAACGCGGCCTTGTACTGCTTGAGGCGACGTGACATTCATGCACAAGGCACAGGTGCTGGCAGGTTTCTGCGGGCACCCACAGTGCAGCGTTGCATTCTTGAAACCGTTGCTTGACCCTTTCCCTAAAATCAGGAAGATTCGCTTACACCTCTTATGGCTTATAATAGCCGTCTCCTGGGATAACAATAGCAATACTGAGAAGAATGAAAATAAAACGCATCATAGGCTGAAGAAATTAAACGCTCGGCACGTCTTTTCTTCAGCCTTACATGACTATATATCTATATATGTATACATCCATATATTTGGGTAGAAATCCATAAAAATATATATCGATATATATGTATTTCTATATATTTATATAGATATTTATCTATACACAGAAACAGATAGATAGATAGATTGATAGAAAGACTGTATGCAATAACCCTGGATGTCTGACAGTTGAAGCAGACCGGTGATGTCATTAAGGCTCTATTATGACACGTACAGCTTGGAAGCATAACTACTACAGCACGGCAGCCATTTATAGCCAGTCTCCATTGGAGATGGAAGTGGGCAGAAATGTACTGGCCTATCTTCCCAAGACGCCACAGCAGCCGGACAAATTGTATGTTCGACAGAATGGCTGTTTTATTCAGCCCATAAGGGTGACTACCCACTACAGTTTTTTTTTTTCACTGCGAAATTCGTAGCAGTTTTTTCACTGCAGGGGTCTATGGGACTTGTAATGTTAAAATCGAAATCACGCAAAATCGCAATTTACCGCAAAATCGCGATTTTAACATTACAAGTCCCATAGACCCCTGCAGAAAAAAAAAACGCTGCGAATTTCGCTGTGAAAAAAAACTGTAGTGAGTAGTCACCCTAAGGGGGAAACGGCGGCCTACAAAATCTGATTGGTCGCTGATGCCACCATTTATGAAAAGGTCGGCTCAGTTCTTCCATGGATAAGAATAAGGTAGGTACATAGGCAGGCAGGAAGGTTCAGTTTTTGTAGGTTGAGGAATGCTTATGGGCAAGGCCTTATGTCTGAACGCTGGCGCATGAAATGGCACAGAGGCCCGGCCCTGTGCATTCACTGATCATTGCCGTCAGCTGCTGTCTGCTTTCAAGCATGAATCAGGGGCTTGACACTTATCGACTGGCTTTGATTGTGGGTCACGCAGGTTGGTTGCAATGCCCTAGTATAAACGATACCTGGAACACAAGCCAGTCCTCAGGATGCATTCTAACTCAAGAGCACAATCACGTTGTGCCTGACCAATGTTTCCATCATGGGTAGTAGCACAGTCCTAAGCGATATGGAGTGGAGTTGGCATATGAGCTGCTCTGTGGTTTTGCTTCCAACAGTTTCTACCGCACGCAGATGCTCAGTGGATACAATGTTGCGCGCTGGGGAAAACCCCAGGAATAATCCACAGCAGGCAGGCAAGCAAAGTATAAATAAGGGGGGGATTGGTTAGCTGCCTGCAACTCTTGCTTGTACCCGAATAAGGTTTTGCCTGCAACGCGGCCTTGTACTGCTTGAGGCGACGTGACATTCATGCACAAGGCACAGGTGCTGGCAGGTTTCTGCGGGCACCCACAGTGCAGCGTTGCATTCTTGAAACCGTTGCTTGACCCTTTCCCTAAAATCAGGAAGATTCGCTTACACCTCTTATGGCTTATAATAGCCGTCTCCTGGGATAACAATAGCAATACTGAGAAGAATGAAAATAAAACGCATCATAGGCTGAAGAAATTAAACGCTCGGCACGTCTTTTCTTCAGCCTTACATGACTATATATCTATATATGTATACATCCATATATTTGGGAAGAAATCCATAAAAATATATATCGATATATATGTATTTCTATATATTTATATAGATATTTATCTATACACAGAAACAGATAGATAGATAGAAAGACTGTATGCAATAACCCTGGATGTCTGACAGTTGAAGCAGACTGGTGATATCATTAAGGCTCTATTATGACACGTACAGCTTGGAAGCATAACTACTACAGCACGGCAGCCATTTATAGCCAGTCTCCATTGGAGATGGAAGTGGGCAGAAATGTACTGGCCTATCTTCCCAAGACGCCACAGCAGCCGGACAAATTGTATGTTCGACAGAATGGCTGTTTTATTCAGCCCATAAGGGTGACTACCCACTACAGTTTTTTTTTTTCACTGCGAAATTCGTAGCAGTTTTTTCACTGCAGGGGTCTATGGGACTTGTAATGTTAAAATCGAAATCACGCAAAATCGCAATTTACCGCAAAATCGCGATTTTAACATTACAAGTCCCATAGACCCCTGCAGAAAAAAAAACCGCTGCGAATTTCGCTGTGAAAAAAAACTGTAGTGAGTAGTCACCCTAAGGGGGAAACGGCGGCCTACAAAATCTGATTGGTCGCTGATGCCACCATTTATGAAAAGGTCGGCTCAGTTCTTCCATGGATAAGAATAAGGTAGGTACATAGGCAGGCAGGTAGGTTCAGTTTTTGTAGGTTGAGGAATGCTTATGGGAAAGGCCTTATGTCTGAACGCTGGCGCATGAAATGGCAGAGAGGCCCGGCCCTGTGCATTCACTGATTATTGCCGTCAGCTGCTGTCTGCTTTCAAGCATGAATCAGGGGCTTGACACTTATCAACTGGCTTTGATTGTGGGTCACGCAGGTTGGTTGCAATGCCCTAGTATAAACGATACCTGGAACACAAGCCAGTCCTCAGGATGCATTCTAACTCAAGAGCACGATCACGTTGTGCCTGACCAATGTTTCCATCTTGGGTAGTAGCACAGTCCTAAGCGATATGGAGTGCAGTTGGCATATGAGCTGGTCTGTGGTTTTGCTTCCAACAGTTTCTACCGCACGCAGATGCTCAGTGGATACAATGTTGCGCGCTGGGGAAAACCCCAGGAATAATCCACAGCAGGCAGGCAAGCAAAGTATAAATAAGGGGGGGATTGGTTAGCTGCCTGCAACTCTTGCTTGTACCCGAATAAGGTTTTGCCTGCAACGCGGCCTTGTACTGCTTGAGGCGACGTGACATTCATGCACAAGGCACAGGTGCTGGCAGGTTTCTGCGGGCACCCACAGTGCAGCGTTGCATTCTTGAAACCGTTGCTTGACCCTTTCCCTAAAATCAGGAAGATTCGCTTACACCTCTTATGGCTTATAATAGCCGTCTCCTGGGATAACAATAGCAATACTGAGAAGAATGAAAATAAAACGCATCATAGGCTGAAGAAATTAAACGCTCGGCACGTCTTTTCTTCAGCCTTACATGACTATATATCTATATATGTATACATCCATATATTTGGGTAGAAATCCATAAAAATATATATCGATATATATGTATTTCTATATATTTATATAGATATTTATCTATACACAGAAACAGATAGATAGATAGATTGATAGAAAGACTGTATGCAATAACCCTGGATGTCTGACAGTTGAAGCAGACCGGTGATGTCATTAAGGCTCTATTATGACACGTACAGCTTGGAAGCATAACTACTACAGCACGGCAGCCATTTATAGCCAGTCTCCATTGGAGATGGAAGTGGGCAGAAATGTACTGGCCTATCTTCCCAAGACGCCACAGCAGCCGGACAAATTGTATGTTCGACAGAATGGCTGTTTTATTCAGCCCATAAGGGTGACTACCCACTACAGTTTTTTTTTTTCACTGCGAAATTCGTAGCAGTTTTTTCACTGCAGGGGTCTATGGGACTTGTAATGTTAAAATCGAAATCACGCAAAATCGCAATTTACCGCAAAATCGCGATTTTAACATTACAAGTCCCATAGACCCCTGCAGAAAAAAAAACGCTGCGAATTTCGCTGTGAAAAAAAACTGTAGTGAGTAGTCACCCTAAGGGGGAAACGGCGGCCTACAAAATCTGATTGGTCGCTGATGCCACCATTTATGAAAAGGTCGGCTCAGTTCTTCCATGGATAAGAATAAGGTAGGTACATAGGCAGGCAGGTAGGTTCAGTTTTTGTAGGTTGAGGAATGCTTATGGGAAAGGCCTTATGTCTGAACGCTGGCGCATGAAATGGCACAGAGGCCCGGCCCTGTGCATTCACTGATTATTGCCGTCAGCTGCTGTCTGCTTTCAAGCATGAATCAGGGGCTTGACACTTATCAACTGGCTTTGATTGTGGGTCACGCAGGTTGGTTGCAATGCCCTAGTATAAACGATACCTGGAACACAAGCCAGTCCTCAGGATGCATTCTAACTCAAGAGCACGATCACGTTGTGCCTGACCAATGTTTCCATCTTGGGTAGTAGCACAGTCCTAAGCGATATGGAGTGCAGTTGGCATATGAGCTGGTCTGTGGTTTTGCTTCCAACAGTTTCTACCGCACGCAGATGCTCAGTGGATACAATGTTGCGCGCTGGGGAAAACCCCAGGAATAATCCACAGCAGGCAGGCAAGCAAAGTATAAATAAGGGGGGGATTGGTTAGCTGCCTGCAACTCTTGCTTGTACCCGAATAAGGTTTTGCCTGCAACGCGGCCTTGTACTGCTTGAGGCGACGTGACATTCATGCACAAGGCACAGGTGCTGGCAGGTTTCTGCGGGCACCCACAGTGCAGCGTTGCATTCTTGAAACCGTTGCTTGACCCTTTCCCTAAAATCAGGAAGATTCGCTTACACCTCTTATGGCTTATAATAGCCGTCTCCTGGGATAACAATAGCAATACTGAGAAGAATGAAAATAAAACGCATCATAGGCTGAAGAAATTAAACGCTCGGCACGTCTTTTCTTCAGCCTTACATGACTATATATCTATATATGTATACATCCATATATTTGGGTAGAAATCCATAAAAATATATATCGATATATATGTATTTCTATATATTTATATAGATATTTATCTATACACAGAAACAGATAGATAGATAGATTGATAGAAAGACTGTATGCAATAACCCTGGATGTCTGACAGTTGAAGCAGACCGGTGATGTCATTAAGGCTCTATTATGACACGTACAGCTTGGAAGCATAACTACTACAGCACGGCAGCCATTTATAGCCAGTCTCCATTGGAGATGGAAGTGGGCAGAAATGTACTGGCCTATCTTCCCAAGACGCCACAGCAGCCGGACAAATTGTATGTTCGACAGAATGGCTGTTTTATTCAGCCCATAAGGGTGACTACCCACTACAGTTTTTTTTTTTCACTGCGAAATTCGTAGCAGTTTTTTCACTGCAGGGGTCTATGGGACTTGTAATGTTAAAATCGAAATCACGCAAAATCGCAATTTACCGCAAAATCGCGATTTTAACATTACAAGTCCCATAGACCCCTGCAGAAAAAAAAAACGCTGCGAATTTCGCTGTGAAAAAAAACTGTAGTGAGTAGTCACCCTAAGGGGGAAACGGCGGCCTACAAAATCTGATTGGTCGCTGATGCCACCATTTATGAAAAGGTCGGCTCAGTTCTTCCATGGATAAGAATAAGGTAGGTACATAGGCAGGCAGGAAGGTTCAGTTTTTGTAGGTTGAGGAATGCTTATGGGCAAGGCCTTATGTCTGAACGCTGGCGCATGAAATGGCACAGAGGCCCGGCCCTGTGCATTCACTGATCATTGCCGTCAGCTGCTGTCTGCTTTCAAGCATGAATCAGGGGCTTGACACTTATCGACTGGCTTTGATTGTGGGTCACGCAGGTTGGTTGCAATGCCCTAGTATAAACGATACCTGGAACACAAGCCAGTCCTCAGGATGCATTCTAACTCAAGAGCACA
The DNA here is from genome assembly GCF_035609145.1 of Eleutherodactylus coqui. Classification (NCBI taxonomy): domain Eukaryota; kingdom Metazoa; phylum Chordata; class Amphibia; order Anura; family Eleutherodactylidae; genus Eleutherodactylus; species Eleutherodactylus coqui. Next base: position 57,603,922 of record NC_089844.1, on the reverse strand, counting down.
AACACGTTGTGCCTGACCAATGTTTCCATCATGGGTAGTAGCACAGTCCTAAGCGATATGGAGTGGAGTTGGCATATGAGCTGCTCTGTGGTTTTGCTTCCAACAGTTTCTACCGCACGCAGATGCTCAGTGGATACAATGTTGCGCGCTGGGGAAAACCCCAGGAATAATCCACAGCAGGCAGGCAAGCAAAGTATAAATAAGGGGGGGATTGGTTAGCTGCCTGCAACTCTTGCTTGTACCCGAATAAGGTTTTGCCTGCAACGCGGCCTTGTACTGCTTGAGGCGACGTGACATTCATGCACAAGGCACAGGTGCTGGCAGGTTTCTGCGGGCACCCACAGTGCAGCGTTGCATTCTTGAAACCGTTGCTTGACCCTTTCCCTAAAATCAGGAAGATTCGCTTACACCTCTTATGGCTTATAATAGCCGTCTCCTGGGATAACAATAGCAATACTGAGAAGAATGAAAATAAAACGCATCATAGGCTGAAGAAATTAAACGCTCGGCACGTCTTTTCTTCAGCCTTACATGACTATATATCTATATATGTATACATCCATATATTTGGGAAGAAATCCATAAAAATATATATCGATATATATGTATTTCTATATATTTATATAGATATTTATCTATACACAGAAACAGATAGATAGATAGATTGATAGAAAGACTGTATGCAATAACCCTGGATGTCTGACAGTTGAAGCTGACTGGTGATGTCATTAAGACTCTATTATGACACGTACAGCTTGGAAGCATAAATACTACAGCACGGCAGCCATTTATAGCCAGTCTCCATTGGAGATGGAAGTGGGCAGAAATGTACTGGCCTATCTTCCCAAGACGCCACAGCAGCCGGACAAATTGTATGTTCGACAGAATGGCTGTTTTATTCAGCACATAAGGGTGACTACCCACTACAGTTTTTTTTTTTCACTGCGAAATTCGTAGCAGTTTTTTTTCTGCAGGGGTCTATGGGAATTGTAATGTTAAAATCGAAATCACGCAAATTCGCAATTTACCGCGAATTCGCGATTTTAACATTACAAGTCCCATAGACTCCTGCAGAAAAAAAAACGCTGCGAATTTCGCAGTGAAAAAAAACTGTAGTGAGTAGTCACCCTAAGGGGGAAACGGCGGCCTACAAAATCTGATTGGTCGCTGCTGCCACCATTTATGAAAAGGTCGGCTCAGTTCTTCCATGGATAAGAATAAGGTAGGTACATAGGCAGGCAGGTAGGTTCAGTTTTTGTAGGTTGAGGAATGCTTATGGGCAAGGCCTTATGTCTGAACGCTGGCGCATGAAATGGCACAGAGGCCCGGCCCTGTGCATTCACTGATCATTGCCGTCAGCTGCTGTCTGCTTTCAAGCATGAATCAGGGGCTTGACACTTATCAACTGGCTTTGATTGTGGGTCACGCAGGTTGGTTGCAATGCCCTAGTATAAACGATACCTGGAACACAAGCCAGTCCTCAGGATGCATTCTAACTCAAGAGCACGATCACGTTGTGCCTGACCAATGTTTCCATCTTGGGTAGTAGCACAGTCCTAAGCGATATGGAGTGGAGTTGGCATATGAGCTGCTCTGTGGTTTTGCTTCCAACAGTTTCTACCGCACGCAGATGCTCAGTGGATACAATGTTGCGCGCTGGGGAAAACCCCAGGAATAATCCACAGCAGGCAGGCAAGCAAAGTATAAATAAGGGGGGGATTGGTTAGCTGCCTGCAACTCTTGCTTGTACCAGAATAAGGTTTTGCCTGCAACGCGGCCTTGTACTGCTTGAGGCGACGTGACATTCATGCACAAGGCACAGGTGCTGGCAGGTTTCTGTGGGCACCCACAGTGCAGCGTTGCATTCTTGAAACCGTTGCTTGACCCTTTCCCTAAAATCAGGAAGATTCGCTTACACCTCTTATGGCTTATAATAGCCGTCTCCTGGGATAACAATAGCAATACTGAGAAGAATGAAAATAAAACGCATCATAGGCTGAAGAAATTAAACGCTCGGCACGTCTTTTCTTCAGCCTTACATGACTATATATCTATATATGTATACATCCATATATTTGGGTAGAAATCTATAAAAATATATATCGATATATATGTATTTCTATATATTTATATAGATATTTATCTATACACAGAAACAGATAGATAGATAGAAAGACTGTATGCAATAACCCTGGATGTCTGACAGTTGAAGCAGACTGGTGATGTCATTAAGGCTCTATTATGACACGTACAGCTTGGAAGCATAACTACTACAGCACGGCAGCCATTTATAGCCAGTCTCCATTGGAGATGGAAGTGGGCAGAAATGTACTGGCCTATCTTCCCAAGACGCCACAGCAGCCGGACAAATTGTATGTTCGACAGAATGGCTGTTTTATTCAGCCCATAAGGGTGACTACCCACTACAGTTTTTTTTTTTCACTGCGAAATTCGTAGCAGTTTTTTCACTGCAGGGGTCTATGGGACTTGTAATGTTAAAATCGAAATCACGCAAAATCGCAATTTACCGCAAAATCGCGATTTTAACATTACAAGTCCCATAGACCCCTGCAGAAAAAAAAACCGCTGCGAATTTCGCTGTGAAAAAAAACTGTAGTGAGTAGTCACCCTAAGGGGGAAACGGCGGCCTACAAAATCTGATTGGTCGCTGATGCCACCATTTATGAAAAGGTCGGCTCAGTTCTTCCATGGATAAGAATAAGGTAGGTACATAGGCAGGCAGGTAGGTTCAGTTTTTGTAGGTTGAGGAATGCTTATGGGAAAGGCCTTATGTCTGAACGCTGGCGCATGAAATGGCACAGAGGCCCGGCCCTGTGCATTCACTGATTATTGCCGTCAGCTGCTGTCTGCTTTCAAGCATGAATCAGGGGCTTGACACTTATCAACTGGCTTTGATTGTGGGTCACGCAGGTTGGTTGCAATGCCCTAGTATAAACGATACCTGGAACACAAGCCAGTCCTCAGGATGCATTCTAACTCAAGAGCACGATCACGTTGTGCCTGACCAATGTTTCCATCTTGGGTAGTAGCACAGTCCTAAGCGATATGGAGTGGAGTTGGCATATGAGCTGCTCTGTGGTTTTGCTTCCAACAGTTTCTACCGCACGCAGATGCTCAGTGGATACAATGTTGCGCGCTGGGGAAAACCCCAGGAATAATCCACAGCAGGCAGGCAAGCAAAGTATAAATAAGGGGGGGATTGGTTAGCTGCCTGCAACTCTTGCTTGTACCCGAATAAGGTTTTGCCTGCAACGCGGCCTTGTACTGCTTGAGGCGACGTGACATTCATGCACAAGGCACAGGTGCTGGCAGGTTTCTGCGGGCACCCACAGTGCAGCGTTGCATTCTTGAAACCGTTGCTTGACCCTTTCCCTAAAATCAGGAAGATTCGCTTACACCTCTTATGGCTTATAATAGCCGTCTCCTGGGATAACAATAGCAATACTGAGAAGAATGAAAATAAAACGCATCATAGGCTGAAGAAATTAAACGCTCGGCACGTCTTTTCTTCAGCCTTACATGACTATATATCTATATATGTATACATCCATATATTTGGGAAGAAATCCATAAAAATATATATCGATATATATGTATTTCTATATATTTATATAGATATTTATCTATACACAGAAACAGATAGATAGATAGATTGATAGAAAGACTGTATGCAATAACCCTGGATGTCTGACAGTTGAAGCAGACTGGTGATGTCATTAAGACTCTATTATGACACGTACAGCTTGGAAGCATAACTACTACAGCACGGCAGCCATTTATAGCCAGTCTCCATTGGAGATGGAAGTGGGCAGAAATGTACTGGCCTATCTTCCCAAGACGCCACAGCAGCCGGACAAATTGTATGTTCGACAGAATGGCTGTTTTATTCAGCCCATAAGGGTGACTACCCACTACAGTTTTTTTTTTTCACTGCGAAATTCGTAGCAGTTTTTTCACTGCAGGGGTCTATGGGACTTGTAATGTTAAAATCGAAATCACGCAAAATCGCAATTTACCGCAAAATCGCGATTTTAACATTACAAGTCCCATAGACCCCTGCAGAAAAAAAAACGCTGCGAATTTCGCTGTGAAAAAAAACTGTAGTGAGTAGTCACCCTAAGGGGGAAACGGCGGCCTACAAAATCTGATTGGTCGCTGATGCCACCATTTATGAAAAGGTCGGCTCAGTTCTTCCATGGATAAGAATAAGGTAGGTACATAGGCAGGCAGGTAGGTTCAGTTTTTGTAGGTTGAGGAATGCTTATGGGAAAGGCCTTATGTCTGAACGCTGGCGCATGAAATGGCACAGAGGCCCGGCCCTGTGCATTCACTGATTATTGCCGTCAGCTGCTGTCTGCTTTCAAGCATGAATCAGGGGCTTGACACTTATCAACTGGCTTTGATTGTGGGTCACGCAGGTTGGTTGCAATGCCCTAGTATAAACGATACCTGGAACACAAGCCAGTCCTCAGGATGCATTCTAACTCAAGAGCACGATCACGTTGTGCCTGACCAATGTTTCCATCTTGGGTAGTAGCACAGTCCTAAGCGATATGGAGTGCAGTTGGCATATGAGCTGGTCTGTGGTTTTGCTTCCAACAGTTTCTACCGCACGCAGATGCTCAGTGGATACAATGTTGCGCGCTGGGGAAAACCCCAGGAATAATCCACAGCAGGCAGGCAAGCAAAGTATAAATAAGGGGGGGATTGGTTAGCTGCCTGCAACTCTTGCTTGTACCCGAATAAGGTTTTGCCTGCAACGCGGCCTTGTACTGCTTGAGGCGACGTGACATTCATGCACAAGGCACAGGTGCTGGCAGGTTTCTGCGGGCACCCACAGTGCAGCGTTGCATTCTTGAAACCGTTGCTTGACCCTTTCCCTAAAATCAGGAAGATTCGCTTACACCTCTTATGGCTTATAATAGCCGTCTCCTGGGATAACAATAGCAATACTGAGAAGAATGAAAATAAAACGCATCATAGGCTGAAGAAATTAAACGCTCGGCACGTCTTTTCTTCAGCCTTACATGACTATATATCTATATATGTATACATCCATATATTTGGGTAGAAATCCATAAAAATATATATCGATATATATGTATTTCTATATATTTATATAGATATTTATCTATACACAGAAACAGATAGATAGATAGATTGATAGAAAGACTGTATGCAATAACCCTGGATGTCTGACAGTTGAAGCAGACCGGTGATGTCATTAAGGCTCTATTATGACACGTACAGCTTGGAAGCATAACTACTACAGCACGGCAGCCATTTATAGCCAGTCTCCATTGGAGATGGAAGTGGGCAGAAATGTACTGGCCTATCTTCCCAAGACGCCACAGCAGCCGGACAAATTGTATGTTCGACAGAATGGCTGTTTTATTCAGCCCATAAGGGTGACTACCCACTACAGTTTTTTTTTTTCACTGCGAAATTCATAGCAGTTTTTTCACTGCAGGGGTCTATGGGACTTGTAATGTTAAAATCGAAATCACGCAAAATCGCAATTTACCGCAAAATCGCGATTTTAACATTACAAGTCCCATAGACCCCTGCAGAAAAAAAAACGCTGCGAATTTCGCTGTGAAAAAAAACTGTAGTGAGTAGTCACCCTAAGGGGGAAACGGCGGCCTACAAAATCTGATTGGTCGCTGATGCCACCATTTATGAAAAGGTCGGCTCAGTTCTTCCATGGATAAGAATAAGGTAGGTACATAGGCAGGCAGGTAGGTTCAGTTTTTGTAGGTTGAGGAATGCTTATGGGCAAGGCCTTATGTCTGAACGCTGGCGCATGAAATGGCACAGAGGCCCGGCCCTGTGCATTCACTGATCATTGCCGTCAGCTGCTGTCTGCTTTCAAGCATGAATCAGGGGCTTGACACTTATCAACTGGCTTTGATTGTGGGTCACGCAGGTTGGTTGCAATGCCCTAGTATAAACGATACCTGGAACACAAGCCAGTCCTCAGGATGCATTCTAACTCAAGAGCACGATCACGTTGTGCCTGACCAATGTTTCCATCTTGGGTAGTAGCACAGTCCTAAGCGATATGGAGTGGAGTTGGCATATGAGCTGCTCTGTGGTTTTGCTTCCAACAGTTTCTACCGCACGCAGATGCTCAGTGGATACAATGTTGCGCGCTGGGGAAAACCCCAGGAATAATCCACAGCAGGCAGGCAAGCAAAGTATAAATAAGGGGGGGATTGGTTAGCTGCCTGCAACTCTTGCTTGTACCCGAATAAGGTTTTGCCTGCAACGCGGCCTTGTACTGCTTGAGGCGACGTGACATTCATGCACAAGGCACAGGTGCTGGCAGGTTTCTGCGGGCACCCACAGTGCAGCGTTGCATTCTTGAAACCGTTGCTTGACCCTTTCCCTAAAATCAGGAAGATTCGCTTACACCTCTTATGGCTTATAATAGCCGTCTCCTGGGATAACAATAGCAATACTGAGAAGAATGAAAATAAAACGCATCATAGGCTGAAGAAATTAAACGCTCGGCACGTCTTTTCTTCAGCCTTACATGACTATATATCTATATATGTATACATCCATATATTTGGGAAGAAATCCATAAAAATATATATCGATATATATGTATTTCTATATATTTATATAGATATTTATCTATACACAGAAACAGATAGATAGATAGATTGATAGAAAGACTGTATGCAATAACCCTGGATGTCTGACAGTTGAAGCTGACTGGTGATGTCATTAAGACTCTATTATGACACGTACAGCTTGGAAGCATAAATACTACAGCACGGCAGCCATTTATAGCCAGTCTCCATTGGAGATGGAAGTGGGCAGAAATGTACTGGCCTATCTTCCCAAGACGCCACAGCAGCCGGACAAATTGTATGTTCGACAGAATGGCTGTTTTATTCAGCCCATAAGGGTGACTACCCACTACAGTTTTTTTTTTTCACTGCGAAATTCGTAGCAGTTTTTTTTCTGCAGGGGTCTATGGGAATTGTAATGTTAAAATCGAAATCACGCAAATTCGCAATTTACCGCGAATTCGCGATTTTAACATTACAAGTCCCATAGACTCCTGCAGAAAAAAAAACGCTGCGAATTTCGCAGTGAAAAAAAACTGTAGTGAGTAGTCACCCTAAGGGGGAAACGGCGGCCTACAAAATCTGATTGGTCGCTGCTGCCACCATTTATGAAAAGGTCGGCTCAGTTCTTCCATGGATAAGAATAAGGTAGGTACATAGGCAGGCAGGTAGGTTCAGTTTTTGTAGGTTGAGGAATGCTTATGGGCAAGGCCTTATGTCTGAACGCTGGCGCATGAAATGGCACAGAGGCCCGGCCCTGTGCATTCACTGATCATTGCCGTCAGCTGCTGTCTGCTTTCAAGCATGAATCAGGGGCTTGACACTTATCAACTGGCTTTGATTGTGGGTCACGCAGGTTGGTTGCAATGCCCTAGTATAAACGATACCTGGAACACAAGCCAGTCCTCAGGATGCATTCTAACTCAAGAGCACGATCACGTTGTGCCTGACCAATGTTTCCATCTTGGGTAGTAGCACAGTCCTAAGCGATATGGAGTGGAGTTGGCATATGAGCTGCTCTGTGGTTTTGCTTCCAACAGTTTCTACCGCACGCAGATGCTCAGTGGATACAATGTTGCGCGCTGGGGAAAACCCCAGGAATAATCCACAGCAGGCAGGCAAGCAAAGTATAAATAAGGGGGGGATTGGTTAGCTGCCTGCAACTCTTGCTTGTACCAGAATAAGGTTTTGCCTGCAACGCGGCCTTGTACTGCTTGAGGCGACGTGACATTCATGCACAAGGCACAGGTGCTGGCAGGTTTCTGTGGGCACCCACAGTGCAGCGTTGCATTCTTGAAACCGTTGCTTGACCCTTTCCCTAAAATCAGGAAGATTCGCTTACACCTCTTATGGCTTATAATAGCCGTCTCCTGGGATAACAATAGCAATACTGAGAAGAATGAAAATAAAACGCATCATAGGCTGAAGAAATTAAACGCTCGGCACGTCTTTTCTTCAGCCTTACATGACTATATATCTATATATGTATACATCCATATATTTGGGTAGAAATCTATAAAAATATATATCGATATATATGTATTTCTATATATTTATATAGATATTTATCTATACACAGAAACAGATAGATAGATAGAAAGACTGTATGCAATAACCCTGGATGTCTGACAGTTGAAGCAGACTGGTGATGTCATTAAGGCTCTATTATGACACGTACAGCTTGGAAGCATAACTACTACAGCACGGCAGCCATTTATAGCCAGTCTCCATTGGAGATGGAAGTGGGCAGAAATGTACTGGCCTATCTTCCCAAGACGCCACAGCAGCCGGACAAATTGTATGTTCGACAGAATGGCTGTTTTATTCAGCCCATAAGGGTGACTACCCACTACAGTTTTTTTTTTTCACTGCGAAATTCGTAGCAGTTTTTTCACTGCAGGGGTCTATGGGACTTGTAATGTTAAAATCGAAATCACGCAAAATCGCAATTTACCGCAAAATCGCGATTTTAACATTACAAGTCCCATAGACCCCTGCAGAAAAAAAAACCGCTGCGAATTTCGCTGTGAAAAAAAACTGTAGTGAGTAGTCACCCTAAGGGGGAAACGGCGGCCTACAAAATCTGATTGGTCGCTGATGCCACCATTTATGAAAAGGTCGGCTCAGTTCTTCCATGGATAAGAATAAGGTAGGTACATAGGCAGGCAGGTAGGTTCAGTTTTTGTAGGTTGAGGAATGCTTATGGGAAAGGCCTTATGTCTGAACGCTGGCGCATGAAATGGCACAGAGGCCCGGCCCTGTGCATTCACTGATTATTGCCGTCAGCTGCTGTCTGCTTTCAAGCATGAATCAGGGGCTTGACACTTATCAACTGGCTTTGATTGTGGGTCACGCAGGTTGGTTGCAATGCCCTAGTATAAACGATACCTGGAACACAAGCCAGTCCTCAGGATGCATTCTAACTCAAGAGCACGATCACGTTGTGCCTGACCAATGTTTCCATCTTGGGTAGTAGCACAGTCCTAAGCGATATGGAGTGGAGTTGGCATATGAGCTGCTCTGTGGTTTTGCTTCCAACAGTTTCTACCGCACGCAGATGCTCAGTGGATACAATGTTGCGCGCTGGGGAAAACCCCAGGAATAATCCACAGCAGGCAGGCAAGCAAAGTATAAATAAGGGGGGGATTGGTTAGCTGCCTGCAACTCTTGCTTGTACCCGAATAAGGTTTTGCCTGCAACGCGGCCTTGTACTGCTTGAGGCGACGTGACATTCATGCACAAGGCACAGGTGCTGGCAGGTTTCTGCGGGCACCCACAGTGCAGCGTTGCATTCTTGAAACCGTTGCTTGACCCTTTCCCTAAAATCAGGAAGATTCGCTTACACCTCTTATGGCTTATAATAGCCGTCTCCTGGGATAACAATAGCAATACTGAGAAGAATGAAAATAAAACGCATCATAGGCTGAAGAAATTAAACGCTCGGCACGTCTTTTCTTCAGCCTTACATGACTATATATCTATATATGTATACATCCATATATTTGGGAAGAAATCCATAAAAATATATATCGATATATATGTATTTCTATATATTTATATAGATATTTATCTATACACAGAAACAGATAGATAGATAGATTGATAGAAAGACTGTATGCAATAACCCTGGATGTCTGACAGTTGAAGCAGACTGGTGATGTCATTAAGACTCTATTATGACACGTACAGCTTGGAAGCATAAATACTACAGCACGGCAGCCATTTATAGCCAGTCTCCATTGGAGATGGAAGTGGGCAGAAATGTACTGGCCTATCTTCCCAAGACGCCACAGCAGCCGGACAAATTGTATGTTCGACAGAATGGCTGTTTTATTCAGCCCATAAGGGTGACTACCCACTACAGTTTTTTTTTTTCACTGCGAAATTCGTAGCAGTTTTTTTTCTGCAGGGGTCTATGGGAATTGTAATGTTAAAATCGAAATCACGCAAATTCGCAATTTACCGCGAATTCGCGATTTTAACATTACAAGTCCCATAGACTCCTGCAGAAAAAAAAACGCTGCGAATTTCGCAGTGAAAAAAAACTGTAGTGAGTAGTCACCCTAAGGGGGAAACGGCGGCCTACAAAATCTGATTGGTCGCTGCTGCCACCATTTATGAAAAGGTCGGCTCAGTTCTTCCATGGATAAGAATAAGGTAGGTACATAGGCAGGCAGGTAGGTTCAGTTTTTGTAGGTTGAGGAATGCTTATGGGCAAGGCCTTATGTCTGAACGCTGGCGCATGAAATGGCACAGAGGCCCGGCCCTGTGCATTCACTGATCATTGCCGTCAGCTGCTGTCTGCTTTCAAGCATGAATCAGGGGCTTGACACTTATCAACTGGCTTTGATTGTGGGTCACGCAGGTTGGTTGCAATGCCCTAGTATAAACGATACCTGGAACACAAGCCAGTCCTCAGGATGCATTCTAACTCAAGAGCACGATCACGTTGTGCCTGACCAATGTTTCCATCTTGGGTAGTAGCACAGTCCTAAGCGATATGGAGTGGAGTTGGCATATGAGCTGCTCTGTGGTTTTGCTTCCAACAGTTTCTACCGCACGCAGATGCTCAGTGGATACAATGTTGCGCGCTGGGGAAAACCCCAGGAATAATCCACAGCAGGCAGGCAAGCAAAGTATAAATAAGGGGGGGATTGGTTAGCTGCCTGCAACTCTTGCTTGTACCCGAATAAGGTTTTGCCTGCAACGCGGCCTTGTACTGCTTGAGGCGACGTGACATTCATGCACAAGGCACAGGTGCTGGCAGGTTTCTGCGGGCACCCACAGTGCAGCGTTGCATTCTTGAAACCGTTGCTTGACCCTTTCCCTAAAATCAGGAAGATTCGCTTACACCTCTTATGGCATATAATAGCCGTCTCCTGGGATAACAATAGCAATACTGAGAAGAATGAAAATAAAACGCATCATAGGCTGAAGAAATTAAACGCTCGGCACGTCTTTTCTTCAGCCTTACATGACTATATATCTATATATGTATACATCCATATATTTGGGTAGAAATCCATAAAAATATATATCGATATATATGTATTTCTATATATTTATATAGATATTTATCTATACACAGAAACAGATAGATAGATAGATTGATAGAAAGACTGTATGCAATAACCCTGGATGTCTGACAGTTGAAGCAGACCGGTGATGTCATTAAGGCTCTATTATGACACGTACAGCTTGGAAGCATAACTACTACAGCACGGCAGCCATTTATAGCCAGTCTCCATTGGAGATGGAAGTGGGCAGAAATGTACTGGCCTATCTTCCCAAGACGCCACAGCAGCCGGACAAATTGTATGTTCGACAGAATGGCTGTTTTATTCAGCCCATAAGGGTGACTACCCACTACAGTTTTTTTTTTTCACTGCGAAATTCGTAGCAGTTTTTTCACTGCAGGGGTCTATGGGACTTGTAATGTTAAAATCGAAATCACGCAAAATCGCAATTTACCGCAAAATCGCGATTTTAACATTACAAGTCCCATAGACCCCTGCAGAAAAAAAAAACGCTGCGAATTTCGCTGTGAAAAAAAACTGTAGTGAGTAGTCACCCTAAGGGGGAAACGGCGGCCTACAAAATCTGATTGGTCGCTGATGCCACCATTTATGAAAAGGTCGGCTCAGTTCTTCCATGGATAAGAATAAGGTAGGTACATAGGCAGGCAGGAAGGTTCAGTTTTTGTAGGTTGAGGAATGCTTATGGGCAAGGCCTTATGTCTGAACGCTGGCGCATGAAATGGCACAGAGGCCCGGCCCTGTGCATTCACTGATCATTGCCGTCAGCTGCTGTCTGCTTTCAAGCATGAATCAGGGGCTTGACACTTATCGACTGGCTTTGATTGTGGGTCACGCAGGTTGGTTGCAATGCCCTAGTATAAACGATACCTGGAACACAAGCCAGTCCTCAGGATGCATTCTAACTCAAGAGCACAATCACGTTGTGCCTGACCAATGTTTCCATCATGGGTAGTAGCACAGTCCTAAGCGATATGGAGTGGAGTTGGCATATGAGCTGCTCTGTGGTTTTGCTTCCAACAGTTTCTACCGCACGCAGATGCTCAGTGGATACAATGTTGCGCGCTGGGGAAAACCCCAGGAATAATCCACAGCAGGCAGGCAAGCAAAGTATAAATAAGGGGGGGATTGGTTAGCTGCCTGCAACTCTTGCTTGTACCCGAATAAGGTTTTGCCTGCAACGCGGCCTTGTACTGCTTGAGGCGACGTGACATTCATGCACAAGGCACAGGTGCTGGCAGGTTTCTGCGGGCACCCACAGTGCAGCGTTGCATTCTTGAAACCGTTGCTTGACCCTTTCCCTAAAATCAGGAAGATTCGCTTACACCTCTTATGGCTTATAATAGCCGTCTCCTGGGATAACAATAGCAATACTGAGAAGAATGAAAATAAAACGCATCATAGGCTGAAGAAATTAAACGCTCGGCACGTCTTTTCTTCAGCCTTACATGACTATATATCTATATATGTATACATCCATATATTTGGGTAGAAATCCATAAAAATATATATCGATATATATGTATTTCTATATATTTATATAGATATTTATCTATACACAGAAACAGATAGATAGATAGATTGATAGAAAGACTGTATGCAATAACCCTGGATGTCTGACAGTTGAAGCTGACTGGTGATGTCATTAAGACTCTATTATGACACGTACAGCTTGGAAGCATAAATACTACAGCACGGCAGCCATTTATAGCCAGTCTCCATTGGAGATGGAAGTGGGCAGAAATGTACTGGCCTATCTTCCCAAGACGCCACAGCAGCCGGACAAATTGTATGTTCGACAGAATGGCTGTTTTATTCAGCACATAAGGGTGACTACCCACTACAGTTTTTTTTTTTCACTGCGAAATTCGTAGCAGTTTTTTTTCTGCAGGGGTCTATGGGAATTGTAATGTTAAAATCGAAATCACGCAAATTCGCAATTTACCGCGAATTCGCGATTTTAACATTACAAGTCCCATAGACTCCTGCAGAAAAAAAAACGCTGCGAATTTCGCAGTGAAAAAAAACTGTAGTGAGTAGTCACCCTAAGGGGGAAACGGCGGCCTACAAAATCTGATTGGTCGCTGCTGCCACCATTTATGAAAAGGTCGGCTCAGTTCTTCCATGGATAAGAATAAGGTAGGTACATAGGCAGGCAGGTAGGTTCAGTTTTTGTAGGTTGAGGAATGCTTATGGGCAAGGCCTTATGTCTGAACGCTGGCGCATGAAATGGCACAGAGGCCCGGCCCTGTGCATTCACTGATCATTGCCGTCAGCTGCTGTCTGCTTTCAAGCATGAATCAGGGGCTTGACACTTATCAACTGGCTTTGATTGTGGGTCACGCAGGTTGGTTGCAATGCCCTAGTATAAACGATACCTGGAACACAAGCCAGTCCTCAGGATGCATTCTAACTCAAGAGCACGATCACGTTGTGCCTGACCAATGTTTCCATCTTGGGTAGTAGCACAGTCCTAAGCGATATGGAGTGGAGTTGGCATATGAGCTGCTCTGTGGTTTTGCTTCCAACAGTTTCTACCGCACGCAGATGCTCAGTGGATACAATGTTGCGCGCTGGGGAAAACCCCAGGAATAATCCACAGCAGGCAGGCAAGCAAAGTATAAATAAGGGGGGGATTGGTTAGCTGCCTGCAACTCTTGCTTGTACCAGAATAAGGTTTTGCCTGCAACGCGGCCTTGTACTGCTTGAGGCGACGTGACATTCATGCACAAGGCACAGGTGCTGGCAGGTTTCTGTGGGCACCCACAGTGCAGCGTTGCATTCTTGAAACCGTTGCTTGACCCTTTCCCTAAAATCAGGAAGATTCGCTTACACCTCTTATGGCTTATAATAGCCGTCTCCTGGGATAACAATAGCAATACTGAGAAGAATGAAAATAAAACGCATCATAGGCTGAAGAAATTAAACGCTCGGCACGTCTTTTCTTCAGCCTTACATGACTATATATCTATATATGTATACATCCATATATTTGGGTAGAAATCTATAAAAATATATATCGATATATATGTATTTCTATATATTTATATAGATATTTATCTATACACAGAAACAGATAGATAGATAGAAAGACTGTATGCAATAACCCTGGATGTCTGACAGTTGAAGCAGACTGGTGATGTCATTAAGGCTCTATTATGACACGTACAGCTTGGAAGCATAACTACTACAGCACGGCAGCCATTTATAGCCAGTCTCCATTGGAGATGGAAGTGGGCAGAAATGTACTGGCCTATCTTCCCAAGACGCCACAGCAGCCGGACAAATTGTATGTTCGACAGAATGGCTGTTTTATTCAGCCCATAAGGGTGACTACCCACTACAGTTTTTTTTTTTCACTGCGAAATTCGTAGCAGTTTTTTCACTGCAGGGGTCTATGGGACTTGTAATGTTAAAATCGAAATCACGCAAAATCGCAATTTACCGCAAAATCGCGATTTTAACATTACAAGTCCCATAGACTCCTGCAGAAAAAAAAACGCTGCGAATTTCGCAGTGAAAAAAAACTGTAGTGAGTAGTCACCCTAAGGGGGAAACGGCGGCCTACAAAATCTGATTGGTCGCTGCTGCCACCATTTATGAAAAGGTCGGCTCAGTTCTTCCATGGATAAGAATAAGGTAGGTACATAGGCAGGCAGGTAGGTTCAGTTTTTGTAGGTTGAGGAATGCTTATGGGCAAGGCCTTATGTCTGAACGCTGGCGCATGAAATGGCACAGAGGCCCGGCCCTGTGCATTCACTGATCATTGCCGTCAGCTGCTGTCTGCTTTCAAGCATGAATCAGGGGCTTGACACTTATCAACTGGCTTTGATTGTGGGTCACGCAGGTTGGTTGCAATGCCCTAGTATAAACGATACCTGGAACACAAGCCAGTCCTCAGGATGCATTCTAACTCAAGAGCACGATCACGTTGTGCCTGACCAATGTTTCCATCTTGGGTAGTAGCACAGTCCTAAGCGATATGGAGTGCAGTTGGCATATGAGCTGGTCTGTGGTTTTGCTTCCAACAGTTTCTACCGCACGCAGATGCTCAGTGGATACAATGTTGTGCGCTGGGGAAAACCCCAGGAATAATCCACAGCAGGCAGGCAAGCAAAGTATAAATAAGGGGGGGATTGGTTAGCTGCCTGCAACTCTTGCTTGTACCCGAATAAGGTTTTGCCTGCAACGCGGCCTTGTACTGCTTGAGGCGACGTGACATTCATGCACAAGGCACAAGTGCTGGCAGGTTTCTGCGGGCACCCACAGTGCAGCGTTGCATTCTTGAAACCGTTGCTTGACCCTTTCCCTAAAATCAGGAAGATTCGCTTACACCTCTTATGGCTTATAATAGCCGTCTCCTGGGATAACAATAGCAATACTGAGAAGAATGAAAATAAAATGCATCATAGGCTGAAGAAATTAAACGCTCGGCACGTCTTTTCTTCAGCCTTACATGACTATATATCTATATATGTATACATCCATATATTTGGGTAGAAATCCATAAAAATATATATCGATATATATGTATTTCTATATATTTATATAGATATTTATCTATACACAGAAACAGATAGATAGATAGATAGATAGAAAGACTGTATGCAATAACCCTGGATGTCTGACAGTTGAAGCAGACTGGTGATGTCATTAAGGCTCTATTATGACACGTACAGCTTGGAAGCATAACTACTACAGCACGGCAGCCATTTATAGCCAGTCTCCATTGGAGATGGAAGTGGGCAGAAATGTACTGGCCTATCTTCCCAAGACGCCACAGCAGCCGGACAAATTGTATGTTCGACAGAATGGCTGTTTTATTCAGCCCATAAGGGTGACTACCCACTACAGTTTTTTTTTTTCACTGCGAAATTCGTAGCAGTTTTTTCACTGCAGGGGTCTATGGGACTTGTAATGTTAAAATCGAAATCACGCAAAATCGCAATTTACCGCAAAATCGCGATTTTAACATTACAAGTCCCATAGACCCCTGCAGAAAAAAAAACCGCTGCGAATTTCGCTGTGAAAAAAAACTGTAGTGAGTAGTCACCCTAAGGGGGAAACGGCGGCCTACAAAATCTGATTGGTCGCTGATGCCACCATTTATGAAAAGGTCGGCTCAGTTCTTCCATGGATAAGAATAAGGTAGGTACATAGGCAGGCAGGTAGGTTCAGTTTTTGTAGGTTGAGGAATGCTTATGGGAAAGGCCTTATGTCTGAACGCTGGCGCATGAAATGGCACAGAGGCCCGGCCCTGTGCATTCACTGATTATTGCCGTCAGCTGCTGTCTGCTTTCAAGCATGAATCAGGGGCTTGACACTTATCAACTGGCTTTGATTGTGGGTCACGCAGGTTGGTTGCAATGCCCTAGTATAAACGATACCTGGAACACAAGCCAGTCCTCAGGATGCATTCTAACTCAAGAGCACGATCACGTTGTGCCTGACCAATGTTTCCATCTTGGGTAGTAGCACAGTCCTAAGCGATATGGAGTGGAGTTGGCATATGAGCTGCTCTGTGGTTTTGCTTCCAACAGTTTCTACCGCACGCAGATGCTCAGTGGATACAATGTTGCGCGCTGGGGAAAACCCCAGGAATAATCCACAGCAGGCAGGCAAGCAAAGTATAAATAAGGGGGGGATTGGTTAGCTGCCTGCAACTCTTGCTTGTACCCGAATAAGGTTTTGCCTGCAACGCGGCCTTGTACTGCTTGAGGCGACGTGACATTCATGCACAAGGCACAGGTGCTGGCAGGTTTCTGCGGGCACCCACAGTGCAGCGTTGCATTCTTGAAACCGTTGCTTGACCCTTTCCCTAAAATCAGGAAGATTCGCTTACACCTCTTATGGCTTATAATAGCCGTCTCCTGGGATAACAATAGCAATACTGAGAAGAATGAAAATAAAACGCATCATAGGCTGAAGAAATTAAACGCTCGGCACGTCTTTTCTTCAGCCTTACATGACTATATATCTATATATGTATACATCCATATATTTGGGAAGAAATCCATAAAAATATATATCGATATATATGTATTTCTATATATTTATATAGATATTTATCTATACACAGAAACAGATAGATAGATAGATTGATAGAAAGACTGTATGCAATAACCCTGGATGTCTGACAGTTGAAGCTGACTGGTGATGTCATTAAGACTCTATTATGACACGTACAGCTTGGAAGCATAAATACTACAGCACGGCAGCCATTTATAGCCAGTCTCCATTGGAGATGGAAGTGGGCAGAAATGTACTGGCCTATCTTCCCAAGACGCCACAGCAGCCGGACAAATTGTATGTTCGACAGAATGGCTGTTTTATTCAGCCCATAAGGGTGACTACCCACTACAGTTTTTTTTTTTCACTGCGAAATTCGTAGCAGTTTTTTCACTGCAGGGGTCTATGGGACTTGTAATGTTAAAATCGAAATCACGCAAAATCGCAATTTACCGCAAAATCGCGATTTTAACATTACAAGTCCCATAGACCCCTGCAGAAAAAAAAAACGCTGCGAATTTCGCTGTGAAAAAAAACTGTAGTGAGTAGTCACCCTAAGGGGGAAACGGCGGCCTACAAAATCTGATTGGTCGCTGATGCCACCATTTATGAAAAGGTCGGCTCAGTTCTTCCATGGATAAGAATAAGGTAGGTACATAGGCAGGCAGGAAGGTTCAGTTTTTGTAGGTTGAGGAATGCTTATGGGCAAGGCCTTATGTCTGAACGCTGGCGCATGAAATGGCACAGAGGCCCGGCCCTGTGCATTCACTGATCATTGCCGTCAGCTGCTGTCTGCTTTCAAGCATGAATCAGGGGCTTGACACTTATCGACTGGCTTTGATTGTGGGTCACGCAGGTTGGTTGCAATGCCCTAGTATAAACGATACCTGGAACACAAGCCAGTCCTCAGGATGCATTCTAACTCAAGAGCACAATCACGTTGTGCCTGACCAATGTTTCCATCATGGGTAGTAGCACAGTCCTAAGCGATATGGAGTGGAGTTGGCATATGAGCTGCTCTGTGGTTTTGCTTCCAACAGTTTCTACCGCACGCAGATGCTCAGTGGATACAATGTTGCGCGCTGGGGAAAACCCCAGGAATAATCCACAGCAGGCAGGCAAGCAAAGTATAAATAAGGGGGGGATTGGTTAGCTGCCTGCAACTCTTGCTTGTACCCGAATAAGGTTTTGCCTGCAACGCGGCCTTGTACTGCTTGAGGCGACGTGACATTCATGCACAAGGCACAGGTGCTGGCAGGTTTCTGCGGGCACCCACAGTGCAGCGTTGCATTCTTGAAACCGTTGCTTGACCCTTTCCCTAAAATCAGGAAGATTCGCTTACACCTCTTATGGCTTATAATAGCCGTCTCCTGGGATAACAATAGCAATACTGAGAAGAATGAAAATAAAACGCATCATAGGCTGAAGAAATTAAACGCTCGGCACGTCTTTTCTTCAGCCTTACATGACTATATATCTATATATGTATACATCCATATATTTGGGAAGAAATCCATAAAAATATATATCGATATATATGTATTTCTATATATTTATATAGATATTTATCTATACACAGAAACAGATAGATAGATAGAAAGACTGTATGCAATAACCCTGGATGTCTGACAGTTGAAGCAGACTGGTGATGTCATTAAGGCTCTATTATGACACGTACAGCTTGGAAGCATAACTACTACAGCACGGCAGCCATTTATAGCCAGTCTCCATTGGAGATGGAAGTGGGCAGAAATGTACTGGCCTATCTTCCCAAGACGCCACAGCAGCCGGACAAATTGTATGTTCGACAGAATGGCTGTTTTATTCAGCCCATAAGGGTGACTACCCACTACAGTTTTTTTTTTTCACTGCGAAATTCGTAGCAGTTTTTTCACTGCAGGGGTCTATGGGACTTGTAATGTTAAAATCGAAATCACGCAAAATCGCAATTTACCGCAAAATCGCGATTTTAACATTACAAGTCCCATAGACCCCTGCAGAAAAAAAAACCGCTGCGAATTTCGCTGTGAAAAAAAACTGTAGTGAGTAGTCACCCTAAGGGGGAAACGGCGGCCTACAAAATCTGATTGGTCGCTGATGCCACCATTTATGAAAAGGTCGGCTCAGTTCTTCCATGGATAAGAATAAGGTAGGTACATAGGCAGGCAGGTAGGTTCAGTTTTTGTAGGTTGAGGAATGCTTATGGGAAAGGCCTTATGTCTGAACGCTGGCGCATGAAATGGCACAGAGGCCCGGCCCTGTGCATTCACTGATTATTGCCGTCAGCTGCTGTCTGCTTTCAAGCATGAATCAGGGGCTTGACACTTATCAACTGGCTTTGATTGTGGGTCACGCAGGTTGGTTGCAATGCCCTAGTATAAACGATACCTGGAACACAAGCCAGTCCTCAGGATGCATTCTAACTCAAGAGCACGATCACGTTGTGCCTGACCAATGTTTCCATCTTGGGTAGTAGCACAGTCCTAAGCGATATGGAGTGGAGTTGGCATATGAGCTGCTCTGTGGTTTTGCTTCCAACAGTTTCTACCGCACGCAGATGCTCAGTGGATACAATGTTGCGCGCTGGGGAAAACCCCAGGAATAATCCACAGCAGGCAGGCAAGCAAAGTATAAATAAGGGGGGGATTGGTTAGCTGCCTGCAACTCTTGCTTGTACCCGAATAAGGTTTTGCCTGCAACGCGGCCTTGTACTGCTTGAGGCGACGTGACATTCATGCACAAGGCACAGGTGCTGGCAGGTTTCTGCGGGCACCCACAGTGCAGCGTTGCATTCTTGAAACCGTTGCTTGACCCTTTCCCTAAAATCAGGAAGATTCGCTTACACCTCTTTTGGCTTATAATAGCCGTCTCCTGGGATAACAATAGCAATACTGAGAAGAATGAAAATAAAACGCATCATAGGCTGAAGAAATTAAACGCTCGGCACGTCTTTTCTTCAGCCTTACATGACTATATATCTATATATGTATACATCCATATATTTGGGAAGAAATCCATAAAAATATATATCGATATATATGTATTTCTATATATTTATATAGATATTTATCTATACACAGAAACAGATAGATAGATAGATTGATAGAAAGACTGTATGCAATAACCCTGGATGTCTGACAGTTGAAGCTGACTGGTGATGTCATTAAGACTCTATTATGACACGTACAGCTTGGAAGCATAAATACTACAGCACGGCAGCCATTTATAGCCAGTCTCCATTGGAGATGGAAGTGGGCAGAAATGTACTGGCCTATCTTCCCAAGACGCCACAGCAGCCGGACAAATTGTATGTTCGACAGAATGGCTGTTTTATTCAGCCCATAAGGGTGACTACCCACTACAGTTTTTTTTTTTCACTGCGAAATTCGTAGCAGTTTTTTTTCTGCAGGGGTCTATGGGAATTGTAATGTTAAAATCGAAATCACGCAAATTCGCAATTTACCGCGAATTCGCGATTTTAACATTACAAGTCCCATAGACTCCTGCAGAAAAAAAAACGCTGCGAATTTCGCAGTGAAAAAAAACTGTAGTGAGTAGTCACCCTAAGGGGGAAACGGCGGCCTACAAAATCTGATTGGTCGCTGCTGCCACCATTTATGAAAAGGTCGGCTCAGTTCTTCCATGGATAAGAATAAGGTAGGTACATAGGCAGGCAGGTAGGTTCAGTTTTTGTAGGTTGAGGAATGCTTATGGGCAAGGCCTTATGTCTGAACGCTGGCGCATGAAATGGCACAGAGGCCCGGCCCTGTGCATTCACTGATCATTGCCGTCAGCTGCTGTCTGCTTTCAAGCATGAATCAGGGGCTTGACACTTATCAACTGGCTTTGATTGTGGGTCACGCAGGTTGGTTGCAATGCCCTAGTATAAACGATACCTGGAACACAAGCCAGTCCTCAGGATGCATTCTAACTCAAGAGCACGATCACGTTGTGCCTGACCAATGTTTCCATCTTGGGTAGTAGCACAGTCCTAAGCGATATGGAGTGGAGTTGGCATATGAGCTGCTCTGTGGTTTTGCTTCCAACAGTTTCTACCGCACGCAGATGCTCAGTGGATACAATGTTGCGCGCTGGGGAAAACCCCAGGAATAATCCACAGCAGGCAGGCAAGCAAAGTATAAATAAGGGGGGGATTGGTTAGCTGCCTGCAACTCTTGCTTGTACCAGAATAAGGTTTTGCCTGCAACGCGGCCTTGTACTGCTTGAGGCGACGTGACATTCATGCACAAGGCACAGGTGCTGGCAGGTTTCTGCGGGCACCCACAGTGCAGCGTTGCATTCTTGAAACCGTTGCTTGACCCTTTCCCTAAAATCAGGAAGATTCGCTTACACCTCTTATGGCTTATAATAGCCGTCTCCTGGGATAACAATAGCAATACTGAGAAGAATGAAAATAAAACGCATCATAGGCTGAAGAAATTAAACGCTCGGCACGTCTTTTCTTCAGCCTTACATGACTATATATCTATATATGTATACATCCATATATTTGGGAAGAAATCCATAAAAATATATATCGATATATATGTATTTCTATATATTTATATAGATATTTATCTATACACAGAAACAGATAGATAGATAGATTGATAGAAAGACTGTATGCAATAACCCTGGATGTCTGACAGTTGAAGCTGACTGGTGATGTCATTAAGACTCTATTATGACACGTACAGCTTGGAAGCATAAATACTACAGCACGGCAGCCATTTATAGCCAGTCTCCATTGGAGATGGAAGTGGGCAGAAATGTACTGGCCTATCTTCCCAAGACGCCACAGCAGCCGGACAAATTGTATGTTCGACAGAATGGCTGTTTTATTCAGCACATAAGGGTGACTACCCACTACAGTTTTTTTTTTTCACTGCGAAATTCGTAGCAGTTTTTTTTCTGCAGGGGTCTATGGGAATTGTAATGTTAAAATCGAAATCACGCAAATTCTCAATTTACCGCGAATTCGCGATTTTAACATTACAAGTCCCATAGACTCCTGCAGAAAAAAAAACGCTGCGAATTTCGCAGTGAAAAAAAACTGTAGTGAGTAGTCACCCTAAGGGGGAAACGGCGGCCTACAAAATCTGATTGGTCGCTGCTGCCACCATTTATGAAAAGGTCGGCTCAGTTCTTCCATGGATAAGAATAAGGTAGGTACATAGGCAGGCAGGTAGGTTCAGTTTTTGTAGGTTGAGGAATGCTTATGGGCAAGGCCTTATGTCTGAACGCTGGCGCATGAAATGGCACAGAGGCCCGGCCCTGTGCATTCACTGATCATTGCCGTCAGCTGCTGTCTGCTTTCAAGCATGAATCAGGGGCTTGACACTTATCAACTGGCTTTGATTGTGGGTCACGCAGGTTGGTTGCAATGCCCTAGTATAAACGATACCTGGAACACAAGCCAGTCCTCAGGATGCATTCTAACTCAAGAGCACGATCACGTTGTGCCTGACCAATGTTTCCATCTTGGGTAGTAGCACAGTCCTAAGCGATATGGAGTGGAGTTGGCATATGAGCTGCTCTGTGGTTTTGCTTCCAACAGTTTCTACCGCACGCAGATGCTCAGTGGATACAATGTTGCGCGCTGGGGAAAACCCCAGGAATAATCCACAGCAGGCAGGCAAGCAAAGTATAAATAAGGGGGGGATTGGTTAGCTGCCTGCAACTCTTGCTTGTACCAGAATAAGGTTTTGCCTGCAACGCGGCCTTGTACTGCTTGAGGCGACGTGACATTCATGCACAAGGCACAGGTGCTGGCAGGTTTCTGCGGGGGACCCACAGTGCAGCGTTGCATTCTTGAAACCGTTGCTTGACCCTTTCCCTAAAATCAGGAAGATTCGCTTACACCTCTTATGGCTTATAATAGCCGTCTCCTGGGATAACAATAGCAATACTGAGAAGAATGAAAATAAAACGCATCATAGGCTGAAGAAATTAAACGCTCGGCACGTCTTTTCTTCAGCCTTACATGACTATATATCTATATATGTATACATCCATATATTTGGGTAGAAATCCATAAAAATATATATCGATATATATGTATTTCTATATATTTATATAGATATTTATCTATACACAGAAACAGATAGATAGATAGATTGATAGAAAGACTGTATGCAATAACCCTGGATGTCTGACAGTTGAAGCAGACCGGTGATGTCATTAAGGCTCTATTATGACACGTACAGCTTGGAAGCATAACTACTACAGCACGGCAGCCATTTATAGCCAGTCTCCATTGGAGATGGAAGTGGGCAGAAATGTACTGGCCTATCTTCCCAAGACGCCACAGCAGCCGGACAAATTGTATGTTCGACAGAATGGCTGTTTTATTCAGCCCATAAGGGTGACTACCCACTACAGTTTTTTTTTTTCACTGCGAAATTCGTAGCAGTTTTTTCACTGCAGGGGTCTATGGGACTTGTAATGTTAAAATCGAAATCACGCAAAATCGCAATTTACCGCAAAATCGCGATTTTAACATTACAAGTCCCATAGACCCCTGCAGAAAAGAAAAACGCTGCGAATTTCGCTGTGAAAAAAAACTGTAGTGAGTAGTCACCCTAAGGGGGAAACGGCGGCCTACAAAATCTGATTGGTCGCTGATGCCACCATTTATGAAAAGGTCGGCTCAGTTCTTCCATGGATAAGAATAAGGTAGGTACATAGGCAGGCAGGAAGGTTCAGTTTTTGTAGGTTGAGGAATGCTTATGGGCAAGGCCTTATGTCTGAACGCTGGCGCATGAAATGGCACAGAGGCCCGGCCCTGTGCATTCACTGATCATTGCCGTCAGCTGCTGTCTGCTTTCAAGCATGAATCAGGGGCTTGACACTTATCGACTGGCTTTGATTGTGGGTCACGCAGGTTGGTTGCAATGCCCTAGTATAAACGATACCTGGAACACAAGCCAGTCCTCAGGATGCATTCTAACTCAAGAGCACAATCACGTTGTGCCTGACCAATGTTTCCATCATGGGTAGTAGCACAGTCCTAAGCGATATGGAGTGGAGTTGGCATATGAGCTGCTCTGTGGTTTTGCTTCCAACAGTTTCTACCGCACGCAGATGCTCAGTGGATACAATGTTGCGCGCTGGGGAAAACCCCAGGAATAATCCACAGCAGGCAGGCAAGCAAAGTATAAATAAGGGGGGGATTGGTTAGCTGCCTGCAACTCTTGCTTGTACCCGAATAAGGTTTTGCCTGCAACGCGGCCTTGTACTGCTTGAGGCGACGTGACATTCATGCACAAGGCACAGGTGCTGGCAGGTTTCTGCGGGCACCCACAGTGCAGCGTTGCATTCTTGAAACCGTTGCTTGACCCTTTCCCTAAAATCAGGAAGATTCGCTTACACCTCTTATGGCTTATAATAGCCGTCTCCTGGGATAACAATAGCAATACTGAGAAGAATGAAAATAAAACGCATCATAGGCTGAAGAAATTAAACGCTCGGCACGTCTTTTCTTCAGCCTTACATGACTATATATCTATATATGTATACATCCATATATTTGGGAAGAAATCCATAAAAATATATATCGATATATATGTATTTCTATATATTTATATAGATATTTATCTATACACAGAAACAGATAGATAGATAGAAAGACTGTATGCAATAACCCTGGATGTCTGACAGTTGAAGCAGACTGGTGATGTCATTAAGGCTCTATTATGACACGTACAGCTTGGAAGCATAACTACTACAGCACGGCAGCCATTTATAGCCAGTCTCCATTGGAGATGGAAGTGGGCAGAAATGTACTGGCCTATCTTCCCAAGACGCCACAGCAGCCGGACAAATTGTATGTTCGACAGAATGGCTGTTTTATTCAGCCCATAAGGGTGACTACCCACTACAGTTTTTTTTTTTCACTGCGAAATTCGTAGCAGTTTTTTCACTTCAGGGGTCTATGGGACTTGTAATGTTAAAATCGAAATCACGCAAAATCGCAATTTACCGCAAAATCGCGATTTTAACATTACAAGTCCCATAGACCCCTGCAGAAAAAAAAACCGCTGCGAATTTCGCTGTGAAAAAAAACTGTAGTGAGTAGTCACCCTAAGGGGGAAACGGCGGCCTACAAAATCTGATTGGTCGCTGATGCCACCATTTATGAAAAGGTCGGCTCAGTTCTTCCATGGATAAGAATAAGGTAGGTACATAGGCAGGCAGGTAGGTTCAGTTTTTGTAGGTTGAGGAATGCTTATGGGAAAGGCCTTATGTCTGAACGCTGGCGCATGAAATGGCACAGAGGCCCGGCCCTGTGCATTCACTGATTATTGCCGTCAGCTGCTGTCTGCTTTCAAGCATGAATCAGGGGCTTGACACTTATCAACTGGCTTTGATTGTGGGTCACGCAGGTTGGTTGCAATGCCCTAGTATAAACGATACCTGGAACACAAGCCAGTCCTCAGGATGCATTCTAACTCAAGAGCACGATCACGTTGTGCCTGACCAATGTTTCCATCTTGGGTAGTAGCACAGTCCTAAGCGATATGGAGTGGAGTTGGCATATGAGCTGCTCTGTGGTTTTGCTTCCAACAGTTTCTACCGCACGCAGATGCTCAGTGGATACAATGTTGCGCGCTGGGGAAAACCCCAGGAATAATCCACAGCAGGCAGGCAAGCAAAGTATAAATAAGGGGGGGATTGGTTAGCTGCCTGCAACTCTTGCTTGTACCCGAATAAGGTTTTGCCTGCAACGCGGCCTTGTACTGCTTGAGGCGACGTGACATTCATGCACAAGGCACAGGTGCTGGCAGGTTTCTGCGGGCACCCACAGTGCAGCGTTGCATTCTTGAAACCGTTGCTTGACCCTTTCCCTAAAATCAGGAAGATTCGCTTACACCTCTTTTGGCTTATAATAGCCGTCTCCTGGGATAACAATAGCAATACTGAGAAGAATGAAAATAAAACGCATCATAGGCTGAAGAAATTAAACGCTCGGCACGTCTTTTCTTCAGCCTTACATGACTATATATCTATATATGTATACATCCATATATTTGGGAAGAAATCCATAAAAATATATATCGATATATATGTATTTCTATATATTTATATAGATATTTATCTATACACAGAAACAGATAGATAGATAGATTGATAGAAAGACTGTATGCAATAACCCTGGATGTCTGACAGTTGAAGCTGACTGGTGATGTCATTAAGACTCTATTATGACACGTACAGCTTGGAAGCATAAATACTACAGCACGGCAGCCATTTATAGCCAGTCTCCATTGGAGATGGAAGTGGGCAGAAATGTACTGGCCTATCTTCCCAAGACGCCACAGCAGCCGGACAAATTGTATGTTCGACAGAATGGCTGTTTTATTCAGCCCATAAGGGTGACTACCCACTACAGTTTTTTTTTTTCACTGCGAAATTCGTAGCAGTTTTTTTTCTGCAGGGGTCTATGGGAATTGTAATGTTAAAATCGAAATCACGCAAATTCGCAATTTACCGCGAATTCGCGATTTTAACATTACAAGTCCCATAGACTCCTGCAGAAAAAAAAACGCTGCGAATTTCGCAGTGAAAAAAAACTGTAGTGAGTAGTCACCCTAAGGGGGAAACGGCGGCCTACAAAATCTGATTGGTCGCTGCTGCCACCATTTATGAAAAGGTCGGCTCAGTTCTTCCATGGATAAGAATAAGGTAGGTACATAGGCAGGCAGGTAGGTTCAGTTTTTGTAGGTTGAGGAATGCTTATGGGCAAGGCCTTATGTCTGAACGCTGGCGCATGAAATGGCACAGAGGCCCGGCCCTGTGCATTCACTGATCATTGCCGTCAGCTGCTGTCTGCTTTCAAGCATGAATCAGGGGCTTGACACTTATCAACTGGCTTTGATTGTGGGTCACGCAGGTTGGTTGCAATGCCCTAGTATAAACGATACCTGGAACACAAGCCAGTCCTCAGGATGCATTCTAACTCAAGAGCACGATCACGTTGTGCCTGACCAATGTTTCCATCTTGGGTAGTAGCACAGTCCTAAGCGATATGGAGTGGAGTTGGCATATGAGCTGCTCTGTGGTTTTGCTTCCAACAGTTTCTACCGCACGCAGATGCTCAGTGGATACAATGTTGCGCGCTGGGGAAAACCCCAGGAATAATCCACAGCAGGCAGGCAAGCAAAGTATAAATAAGGGGGGGATTGGTTAGCTGCCTGCAACTCTTGCTTGTACCAGAATAAGGTTTTGCCTGCAACGCGGCCTTGTACTGCTTGAGGCGACGTGACATTCATGCACAAGGCACAGGTGCTGGCAGGTTTCTGCGGGCACCCACAGTGCAGCGTTGCATTCTTGAAACCGTTGCTTGACCCTTTCCCTAAAATCAGGAAGATTCGCTTACACCTCTTATGGCTTATAATAGCCGTCTCCTGGGATAACAATAGCAATACTGAGAAGAATGAAAATAAAACGCATCATAGGCTGAAGAAATTAAACGCTCGGCACGTCTTTTCTTCAGCCTTACATGACTATATATCTATATATGTATACATCCATATATTTGGGAAGAAATCCATAAAAATATATATCGATATATATGTATTTCTATATATTTATATAGATATTTATCTATACACAGAAACAGATAGATAGATAGATTGATAGAAAGACTGTATGCAATAACCCTGGATGTCTGACAGTTGAAGCTGACTGGTGATGTCATTAAGACTCTATTATGACACGTACAGCTTGGAAGCATAAATACTACAGCACGGCAGCCATTTATAGCCAGTCTCCATTGGAGATGGAAGTGGGCAGAAATGTACTGGCCTATCTTCCCAAGACGCCACAGCAGCCGGACAAATTGTATGTTCGACAGAATGGCTGTTTTATTCAGCCCATAAGGGTGACTACCCACTACAGTTTTTTTTTTTCACTGCGAAATTCGTAGCAGTTTTTTTTCTGCAGGGGTCTATGGGAATTGTAATGTTAAAATCGAAATCACGCAAATTCGCAATTTACCGCGAATTCGCGATTTTAACATTACAAGTCCCATAGACTCCTGCAGAAAAAAAAACGCTGCGAATTTCGCAGTGAAAAAAAACTGTAGTGAGTAGTCACCCTAAGGGGGAAACGGCGGCCTACAAAATCTGATTGGTCGCTGCTGCCACCATTTATGAAAAGGTCGGCTCAGTTCTTCCATGGATAAGAATAAGGTAGGTACATAGGCAGGCAGGTAGGTTCAGTTTTTGTAGGTTGAGGAATGCTTATGGGCAAGGCCTTATGTCTGAACGCTGGCGCATGAAATGGCACAGAGGCCCGGCCCTGTGCATTCACTGATCATTGCCGTCAGCTGCTGTCTGCTTTCAAGCATGAATCAGGGGCTTGACACTTATCAACTGGCTTTGATTGTGGGTCACGCAGGTTGGTTGCAATGCCCTAGTATAAACGATACCTGGAACACAAGCCAGTCCTCAGGATGCATTCTAACTCAAGAGCACGATCACGTTGTGCCTGACCAATGTTTCCATCTTGGGTAGTAGCACAGTCCTAAGCGATATGGAGTGGAGTTGGCATATGAGCTGCTCTGTGGTTTTGCTTCCAACAGTTTCTACCGCACGCAGATGCTCAGTGGATACAATGTTGCGCGCTGGGGAAAACCCCAGGAATAATCCACAGCAGGCAGGCAAGCAAAGTATAAATAAGGGGGGGATTGGTTAGCTGCCTGCAACTCTTGCTTGTACCAGAATAAGGTTTTGCCTGCAACGCGGCCTTGTACTGCTTGAGGCGACGTGACATTCATGCACAAGGCACAGGTGCTGGCAGGTTTCTGCGGGCACCCACAGTGCAGCGTTGCATTCTTGAAACCGTTGCTTGACCCTTTCCCTAAAATCAGGAAGATTCGCTTACACCTCTTATGGCTTATAATAGCCGTCTCCTGGGATAACAATAGCAATACTGAGAAGAATGAAAATAAAACGCATCATAGGCTGAAGAAATTAAACGCTCGGCACGTCTTTTCTTCAGCCTTACATGACTATATATCTATATATGTATACATCCATATATTTGGGTAGAAATCTATAAAAATATATATCGATATATATGTATTTCTATATATTTATATAGATATTTATCTATACACAGAAACAGATAGATAGATAGATTGATAGAAAGACTGTATGCAATAACCCTGGATGTCTGACAGTTGAAGCAGACTGGTGATGTCATTAAGGCTCTATTATGACACGTACAGCTTGGAAGCATAACTACTACAGCACGGCAGCCATTTATAGCCAGTCTCCATTGGAGATGGAAGTGGGCAGAAATGTACTGGCCTATCTTCCCAAGACGCCACAGCAGCCGGACAAATTGTATGTTCGACAGAATGGCTGTTTTATTCAGCCCATAAGGGTGACTACCCACTACAGTTTTTTTTTTTCACTGCGAAATTCGTAGCAGTTTTTTCACTGCAGGGGTCTATGGGACTTGTAATGTTAAAATCGAAATCACGCAAAATCGCAATTTACCGCAAAATCGCGATTTTAACATTACAAGTCCCATAGACCCCTGCAGAAAAAAAAACCGCTGCGAATTTCGCTGTGAAAAAAAACTGTAGTGAGTAGTCACCCTAAGGGGGAAACGGCGGCCTACAAAATCTGATTGGTCGCTGATGCCACCATTTATGAAAAGGTCGGCTCAGTTCTTCCATGGATAAGAATAAGGTAGGTACATAGGCAGGCAGGTAGGTTCAGTTTTTGTAGGTTGAGGAATGCTTATGGGAAAGGCCTTATGTCTGAACGCTGGCGCATGAAATGGCACAGAGGCCCGGCCCTGTGCATTCACTGATTATTGCCGTCAGCTGCTGTCTGCTTTCAAGCATGAATCAGGGGCTTGACACTTATCAACTGGCTTTGATTGTGGGTCACGCAGGTTGGTTGCAATGCCCTAGTATAAACGATACCTGGAACACAAGCCAGTCCTCAGGATGCATTCTAACTCAAGAGCACGATCACGTTGTGCCTGACCAATGTTTCCATCTTGGGTAGTAGCACAGTCCTAAGCGATATGGAGTGGAGTTGGCATATGAGCTGCTCTGTGGTTTTGCTTCCAACAGTTTCTACCGCACGCAGATGCTCAGTGGATACAATGTTGCGCGCTGGGGAAAACCCCAGGAATAATCCACAGCAGGCAGGCAAGCAAAGTATAAATAAGGGGGGGATTGGTTAGCTGCCTGCAACTCTTGCTTGTACCCGAATAAGGTTTTGCCTGCAACGCGGCCTTGTACTGCTTGAGGCGACGTGACATTCATGCACAAGGCACAGGTGCTGGCAGGTTTCTGCGGGCACCCACAGTGCAGCGTTGCATTCTTGAAACCGTTGCTTGACCCTTTCCCTAAAATCAGGAAGATTCGCTTACACCTCTTATGGCTTATAATAGCCGTCTCCTGGGATAACAATAGCAATACTGAGAAGAATGAAAATAAAACGCATCATAGGCTGAAGAAATTAAACGCTCGGCACGTCTTTTCTTCAGCCTTACATGACTATATATCTATATATGTATACATCCATATATTTGGGAAGAAATCCATAAAAATATATATCGATATATATGTATTTCTATATATTTATATAGATATTTATCTATACACAGAAACAGATAGATAGATAGATTGATAGAAAGACTGTATGCAATAACCCTGGATGTCTGACAGTTGAAGCTGACTGGTGATGTCATTAAGACTCTATTATGACACGTACAGCTTGGAAGCATAAATACTACAGCACGGCAGCCATTTATAGCCAGTCTCCATTGGAGATGGAAGTGGGCAGAAATGTACTGGCCTATCTTCCCAAGACGCCACAGCAGCCGGACAAATTGTATGTTCGACAGAATGGCTGTTTTATTCAGCCCATAAGGGTGACTACCCACTACAGTTTTTTTTTTTCACTGCGAAATTCGTAGCAGTTTTTTTTCTGCAGGGGTCTATGGGAATTGTAATGTTAAAATCGAAATCACGCAAATTCGCAATTTACCGCGAATTCGCGATTTTAACATTACAAGTCCCATAGACTCCTGCAGAAAAAAAAACGCTGCGAATTTCGCAGTGAAAAAAAACTGTAGTGAGTAGTCACCCTAAGGGGGAAACGGCGGCCTACAAAATCTGATTGGTCGCTGCTGCCACCATTTATGAAAAGGTCGGCTCAGTTCTTCCATGGATAAGAATAAGGTAGGTACATAGGCAGGCAGGTAGGTTCAGTTTTTGTAGGTTGAGGAATGCTTATGGGCAAGGCCTTATGTCTGAACGCTGGCGCATGAAATGGCACAGAGGCCCGGCCCTGTGCATTCACTGATCATTGCCGTCAGCTGCTGTCTGCTTTCAAGCATGAATCAGGGGCTTGACACTTATCAACTGGCTTTGATTGTGGGTCACGCAGGTTGGTTGCAATGCCCTAGTATAAACGATACCTGGAACACAAGCCAGTCCTCAGGATGCATTCTAACTCAAGAGCACGATCACGTTGTGCCTGACCAATGTTTCCATCTTGGGTAGTAGCACAGTCCTAAGCGATATGGAGTGGAGTTGGCATATGAGCTGCTCTGTGGTTTTGCTTCCAACAGTTTCTACCGCACGCAGATGCTCAGTGGATACAATGTTGCGCGCTGGGGAAAACCCCAGGAATAATCCACAGCAGGCAGGCAAGCAAAGTATAAATAAGGGGGGGATTGGTTAGCTGCCTGCAACTCTTGCTTGTACCAGAATAAGGTTTTGCCTGCAACGCGGCCTTGTACTGCTTGAGGCGACGTGACATTCATGCACAAGGCACAGGTGCTGGCAGGTTTCTGCGGGCACCCACAGTGCAGCGTTGCATTCTTGAAACCGTTGCTTGACCCTTTCCCTAAAATCAGGAAGATTCGCTTACACCTCTTATGGCTTATAATAGCCGTCTCCTGGGATAACAATAGCAATACTGAGAAGAATGAAAATAAAACGCATCATAGGCTGAAGAAATTAAACGCTCGGCACGTCTTTTCTTCAGCCTTACATGACTATATATCTATATATGTATACATCCATATATTTGGGTAGAAATCTATAAAAATATATATCGATATATATGTATTTCTATATATTTATATAGATATTTATCTATACACAGAAACAGATAGATAGATAGATTGATAGAAAGACTGTATGCAATAACCCTGGATGTCTGACAGTTGAAGCAGACTGGTGATGTCATTAAGGCTCTATTATGACACGTACAGCTTGGAAGCATAAATACTACAGCACGGCAGCCATTTATAGCCAGTCTCCATTGGAGATGGAAGTGGGCAGAAATGTACTGGCCTATCTTCCCAAGACGCCACAGCAGCCGGACAAATTGTATGTTCGACAGAATGGCTGTTTTATTCAGCCCATAAGGGTGACTACCCACTACAGTTTTTTTTTTTCACTGCGAAATTCGTAGCAGTTTTTTCACTGCAGGGGTCTATGGGACTTGTAATGTTAAAATCGAAATCACGCAAAATCGCAATTTACCGCAAAATCGCGATTTTAACATTACAAGTCCCATAGACCCCTGCAGAAAAAAAAACCGCTGCGAATTTCGCTGTGAAAAAAAACTGTAGTGAGTAGTCACCCTAAGGGGGAAACAGCGGCCTACAAAATCTGATTGGTCGCTGATGCCACCATTTATGAAAAGGTCGGCTCAGTTCTTCCATGGATAAGAATAAGGTAGGTACATAGGCAGGCAGGTAGGTTCAGTTTTTGTAGGTTGAGGAATGCTTATGGGAAAGGCCTTATGTCTGAACGCTGGCGCATGAAATGGCACAGAGGCCCGGCCCTGTGCATTCACTGATTATTGCCGTCAGCTGCTGTCTGCTTTCAAGCATGAATCAGGGGCTTGACACTTATCAACTGGCTTTGATTGTGGGTCACGCAGGTTGGTTGCAATGCCCTAGTATAAACGATACCTGGAACACAAGCCAGTCCTCAGGATGCATTCTAACTCAAGAGCACGATCACGTTGTGCCTGACCAATGTTTCCATCTTGGGTAGTAGCACAGTCCTAAGCGATATGGAGTGGAGTTGGCATATGAGCTGCTCTGTGGTTTTGCTTCCAACAGTTTCTACCGCACGCAGATGCTCAGTGGATACAATGTTGCGCGCTGGGGAAAACCCCAGGAATAATCCACAGCAGGCAGGCAAGCAAAGTATAAATAAGGGGGGGATTGGTTAGCTGCCTGCAACTCTTGCTTGTACCCGAATAAGGTTTTGCCTGCAACGCGGCCTTGTACTGCTTGAGGCGACGTGACATTCATGCACAAGGCACAGGTGCTGGCAGGTTTCTGCGGGCACCCACAGTGCAGCGTTGCATTCTTGAAACCGTTGCTTGACCCTTTCCCTAAAATCAGGAAGATTCGCTTACACCTCTTATGGCTTATAATAGCCGTCTCCTGGGATAACAATAGCAATACTGAGAAGAATGAAAATAAAACGCATCATAGGCTGAAGAAATTAAACGCTCGGCACGTCTTTTCTTCAGCCTTACATGACTATATATCTATATATGTATACATCCATATATTTGGGAAGAAATCCATAAAAATATATATCGATATATATGTATTTCTATATATTTATATAGATATTTATCTATACACAGAAACAGATAGATAGATAGATTGATAGAAAGACTGTATGCAATAACCCTGGATGTCTGACAGTTGAAGCTGACTGGTGATGTCATTAAGACTCTATTATGACACGTACAGCTTGGAAGCATAAATACTACAGCACGGCAGCCATTTATAGCCAGTCTCCATTGGAGATGGAAGTGGGCAGAAATGTACTGGCCTATCTTCCCAAGACGCCACAGCAGCCGGACAAATTGTATGTTCGACAGAATGGCTGTTTTATTCAGCCCATAAGGGTGACTACCCACTACAGTTTTTTTTTTTCACTGCGAAATTCGTAGCAGTTTTTTTTCTGCAGGGGTCTATGGGAATTGTAATGTTAAAATCGAAATCACGCAAATTCGCAATTTACCGCGAATTCGCGATTTTAACATTACAAGTCCCATAGACTCCTGCAGAAAAAAAAACGCTGCGAATTTCGCAGTGAAAAAAAACTGTAGTGAGTAGTCACCCTAAGGGGGAAACGGCGGCCTACAAAATCTGATTGGTCGCTGCTGCCACCATTTATGAAAAGGTCGGCTCAGTTCTTCCATGGATAAGAATAAGGTAGGTACATAGGCAGGCAGGTAGGTTCAGTTTTTGTAGGTTGAGGAATGCTTATGGGCAAGGCCTTATGTCTGAACGCTGGCGCATGAAATGGCACAGAGGCCCGGCCCTGTGCATTCACTGATCATTGCCGTCAGCTGCTGTCTGCTTTCAAGCATGAATCAGGGGCTTGACACTTATCAACTGGCTTTGATTGTGGGTCACGCAGGTTGGTTGCAATGCCCTAGTATAAACGATACCTGGAACACAAGCCAGTCCTCAGGATGCATTCTAACTCAAGAGCACGATCACGTTGTGCCTGACCAATGTTTCCATCTTGGGTAGTAGCACAGTCCTAAGCGATATGGAGTGGAGTTGGCATATGAGCTGCTCTGTGGTTTTGCTTCCAACAGTTTCTACCGCACGCAGATGCTCAGTGGATACAATGTTGCGCGCTGGGGAAAACCCCAGGAATAATCCACAGCAGGCAGGCAAGCAAAGTATAAATAAGGGGGGGATTGGTTAGCTGCCTGCAACTCTTGCTTGTACCAGAATAAGGTTTTGCCTGCAACGCGGCCTTGTACTGCTTGAGGCGACGTGACATTCATGCACAAGGCACAGGTGCTGGCAGGTTTCTGCGGGCACCCACAGTGCAGCGTTGCATTCTTGAAACCGTTGCTTGACCCTTTCCCTAAAATCAGGAAGATTCGCTTACACCTCTTATGGCTTATAATAGCCGTCTCCTGGGATAACAATAGCAATACTGAGAAGAATGAAAATAAAACGCATCATAGGCTGAAGAAATTAAACGCTCGGCACGTCTTTTCTTCAGCCTTACATGACTATATATCTATATATGTATACATCCATATATTTGGGTAGAAATCTATAAAAATATATATCGATATATATGTATTTCTATATATTTATATAGATATTTATCTATACACAGAAACAGATAGATAGATAGATTGATAGAAAGACTGTATGCAATAACCCTGGATGTCTGACAGTTGAAGCAGACTGGTGATGTCATTAAGGCTCTATTATGACACGTACAGCTTGGAAGCATAACTACTACAGCACGGCAGCCATTTATAGCCAGTCTCCATTGGAGATGGAAGTGGGCAGAAATGTACTGGCCTATCTTCCCAAGACGCCACAGCAGCCGGACAAATTGTATGTTCGACAGAATGGCTGTTTTATTCAGCCCATAAGGGTGACTACCCACTACAGTTTTTTTTTTTCACTGCGAAATTCGTAGCAGTTTTTTCACTGCAGGGGTCTATGGGACTTGTAATGTTAAAATCGAAATCACGCAAAATCGCAATTTACCGCAAAATCGCGATTTTAACATTACAAGTCCCATAGACCCCTGCAGAAAAAAAAACCGCTGCGAATTTCGCTGTGAAAAAAAACTGTAGTGAGTAGTCACCCTAAGGGGGAAACGGCGGCCTACAAAATCTGATTGGTCGCTGATGCCACCATTTATGAAAAGGTCGGCTCAGTTCTTCCATGGATAAGAATAAGGTAGGTACATAGGCAGGCAGGTAGGTTCAGTTTTTGTAGGTTGAGGAATGCTTATGGGAAAGGCCTTATGTCTGAACGCTGGCGCATGAAATGGCACAGAGGCCCGGCCCTGTGCATTCACTGATTATTGCCGTCAGCTGCTGTCTGCTTTCAAGCATGAATCAGGGGCTTGACACTTATCAACTGGCTTTGATTGTGGGTCACGCAGGTTGGTTGCAATGCCCTAGTATAAACGATACCTGGAACACAAGCCAGTCCTCAGGATGCATTCTAACTCAAGAGCACGATCACGTTGTGCCTGACCAATGTTTCCATCTTGGGTAGTAGCACAGTC
Organism: Eleutherodactylus coqui; assembly: GCF_035609145.1. Lineage (NCBI taxonomy): Eukaryota > Metazoa > Chordata > Amphibia > Anura > Eleutherodactylidae > Eleutherodactylus > Eleutherodactylus coqui. The sequence continues at coordinate 57,567,710 of NC_089844.1, read as the reverse complement.
CTAAGCGATATGGAGTGGAGTTGGCATATGAGCTGCTCTGTGGTTTTGCTTCCAACAGTTTCTACCGCACGCAGATGCTCAGTGGATACAATGTTGCGCGCTGGGGAAAACCCCAGGAATAATCCACAGCAGGCAGGCAAGCAAAGTATAAATAAGGGGGGGATTGGTTAGCTGCCTGCAACTCTTGCTTGTACCCGAATAAGGTTTTGCCTGCAACGCGGCCTTGTACTGCTTGAGGCGACGTGACATTCATGCACAAGGCACAGGTGCTGGCAGGTTTCTGCGGGCACCCACAGTGCAGCGTTGCATTCTTGAAACCGTTGCTTGACCCTTTCCCTAAAATCAGGAAGATTCGCTTACACCTCTTATGGCTTATAATAGCCGTCTCCTGGGATAACAATAGCAATACTGAGAAGAATGAAAATAAAACGCATCATAGGCTGAAGAAATTAAACGCTCGGCACGTCTTTTCTTCAGCCTTACATGACTATATATCTATATATGTATACATCCATATATTTGGGAAGAAATCCATAAAAATATATATCGATATATATGTATTTCTATATATTTATATAGATATTTATCTATACACAGAAACAGATAGATAGATAGATTGATAGAAAGACTGTATGCAATAACCCTGGATGTCTGACAGTTGAAGCTGACTGGTGATGTCATTAAGACTCTATTATGACACGTACAGCTTGGAAGCATAAATACTACAGCACGGCAGCCATTTATAGCCAGTCTCCATTGGAGATGGAAGTGGGCAGAAATGTACTGGCCTATCTTCCCAAGACGCCACAGCAGCCGGACAAATTGTATGTTCGACAGAATGGCTGTTTTATTCAGCCCATAAGGGTGACTACCCACTACAGTTTTTTTTTTTCACTGCGAAATTCGTAGCAGTTTTTTTTCTGCAGGGGTCTATGGGAATTGTAATGTTAAAATCGAAATCACGCAAATTCGCAATTTACCGCGAATTCGCGATTTTAACATTACAAGTCCCATAGACTCCTGCAGAAAAAAAAACGCTGCGAATTTCGCAGTGAAAAAAAACTGTAGTGAGTAGTCACCCTAAGGGGGAAACGGCGGCCTACAAAATCTGATTGGTCGCTGCTGCCACCATTTATGAAAAGGTCGGCTCAGTTCTTCCATGGATAAGAATAAGGTAGGTACATAGGCAGGCAGGTAGGTTCAGTTTTTGTAGGTTGAGGAATGCTTATGGGCAAGGCCTTATGTCTGAACGCTGGCGCATGAAATGGCACAGAGGCCCGGCCCTGTGCATTCACTGATCATTGCCGTCAGCTGCTGTCTGCTTTCAAGCATGAATCAGGGGCTTGACACTTATCAACTGGCTTTGATTGTGGGTCACGCAGGTTGGTTGCAATGCCCTAGTATAAACGATACCTGGAACACAAGCCAGTCCTCAGGATGCATTCTAACTCAAGAGCACGATCACGTTGTGCCTGACCAATGTTTCCATCTTGGGTAGTAGCACAGTCCTAAGCGATATGGAGTGGAGTTGGCATATGAGCTGCTCTGTGGTTTTGCTTCCAACAGTTTCTACCGCACGCAGATGCTCAGTGGATACAATGTTGCGCGCTGGGGAAAACCCCAGGAATAATCCACAGCAGGCAGGCAAGCAAAGTATAAATAAGGGGGGGATTGGTTAGCTGCCTGCAACTCTTGCTTGTACCAGAATAAGGTTTTGCCTGCAACGCGGCCTTGTACTGCTTGAGGCGACGTGACATTCATGCACAAGGCACAGGTGCTGGCAGGTTTCTGCGGGCACCCACAGTGCAGCGTTGCATTCTTGAAACCGTTGCTTGACCCTTTCCCTAAAATCAGGAAGATTCGCTTACACCTCTTATGGCTTATAATAGCCGTCTCCTGGGATAACAATAGCAATACTGAGAAGAATGAAAATAAAACGCATCATAGGCTGAAGAAATTAAACGCTCGGCACGTCTTTTCTTCAGCCTTACATGACTATATATCTATATATGTATACATCCATATATTTGGGTAGAAATCTATAAAAATATATATCGATATATATGTATTTCTATATATTTATATAGATATTTATCTATACACAGAAACAGATAGATAGATAGATTGATAGAAAGACTGTATGCAATAACCCTGGATGTCTGACAGTTGAAGCAGACTGGTGATGTCATTAAGGCTCTATTATGACACGTACAGCTTGGAAGCATAACTACTACAGCACGGCAGCCATTTATAGCCAGTCTCCATTGGAGATGGAAGTGGGCAGAAATGTACTGGCCTATCTTCCCAAGACGCCACAGCAGCCGGACAAATTGTATGTTCGACAGAATGGCTGTTTTATTCAGCCCATAAGGGTGACTACCCACTACAGTTTTTTTTTTTCACTGCGAAATTCGTAGCAGTTTTTTCACTGCAGGGGTCTATGGGACTTGTAATGTTAAAATCGAAATCACGCAAAATCGCAATTTACCGCAAAATCGCGATTTTAACATTACAAGTCCCATAGACCCCTGCAGAAAAAAAAACCGCTGCGAATTTCGCTGTGAAAAAAAACTGTAGTGAGTAGTCACCCTAAGGGGGAAACGGCGGCCTACAAAATCTGATTGGTCGCTGATGCCACCATTTATGAAAAGGTCGGCTCAGTTCTTCCATGGATAAGAATAAGGTAGGTACATAGGCAGGCAGGTAGGTTCAGTTTTTGTAGGTTGAGGAATGCTTATGGGAAAGGCCTTATGTCTGAACGCTGGCGCATGAAATGGCACAGAGGCCCGGCCCTGTGCATTCACTGATCATTGCCGTCAGCTGCTGTCTGCTTTCAAGCATGAATCAGGGGCTTGACACTTATCAACTGGCTTTGATTGTGGGTCACGCAGGTTGGTTGCAATGCCCTAGTATAAACGATACCTGGAACACAAGCCAGTCCTCAGGATGCATTCTAACTCAAGAGCACAATCACGTTGTGCCTGACCAATGTTTCCATCATGGGTAGTAGCACAGTCCTAAGCGATATGGAGTGGAGTTGGCATATGAGCTGCTCTGTGGTTTTGCTTCCAACAGTTTCTACCGCACGCAGATGCTCAGTGGATACAATGTTGCGCGCTGGGGAAAACCCCAGGAATAATCCACAGCAGGCAGGCAAGCAAAGTATAAATAAGGGGGGGATTGGTTAGCTGCCTGCAACTCTTGCTTGTACCCGAATAAGGTTTTGCCTGCAACGCGGCCTTGTACTGCTTGAGGCGACGTGACATTCATGCACAAGGCACAGGTGCTGGCAGGTTTCTGCGGGCACCCACAGTGCAGCGTTGCATTCTTGAAACCGTTGCTTGACCCTTTCCCTAAAATCAGGAAGATTCGCTTACACCTCTTATGGCTTATAATAGCCGTCTCCTGGGATAACAATAGCAATACTGAGAAGAATGAAAATAAAACGCATCATAGGCTGAAGAAATTAAACGCTCGGCACGTCTTTTCTTCAGCCTTACATGACTATATATCTATATATGTATACATCCATATATTTGGGTAGAAATCCATAAAAATATATATCGATATATATGTATTTCTATATATTTATATAGATATTTATCTATACACAGAAACAGATAGATAGATAGATTGATAGAAAGACTGTATGCAATAACCCTGGATGTCTGACAGTTGAAGCAGACCGGTGATGTCATTAAGGCTCTATTATGACACGTACAGCTTGGAAGCATAACTACTACAGCACGGCAGCCATTTATAGCCAGTCTCCATTGGAGATGGAAGTGGGCAGAAATGTACTGGCCTATCTTCCCAAGACGCCACAGCAGCCGGACAAATTGTATGTTCGACAGAATGGCTGTTTTATTCAGCCCATAAGGGTGACTACCCACTACAGTTTTTTTTTTTCACTGCGAAATTCGTAGCAGTTTTTTCACTGCAGGGGTCTATGGGACTTGTAATGTTAAAATCGAAATCACGCAAAATCGCAATTTACCGCAAAATCGCGATTTTAACATTACAAGTCCCATAGACCCCTGCAGAAAAAAAAAACGCTGCGAATTTCGCTGTGAAAAAAAACTGTAGTGAGTAGTCACCCTAAGGGGGAAACGGCGGCCTACAAAATCTGATTGGTCGCTGATGCCACCATTTATGAAAAGGTCGGCTCAGTTCTTCCATGGATAAGAATAAGGTAGGTACATAGGCAGGCAGGAAGGTTCAGTTTTTGTAGGTTGAGGAATGCTTATGGGCAAGGCCTTATGTCTGAACGCTGGCGCATGAAATGGCACAGAGGCCCGGCCCTGTGCATTCACTGATCATTGCCGTCAGCTGCTGTCTGCTTTCAAGCATGAATCAGGGGCTTGACACTTATCGACTGGCTTTGATTGTGGGTCACGCAGGTTGGTTGCAATGCCCTAGTATAAACGATACCTGGAACACAAGCCAGTCCTCAGGATGCATTCTAACTCAAGAGCACAATCACGTTGTGCCTGACCAATGTTTCCATCATGGGTAGTAGCACAGTCCTAAGCGATATGGAGTGGAGTTGGCATATGAGCTGCTCTGTGGTTTTGCTTCCAACAGTTTCTACCGCACGCAGATGCTCAGTGGATACAATGTTGCGCGCTGGGGAAAACCCCAGGAATAATCCACAGCAGACAGGCAAGCAAAGTATAAATAAGGGGGGGATTGGTTAGCTGCCTGCAACTCTTGCTTGTACCCGAATAAGGTTTTGCCTGCAACGCGGCCTTGTACTGCTTGAGGCGACGTGACATTCATGCACAAGGCACAGGTGCTGGCAGGTTTCTGCGGGCACCCACAGTGCAGCGTTGCATTCTTGAAACCGTTGCTTGACCCTTTCCCTAAAATCAGGAAGATTCGCTTACACCTCTTATGGCTTATAATAGCCGTCTCCTGGGATAACAATAGCAATACTGAGAAGAATGAAAATAAAACGCATCATAGGCTGAAGAAATTAAACGCTCGGCACGTCTTTTCTTCAGCCTTACATGACTATATATCTATATATGTATACATCCATATATTTGGGAAGAAATCCATAAAAATATATATCGATATATATGTATTTCTATATATTTATATAGATATTTATCTATACACAGAAACAGATAGATAGATAGATTGATAGAAAGACTGTATGCAATAACCCTGGATGTCTGACAGTTGAAGCTGACTGGTGATGTCATTAAGACTCTATTATGACACGTACAGCTTGGAAGCATAAATACTACAGCACGGCAGCCATTTATAGCCAGTCTCCATTGGAGATGGAAGTGGGCAGAAATGTACTGGCCTATCTTCCCAAGACGCCACAGCAGCCGGACAAATTGTATGTTCGACAGAATGGCTGTTTTATTCAGCACATAAGGGTGACTACCCACTACAGTTTTTTTTTTTCACTGCGAAATTCGTAGCAGTTTTTTTTCTGCAGGGGTCTATGGGAATTGTAATGTTAAAATCGAAATCACGCAAATTCGCAATTTACCGCGAATTCGCGATTTTAACATTACAAGTCCCATAGACTCCTGCAGAAAAAAAAACGCTGCGAATTTCGCAGTGAAAAAAAACTGTAGTGAGTAGTCACCCTAAGGGGGAAACGGCGGCCTACAAAATCTGATTGGTCGCTGCTGCCACCATTTATGAAAAGGTCGGCTCAGTTCTTCCATGGATAAGAATAAGGTAGGTACATAGGCAGGCAGGTAGGTTCAGTTTTTGTAGGTTGAGGAATGCTTATGGGCAAGGCCTTATGTCTGAACGCTGGCGCATGAAATGGCACAGAGGCCCGGCCCTGTGCATTCACTGATCATTGCCGTCAGCTGCTGTCTGCTTTCAAGCATGAATCAGGGGCTTGACACTTATCAACTGGCTTTGATTGTGGGTCACGCAGGTTGGTTGCAATGCCCTAGTATAAACGATACCTGGAACACAAGCCAGTCCTCAGGATGCATTCTAACTCAAGAGCACGATCACGTTGTGCCTGACCAATGTTTCCATCTTGGGTAGTAGCACAGTCCTAAGCGATATGGAGTGGAGTTGGCATATGAGCTGCTCTGTGGTTTTGCTTCCAACAGTTTCTACCGCACGCAGATGCTCAGTGGATACAATGTTGCGCGCTGGGGAAAACCCCAGGAATAATCCACAGCAGGCAGGCAAGCAAAGTATAAATAAGGGGGGGGATTGGTTAGCTGCCTGCAACTCTTGCTTGTACCAGAATAAGGTTTTGCCTGCAACGCGGCCTTGTACTGCTTGAGGCGACGTGACATTCATGCACAAGGCACAGGTGCTGGCAGGTTTCTGCGGGCACCCACAGTGCAGCGTTGCATTCTTGAAACCGTTGCTTGACCCTTTCCCTAAAATCAGGAAGATTCGCTTACACCTCTTATGGCTTATAATAGCCGTCTCCTGGGATAACAATAGCAATACTGAGAAGAATGAAAATAAAACGCATCATAGGCTGAAGAAATTAAACGCTCGGCACGTCTTTTCTTCAGCCTTACATGACTATATATCTATATATGTATACATCCATATATTTGGGTAGAAATCTATAAAAATATATATCGATATATATGTATTTCTATATATTTATATAGATATTTATCTATACACAGAAACAGATAGATAGATAGATTGATAGAAAGACTGTATGCAATAACCCTGGATGTCTGACAGTTGAAGCAGACTGGTGATGTCATTAAGGCTCTATTATGACACGTACAGCTTGGAAGCATAAATACTACAGCACGGCAGCCATTTATAGCCAGTCTCCATTGGAGATGGAAGTGGGCAGAAATGTACTGGCCTATCTTCCCAAGACGCCACAGCAGCCGGACAAATTGTATGTTCGACAGAATGGCTGTTTTATTCAGCCCATAAGGGTGACTACCCACTACAGTTTTTTTTTTTCACTGCGAAATTCGTAGCAGTTTTTTTTCTGCAGGGGTCTATGGGAATTGTAATGTTAAAATCGAAATCACGCAAATTCGCAATTTACCGCGAATTCGCGATTTTAACATTACAAGTCCCATAGACTCCTGCAGAAAAAAAAACGCTGCGAATTTCGCAGTGAAAAAAAACTGTAGTGAGTAGTCACCCTAAGGGGGAAACGGCGGCCTACAAAATCTGATTGGTCGCTGCTGCCACCATTTATGAAAAGGTCGGCTCAGTTCTTCCATGGATAAGAATAAGGTAGGTACATAGGCAGGCAGGTAGGTTCAGTTTTTGTAGGTTGAGGAATGCTTATGGGCAAGGCCTTATGTCTGAACGCTGGCGCATGAAATGGCACAGAGGCCCGGCCCTGTGCATTCACTGATCATTGCCGTCAGCTGCTGTCTGCTTTCAAGCATGAATCAGGGGCTTGACACTTATCAACTGGCTTTGATTGTGGGTCACGCAGGTTGGTTGCAATGCCCTAGTATAAACGATACCTGGAACACAAGCCAGTCCTCAGGATGCATTCTAACTCAAGAGCACGATCACGTTGTGCCTGACCAATGTTTCCATCTTGGGTAGTAGCACAGTCCTAAGCGATATGGAGTGGAGTTGGCATATGAGCTGCTCTGTGGTTTTGCTTCCAACAGTTTCTACCGCACGCAGATGCTCAGTGGATACAATGTTGCGCGCTGGGGAAAACCCCAGGAATAATCCACAGCAGGCAGGCAAGCAAAGTATAAATAAGGGGGGGATTGGTTAGCTGCCTGCAACTCTTGCTTGTACCAGAATAAGGTTTTGCCTGCAACGCGGCCTTGTACTGCTTGAGGCGACGTGACATTCATGCACAAGGCACAGGTGCTGGCAGGTTTCTGCGGGCACCCACAGTGCAGCGTTGCATTCTTGAAACCGTTGCTTGACCCTTTCCCTAAAATCAGGAAGATTCGCTTACACCTCTTATGGCTTATAATAGCCGTCTCCTGGGATAACAATAGCAATACTGAGAAGAATGAAAATAAAACGCATCATAGGCTGAAGAAATTAAACGCTCGGCACGTCTTTTCTTCAGCCTTACATGACTATATATCTATATATGTATACATCCATATATTTGGGTAGAAATCTATAAAAATATATATCGATATATATGTATTTCTATATATTTATATAGATATTTATCTATACACAGAAACAGATAGATAGATAGATTGATAGAAAGACTGTATGCAATAACCCTGGATGTCTGACAGTTGAAGCAGACTGGTGATGTCATTAAGGCTCTATTATGACACGTACAGCTTGGAAGCATAAATACTACAGCACGGCAGCCATTTATAGCCAGTCTCCATTGGAGATGGAAGTGGGCAGAAATGTACTGGCCTATCTTCCCAAGACGCCACAGCAGCCGGACAAATTGTATGTTCGACAGAATGGCTGTTTTATTCAGCCCATAAGGGTGACTACCCACTACAGTTTTTTTTTTTCACTGCGAAATTCGTAGCAGTTTTTTCACTGCAGGGGTCTATGGGACTTGTAATGTTAAAATCGAAATCACGCAAAATCGCAATTTACCGCAAAATCGCGATTTTAACATTACAAGTCCCATAGACCCCTGCAGAAAAAAAAAACGCTGCGAATTTCGCTGTGAAAAAAAACTGTAGTGAGTAGTCACCCTAAGGGGGAAACGGCGGCCTACAAAATCTGATTGGTCGCTGATGCCACCATTTATGAAAAGGTCGGCTCAGTTCTTCCATGGATAAGAATAAGGTAGGTACATAGGCAGGCAGGAAGGTTCAGTTTTTGTAGGTTGAGGAATGCTTATGGGCAAGGCCTTATGTCTGAACGCTGGCGCATGAAATGGCACAGAGGCCCGGCCCTGTGCATTCACTGATCATTGCCGTCAGCTGCTGTCTGCTTTCAAGCATGAATCAGGGGCTTGACACTTATCGACTGGCTTTGATTGTGGGTCACGCAGGTTGGTTGCAATGCCCTAGTATAAACGATACCTGGAACACAAGCCAGTCCTCAGGATGCATTCTAACTCAAGAGCACAATCACGTTGTGCCTGACCAATGTTTCCATCATGGGTAGTAGCACAGTCCTAAGCGATATGGAGTGGAGTTGGCATATGAGCTGCTCTGTGGTTTTGCTTCCAACAGTTTCTACCGCACGCAGATGCTCAGTGGATACAATGTTGCGCGCTGGGGAAAACCCCAGGAATAATCCACAGCAGGCAGGCAAGCAAAGTATAAATAAGGGGGGGATTGGTTAGCTGCCTGCAACTCTTGCTTGTACCCGAATAAGGTTTTGCCTGCAACGCGGCCTTGTACTGCTTGAGGCGACGTGACATTCATGCACAAGGCACAGGTGCTGGCAGGTTTCTGCGGGCACCCACAGTGCAGCGTTGCATTCTTGAAACCGTTGCTTGACCCTTTCCCTAAAATCAGGAAGATTCGCTTACACCTCTTATGGCTTATAATAGCCGTCTCCTGGGATAACAATAGCAATACTGAGAAGAATGAAAATAAAACGCATCATAGGCTGAAGAAATTAAACGCTCGGCACGTCTTTTCTTCAGCCTTACATGACTATATATCTATATATGTATACATCCATATATTTGGGAAGAAATCCATAAAAATATATATCGATATATATGTATTTCTATATATTTATATAGATATTTATCTATACACAGAAACAGATAGATAGATAGATTGATAGAAAGACTGTATGCAATAACCCTGGATGTCTGACAGTTGAAGCTGACTGGTGATGTCATTAAGACTCTATTATGACACGTACAGCTTGGAAGCATAAATACTACAGCACGGCAGCCATTTATAGCCAGTCTCCATTGGAGATGGAAGTGGGCAGAAATGTACTGGCCTATCTTCCCAAGACGCCACAGCAGCCGGACAAATTGTATGTTCGACAGAATGGCTGTTTTATTCAGCCCATAAGGGTGACTACCCACTACAGTTTTTTTTTTTCACTGCGAAATTCGTAGCAGTTTTTTTTCTGCAGGGGTCTATGGGAATTGTAATGTTAAAATCGAAATCACGCAAATTCGCAATTTACCGCGAATTCGCGATTTTAACATTACAAGTCCCATAGACTCCTGCAGAAAAAAAAACGCTGCGAATTTCGCAGTGAAAAAAAACTGTAGTGAGTAGTCACCCTAAGGGGGAAACGGCGGCCTACAAAATCTGATTGGTCGCTGCTGCCACTATTTATGAAAAGGTCGGCTCAGTTCTTCCATGGATAAGAATAAGGTAGGTACATAGGCAGGCAGGTAGGTTCAGTTTTTGTAGGTTGAGGAATGCTTATGGGCAAGGCCTTATGTCTGAACGCTGGCGCATGAAATGGCACAGAGGCCCGGCCCTGTGCATTCACTGATCATTGCCGTCAGCTGCTGTCTGCTTTCAAGCATGAATCAGGGGCTTGACACTTATCAACTGGCTTTGATTGTGGGTCACGCAGGTTGGTTGCAATGCCCTAGTATAAACGATACCTGGAACACAAGCCAGTCCTCAGGATGCATTCTAACTCAAGAGCACGATCACGTTGTGCCTGACCAATGTTTCCATCTTGGGTAGTAGCACAGTCCTAAGCGATATGGAGTGGAGTTGGCATATGAGCTGCTCTGTGGTTTTGCTTCCAACAGTTTCTACCGCACGCAGATGCTCAGTGGATACAATGTTGCGCGCTGGGGAAAACCCCAGGAATAATCCACAGCAGGCAGGCAAGCAAAGTATAAATAAGGGGGGGATTGGTTAGCTGCCTGCAACTCTTGCTTGTACCAGAATAAGGTTTTGCCTGCAACGCGGCCTTGTACTGCTTGAGGCGACGTGACATTCATGCACAAGGCACAGGTGCTGGCAGGTTTCTGCGGGCACCCACAGTGCAGCGTTGCATTCTTGAAACCGTTGCTTGACCCTTTCCCTAAAATCAGGAAGATTCGCTTACACCTCTTATGGCTTATAATAGCCGTCTCCTGGGATAACAATAGCAATACTGAGAAGAATGAAAATAAAACGCATCATAGGCTGAAGAAATTAAACGCTCGGCACGTCTTTTCTTCAGCCTTACATGACTATATATCTATATATGTATACATCCATATATTTGGGTAGAAATCTATAAAAATATATATCGATATATATGTATTTCTATATATTTATATAGATATTTATCTATACACAGAAACAGATAGATAGATAGATTGATAGAAAGACTGTATGCAATAACCCTGGATGTCTGACAGTTGAAGCAGACTGGTGATGTCATTAAGGCTCTATTATGACACGTACAGCTTGGAAGCATAAATACTACAGCACGGCAGCCATTTATAGCCAGTCTCCATTGGAGATGGAAGTGGGCAGAAATGTACTGGCCTATCTTCCCAAGACGCCACAGCAGCCGGACAAATTGTATGTTCGACAGAATGGCTGTTTTATTCAGCCCATAAGGGTGACTACCCACTACAGTTTTTTTTTTTCACTGCGAAATTCGTAGCAGTTTTTTCACTGCAGGGGTCTATGGGACTTGTAATGTTAAAATCGAAATCACGCAAAATCGCAATTTACCGCAAAATCGCGATTTTAACATTACAAGTCCCATAGACCCCTGCAGAAAAAAAAAACGCTGCGAATTTCGCTGTGAAAAAAAACTGTAGTGAGTAGTCACCCTAAGGGGGAAACGGCGGCCTACAAAATCTGATTGGTCGCTGATGCCACCATTTATGAAAAGGTCGGCTCAGTTCTTCCATGGATAAGAATAAGGTAGGTACATAGGCAGGCAGGAAGGTTCAGTTTTTGTAGGTTGAGGAATGCTTATGGGCAAGGCCTTATGTCTGAACGCTGGCGCATGAAATGGCACAGAGGCCCGGCCCTGTGCATTCACTGATCATTGCCGTCAGCTGCTGTCTGCTTTCAAGCATGAATCAGGGGCTTGACACTTATCAACTGGCTTTGATTGTGGGTCACGCAGGTTGGTTGCAATGCCCTAGTATAAACGATACCTGGAACACAAGCCAGTCCTCAGGATGCATTCTAACTCAAGAGCACGATCACGTTGTGCCTGACCAATGTTTCCATCTTGGGTAGTAGCACAGTCCTAAGCGATATGGAGTGGAGTTGGCATATGAGCTGCTCTGTGGTTTTGCTTCCAACAGTTTCTACCGCACGCAGATGCTCAGTGGATACAATGTTGCGCGCTGGGGAAAACCCCAGGAATAATCCACAGCAGGCAGGCAAGCAAAGTATAAATAAGGGGGGGATTGGTTAGCTGCCTGCAACTCTTGCTTGTACCAGAATAAGGTTTTGCCTGCAACGCGGCCTTGTACTGCTTGAGGCGACGTGACATTCATGCACAAGGCACAGGTGCTGGCAGGTTTCTGTGGGCACCCACAGTGCAGCGTTGCATTCTTGAAACCGTTGCTTGACCCTTTCCCTAAAATCAGGAAGATTCGCTTACACCTCTTATGGCTTATAATAGCCGTCTCCTGGGATAACAATAGCAATACTGAGAAGAATGAAAATAAAACGCATCATAGGCTGAAGAAATTAAACGCTCGGCACGTCTTTTCTTCAGCCTTACATGACTATATATCTATATATGTATACATCCATATATTTGGGTAGAAATCTATAAAAATATATATCGATATATATGTATTTCTATATATTTATATAGATATTTATCTATACACAGAAACAGATAGATAGATAGAAAGACTGTATGCAATAACCCTGGATGTCTGACAGTTGAAGCAGACTGGTGATGTCATTAAGGCTCTATTATGACACGTACAGCTTGGAAGCATAACTACTACAGCACGGCAGCCATTTATAGCCAGTCTCCATTGGAGATGGAAGTGGGCAGAAATGTACTGGCCTATCTTCCCAAGACGCCACAGCAGCCGGACAAATTGTATGTTCGACAGAATGGCTGTTTTATTCAGCCCATAAGGGTGACTACCCACTACAGTTTTTTTTTTTCACTGCGAAATTCGTAGCAGTTTTTTCACTGCAGGGGTCTATGGGACTTGTAATGTTAAAATCGAAATCACGCAAAATCGCAATTTACCGCAAAATCGCGATTTTAACATTACAAGTCCCATAGACCCCTGCAGAAAAAAAAACCGCTGCGAATTTCGCTGTGAAAAAAAACTGTAGTGAGTAGTCACCCTAAGGGGGAAACGGCGGCCTACAAAATCTGATTGGTCGCTGATGCCACCATTTATGAAAAGGTCGGCTCAGTTCTTCCATGGATAAGAATAAGGTAGGTACATAGGCAGGCAGGTAGGTTCAGTTTTTGTAGGTTGAGGAATGCTTATGGGAAAGGCCTTATGTCTGAACGCTGGCGCATGAAATGGCACAGAGGCCCGGCCCTGTGCATTCACTGATTATTGCCGTCAGCTGCTGTCTGCTTTCAAGCATGAATCAGGGGCTTGACACTTATCAACTGGCTTTGATTGTGGGTCACGCAGGTTGGTTGCAATGCCCTAGTATAAACGATACCTGGAACACAAGCCAGTCCTCAGGATGCATTCTAACTCAAGAGCACGATCACGTTGTGCCTGACCAATGTTTCCATCTTGGGTAGTAGCACAGTCCTAAGCGATATGGAGTGGAGTTGGCATATGAGCTGCTCTGTGGTTTTGCTTCCAACAGTTTCTACCGCACGCAGATGCTCAGTGGATACAATGTTGCGCGCTGGGGAAAACCCCAGGAATAATCCACAGCAGGCAGGCAAGCAAAGTATAAATAAGGGGGGATTGGTTAGCTGCCTGCAACTCTTGCTTGTACCCGAATAAGGTTTTGCCTGCAACGCGGCCTTGTACTGCTTGAGGCGACGTGACATTCATGCACAAGGCACAGGTGCTGGCAGGTTTCTGCGGGCACCCACAGTGCAGCGTTGCATTCTTGAAACCGTTGCTTGACCCTTTCCCTAAAATCAGGAAGATTCGCTTACACCTCTTATGGCTTATAATAGCCGTCTCCTGGGATAACAATAGCAATACTGAGAAGAATGAAAATAAAACGCATCATAGGCTGAAGAAATTAAACGCTCGGCACGTCTTTTCTTCAGCCTTACATGACTATATATCTATATATGTATACATCCATATATTTGGGAAGAAATCCATAAAAATATATATCGATATATATGTATTTCTATATATTTATATAGATATTTATCTATACACAGAAACAGATAGATAGATAGATTGATAGAAAGACTGTATGCAATAACCCTGGATGTCTGACAGTTGAAGCTGACTGGTGATGTCATTAAGACTCTATTATGACACGTACAGCTTGGAAGCATAAATACTACAGCACGGCAGCCATTTATAGCCAGTCTCCATTGGAGATGGAAGTGGGCAGAAATGTACTGGCCTATCTTCCCAAGACGCCACAGCAGCCGGACAAATTGTATGTTCGACAGAATGGCTGTTTTATTCAGCCCATAAGGGTGACTACCCACTACAGTTTTTTTTTTTCACTGCGAAATTCGTAGCAGTTTTTTTTCTGCAGGGGTCTATGGGAATTGTAATGTTAAAATCGAAATCACGCAAATTCGCAATTTACCGCGAATTCGCGATTTTAACATTACAAGTCCCATAGACTCCTGCAGAAAAAAAAACGCTGCGAATTTCGCAGTGAAAAAAAACTGTAGTGAGTAGTCACCCTAAGGGGGAAACGGCGGCCTACAAAATCTGATTGGTCGCTGCTGCCACCATTTATGAAAAGGTCGGCTCAGTTCTTCCATGGATAAGAATAAGGTAGGTACATAGGCAGGCAGGTAGGTTCAGTTTTTGTAGGTTGAGGAATGCTTATGGGCAAGGCCTTATGTCTGAACGCTGGCGCATGAAATGGCACAGAGGCCCGGCCCTGTGCATTCACTGATCATTGCCGTCAGCTGCTGTCTGCTTTCAAGCATGAATCAGGGGCTTGACACTTATCAACTGGCTTTGATTGTGGGTCACGCAGGTTGGTTGCAATGCCCTAGTATAAACGATACCTGGAACACAAGCCAGTCCTCAGGATGCATTCTAACTCAAGAGCACGATCACGTTGTGCCTGACCAATGTTTCCATCTTGGGTAGTAGCACAGTCCTAAGCGATATGGAGTGGAGTTGGCATATGAGCTGCTCTGTGGTTTTGCTTCCAACAGTTTCTACCGCACGCAGATGCTCAGTGGATACAATGTTGCGCGCTGGGGAAAACCCCAGGAATAATCCACAGCAGGCAGGCAAGCAAAGTATAAATAAGGGGGGGATTGGTTAGCTGCCTGCAACTCTTGCTTGTACCAGAATAAGGTTTTGCCTGCAACGCGGCCTTGTACTGCTTGAGGCGACGTGACATTCATGCACAAGGCACAGGTGCTGGCAGGTTTCTGCGGGCACCCACAGTGCAGCGTTGCATTCTTGAAACCGTTGCTTGACCCTTTCCCTAAAATCAGGAAGATTCGCTTACACCTCTTATGGCTTATAATAGCCGTCTCCTGGGATAACAATAGCAATACTGAGAAGAATGAAAATAAAACGCATCATAGGCTGAAGAAATTAAACGCTCGGCACGTCTTTTCTTCAGCCTTACATGACTATATATCTATATATGTATACATCCATATATTTGGGTAGAAATCTATAAAAATATATATCGATATATATGTATTTCTATATATTTATATAGATATTTATCTATACACAGAAACAGATAGATAGATAGATTGATAGAAAGACTGTATGCAATAACCCTGGATGTCTGACAGTTGAAGCAGACTGGTGATGTCATTAAGGCTCTATTATGACACGTACAGCTTGGAAGCATAAATACTACAGCACGGCAGCCATTTATAGCCAGTCTCCATTGGAGATGGAAGTGGGCAGAAATGTACTGGCCTATCTTCCCAAGACGCCACAGCAGCCGGACAAATTGTATGTTCGACAGAATGGCTGTTTTATTCAGCCCATAAGGGTGACTACCCACTACAGTTTTTTTTTTTCACTGCGAAATTCGTAGCAGTTTTTTCACTGCAGGGGTCTATGGGACTTGTAATGTTAAAATCGAAATCACGCAAAATCGCAATTTACCGCAAAATCGTGATTTTAACATTACAAGTCCCATAGACCCCTGCAGAAAAAAAAACCGCTGCGAATTTCGCTGTGAAAAAAAACTGTAGTGAGTAGTCACCCTAAGGGGGAAACGACGGCCTACAAAATCTGATTGGTCGCTGATGCCACCATTTATGAAAAGGTCGGCTCAGTTCTTCCATGGATAAGAATAAGGAAGGTACATAGGCAGGCAGGTAGGTTCAGTTTTTGTAGGTTGAGGAATGCTTATGGGAAAGGCCTTATGTCTGAACGCTGGCGCATGAAATGGCACAGAGGCCCGGCCCTGTGCATTCACTGATCATTGCCGTCAGCTGCTGTCTGCTTTCAAGCATGAATCAGGGGCTTGACACTTATCAACTGGCTTTGATTGTGGGTCACGCAGGTTGGTTGCAATGCCCTAGTATAAACGATACCTGGAACACAAGCCAGTCCTCAGGATGCATTCTAACTCAAGAGCACAATCACGTTGTGCCTGACCAATGTTTCCATCATGGGTAGTAGCACAGTCCTAAGCGATATGGAGTGGAGTTGGCATATGAGCTGCTCTGTGGTTTTGCTTCCAACAGTTTCTACCGCACGCAGATGCTCAGTGGATACAATGTTGCGCGCTGGGGAAAACCCCAGGAATAATCCACAGCAGGCAGGAAAGCAAAGTATAAATAAGGGGGGGATTGGTTAGCTGCCTGCAACTCTTGCTTGTACCCGAATAAGGTTTTGCCTGCAACGCGGCCTTGTACTGCTTGAGGCGACGTGACATTCATGCACAAGGCACAGGTGCTGGCAGGTTTCTGCGGGCACCCACAGTGCAGCGTTGCATTCTTGAAACCGTTGCTTGACCCTTTCCCTAAAATCAGGAAGATTCGCTTACACCTCTTATGGCTTATAATAGCCGTCTCCTGGGATAACAATAGCAATACTGAGAAGAATGAAAATAAAACGCATCATAGGCTGAAGAAATTAAACGCTCGGCACGTCTTTTCTTCAGCCTTACATGACTATATATCTATATATGTATACATCCATATATTTGGGTAGAAATCCATAAAAATATATATCGATATATATGTATTTCTATATATTTATATAGATATTTATCTATACACAGAAACAGATAGATAGATAGATTGATAGAAAGACTGTATGCAATAACCCTGGATGTCTGACAGTTGAAGCAGACCGGTGATGTCATTAAGGCTCTATTATGACACGTACAGCTTGGAAGCATAACTACTACAGCACGGCAGCCATTTATAGCCAGTCTCCATTGGAGATGGAAGTGGGCAGAAATGTACTGGCCTATCTTCCCAAGACGCCACAGCAGCCGGACAAATTGTATGTTCGACAGAATGGCTGTTTTATTCAGCCCATAAGGGTGACTACCCACTACAGTTTTTTTTTTTCACTGCGAAATTCGTAGCAGTTTTTTCACTGCAGGGGTCTATGGGACTTGTAATGTTAAAATCGAAATCACGCAAAATCGCAATTTACCGCAAAATCGCGATTTTAACATTACAAGTCCCATAGACCCCTGCAGAAAAAAAAAACGCTGCGAATTTCGCTGTGAAAAAAAACTGTAGTGAGTAGTCACCCTAAGGGGGAAACGGCGGCCTACAAAATCTGATTGGTCGCTGATGCCACCATTTATGAAAAGGTCGGCTCAGTTCTTCCATGGATAAGAATAAGGTAGGTACATAGGCAGGCAGGAAGGTTCAGTTTTTGTAGGTTGAGGAATGCTTATGGGCAAGGCCTTATGTCTGAACGCTGGCGCATGAAATGGCACAGAGGCCCGGCCCTGTGCATTCACTGATCATTGCCGTCAGCTGCTGTCTGCTTTCAAGCATGAATCAGGGGCTTGACACTTATCGACTGGCTTTGATTGTGGGTCACGCAGGTTGGTTGCAATGCCCTAGTATAAACGATACCTGGAACACAAGCCAGTCCTCAGGATGCATTCTAACTCAAGAGCACAATCACGTTGTGCCTGACCAATGTTTCCATCATGGGTAGTAGCACAGTCCTAAGCGATATGGAGTGGAGTTGGCATATGAGCTGCTCTGTGGTTTTGCTTCCAACAGTTTCTACCGCACGCAGATGCTCAGTGGATACAATGTTGCGCGCTGGGGAAAACCCCAGGAATAATCCACAGCAGGCAGGCAAGCAAAGTATAAATAAGGGGGGGATTGGTTAGCTGCCTGCAACTCTTGCTTGTACCCGAATAAGGTTTTGCCTGCAACGCGGCCTTGTACTGCTTGAGGCGACGTGACATTCATGCACAAGGCACAGGTGCTGGCAGGTTTCTGCGGGCACCCACAGTGCAGCGTTGCATTCTTGAAACCGTTGCTTGACCCTTTCCCTAAAATCAGGAAGATTCGCTTACACCTCTTATGGCTTATAATAGCCGTCTCCTGGGATAACAATAGCAATACTGAGAAGAATGAAAATAAAACGCATCATAGGCTGAAGAAATTAAACGCTCGGCACGTCTTTTCTTCAGCCTTACATGACTATATATCTATATATGTATACATCCATATATTTGGGAAGAAATCCATAAAAATATATATCGATATATATGTATTTCTATATATTTATATAGATATTTATCTATACACAGAAACAGATAGATAGATAGATTGATAGAAAGACTGTATGCAATAACCCTGGATGTCTGACAGTTGAAGCTGACTGGTGATGTCATTAAGACTCTATTATGACACGTACAGCTTGGAAGCATAAATACTACAGCACGGCAGCCATTTATAGCCAGTCTCCATTGGAGATGGAAGTGGGCAGAAATGTACTGGCCTATCTTCCCAAGACGCCACAGCAGCCGGACAAATTGTATGTTCGACAGAATGGCTGTTTTATTCAGCACATAAGGGTGACTACCCACTACAGTTTTTTTTTTTCACTGCGAAATTCGTAGCAGTTTTTTTTCTGCAGGGGTCTATGGGAATTGTAATGTTAAAATCGAAATCACGCAAATTCGCAATTTACCGCGAATTCGCGATTTTAACATTACAAGTCCCATAGACTCCTGCAGAAAAAAAAACGCTGCGAATTTCGCAGTGAAAAAAAACTGTAGTGAGTAGTCACCCTAAGGGGGAAACGGCGGCCTACAAAATCTGATTGGTCGCTGCTGCCACCATTTATGAAAAGGTCGGCTCAGTTCTTCCATGGATAAGAATAAGGTAGGTACATAGGCAGGCAGGTAGGTTCAGTTTTTGTAGGTTGAGGAATGCTTATGGGCAAGGCCTTATGTCTGAACGCTGGCGCATGAAATGGCACAGAGGCCCGGCCCTGTGCATTCACTGATCATTGCCGTCAGCTGCTGTCTGCTTTCAAGCATGAATCAGGGGCTTGACACTTATCAACTGGCTTTGATTGTGGGTCACGCAGGTTGGTTGCAATGCCCTAGTATAAACGATACCTGGAACACAAGCCAGTCCTCAGGATGCATTCTAACTCAAGAGCACGATCACGTTGTGCCTGACCAATGTTTCCATCTTGGGTAGTAGCACAGTCCTAAGCGATATGGAGTGGAGTTGGCATATGAGCTGCTCTGTGGTTTTGCTTCCAACAGTTTCTACCGCACGCAGATGCTCAGTGGATACAATGTTGCGCGCTGGGGAAAACCCCAGGAATAATCCACAGCAGGCAGGCAAGCAAAGTATAAATAAGGGGGGGATTGGTTAGCTGCCTGCAACTCTTGCTTGTACCAGAATAAGGTTTTGCCTGCAACGCGGCCTTGTACTGCTTGAGGCGACGTGACATTCATGCACAAGGCACAGGTGCTGGCAGGTTTCTGCGGGCACCCACAGTGCAGCGTTGCATTCTTGAAACCGTTGCTTGACCCTTTCCCTAAAATCAGGAAGATTCGCTTACACCTCTTATGGCTTATAATAGCCGTCTCCTGGGATAACAATAGCAATACTGAGAAGAATGAAAATAAAACGCATCATAGGCTGAAGAAATTAAACGCTCGGCACGTCTTTTCTTCAGCCTTACATGACTATATATCTATATATGTATACATCCATATATTTGGGTAGAAATCTATAAAAATATATATCGATATATATGTATTTCTATATATTTATATAGATATTTATCTATACACAGAAACAGATAGATAGATAGATTGATAGAAAGACTGTATGCAATAACCCTGGATGTCTGACAGTTGAAGCAGACTGGTGATGTCATTAAGGCTCTATTATGACACGTACAGCTTGGAAGCATAAATACTACAGCACGGCAGCCATTTATAGCCAGTCTCCATTGGAGATGGAAGTGGGCAGAAATGTACTGGCCTATCTTCCCAAGACGCCACAGCAGCCGGACAAATTGTATGTTCGACAGAATGGCTGTTTTATTCAGCCCATAAGGGTGACTACCCACTACAGTTTTTTTTTTTCACTGCGAAATTCGTAGCAGTTTTTTCACTGCAGGGGTCTATGGGACTTGTAATGTTAAAATCGAAATCACGCAAAATCGCAATTTACCGCAAAATCGTGATTTTAACATTACAAGTCCCATAGACCCCTGCAGAAAAAAAAACCGCTGCGAATTTCGCTGTGAAAAAAAACTGTAGTGAGTAGTCACCCTAAGGGGGAAACGGCGGCCTACAAAATCTGATTGGTCGCTGATGCCACCATTTATGAAAAGGTCGGCTCAGTTCTTCCATGGATAAGAATAAGGTAGGTACATAGGCAGGCAGGTAGGTTCAGTTTTTGTAGGTTGAGGAATGCTTCTGGGAAAGGCCTTATGTCTGAACGCTGGCGCATGAAATGGCACAGAGGCCCGGCCCTGTGCATTCACTGATCATTGCCGTCAGCTGCTGT
This sequence comes from Eleutherodactylus coqui, assembly GCF_035609145.1. NCBI lineage: Eukaryota > Metazoa > Chordata > Amphibia > Anura > Eleutherodactylidae > Eleutherodactylus > Eleutherodactylus coqui. Next base: position 57,546,788 of record NC_089844.1, on the reverse strand, counting down.
CTGCTTTCAAGCATGAATCAGGGGCTTGACACTTATCAACTGGCTTTGATTGTGGGTCACGCAGGTTGGTTGCAATGCCCTAGTATAAACGATACCTGGAACACAAGCCAGTCCTCAGGATGCATTCTAACTCAAGAGCACAATCACGTTGTGCCTGACCAATGTTTCCATCATGGGTAGTAGCACAGTCCTAAGCGATATGGAGTGGAGTTGGCATATGAGCTGCTCTGTGGTTTTGCTTCCAACAGTTTCTACCGCACGCAGATGCTCAGTGGATACAATGTTGCGCGCTGGGGAAAACCCCAGGAATAATCCACAGCAGGCAGGAAAGCAAAGTATAAATAAGGGGGGGATTGGTTAGCTGCCTGCAACTCTTGCTTGTACCCGAATAAGGTTTTGCCTGCAACGCGGCCTTGTACTGCTTGAGGCGACGTGACATTCATGCACAAGGCACAGGTGCTGGCAGGTTTCTGCGGGCACCCACAGTGCAGCGTTGCATTCTTGAAACCGTTGCTTGACCCTTTCCCTAAAATCAGGAAGATTCGCTTACACCTCTTATGGCTTATAATAGCCGTCTCCTGGGATAACAATAGCAATACTGAGAAGAATGAAAATAAAACGCATCATAGGCTGAAGAAATTAAACGCTCGGCACGTCTTTTCTTCAGCCTTACATGACTATATATCTATATATGTATACATCCATATATTTGGGTAGAAATCCATAAAAATATATATCGATATATATGTATTTCTATATATTTATATAGATATTTATCTATACACAGAAACAGATAGATAGATAGATTGATAGAAAGACTGTATGCAATAACCCTGGATGTCTGACAGTTGAAGCAGACCGGTGATGTCATTAAGGCTCTATTATGACACGTACAGCTTGGAAGCATAACTACTACAGCACGGCAGCCATTTATAGCCAGTCTCCATTGGAGATGGAAGTGGGCAGAAATGTACTGGCCTATCTTCCCAAGACGCCACAGCAGCCGGACAAATTGTATGTTCGACAGAATGGCTGTTTTATTCAGCCCATAAGGGTGACTACCCACTACAGTTTTTTTTTTTCACTGCGAAATTCGTAGCAGTTTTTTCACTGCAGGGGTCTATGGGAATTGTAATGTTAAAATCGAAATCACGCAAAATCGCAATTTACCGCAAAATCGCGATTTTAACATTACAAGTCCCATAGACCCCTGCAGAAAAAAAAAACGCTGCGAATTTCGCTGTGAAAAAAAACTGTAGTGAGTAGTCACCCTAAGGGGGAAACGGCGGCCTACAAAATCTGATTGGTCGCTGATGCCACCATTTATGAAAAGGTCGGCTCAGTTCTTCCATGGATAAGAATAAGGTAGGTACATAGGCAGGCAGGAAGGTTCAGTTTTTGTAGGTTGAGGAATGCTTATGGGCAAGGCCTTATGTCTGAACGCTGGCGCATGAAATGGCACAGAGGCCCGGCCCTGTGCATTCACTGATCATTGCCGTCAGCTGCTGTCTGCTTTCAAGCATGAATCAGGGGCTTGACACTTATCGACTGGCTTTGATTGTGGGTCACGCAGGTTGGTTGCAATGCCCTAGTATAAACGATACCTGGAACACAAGCCAGTCCTCAGGATGCATTCTAACTCAAGAGCACAATCACGTTGTGCCTGACCAATGTTTCCATCATGGGTAGTAGCACAGTCCTAAGCGATATGGAGTGGAGTTGGCATATGAGCTGCTCTGTGGTTTTGCTTCCAACAGTTTCTACCGCACGCAGATGCTCAGTGGATACAATGTTGCGCGCTGGGGAAAACCCCAGGAATAATCCACAGCAGGCAGGCAAGCAAAGTATAAATAAGGGGGGGATTGGTTAGCTGCCTGCAACTCTTGCTTGTACCCGAATAAGGTTTTGCCTGCAACGCGGCCTTGTACTGCTTGAGGCGACGTGACATTCATGCACAAGGCACAGGTGCTGGCAGGTTTCTGCGGGCACCCACAGTGCAGCGTTGCATTCTTGAAACCGTTGCTTGACCCTTTCCCTAAAATCAGGAAGATTCGCTTACACCTCTTATGGCTTATAATAGCCGTCTCCTGGGATAACAATAGCAATACTGAGAAGAATGAAAATAAAACGCATCATAGGCTGAAGAAATTAAACGCTCGGCACGTCTTTTCTTCAGCCTTACATGACTATATATCTATATATGTATACATCCATATATTTGGGAAGAAATCCATAAAAATATATATCGATATATATGTATTTCTATATATTTATATAGATATTTATCTATACACAGAAACAGATAGATAGATAGATTGATAGAAAGACTGTATGCAATAACCCTGGATGTCTGACAGTTGAAGCTGACTGGTGATGTCATTAAGACTCTATTATGACACGTACAGCTTGGAAGCATAAATACTACAGCACGGCAGCCATTTATAGCCAGTCTCCATTGGAGATGGAAGTGGGCAGAAATGTACTGGCCTATCTTCCCAAGACGCCACAGCAGCCGGACAAATTGTATGTTCGACAGAATGGCTGTTTTATTCAGCACATAAGGGTGACTACCCACTACAGTTTTTTTTTTTCACTGCGAAATTCGTAGCAGTTTTTTTTCTGCAGGGGTCTATGGGAATTGTAATGTTAAAATCGAAATCACGCAAATTCGCAATTTACCGCGAATTCGCGATTTTAACATTACAAGTCCCATAGACTCCTGCAGAAAAAAAAACGCTGCGAATTTCGCAGTGAAAAAAAACTGTAGTGAGTAGTCACCCTAAGGGGGAAACGGCGGCCTACAAAATCTGATTGGTCGCTGCTGCCACCATTTATGAAAAGGTCGGCTCAGTTCTTCCATGGATAAGAATAAGGTAGGTACATAGGCAGGCAGGTAGGTTCAGTTTTTGTAGGTTGAGGAATGCTTATGGGCAAGGCCTTATGTCTGAACGCTGGCGCATGAAATGGCACAGAGGCCCGGCCCTGTGCATTCACTGATCATTGCCGTCAGCTGCTGTCTGCTTTCAAGCATGAATCAGGGGCTTGACACTTATCAACTGGCTTTGATTGTGGGTCACGCAGGTTGGTTGCAATGCCCTAGTATAAACGATACCTGGAACACAAGCCAGTCCTCAGGATGCATTCTAACTCAAGAGCACGATCACGTTGTGCCTGACCAATGTTTCCATCTTGGGTAGTAGCACAGTCCTAAGCGATATGGAGTGGAGTTGGCATATGAGCTGCTCTGTGGTTTTGCTTCCAACAGTTTCTACCGCACGCAGATGCTCAGTGGATACAATGTTGCGCGCTGGGGAAAACCCCAGGAATAATCCACAGCAGGCAGGCAAGCAAAGTATAAATAAGGGGGGGATTGGTTAGCTGCCTGCAACTCTTGCTTGTACCAGAATAAGGTTTTGCCTGCAACGCGGCCTTGTACTGCTTGAGGCGACGTGACATTCATGCACAAGGCACAGGTGCTGGCAGGTTTCTGTGGGCACCCACAGTGCAGCGTTGCATTCTTGAAACCGTTGCTTGACCCTTTCCCTAAAATCAGGAAGATTCGCTTACACCTCTTATGGCTTATAATAGCCGTCTCCTGGGATAACAATAGCAATACTGAGAAGAATGAAAATAAAACGCATCATAGGCTGAAGAAATTAAACGCTCGGCACGTCTTTTCTTCAGCCTTACATGACTATATATCTATATATGTATACATCCATATATTTGGGTAGAAATCTATAAAAATATATATCGATATATATGTATTTCTATATATTTATATAGATATTTATCTATACACAGAAACAGATAGATAGATAGAAAGACTGTATGCAATAACCCTGGATGTCTGACAGTTGAAGCAGACTGGTGATGTCATTAAGGCTCTATTATGACACGTACAGCTTGGAAGCATAACTACTACAGCACGGCAGCCATTTATAGCCAGTCTCCATTGGAGATGGAAGTGGGCAGAAATGTACTGGCCTATCTTCCCAAGACGCCACAGCAGCCGGACAAATTGTATGTTCGACAGAATGGCTGTTTTATTCAGCCCATAAGGGTGACTACCCACTACAGTTTTTTTTTTCACTGCGAAATTCGTAGCAGTTTTTTCACTGCAGGGGTCTATGGGACTTGTAATGTTAAAATCGAAATCACGCAAAATCGCAATTTACCGCAAAATCGCGATTTTAACATTACAAGTCCCATAGACCCCTGCAGAAAAAAAAACCGCTGCGAATTTCGCTGTGAAAAAAAACTGTAGTGAGTAGTCACCCTAAGGGGGAAACGGCGGCCTACAAAATCTGATTGGTCGCTGATGCCACCATTTATGAAAAGGTCGGCTCAGTTCTTCCATGGATAAGAATAAGGTAGGTACATAGGCAGGCAGGTAGGTTCAGTTTTTGTAGGTTGAGGAATGCTTATGGGAAAGGCCTTATGTCTGAACGCTGGCGCATGAAATGGCACAGAGGCCCGGCCCTGTGCATTCACTGATTATTGCCGTCAGCTGCTGTCTGCTTTCAAGCATGAATCAGGGGCTTGACACTTATCAACTGGCTTTGATTGTGGGTCACGCAGGTTGGTTGCAATGCCCTAGTATAAACGATACCTGGAACACAAGCCAGTCCTCAGGATGCATTCTAACTCAAGAGCACGATCACGTTGTGCCTGACCAATGTTTCCATCTTGGGTAGTAGCACAGTCCTAAGCGATATGGAGTGGAGTTGGCATATGAGCTGCTCTGTGGTTTTGCTTCCAACAGTTTCTACCGCACGCAGATGCTCAGTGGATACAATGTTGCGCGCTGGGGAAAACCCCAGGAATAATCCACAGCAGGCAGGCAAGCAAAGTATAAATAAGGGGGGGATTGGTTAGCTGCCTGCAACTCTTGCTTGTACCCGAATAAGGTTTTGCCTGCAACGCGGCCTTGTACTGCTTGAGGCGACGTGACATTCATGCACAAGGCACAGGTGCTGGCAGGTTTCTGCGGGCACCCACAGTGCAGCGTTGCATTCTTGAAACCGTTGCTTGACCCTTTCCCTAAAATCAGGAAGATTCGCTTACACCTCTTATGGCTTATAATAGCCGTCTCCTGGGATAACAATAGCAATACTGAGAAGAATGAAAATAAAACGCATCATAGGCTGAAGAAATTAAACGCTCGGCACGTCTTTTCTTCAGCCTTACATGACTATATATCTATATATGTATACATCCATATATTTGGGAAGAAATCCATAAAAATATATATCGATATATATGTATTTCTATATATTTATATAGATATTTATCTATACACAGAAACAGATAGATAGATAGATTGATAGAAAGACTGTATGCAATAACCCTGGATGTCTGACAGTTGAAGCTGACTGGTGATGTCATTAAGACTCTATTATGACACGTACAGCTTGGAAGCATAAATACTACAGCACGGCAGCCATTTATAGCCAGTCTCCATTGGAGATGGAAGTGGGCAGAAATGTACTGGCCTATCTTCCCAAGACGCCACAGCAGCCGGACAAATTGTATGTTCGACAGAATGGCTGTTTTATTCAGCACATAAGGGTGACTACCCACTACAGTTTTTTTTTTTCACTGCGAAATTCGTAGCAGTTTTTTTTCTGCAGGGGTCTATGGGAATTGTAATGTTAAAATCGAAATCACGCAAATTCGCAATTTACCGCGAATTCGCGATTTTAACATTACAAGTCCCATAGACTCCTGCAGAAAAAAAAACGCTGCGAATTTCGCAGTGAAAAAAAACTGTAGTGAGTAGTCACCCTAAGGGGGAAACGGCGGCCTACAAAATCTGATTGGTCGCTGCTGCCACCATTTATGAAAAGGTCGGCTCAGTTCTTCCATGGATAAGAATAAGGTAGGTACATAGGCAGGCAGGTAGGTTCAGTTTTTGTAGGTTGAGGAATGCTTATGGGCAAGGCCTTATGTCTGAACGCTGGCGCATGAAATGGCACAGAGGCCCGGCCCTGTGCATTCACTGATCATTGCCGTCAGCTGCTGTCTGCTTTCAAGCATGAATCAGGGGCTTGACACTTATCAACTGGCTTTGATTGTGGGTCACGCAGGTTGGTTGCAATGCCCTAGTATAAACGATACCTGGAACACAAGCCAGTCCTCAGGATGCATTCTAACTCAAGAGCACGATCACGTTGTGCCTGACCAATGTTTCCATCTTGGGTAGTAGCACAGTCCTAAGCGATATGGAGTGGAGTTGGCATATGAGCTGGTCTGTGGTTTTGCTTCCAACAGTTTCTACCGCACGCAGATGCTCAGTGGATACAATGTTGCGCGCTGGGGAAAACCCCAGGAATAATCCACAGCAGGCAGGCAAGCAAAGTATAAATAAGGGGGGGATTGGTTAGCTGCCTGCAACTCTTGCTTGTACCAGAATAAGGTTTTGCCTGCAACGCGGCCTTGTACTGCTTGAGGCGACGTGACATTCATGCACAAGGCACAGGTGCTGGCAGGTTTCTGCGGGCACCCACAGTGCAGCGTTGCATTCTTGAAACCGTTGCTTGACCCTTTCCCTAAAATCAGGAAGATTCGCTTACACCTCTTATGGCTTATAATAGCCGTCTCCTGGGATAACAATAGCAATACTGAGAAGAATGAAAATAAAACGCATCATAGGCTGAAGAAATTAAACGCTCGGCACGTCTTTTCTTCAGCCTTACATGACTATATATCTATATATGTATACATCCATATATTTGGGTAGAAATCTATAAAAATATATATCGATATATATGTATTTCTATATATTTATATAGATATTTATCTATACACAGAAACAGATAGATAGATAGAAAGACTGTATGCAATAACCCTGGATGTCTGACAGTTGAAGCAGACTGGTGATGTCATTAAGGCTCTATTATGACACGTACAGCTTGGAAGCATAACTACTACAGCACGGCAGCCATTTATAGCCAGTCTCCATTGGAGATGGAAGTGGGCAGAAATGTACTGGCCTATCTTCCCAAGACGCCACAGCAGCCGGACAAATTGTATGTTCGACAGAATGGCTGTTTTATTCAGCCCATAAGGGTGACTACCCACTACAGTTTTTTTTTTCACTGCGAAATTCGTAGCAGTTTTTTCACTGCAGGGGTCTATGGGACTTGTAATGTTAAAATCGAAATCACGCAAAATCGCAATTTACCGCAAAATCGCGATTTTAACATTACAAGTCCCATAGACCCCTGCAGAAAAAAAAACCGCTGCGAATTTCGCTGTGAAAAAAAACTGTAGTGAGTAGTCACCCTAAGGGGGAAACGGCGGCCTACAAAATCTGATTGGTCGCTGATGCCACCATTTATGAAAAGGTCGGCTCAGTTCTTCCATGGATAAGAATAAGGTAGGTACATAGGCAGGCAGGTAGGTTCAGTTTTTGTAGGTTGAGGAATGCTTATGGGAAAGGCCTTATGTCTGAACGCTGGCGCATGAAATGGCACAGAGGCCCGGCCCTGTGCATTCACTGATTATTGCCGTCAGCTGCTGTCTGCTTTCAAGCATGAATCAGGGGCTTGACACTTATCAACTGGCTTTGATTGTGGGTCACGCAGGTTGGTTGCAATGCCCTAGTATAAACGATACCTGGAACACAAGCCAGTCCTCAGGATGCATTCTAACTCAAGAGCACGATCACGTTGTGCCTGACCAATGTTTCCATCTTGGGTAGTAGCACAGTCCTAAGCGATATGGAGTGGAGTTGGCATATGAGCTGCTCTGTGGTTTTGCTTCCAACAGTTTCTACCGCACGCAGATGCTCAGTGGATACAATGTTGCGCGCTGGGGAAAACCCCAGGAATAATCCACAGCAGGCAGGCAAGCAAAGTATAAATAAGGGGGGGATTGGTTAGCTGCCTGCAACTCTTGCTTGTACCAGAATAAGGTTTTGCCTGCAACGCGGCCTTGTACTGCTTGAGGCGACGTGACATTCATGCACAAGGCACAGGTGCTGGCAGGTTTCTGCGGGCACCCACAGTGCAGCGTTGCATTCTTGAAACCGTTGCTTGACCCTTTCCCTAAAATCAGGAAGATTCGCTTACACCTCTTATGGCTTATAATAGCCGTCTCCTGGGATAACAATAGCAATACTGAGAAGAATGAAAATAAAACGCATCATAGGCTGAAGAAATTAAACGCTCGGCACGTCTTTTCTTCAGCCTTACATGACTATATATCTATATATGTATACATCCATATATTTGGGAAGAAATCCATAAAAATATATATCGATATATATGTATTTCTATATATTTATATAGATATTTATCTATACACAGAAACAGATAGATAGATAGATTGATAGAAAGACTGTATGCAATAACCCTGGATGTCTGACAGTTGAAGCTGACTGGTGATGTCATTAAGACTCTATTATGACACGTACAGCTTGGAAGCATAAATACTACAGCACGGCAGCCATTTATAGCCAGTCTCCATTGGAGATGGAAGTGGGCAGAAATGTACTGGCCTATCTTCCCAAGACGCCACAGCAGCCGGACAAATTGTATGTTCGACAGAATGGCTGTTTTATTCAGCCCATAAGGGTGACTACCCACTACAGTTTTTTTTTTTCACTGCGAAATTCGTAGCAGTTTTTTTTCTGCAGGGGTCTATGGGAATTGTAATGTTAAAATCGAAATCACGCAAATTCGCAATTTACCGCGAATTCGCGATTTTAACATTACAAGTCCCATAGACTCCTGCAGAAAAAAAAACGCTGCGAATTTCGCAGTGAAAAAAAACTGTAGTGAGTAGTCACCCTAAGGGGGAAACGGCGGCCTACAAAATCTGATTGGTCGCTGCTGCCACCATTTATGAAAAGGTCGGCTCAGTTCTTCCATGGATAAGAATAAGGTAGGTACATAGGCAGGCAGGTAGGTTCAGTTTTTGTAGGTTGAGGAATGCTTATGGGCAAGGCCTTATGTCTGAACGCTGGCGCATGAAATGGCACAGAGGCCCGGCCCTGTGCATTCACTGATCATTGCCGTCAGCTGCTGTCTGCTTTCAAGCATGAATCAGGGGCTTGACACTTATCAACTGGCTTTGATTGTGGGTCACGCAGGTTGGTTGCAATGCCCTAGTATAAACGATACCTGGAACACAAGCCAGTCCTCAGGATGCATTCTAACTCAAGAGCACGATCACGTTGTGCCTGACCAATGTTTCCATCTTGGGTAGTAGCACAGTCCTAAGCGATATGGAGTGGAGTTGGCATATGAGCTGCTCTGTGGTTTTGCTTCCAACAGTTTCTACCGCACGCAGATGCTCAGTGGATACAATGTTGCGCGCTGGGGAAAACCCCAGGAATAATCCACAGCAGGCAGGCAAGCAAAGTATAAATAAGGGGGGGATTGGTTAGCTGCCTGCAACTCTTGCTTGTACCAGAATAAGGTTTTGCCTGCAACGCGGCCTTGTACTGCTTGAGGCGACGTGACATTCATGCACAAGGCACAGGTGCTGGCAGGTTTCTGCGGGCACCCACAGTGCAGCGTTGCATTCTTGAAACCGTTGCTTGACCCTTTCCCTAAAATCAGGAAGATTCGCTTACACCTCTTATGGCTTATAATAGCCGTCTCCTGGGATAACAATAGCAATACTGAGAAGAATGAAAATAAAACGCATCATAGGCTGAAGAAATTAAACGCTCGGCACGTCTTTTCTTCAGCCTTACATGACTATATATCTATATATGTATACATCCATATATTTGGGTAGAAATCTATAAAAATATATATCGATATATATGTATTTCTATATATTTATATAGATATTTATCTATACACAGAAACAGATAGATAGATAGAAAGACTGTATGCAATAACCCTGGATGTCTGACAGTTGAAGCAGACTGGTGATGTCATTAAGGCTCTATTATGACACGTACAGCTTGGAAGCATAACTACTACAGCACGGCAGCCATTTATAGCCAGTCTCCATTGGAGATGGAAGTGGGCAGAAATGTACTGGCCTATCTTCCCAAGACGCCACAGCAGCCGGACAAATTGTATGTTCGACAGAATGGCTGTTTTATTCAGCCCATAAGGGTGACTACCCACTACAGTTTTTTTTTTCACTGCGAAATTCGTAGCAGTTTTTTCACTGCAGGGGTCTATGGGACTTGTAATGTTAAAATCGAAATCACGCAAAATCGCAATTTACCGCAAAATCGCGATTTTAACATTACAAGTCCCATAGACCCCTGCAGAAAAAAAAACCGCTGCGAATTTCGCTGTGAAAAAAAACTGTAGTGAGTAGTCACCCTAAGGGGGAAACGGCGGCCTACAAAATCTGATTGGTCGCTGATGCCACCATTTATGAAAAGGTCGGCTCAGTTCTTCCATGGATAAGAATAAGGTAGGTACATAGGCAGGCAGGTAGGTTCAGTTTTTGTAGGTTGAGGAATGCTTATGGGAAAGGCCTTATGTCTGAACGCTGGCGCATGAAATGGCACAGAGGCCCGGCCCTGTGCATTCACTGATTATTGCCGTCAGCTGCTGTCTGCTTTCAAGCATGAATCAGGGGCTTGACACTTATCAACTGGCTTTGATTGTGGGTCACGCAGGTTGGTTGCAATGCCCTAGTATAAACGATACCTGGAACACAAGCCAGTCCTCAGGATGCATTCTAACTCAAGAGCACGATCACGTTGTGCCTGACCAATGTTTCCATCTTGGGTAGTAGCACAGTCCTAAGCGATATGGAGTGGAGTTGGCATATGAGCTGCTCTGTGGTTTTGCTTCCAACAGTTTCTACCGCACGCAGATGCTCAGTGGATACAATGTTGCGCGCTGGGGAAAACCCCAGGAATAATCCACAGCAGGCAGGCAAGCAAAGTATAAATAAGGGGGGGATTGGTTAGCTGCCTGCAACTCTTGCTTGTACCAGAATAAGGTTTTGCCTGCAACGCGGCCTTGTACTGCTTGAGGCGACGTGACATTCATGCACAAGGCACAGGTGCTGGCAGGTTTCTGCGGGCACCCACAGTGCAGCGTTGCATTCTTGAAACCGTTGCTTGACCCTTTCCCTAAAATCAGGAAGATTCGCTTACACCTCTTATGGCTTATAATAGCCGTCTCCTGGGATAACAATAGCAATACTGAGAAGAATGAAAATAAAACGCATCATAGGCTGAAGAAATTAAACGCTCGGCACGTCTTTTCTTCAGCCTTACATGACTATATATCTATATATGTATACATCCATATATTTGGGAAGAAATCCATAAAAATATATATCGATATATATGTATTTCTATATATTTATATAGATATTTATCTATACACAGAAACAGATAGATAGATAGATTGATAGAAAGACTGTATGCAATAACCCTGGATGTCTGACAGTTGAAGCTGACTGGTGATGTCATTAAGACTCTATTATGACACGTACAGCTTGGAAGCATAAATACTACAGCACGGCAGCCATTTATAGCCAGTCTCCATTGGAGATGGAAGTGGGCAGAAATGTACTGGCCTATCTTCCCAAGACGCCACAGCAGCCGGACAAATTGTATGTTCGACAGAATGGCTGTTTTATTCAGCCCATAAGGGTGACTACCCACTACAGTTTTTTTTTTTCACTGCGAAATTCGTAGCAGTTTTTTTTCTGCAGGGGTCTATGGGAATTGTAATGTTAAAATCGAAATCACGCAAATTCGCAATTTACCGCGAATTCGCGATTTTAACATTACAAGTCCCATAGACTCCTGCAGAAAAAAAAACGCTGCGAATTTCGCAGTGAAAAAAAACTGTAGTGAGTAGTCACCCTAAGGGGGAAACGGCGGCCTACAAAATCTGATTGGTCGCTGCTGCCACCATTTATGAAAAGGTCGGCTCAGTTCTTCCATGGATAAGAATAAGGTAGGTACATAGGCAGGCAGGTAGGTTCAGTTTTTGTAGGTTGAGGAATGCTTATGGGCAAGGCCTTATGTCTGAACGCTGGCGCATGAAATGGCACAGAGGCCCGGCCCTGTGCATTCACTGATCATTGCCGTCAGCTGCTGTCTGCTTTCAAGCATGAATCAGGGGCTTGACACTTATCAACTGGCTTTGATTGTGGGTCACGCAGGTTGGTTGCAATGCCCTAGTATAAACGATACCTGGAACACAAGCCAGTCCTCAGGATGCATTCTAACTCAAGAGCACGATCACGTTGTGCCTGACCAATGTTTCCATCTTGGGTAGTAGCACAGTCCTAAGCGATATGGAGTGGAGTTGGCATATGAGCTGCTCTGTGGTTTTGCTTCCAACAGTTTCTACCGCACGCAGATGCTCAGTGGATACAATGTTGCGCGCTGGGGAAAACCCCAGGAATAATCCACAGCAGGCAGGCAAGCAAAGTATAAATAAGGGGGGGATTGGTTAGCTGCCTGCAACTCTTGCTTGTACCAGAATAAGGTTTTGCCTGCAACGCGGCCTTGTACTGCTTGAGGCGACGTGACATTCATGCACAAGGCACAGGTGCTGGCAGGTTTCTGCGGGCACCCACAGTGCAGCGTTGCATTCTTGAAACCGTTGCTTGACCCTTTCCCTAAAATCAGGAAGATTCGCTTACACCTCTTATGGCTTATAATAGCCGTCTCCTGGGATAACAATAGCAATACTGAGAAGAATGAAAATAAAACGCATCATAGGCTGAAGAAATTAAACGCTCGGCACGTCTTTTCTTCAGCCTTACATGACTATATATCTATATATGTATACATCCATATATTTGGGTAGAAATCTATAAAAATATATATCGATATATATGTATTTCTATATATTTATATAGATATTTATCTATACACAGAAACAGATAGATAGATAGATTGATAGAAAGACTGTATGCAATAACCCTGGATGTCTGACAGTTGAAGCAGACTGGTGATGTCATTAAGGCTCTATTATGACACGTACAGCTTGGAAGCATAAATACTACAGCACGGCAGCCATTTATAGCCAGTCTCCATTGGAGATGGAAGTGGGCAGAAATGTACTGGCCTATCTTCCCAAGACGCCACAGCAGCCGGACAAATTGTATGTTCGACAGAATGGCTGTTTTATTCAGCCCATAAGGGTGACTACCCACTACAGTTTTTTTTTTTCACTGCGAAATTCGTAGCAGTTTTTTCACTGCAGGGGTCTATGGGACTTGTAATGTTAAAATCGAAATCACGCAAAATCGCAATTTACCGCAAAATTGTGATTTTAACATTACAAGTCCCATAGACCCCTGCAGAAAAAAAAACCGCTGCGAATTTCGCTGTGAAAAAAAACTGTAGTGAGTAGTCACCCTAAGGGGGAAACGGCGGCCTACAAAATCTGATTGGTCGCTGATGCCACCATTTATGAAAAGGTCGGCTCAGTTCTTCCATGGATAAGAATAAGGTAGGTACATAGGCAGGCAGGTAGGTTCAGTTTTTGTAGGTTGAGGAATGCTTATGGGAAAGGCCTTATGTCTGAACGCTGGCGCATGAAATGGCACAGAGGCCCGGCCCTGTGCATTCACTGATCATTGCCGTCAGCTGCTGTCTGCTTTCAAGCATGAATCAGGGGCTTGACACTTATCAACTGGCTTTGATTGTGGGTCACGCAGGTTGGTTGCAATGCCCTAGTATAAACGATACCTGGAACACAAGCCAGTCCTCAGGATGCATTCTAACTCAAGAGCACGATCACGTTGTGCCTGACCAATGTTTCCATCATGGGTAGTAGCACAGTCGTAAGCGATATGGAGTGGAGTTGGCATATGAGCTGCTCTGTGGTTTTGCTTCCAACAGTTTCTACCGCACGCAGATGCTCAGTGGATACAATGTTGCGCGCTGGGGAAAACCCCAGGAATAATCCACAGCAGGCAGGAAAGCAAAGTATAAATAAGGGGGGGGATTGGTTAGCTGCCTGCAACTCTTGCTTGTACCCGAATAAGGTTTTGCCTGCAACGCGGCCTTGTACTGCTTGAGGCGACGTGACATTCATGCACAAGGCACAGGTGCTGGCAGGTTTCTGCGGGCACCCACAGTGCAGCGTTGCATTCTTGAAACCGTTGCTTGACCCTTTCCCTAAAATCAGGAAGATTCGCTTACACCTCTTATGGCTTATAATAGCCGTCTCCTGGGATAACAATAGCAATACTGAGAAGAATGAAAATAAAACGCATCATAGGCTGAAGAAATTAAACGCTCGGCACGTCTTTTCTTCAGCCTTACATGACTATATATCTATATATGTATACATCCATATATTTGGGTAGAAATCCATAAAAATATATATCGATATATATGTATTTCTATATATTTATATAGATATTTATCTATACACAGAAACAGATAGATAGATAGATTGATAGAAAGACTGTATGCAATAACCCTGGATGTCTGACAGTTGAAGCAGACCGGTGATGTCATTAAGGCTCTATTATGACACGTACAGCTTGGAAGCATAACTACTACAGCACGGCAGCCATTTATAGCCAGTCTCCATTGGAGATGGAAGTGGGCAGAAATGTACTGGCCTATCTTCCCAAGACGCCACAGCAGCCGGACAAATTGTATGTTCGACAGAATGGCTGTTTTATTCAGCCCATAAGGGTGACTACCCACTACAGTTTTTTTTTTTCACTGCGAAATTCGTAGCAGTTTTTTCACTGCAGGGGTCTATGGGACTTGTAATGTTAAAATCGAAATCACGCAAAATCGCAATTTACCGCAAAATCGCGATTTTAACATTACAAGTCCCATAGACCCCTGCAGAAAAAAAAAACGCTGCGAATTTCGCTGTGAAAAAAAACTGTAGTGAGTAGTCACCCTAAGGGGGAAACGGCGGCCTACAAAATCTGATTGGTCGCTGATGCCACCATTTATGAAAAGGTCGGCTCAGTTCTTCCATGGATAAGAATAAGGTAGGTACATAGGCAGGCAGGTAGGTTCAGTTTTTGTAGGTTGAGGAATGCTTATGGGCAAGGCCTTATGTCTGAACGCTGGCGCATGAAATGGCACAGAGGCCCGGCCCTGTGCATTCACTGATCATTGCCGTCAGCTGCTGTCTGCTTTCAAGCATGAATCAGGGGCTTGACACTTATCAACTGGCTTTGATTGTGGGTCACGCAGGTTGGTTGCAATGCCCTAGTATAAACGATACCTGGAACACAAGCCAGTCCTCAGGATGCATTCTAACTCAAGAGCACGATCACGTTGTGCCTGACCAATGTTTCCATCTTGGGTAGTAGCACAGTCCTAAGCGATATGGAGTGGAGTTGGCATATGAGCTGCTCTGTGGTTTTGCTTCCAACAGTTTCTACCGCACGCAGATGCTCAGTGGATACAATGTTGCGCGCTGGGGAAAACCCCAGGAATAATCCACAGCAGGCAGGCAAGCAAAGTATAAATAAGGGGGGGATTGGTTAGCTGCCTGCAACTCTTGCTTGTACCAGAATAAGGTTTTGCCTGCAACGCGGCCTTGTACTGCTTGAGGCGACGTGACATTCATGCACAAGGCACAGGTGCTGGCAGGTTTCTGTGGGCACCCACAGTGCAGCGTTGCATTCTTGAAACCGTTGCTTGACCCTTTCCCTAAAATCAGGAAGATTCGCTTACACCTCTTATGGCTTATAATAGCCGTCTCCTGGGATAACAATAGCAATACTGAGAAGAATGAAAATAAAACGCATCATAGGCTGAAGAAATTAAACGCTCGGCACGTCTTTTCTTCAGCCTTACATGACTATATATCTATATATGTATACATCCATATATTTGGGTAGAAATCTATAAAAATATATATCGATATATATGTATTTCTATATATTTATATAGATATTTATCTATACACAGAAACAGATAGATAGATAGATAGAAAGACTGTATGCAATAACCCTGGATGTCTGACAGTTGAAGCAGACTGGTGATGTCATTAAGGCTCTATTATGACACGTACAGCTTGGAAGCATAACTACTACAGCACGGCAGCCATTTATAGCCAGTCTCCATTGGAGATGGAAGTGGGCAGAAATGTACTGGCCTATCTTCCCAAGACGCCACAGCAGCCGGACAAATTGTATGTTCGACAGAATGGCTGTTTTATTCAGCCCATAAGGGTGACTACCCACTACAGTTTTTTTTTTTCACTGCGAAATTCGTAGCAGTTTTTTCACTGCAGGGGTCTATGGGACTTGTAATGTTAAAATCGAAATCACGCAAAATCGCAATTTACCGCAAAATCGCGATTTTAACATTACAAGTCCCATAGACCCCTGCAGAAAAAAAAACCGCTGCGAATTTCGCTGTGAAAAAAAACTGTAGTGAGTAGTCACCCTAAGGGGGAAACGGCGGCCTACAAAATCTGATTGGTCGCTGATGCCACCATTTATGAAAAGGTCGGCTCAGTTCTTCCATGGATAAGAATAAGGTAGGTACATAGGCAGGCAGGTAGGTTCAGTTTTTGTAGGTTGAGGAATGCTTATGGGAAAGGCCTTATGTCTGAACGCTGGCGCATGAAATGGCACAGAGGCCCGGCCCTGTGCATTCACTGATTATTGCCGTCAGCTGCTGTCTGCTTTCAAGCATGAATCAGGGGCTTGACACTTATCAACTGGCTTTGATTGTGGGTCACGCAGGTTGGTTGCAATGCCCTAGTATAAACGATACCTGGAACACAAGCCAGTCCTCAGGATGCATTCTAACTCAAGAGCACGATCACGTTGTGCCTGACCAATGTTTCCATCTTGGGTAGTAGCACAGTCCTAAGCGATATGGAGTGGAGTTGGCATATGAGCTGCTCTGTGGTTTTGCTTCCAACAGTTTCTACCGCACGCAGATGCTCAGTGGATACAATGTTGCGCGCTGGGGAAAACCCCAGGAATAATCCACAGCAGGCAGGCAAGCAAAGTATAAATAAGGGGGGGATTGGTTAGCTGCCTGCAACTCTTGCTTGTACCCGAATAAGGTTTTGCCTGCAACGCGGCCTTGTACTGCTTGAGGCGACGTGACATTCATGCACAAGGCACAGGTGCTGGCAGGTTTCTGCGGGCACCCACAGTGCAGCGTTGCATTCTTGAAACCGTTGCTTGACCCTTTCCCTAAAATCAGGAAGATTCGCTTACACCTCTTATGGCTTATAATAGCCGTCTCCTGGGATAACAATAGCAATACTGAGAAGAATGAAAATAAAACGCATCATAGGCTGAAGAAATTAAACGCTCGGCACGTCTTTTCTTCAGCCTTACATGACTATATATCTATATATGTATACATCCATATATTTGGGAAGAAATCCATAAAAATATATATCGATATATATGTATTTCTATATATTTATATAGATATTTATCTATACACAGAAACAGATAGATAGATAGATTGATAGAAAGACTGTATGCAATAACCCTGGATGTCTGACAGTTGAAGCTGACTGGTGATGTCATTAAGACTCTATTATGACACGTACAGCTTGGAAGCATAAATACTACAGCACGGCAGCCATTTATAGCCAGTCTCCATTGGAGATGGAAGTGGGCAGAAATGTACTGGCCTATCTTCCCAAGACGCCACAGCAGCCGGACAAATTGTATGTTCGACAGAATGGCTGTTTTATTCAGCACATAAGGGTGACTACCCACTACAGTTTTTTTTTTTCACTGCGAAATTCGTAGCAGTTTTTTTTCTGCAGGGGTCTATGGGAATTGTAATGTTAAAATCGAAATCACGCAAATTCGCAATTTACCGCGAATTCGCGATTTTAACATTACAAGTCCCATAGACTCCTGCAGAAAAAAAAACGCTGCGAATTTCGCAGTGAAAAAAAACTGTAGTGAGTAGTCACCCTAAGGGGGAAACGGCGGCCTACAAAATCTGATTGGTCGCTGCTGCCACCATTTATGAAAAGGTCGGCTCAGTTCTTCCATGGATAAGAATAAGGTAGGTACATAGGCAGGCAGGTAGGTTCAGTTTTTGTAGGTTGAGGAATGCTTATGGGCAAGGCCTTATGTCTGAACGCTGGCGCATGAAATGGCACAGAGGCCCGGCCCTGTGCATTCACTGATCATTGCCGTCAGCTGCTGTCTGCTTTCAAGCATGAATCAGGGGCTTGACACTTATCAACTGGCTTTGATTGTGGGTCACGCAGGTTGGTTGCAATGCCCTAGTATAAACGATACCTGGAACACAAGCCAGTCCTCAGGATGCATTCTAACTCAAGAGCACGATCACGTTGTGCCTGACCAATGTTTCCATCTTGGGTAGTAGCACAGTCCTAAGCGATATGGAGTGGAGTTGGCATATGAGCTGGTCTGTGGTTTTGCTTCCAACAGTTTCTACCGCACGCAGATGCTCAGTGGATACAATGTTGCGCGCTGGGGAAAACCCCAGGAATAATCCACAGCAGGCAGGCAAGCAAAGTATAAATAAGGGGGGGATTGGTTAGCTGCCTGCAACTCTTGCTTGTACCCGAATAAGGTTTTGCCTGCAACGCGGCCTTGTACTGCTTGAGGCGACGTGACATTCATGCACAAGGCACAGGTGCTGGCAGGTTTCTGCGGGCACCCACAGTGCAGCGTTGCATTCTTGAAACCGTTGCTTGACCCTTTCCCTAAAATCAGGAAGATTCGCTTACACCTCTTATGGCTTATAATAGCCGTCTCCTGGGATAACAATAGCAATACTGAGAAGAATGAAAATAAAACGCATCATAGGCTGAAGAAATTAAACGCTCGGCACGTCTTTTCTTCAGCCTTACATGACTATATATCTATATATGTATACATCCATATATTTGGGTAGAAATCCATAAAAATATATATCGATATATATGTATTTCTATATATTTATATAGATATTTATCTATACACAGAAACAGATAGATAGATAGATAGATTGATAGAAAGACTGTATGCAATAACCCTGGATGTCTGACAGTTGAAGCTGACCGGTGATGTCATTAAGGCTCTATTATGACACGTACAGCTTGGAAGCATAACTACTACAGCACGGCAGCCATTTATAGCCAGTCTCCATTGGAGATGGAAGTGGGCAGAAATGTACTGGCCTATCTTCCCAAGACGCCACAGCAGCCGGACAAATTGTATGTTCGACAGAATGGCTGTTTTATTCAGCCCATAAGGGTGACTACCCACTACAGTTTTTTTTTTTCACTGCGAAATTCGTAGCAGTTTTTTCACTGCAGGGGTCTATGGGACTTGTAATGTTAAAATCGAAATCACGCAAAATCGCGATTTTAACATTACAAGTCCCATAGACCCCTGCAGAAAAAAAAACCGCTGCGAATTTCGCTGTGAAAAAAAACTGTAGTGAGTAGTCACCCTAAGGGGGAAACGGCGGCCTACAAAATCTGATTGGTCGCTGATGCCACCATTTATGAAAAGGTCGGCTCAGTTCTTCCATGGATAAGAATAAGGTAGGTACATAGGCAGGCAGGTAGGTTCAGTTTTTGTAGGTTGAGGAATGCTTATGGGAAAGGCCTTATGTCTGAACGCTGGCGCATGAAATGGCACAGAGGCCCGGCCCTGTGCATTCACTGATTATTGCCGTCAGCTGCTGTCTGCTTTCAAGCATGAATCAGGGGCTTGACACTTATCAACTGGCTTTGATTGTGGGTCACGCAGGTTGGTTGCAATGCCCTAGTATAAACGATACCTGGAACACAAGCCAGTCCTCAGGATGCATTCTAACTCAAGAGCACGATCACGTTGTGCCTGACCAATGTTTCCATCTTGGGTAGTAGCACAGTCCTAAGCGATATGGAGTGGAGTTGGCATATGAGCTGGTCTGTGGTTTTGCTTCCAACAGTTTCTACCGCACGCAGATGCTCAGTGGATACAATGTTGCGCGCTGGGGAAAACCCCAGGAATAATCCACAGCAGGCAGGCAAGCAAAGTATAAATAAGGGGGGGATTGGTTAGCTGCCTGCAACTCTTGCTTGTACCCGAATAAGGTTTTGCCTGCAACGCGGCCTTGTACTGCTTGAGGCGACGTGACATTCATGCACAAGGCACAGGTGCTGGCAGGTTTCTGCGGGCACCCACAGTGCAGCGTTGCATTCTTGAAACCGTTGCTTGACCCTTTCCCTAAAATCAGGAAGATTCGCTTACACCTCTTATGGCTTATAATAGCCGTCTCCTGGGATAACAATAGCAATACTGAGAAGAATGAAAATAAAACGCATCATAGGCTGAAGAAATTAAACGCTCGGCACGTCTTTTCTTCAGCCTTACATGACTATATATCTATATATGTATACATCCATATATTTGGGAAGAAATCCATAAAAATATATATCGATATATATGTATTTCTATATATTTATATAGATATTTATCTATACACAGAAACAGATAGATAGATAGATTGATAGAAAGACTGTATGCAATAACCCTGGATGTCTGACAGTTGAAACTGACTGGTGATGTCATTAAGACTCTATTATGACACGTACAGCTTGGAAGCATAAATACTACAGCACGGCAGCCATTTATAGCCAGTCTCCATTGGAGATGGAAGTGGGCAGAAATGTACTGGCCTATCTTCCCAAGACGCCACAGCAGCCGGACAAATTGTATGTTCGACAGAATGGCTGTTTTATTCAGCCCATAAGGGTGACTACCCACTACAGTTTTTTTTTTTTCACTGCGAAATTCGTAGCAGTTTTTTCACTGCAGGGGTCTATGGGACTTGTAATGTTAAAATCGAAATCACGCAAAATCGCAATTTACCGCAAAATCGCGATTTTAACATTACAAGTCCCATAGACCCCTGCAGAAAAAAAAACGCTGCGAATTTCGCTGTGAAAAAAAACTGTAGTGAGTAGTCACCCTAAGGGGGAAACGGCGGCCTACAAAATCTGATTGGTCGCTGATGCCACCATTTATGAAAAGGTCGGCTCAGTTCTTCCATGGATAAGAATAAGGTAGGTACATAGGCAGGCAGGTAGGTTCAGTTTTGGTAGGTTGAGGAATGCTTATGGGAAAGGCCTTATGTCTGAACGCTGGCGCATGAAATGGCACAGAGGCCCGGCCCTGTGCATTCACTGATTATTGCCGTCAGCTGCTGTCTGCTTTCAAGCATGAATCAGGGGCTTGACACTTATCAACTGGCTTTGATTGTGGGTCACGCAGGTTGGTTGCAATGCCCTAGTATAAACGATACCTGGAACACAAGCCAGTCCTCAGGATGCATTCTAACTCAAGAGCACGATCACGTTGTGCCTGACCAATGTTTCCATCTTGGGTAGTAGCACAGTCCTAAGCGATATGGAGTGGAGTTGGCATATGAGCTGCTCTGTGGTTTTGCTTCCAACAGTTTCTACCGCACGCAGATGCTCAGTGGATACAATGTTGCGCGCTGGGGAAAACCCCAGGAATAATCCACAGCAGGCAGGCAAGCAAAGTATAAATAAGGGGGGGATTGGTTAGCTGCCTGCAACTCTTGCTTGTACCCGAATAAGGTTTTGCCTGCAACGCGGCCTTGTACTGCTTGAGGCGACGTGACATTCATGCACAAGGCACAGGTGCTGGCAGGTTTCTGCGGGCACCCACAGTGCAGCGTTGCATTCTTGAAACCGTTGCTTGACCCTTTCCCTAAAATCAGGAAGATTCGCTTACACCTCTTATGGCTTATAATAGCCGTCTCCTGGGATAACAATAGCAATACTGAGAAGAATGAAAATAAAACGCATCATAGGCTGAAGAAATTAAACGCTCGGCACGTCTTTTCTTCAGCCTTACATGACTATATATCTATATATGTATACATCCATATATTTGGGAAGAAATCCATAAAAATATATATCGATATATATGTATTTCTATATATTTATATAGATATTTATCTATACACAGAAACAGATAGATAGATAGATTGATAGAAAGACTGTATGCAATAACCCTGGATGTCTGACAGTTGAAGCTGACCGGTGATGTCATTAAGGCTCTATTATGACACGTACAGCTTGGAAGCATAACTACTACAGCACGGCAGCCATTTATAGCCAGTCTCCATTGGAGATGGAAGTGGGCAGAAATGTACTGGCCTATCTTCCCAAGACGCCACAGCAGCCGGACAAATTGTATGTTCGACAGAATGGCTGTTTTATTCAGCCCATAAGGGTGACTACCCACTACAGTTTTTTTTTTTCACTGCGAAATTCGTAGCAGTTTTTTCACTGCAGGGGTCTATGGGACTTGTAATGTTAAAATCAAAATCACGCAAAATCGCAATTTACCGCAAAATCGCGATTTTAACATTACAAGTCCCATAGACCCCTGCAGAAAAAAAAACCGCTGCGAATTTCGCTGTGAAAAAAAACTGTAGTGAGTAGTCACCCTAAGGGGGAAACGGCGGCCTACAAAATCTGATTGGTCGCTGATGCCACCATTTATGAAAAGGTCGGCTCAGTTCTTCCATGGATAAGAATAAGGTAGGTACATAGGCAGGCAGGTAGGTTCAGTTTTGGTAGGTTGAGGAATGCTTATGGGAAAGGCCTTATGTCTGAACGCTGGCGCATGAAATGGCACAGAGGCCCGGCCCTGTGCATTCACTGATTATTGCCGTCAGCTGCTGTCTGCTTTCAAGCATGAATCAGGGGTTTGACACTTATCAACTGGCTTTGATTGTGGGTCACGCAGGTTGGTTGCAATGCCCTAGTATAAACGATACCTGGAACACAAGCCAGTCCTCAGGATGCATTCTAACTCAAGAGCACGATCACGTTGTGCCTGACCAATGTTTCCATCTTGGGTAGTAGCACAGTCCTAAGCGATATGGAGTGGAGTTGGCATATGAGCTGCTCTGTGGTTTTGCTTCCAACAGTTTCTACCGCACGCAGATGCTCAGTGGATACAATGTTGCGCGCTGGGGAAAACCCCAGGAATAATCCACAGCAGGCAGGCAAGCAAAGTATAAATAAGGGGGGGATTGGTTAGCTGCCTGCAACTCTTGCTTGTACCCGAATAAGGTTTTGCCTGCAACGCGGCCTTGTACTGCTTGAGGCGACGTGACATTCATGCACAAGGCACAAGTGCTGGCAGGTTTCTGCGGGCACCCACAGTGCAGCGTTGCATTCTTGAAACCGTTGCTTGACCCTTTCCCTAAAATCAGGAAGATTCGCTTACACCTCTTATGGCTTATAATAGCCGTCTCCTGGGATAACAATAGCAATACTGAGAAGAATGAAAATAAAACGCATCATAGGCTGAAGAAATTAAACGCTCGGCACGTCTTTTCTTCAGCCTTACATGACTATATATCTATATATGTATACATCCATATATTTGGGTAGAAATCCATAAAAATATATATCGATATATATGTATTTCTATATATTTATATAGATATTTATCTATACACAGAAACAGATAGATAGATAGATTGATAGAAAGACTGTATGCAATAACCCTGGATGTCTGACAGTTGAAGCTGACTGGTGATGTCATTAAGACTCTATTATGACACGTACAGCTTGGAAGCATAAATACTACAGCACGGCAGCCATTTATAGCCAGTCTCCATTGGAGATGGAAGTGGGCAGAAATGTACTGGCCTATCTTCCCAAGACGCCACAGCAGCCGGACAAATTGTATGTTCGACAGAATGGCTGTTTTATTCAGCCCATAAGGGTGACTACCCACTACAGTTTTTTTTTTTCACTGCGAAATTCGTAGCAGTTTTTTCACTGCAGGGGTCTATGGGACTTGTAATGTTAAAATCGAAATCACGCAAAATCGCGATTTTAACATTACAAGTCCCATAGACCCCTGCAGAAAAAAAAACCGCTGCGAATTTCGCTGTGAAAAAAAACTGTAGTGAGTAGTCACCCTAAGGGGGAAACGGCGGCCTACAAAATCTGATTGGTCGCTGATGCCACCATTTATGAAAAGGTCGGCTCAGTTCTTCCATGGATAAGAATAAGGTAGGTACATAGGCAGGCAGGTAGGTTCAGTTTTTGTAGGTTGAGGAATGCTTATGGGAAAGGCCTTATGTCTGAACGCTGGCGCATGAAATGGCACAGAGGCCCGGCCCTGTGCATTCACTGATTATTGCCGTCAGCTGCTGTCTGCTTTCAAGCATGAATCAGGGGCTTGACACTTATCAACTGGCTTTGATTGTGGGTCACGCAGGTTGGTTGCAATGCCCTAGTATAAACGATACCTGGAACACAAGCCAGTCCTCAGGATGCATTCTAACTCAAGAGCACGATCACGTTGTGCCTGACCAATGTTTCCATCTTGGGTAGTAGCACAGTCCTAAGCGATATGGAGTGGAGTTGGCATATGAGCTGGTCTGTGGTTTTGCTTCCAACAGTTTCTACCGCACGCAGATGCTCAGTGGATACAATGTTGCGCGCTGGGGAAAACCCCAGGAATAATCCACAGCAGGCAGGCAAGCAAAGTATAAATAAGGGGGGGATTGGTTAGCTGCCTGCAACTCTTGCTTGTACCCGAATAAGGTTTTGCCTGCAACGCGGCCTTGTACTGCTTGAGGCGACGTGACATTCATGCACAAGGCACAGGTGCTGGCAGGTTTCTGCGGGCACCCACAGTGCAGCGTTGCATTCTTGAAACCGTTGCTTGACCCTTTCCCTAAAATCAGGAAGATTCGCTTACACCTCTTATGGCTTATAATAGCCGTCTCCTGGGATAACAATAGCAATACTGAGAAGAATGAAAATAAAACGCATCATAGGCTGAAGAAATTAAACGCTCGGCACGTCTTTTCTTCAGCCTTACATGACTATATATCTATATATGTATACATCCATATATTTGGGAAGAAATCCATAAAAATATATATCGATATATATGTATTTCTATATATTTATATAGATATTTATCTATACACAGAAACAGATAGATAGATAGATTGATAGAAAGACTGTATGCAATAACCCTGGATGTCTGACAGTTGAAACTGACTGGTGATGTCATTAAGACTCTATTATGACACGTACAGCTTGGAAGCATAAATACTACAGCACGGCAGCCATTTATAGCCAGTCTCCATTGGAGATGGAAGTGGGCAGAAATGTACTGGCCTATCTTCCCAAGACGCCACAGCAGCCGGACAAATTGTATGTTCGACAGAATGGCTGTTTTATTCAGCCCATAAGGGTGACTACCCACTACAGTTTTTTTTTTTTCACTGCGAAATTCGTAGCAGTTTTTTCACTGCAGGGGTCTATGGGACTTGTAATGTTAAAATCGAAATCACGCAAAATCGCAATTTACCGCAAAATCGCGATTTTAACATTACAAGTCCCATAGACCCCTGCAGAAAAAAAAACGCTGCGAATTTCGCTGTGAAAAAAAACTGTAGTGAGTAGTCACCCTAAGGGGGAAACGGCGGCCTACAAAATCTGATTGGTCGCTGATGCCACCATTTATGAAAAGGTCGGCTCAGTTCTTCCATGGATAAGAATAAGGTAGGTACATAGGCAGGCAGGTAGGTTCAGTTTTGGTAGGTTGAGGAATGCTTATGGGAAAGGCCTTATGTCTGAACGCTGGCGCATGAAATGGCACAGAGGCCCGGCCCTGTGCATTCACTGATTATTGCCGTCAGCTGCTGTCTGCTTTCAAGCATGAATCAGGGGCTTGACACTTATCAACTGGCTTTGATTGTGGGTCACGCAGGTTGGTTGCAATGCCCTAGTATAAACGATACCTGGAACACAAGCCAGTCCTCAGGATGCATTCTAACTCAAGAGCACGATCACGTTGTGCCTGACCAATGTTTCCATCTTGGGTAGTAGCACAGTCCTAAGCGATATGGAGTGGAGTTGGCATATGAGCTGCTCTGTGGTTTTGCTTCCAACAGTTTCTACCGCACGCAGATGCTCAGTGGATACAATGTTGCGCGCTGGGGAAAACCCCAGGAATAATCCACAGCAGGCAGGCAAGCAAAGTATAAATAAGGGGGGGATTGGTTAGCTGCCTGCAACTCTTGCTTGTACCCGAATAAGGTTTTGCCTGCAACGCGGCCTTGTACTGCTTGAGGCGACGTGACATTCATGCACAAGGCACAGGTGCTGGCAGGTTTCTGCGGGCACCCACAGTGCAGCGTTGCATTCTTGAAACCGTTGCTTGACCCTTTCCCTAAAATCAGGAAGATTCGCTTACACCTCTTATGGCTTATAATAGCCGTCTCCTGGGATAACAATAGCAATACTGAGAAGAATGAAAATAAAACGCATCATAGGCTGAAGAAATTAAACGCTCGGCACGTCTTTTCTTCAGCCTTACATGACTATATATCTATATATGTATACATCCATATATTTGGGAAGAAATCCATAAAAATATATATCGATATATATGTATTTCTATATATTTATATAGATATTTATCTATACACAGAAACAGATAGATAGATAGATTGATAGAAAGACTGTATGCAATAACCCTGGATGTCTGACAGTTGAAGCTGACCGGTGATGTCATTAAGGCTCTATTATGACACGTACAGCTTGGAAGCATAACTACTACAGCACGGCAGCCATTTATAGCCAGTCTCCATTGGAGATGGAAGTGGGCAGAAATGTACTGGCCTATCTTCCCAAGACGCCACAGCAGCCGGACAAATTGTATGTTCGACAGAATGGCTGTTTTATTCAGCCCATAAGGGTGACTACCCACTACAGTTTTTTTTTTTCACTGCGAAATTCGTAGCAGTTTTTTCACTGCAGGGGTCTATGGGACTTGTAATGTTAAAATCAAAATCACGCAAAATCGCAATTTACCGCAAAATCGCGATTTTAACATTACAAGTCCCATAGACCCCTGCAGAAAAAAAAACCGCTGCGAATTTCGCTGTGAAAAAAAACTGTAGTGAGTAGTCACCCTAAGGGGGAAACGGCGGCCTACAAAATCTGATTGGTCGCTGATGCCACCATTTATGAAAAGGTCGGCTCAGTTCTTCCATGGATAAGAATAAGGTAGGTACATAGGCAGGCAGGTAGGTTCAGTTTTGGTAGGTTGAGGAATGCTTATGGGAAAGGCCTTATGTCTGAACGCTGGCGCATGAAATGGCACAGAGGCCCGGCCCTGTGCATTCACTGATTATTGCCGTCAGCTGCTGTCTGCTTTCAAGCATGAATCAGGGGCTTGACACTTATCAACTGGCTTTGATTGTGGGTCACGCAGGTTGGTTGCAATGCCCTAGTATAAACGATACCTGGAACACAAGCCAGTCCTCAGGATGCATTCTAACTCAAGAGCACGATCACGTTGTGCCTGACCAATGTTTCCATCTTGGGTAGTAGCACAGTCCTAAGCGATATGGAGTGGAGTTGGCATATGAGCTGCTCTGTGGTTTTGCTTCCAACAGTTTCTACCGCACGCAGATGCTCAGTGGATACAATGTTGCGCGCTGGGGAAAACCCCAGGAATAATCCACAGCAGGCAGGCAAGCAAAGTATAAATAAGGGGGGGATTGGTTAGCTGCCTGCAACTCTTGCTTGTACCCGAATAAGGTTTTGCCTGCAACGCGGCCTTGTACTGCTTGAGGCGACGTGACATTCATGCACAAGGCACAAGTGCTGGCAGGTTTCTGCGGGCACCCACAGTGCAGCGTTGCATTCTTGAAACCGTTGCTTGACCCTTTCCCTAAAATCAGGAAGATTCGCTTACACCTCTTATGGCTTATAATAGCCGTCTCCTGGGATAACAATAGCAATACTGAGAAGAATGAAAATAAAACGCATCATAGGCTGAAGAAATTAAACGCTCGGCACGTCTTTTCTTCAGCCTTACATGACTATATATCTATATATGTATACATCCATATATTTGGGTAGAAATCCATAAAAATATATATCGATATATATGTATTTCTATATATTTATATAGATATTTATCTATACACAGAAACAGATAGATAGATAGATTGATAGAAAGACTGTATGCAATAACCCTGGATGTCTGACAGTTGAAGCTGACTGGTGATGTCATTAAGACTCTATTATGACACGTACAGCTTGGAAGCATAAATACTACAGCACGGCAGCCATTTATAGCCAGTCTCCATTGGAGATGGAAGTGGGCAGAAATGTACTGGCCTATCTTCCCAAGACGCCACAGCAGCCGGACAAATTGTATGTTCGACAGAATGGCTGTTTTATTCAGCCCATAAGGGTGACTACCCACTACAGTTTTTTTTTTTCACTGCGAAATTCGTAGCAGTTTTTTCACTGCAGGGGTCTATGGGACTTGTAATGTTAAAATCGAAATCACGCAAAATCGCAATTTACCGCAAAATCGCGATTTTAACATTACAAGTCCCATAGACCCCTGCAGAAAAAAAAACGCTGCGAATTTCGCTGGGAAAAAAAACTGTAGTGAGTAGTCACCCTAAGGGGGAAACGGCGGCCTACAAAATCTGATTGGTCGCTGATGCCACCATTTATGAAAAGGTCGGCTCAGTTCTTCCATGGATAAGAATAAGGTAGGTACATAGGCAGGCAGGTAGGTTCAGTTTTTGTAGGTTGAGGAATGCTTATGGGAAAGGCCTTATGTCTGAACGCTGGCGCATGAAATGGCACAGAGGCCCGGCCCTGTGCATTCACTGATTATTGCCGTCAGCTGCTGTCTGCTTTCAAGCATGAATCAGGGGCTTGACACTTATCAACTGGCTTTGATTGTGGGTCACGCAGGTTGGTTGCAATGCCCTAGTATAAACGATACCTGGAACACAAGCCAGTCCTCAGGATGCATTCTAACTCAAGAGCACGATCACGTTGTGCCTGACCAATGTTTCCATCTTGGGTAGTAGCACAGTCCTAAGCGATATGGAGTGGAGTTGGCATATGAGCTGCTCTGTGGTTTTGCTTCCAACAGTTTCTACCGCACGCAGATGCTCAGTGGATACAATGTTGCGCGCTGGGGAAAACCCCAGGAATAATCCACAGCAGGCAGGCAAGCAAAGTATAAATAAGGGGGGGATTGGTTAGCTGCCTGCAACTCTTGCTTGTACCCGAATAAGGTTTTGCCTGCAACGCGGCCTTGTACTGCTTGAGGCGACGTGACATTCATGCACAAGGCACAGGTGCTGGCAGGTTTCTGCGGGCACCCACAGTGCAGCGTTGCATTCTTGAAACCGTTGCTTGACCCTTTCCCTAAAATCAGGAAGATTCGCTTACACCTCTTATGGCTTATAATAGCCGTCTCCTGGGATAACAATAGCAATACTGAGAAGAATGAAAATAAAACGCATCATAGGCTGAAGAAATTAAACGCTCGGCACGTCTTTTCTTCAGCCTTACATGACTATATATCTATATATGTATACATCCATATATTTGGGAAGAAATCCATAAAAATATATATCGATATATATGTATTTCTATATATTTATATAGATATTTATCTATACACAGAAACAGATAGATAGATAGATTGATAGAAAGACTGTATGCAATAACCCTGGATGTCTGACAGTTGAAGCTGACTGGTGATGTCATTAAGACTCTATTATGACACGTACAGCTTGGAAGCATAAATACTACAGCACGGCAGCCATTTATAGCCAGTCTCCATTGGAGATGGAAGTGGGCAGAAATGTACTGGCCTATCTTCCCAAGACGCCACAGCAGCCGGACAAATTGTATGTTCGACAGAATGGCTGTTTTATTCAGCCCATAAGGGTGACTACCCACTACAGTTTTTTTTTTTCACTGCGAAATTCGTAGCAGTTTTTTCACTGCAGGGGTCTATGGGACTTGTAATGTTAAAATCGAAATCACGCAAAATCGCAATTTACCGCAAAATCGCGATTTTAACATTACAAGTCCCATAGACCCCTGCAGAAAAAAAAACGCTGCGAATTTCGCTGTGAAAAAAAACTGTAGTGAGTAGTCACCCTAAGGGGGAAACGGCGGCCTACAAAATCTGATTGGTCGCTGATGCCACCATTTATGAAAAGGTCGGCTCAGTTCTTCCATGGATAAGAATAAGGTAGGTACATAGGCAGGCAGGTAGGTTCAGTTTTGGTAGGTTGAGGAATGCTTATGGGAAAGGCCTTATGTCTGAACGCTGGCGCATGAAATGGCACAGAGGCCCGGCCCTGTGCATTCACTGATTATTGCCGTCAGCTGCTGTCTGCTTTCAAGCATGAATCAGGGGCTTGACACTTATCAACTGGCTTTGATTGTGGGTCACGCAGGTTGGTTGCAATGCCCTAGTATAAACGATACCTGGAACACAAGCCAGTCCTCAGGATGCATTCTAACTCAAGAGCACGATCACGTTGTGCCTGACCAATGTTTCCATCTTGGGTAGTAGCACAGTCCTAAGCGATATGGAGTGGAGTTGGCATATGAGCTGCTCTGTGGTTTTGCTTCCAACAGTTTCTACCGCACGCAGATGCTCAGTGGATACAATGTTGCGCGCTGGGGAAAACCCCAGGAATAATCCACAGCAGGCAGGCAAGCAAAGTATAAATAAGGGGGGGATTGGTTAGCTGCCTGCAACTCTTGCTTGTACCCGAATAAGGTTTTGCCTGCAACGCGGCCTTGTACTGCTTGAGGCGACGTGACATTCATGCACAAGGCACAGGTGCTGGCAGGTTTCTGCGGGCACCCACAGTGCAGCGTTGCATTCTTGAAACCGTTGCTTGACCCTTTCCCTAAAATCAGGAAGATTCGCTTACACCTCTTATGGCTTATAATAGCCGTCTCCTGGGATAACAATAGCAATACTGAGAAGAATGAAAATAAAACGCATCATAGGCTGAAGAAATTAAACGCTCGGCACGTCTTTTCTTCAGCCTTACATGACTATATATCTATATATGTATACATCCATATATTTGGGTAGAAATCCATAAAAATATATATCGATATATATGTATTTCTATATATTTATATAGATATTTATCTATACACAGAAACAGATAGATAGATAGATTGATAGAAAGACTGTATGCAATAACCCTGGATGTCTGACAGTTGAAGCTGACTGGTGATGTCATTAAGACTCTATTATGACACGTACAGCTTGGAAGCATAAATACTACAGCACGGCAGCCATTTATAGCCAGTCTCCATTGGAGATGGAAGTGGGCAGAAATGTACTGGCCTATCTTCCCAAGACGCCACAGCAGCCGGACAAATTGTATGTTCGACAGAATGGCTGTTTTATTCAGCCCATAAGGGTGACTACCCACTACAGTTTTTTTTTTTCACTGCGAAATTCGTAGCAGTTTTTTCACTGCAGGGGTCTATGGGACTTGTAATGTTAAAATCGAAATCACGCAAAATCGCAATTTACCGCAAAATCGCGATTTTAACATTACAAGTCCCATAGACCCCTGCAGAAAAAAAAACGCTGCGAATTTCGCTGGGAAAAAAAACTGTAGTGAGTAGTCACCCTAAGGGGGAAACGGCGGCCTACAAAATCTGATTGGTCGCTGATGCCACCATTTATGAAAAGGTCGGCTCAGTTCTTCCATGGATAAGAATAAGGTAGGTACATAGGCAGGCAGGTAGGTTCAGTTTTTGTAGGTTGAGGAATGCTTATGGGAAAGGCCTTATGTCTGAACGCTGGCGCATGAAATGGCACAGAGGCCCGGCCCTGTGCATTCACTGATTATTGCCGTCAGCTGCTGTCTGCTTTCAAGCATGAATCAGGGGCTTGACACTTATCAACTGGCTTTGATTGTGGGTCACGCAGGTTGGTTGCAATGCCCTAGTATAAACGATACCTGGAACACAAGCCAGTCCTCAGGATGCATTCTAACTCAAGAGCACGATCACGTTGTGCCTGACCAATGTTTCCATCTTGGGTAGTAGCACAGTCCTAAGCGATATGGAGTGGAGTTGGCATATGAGCTGCTCTGTGGTTTTGCTTCCAACAGTTTCTACCGCACGCAGATGCTCAGTGGATACAATGTTGCGCGCTGGGGAAAACCCCAGGAATAATCCACAGCAGGCAGGCAAGCAAAGTATAAATAAGGGGGGGATTGGTTAGCTGCCTGCAACTCTTGCTTGTACCCGAATAAGGTTTTGCCTGCAACGCGGCCTTGTACTGCTTGAGGCGACGTGACATTCATGCACAAGGCACAGGTGCTGGCAGGTTTCTGCGGGCACCCACAGTGCAGCGTTGCATTCTTGAAACCGTTGCTTGACCCTTTCCCTAAAATCAGGAAGATTCGCTTACACCTCTTATGGCTTATAATAGCCGTCTCCTGGGATAACAATAGCAATACTGAGAAGAATGAAAATAAAACGCATCATAGGCTGAAGAAATTAAACGCTCGGCACGTCTTTTCTTCAGCCTTACATGACTATATATCTATATATGTATACATCCATATATTTGGGAAGAAATCCATAAAAATATATATCGATATATATGTATTTCTATATATTTATATAGATATTTATCTATACACAGAAACAGATAGATAGATAGATTGATAGAAAGACTGTATGCAATAACCCTGGATGTCTGACAGTTGAAGCTGACTGGTGATGTCATTAAGACTCTATTATGACACGTACAGCTTGGAAGCATAAATACTACAGCACGGCAGCCATTTATAGCCAGTCTCCATTGGAGATGGAAGTGGGCAGAAATGTACTGGCCTATCTTCCCAAGACGCCACAGCAGCCGGACAAATTGTATGTTCGACAGAATGGCTGTTTTATTCAGCCCATAAGGGTGACTACCCACTACAGTTTTTTTTTTTCACTGCGAAATTCGTAGCAGTTTTTTCACTGCAGGGGTCTATGGGACTTGTAATGTTAAAATCGAAATCACGCAAAATCGCAATTTACCGCAAAATCGCGATTTTAACATTAC
This sequence comes from Eleutherodactylus coqui, assembly GCF_035609145.1. Lineage (NCBI taxonomy): Eukaryota > Metazoa > Chordata > Amphibia > Anura > Eleutherodactylidae > Eleutherodactylus > Eleutherodactylus coqui. Next base: position 57,513,974 of record NC_089844.1, on the reverse strand, counting down.
AAGTCCCATAGACCCCTGCAGAAAAAAAAACGCTGCGAATTTCGCTGTGAAAAAAAACTGTAGTGAGTAGTCACCCTAAGGGGGAAACGGCGGCCTACAAAATCTGATTGGTCGCTGATGCCACCATTTATGAAAAGGTCGGCTCAGTTCTTCCATGGATAAGAATAAGGTAGGTACATAGGCAGGCAGGTAGGTTCAGTTTTGGTAGGTTGAGGAATGCTTATGGGAAAGGCCTTATGTCTGAACGCTGGCGCATGAAATGGCACAGAGGCCCGGCCCTGTGCATTCACTGATTATTGCCGTCAGCTGCTGTCTGCTTTCAAGCATGAATCAGGGGCTTGACACTTATCAACTGGCTTTGATTGTGGGTCACGCAGGTTGGTTGCAATGCCCTAGTATAAACGATACCTGGAACACAAGCCAGTCCTCAGGATGCATTCTAACTCAAGAGCACGATCACGTTGTGCCTGACCAATGTTTCCATCTTGGGTAGTAGCACAGTCCTAAGCGATATGGAGTGGAGTTGGCATATGAGCTGCTCTGTGGTTTTGCTTCCAACAGTTTCTACCGCACGCAGATGCTCAGTGGATACAATGTTGCGCGCTGGGGAAAACCCCAGGAATAATCCACAGCAGGCAGGCAAGCAAAGTATAAATAAGGGGGGGATTGGTTAGCTGCCTGCAACTCTTGCTTGTACCCGAATAAGGTTTTGCCTGCAACGCGGCCTTGTACTGCTTGAGGCGACGTGACATTCATGCACAAGGCACAGGTGCTGGCAGGTTTCTGCGGGCACCCACAGTGCAGCGTTGCATTCTTGAAACCGTTGCTTGACCCTTTCCCTAAAATCAGGAAGATTCGCTTACACCTCTTATGGCTTATAATAGCCGTCTCCTGGGATAACAATAGCAATACTGAGAAGAATGAAAATAAAACGCATCATAGGCTGAAGAAATTAAACGCTCGGCACGTCTTTTCTTCAGCCTTACATGACTATATATCTATATATGTATACATCCATATATTTGGGTAGAAATCCATAAAAATATATATCGATATATATGTATTTCTATATATTTATATAGATATTTATCTATACACAGAAACAGATAGATAGATAGATAGATTGATAGAAAGACTGTATGCAATAACCCTGGATGTCTGACAGTTGAAGCTGACCGGTGATGTCATTAAGGCTCTATTATGACACGTACAGCTTGGAAGCATAACTACTACAGCACGGCAGCCATTTATAGCCAGTCTCCATTGGAGATGGAAGTGGGCAGAAATGTACTGGCCTATCTTCCCAAGACGCCACAGCAGCCGGACAAATTGTATGTTCGACAGAATGGCTGTTTTATTCAGCCCATAAGGGTGACTACCCACTACAGTTTTTTTTTTTCACTGCGAAATTCGTAGCAGTTTTTTCACTGCAGGGGTCTATGGGACTTGTAATGTTAAAATCGAAATCACGCAAAATCGCGATTTTAACATTACAAGTCCCATAGACCCCTGCAGAAAAAAAAACCGCTGCGAATTTCGCTGTGAAAAAAAACTGTAGTGAGTAGTCACCCTAAGGGGGAAACGGCGGCCTACAAAATCTGATTGGTCGCTGATGCCACCATTTATGAAAAGGTCGGCTCAGTTCTTCCATGGATAAGAATAAGGTAGGTACATAGGCAGGCAGGTAGGTTCAGTTTTTGTAGGTTGAGGAATGCTTATGGGAAAGGCCTTATGTCTGAACGCTGGCGCATGAAATGGCACAGAGGCCCGGCCCTGTGCATTCACTGATTATTGCCGTCAGCTGCTGTCTGCTTTCAAGCATGAATCAGGGGCTTGACACTTATCAACTGGCTTTGATTGTGGGTCACGCAGGTTGGTTGCAATGCCCTAGTATAAACGATACCTGGAACACAAGCCAGTCCTCAGGATGCATTCTAACTCAAGAGCACGATCACGTTGTGCCTGACCAATGTTTCCATCTTGGGTAGTAGCACAGTCCTAAGCGATATGGAGTGGAGTTGGCATATGAGCTGGTCTGTGGTTTTGCTTCCAACAGTTTCTACCGCACGCAGATGCTCAGTGGATACAATGTTGCGCGCTGGGGAAAACCCCAGGAATAATCCACAGCAGGCAGGCAAGCAAAGTATAAATAAGGGGGGGATTGGTTAGCTGCCTGCAACTCTTGCTTGTACCCGAATAAGGTTTTGCCTGCAACGCGGCCTTGTACTGCTTGAGGCGACGTGACATTCATGCAGAAGGCACAGGTGCTGGCAGGTTTCTGCGGGCACCCACAGTGCAGCGTTGCATTCTTGAAACCGTTGCTTGACCCTTTCCCTAAAATCAGGAAGATTCGCTTACACCTCTTATGGCTTATAATAGCCGTCTCCTGGGATAACAATAGCAATACTGAGAAGAATGAAAATAAAACGCATCATAGGCTGAAGAAATTAAACGCTCGGCACGTCTTTTCTTCAGCCTTACATGACTATATATCTATATATGTATACATCCATATATTTGGGAAGAAATCCATAAAAATATATATCGATATATATGTATTTCTATATATTTATATAGATATTTATCTATACACAGAAACAGATAGATAGATAGATTGATAGAAAGACTGTATGCAATAACCCTGGATGTCTGACAGTTGAAGCTGACTGGTGATGTCATTAAGACTCTATTATGACACGTACAGCTTGGAAGCATAAATACTACAGCACGGCAGCCATTTATAGCCAGTCTCCATTGGAGATGGAAGTGGGCAGAAATGTACTGGCCTATCTTCCCAAGACGCCACAGCAGCCGGACAAATTGTATGTTCGACAGAATGGCTGTTTTATTCAGCCCATAAGGGTGACTACCCACTACAGTTTTTTTTTTTTCACTGCGAAATTCGTAGCAGTTTTTTCACTGCAGGGGTCTATGGGACTTGTAATGTTAAAATCGAAATCACGCAAAATCGCAATTTACCGCAAAATCGCGATTTTAACATTACAAGTCCCATAGACCCCTGCAGAAAAAAAAACGCTGCGAATTTCGCTGTGAAAAAAAACTGTAGTGAGTAGTCACCCTAAGGGGGAAACGGCGGCCTACAAAATCTGATTGGTCGCTGATGCCACCATTTATGAAAAGGTCGGCTCAGTTCTTCCATGGATAAGAATAAGGTAGGTACATAGGCAGGCAGGTAGGTTCAGTTTTGGTAGGTTGAGGAATGCTTATGGGAAAGGCCTTATGTCTGAACGCTGGCGCATGAAATGGCACAGAGGCCCGGCCCTGTGCATTCACTGATTATTGCCGTCAGCTGCTGTCTGCTTTCAAGCATGAATCAGGGGCTTGACACTTATCAACTGGCTTTGATTGTGGGTCACGCAGGTTGGTTGCAATGCCCTAGTATAAACGATACCTGGAACACAAGCCAGTCCTCAGGATGCATTCTAACTCAAGAGCACGATCACGTTGTGCCTGACCAATGTTTCCATCTTGGGTAGTAGCACAGTCCTAAGCGATATGGAGTGGAGTTGGCATATGAGCTGCTCTGTGGTTTTGCTTCCAACAGTTTCTACCGCACGCAGATGCTCAGTGGATACAATGTTGCGCGCTGGGGAAAACCCCAGGAATAATCCACAGCAGGCAGGCAAGCAAAGTATAAATAAGGGGGGGATTGGTTAGCTGCCTGCAACTCTTGCTTGTACCCGAATAAGGTTTTGCCTGCAACGCGGCCTTGTACTGCTTGAGGCGACGTGACATTCATGCACAAGGCACAAGTGCTGGCAGGTTTCTGCGGGCACCCACAGTGCAGCGTTGCATTCTTGAAACCGTTGCTTGACCCTTTTCCTAAAATCAGGAAGATTCGCTTACACCTCTTATTGCTTATAATAGCCGTCTCCTGGGATAACAATAGCAATACTGAGAAGAATGAAAATAAAACGCATCATAGGCTGAAGAAATTAAACGCTCGGCACGTCTTTTCTTCAGCCTTACATGACTATATATCTATATATGTATACATCCATATATTTGGGTAGAAATCCATAAAAATATATATCGATATATATGTATTTCTATATATTTATATAGATATTTATCTATACACAGAAACAGATAGATAGATAGATTGATAGAAAGACTGTATGCAATAACCCTGGATGTCTGACAGTTGAAGCTGACTGGTGATGTCATTAAGACTCTATTATGACACGTACAGCTTGGAAGCATAAATACTACAGCACGGCAGCCATTTATAGCCAGTCTCCATTGGAGATGGAAGTGGGCAGAAATGTACTGGCCTATCTTCCCAAGACGCCACAGCAGCCGGACAAATTGTATGTTCGACAGAATGGCTGTTTTATTCAGCCCATAAGGGTGACTACCCACTACAGTTTTTTTTTTTCACTGCGAAATTCGTAGCAGTTTTTTCACTGCAGGGGTCTATGGGACTTGTAATGTTAAAATCGAAATCACGCAAAATCGCAATTTACCGCAAAATCGCGATTTTAACATTACAAGTCCCATAGACCCCTGCAGAAAAAAAAACGCTGCGAATTTCGCTGGGAAAAAAAACTGTAGTGAGTAGTCACCCTAAGGGGGAAACGGCGGCCTACAAAATCTGATTGGTCGCTGATGCCACCATTTATGAAAAGGTCGGCTCAGTTCTTCCATGGATAAGAATAAGGTAGGTACATAGGCAGGCAGGTAGGTTCAGTTTTTGTAGGTTGAGGAATGCTTATGGGAAAGGCCTTATGTCTGAACGCTGGCGCATGAAATGGCACAGAGGCCCGGTCCTGTGCATTCACTGATTATTGCCGTCAGCTGCTGTCTGCTTTCAAGCATGAATCAGGGGCTTGACACTTATCAACTGGCTTTGATTGTGGGTCACGCAGGTTGGTTGCAATGCCCTAGTATAAACGATACCTGGAACACAAGCCAGTCCTCAGGATGCATTCTAACTCAAGAGCACGATCACGTTGTGCCTGACCAATGTTTCCATCTTGGGTAGTAGCACAGTCCTAAGCGATATGGAGTGGAGTTGGCATATGAGCTGCTCTGTGGTTTTGCTTCCAACAGTTTCTACCGCACGCAGATGCTCAGTGGATACAATGTTGCGCGCTGGGGAAAACCCCAGGAATAATCCACAGCAGGCAGGCAAGCAAAGTATAAATAAGGGGGGGATTGGTTAGCTGCCTGCAACTCTTGCTTGTACCCGAATAAGGTTTTGCCTGCAACGCGGCCTTGTACTGCTTGAGGCGACGTGACATTCATGCACAAGGCACAGGTGCTGGCAGGTTTCTGCGGGCACCCACAGTGCAGCGTTGCATTCTTGAAACCGTTGCTTGACCCTTTCCCTAAAATCAGGAAGATTCGCTTACACCTCTTATGGCTTATAATAGCCGTCTCCTGGGATAACAATAGCAATACTGAGAAGAATGAAAATAAAACGCATCATAGGCTGAAGAAATTAAACGCTCGGCACGTCTTTTCTTCAGCCTTACATGACTATATATCTATATATGTATACATCCATATATTTGGGAAGAAATCCATAAAAATATATATCGATATATATGTATTTCTATATATTTATATAGATATTTATCTATACACAGAAACAGATAGATAGATAGATTGATAGAAAGACTGTATGCAATAACCCTGGATGTCTGACAGTTGAAGCTGACCGGTGATGTCATTAAGGCTCTATTATGACACGTACAGCTTGGAAGCATAACTACTACAGCACGGCAGCCATTTATAGCCAGTCTCCATTGGAGATGGAAGTGGGCAGAAATGTACTGGCCTATCTTCCCAAGACGCCACAGCAGCCGGACAAATTGTATGTTCGACAGAATGGCTGTTTTATTCAGCCCATAAGGGTGACTACCCACTACAGTTTTTTTTTTTCACTGCGAAATTCGTAGCAGTTTTTTCACTGCAGGGGTCTATGGGACTTGTAATGTTAAAATCGAAATCACGCAAAATCGCAATTTACCGCAAAATCGCGATTTTAACATTACAAGTCCCATAGACCCCTGCAGAAAAAAAAACCGCTGCGAATTTCGCTGTGAAAAAAAACTGTAGTGAGTAGTCACCCTAAGGGGGAAACGGCGGCCTACAAAATCTGATTGGTCGCTGATGCCACCATTTATGAAAAGGTCGGCTCAGTTCTTCCATGGATAAGAATAAGGTAGGTACATAGGCAGGCAGGTAGGTTCAGTTTTGGTAGGTTGAGGAATGCTTATGGGAAAGGCCTTATGTCTGAACGCTGGCGCATGAAATGGCACAGAGGCCCGGCCCTGTGCATTCACTGATTATTGCCGTCAGCTGCTGTCTGCTTTCAAGCATGAATCAGGGGCTTGACACTTATCAACTGGCTTTGATTGTGGGTCACGCAGGTTGGTTGCAATGCCCTAGTATAAACGATACCTGGAACACAAGCCAGTCCTCAGGATGCATTCTAACTCAAGAGCACGATCACGTTGTGCCTGACCAATGTTTCCATCTTGGGTAGTAGCACAGTCCTAAGCGATATGGAGTGGAGTTGGCATATGAGCTGCTCTGTGGTTTTGCTTCCAACAGTTTCTACCGCACGCAGATGCTCAGTGGATACAATGTTGCGCGCTGGGGAAAACCCCAGGAATAATCCACAGCAGGCAGGCAAGCAAAGTATAAATAAGGGGGGGATTGGTTAGCTGCCTGCAACTCTTGCTTGTACCCGAATAAGGTTTTGCCTGCAACGCGGCCTTGTACTGCTTGAGGCGACGTGACATTCATGCACAAGGCACAGGTGCTGGCAGGTTTCTGCGGGCACCCACAGTGCAGCGTTGCATTCTTGAAACCGTTGCTTGACCCTTTCCCTAAAATCAGGAAGATTCGCTTACACCTCTTATGGCTTATAATAGCCGTCTCCTGGGATAACAATAGCAATACTGAGAAGAATGAAAATAAAACGCATCATAGGCTGAAGAAATTAAACGCTCGGCACGTCTTTTCTTCAGCCTTACATGACTATATATCTATATATGTATACATCCATATATTTGGGTAGAAATCCATAAAAATATATATCGATATATATGTATTTCTATATATTTATATAGATATTTATCTATACACAGAAACAGATAGATAGATAGATTGATAGAAAGACTGTATGCAATAACCCTGGATGTCTGACAGTTGAAGCTGACTGGTGATGTCATTAAGACTCTATTATGACACGTACAGCTTGGAAGCATAAATACTACAGCACGGCAGCCATTTATAGCCAGTCTCCATTGGAGATGGAAGTGGGCAGAAATGTACTGGCCTATCTTCCCAAGACGCCACAGCAGCCGGACAAATTGTATGTTCGACAGAATGGCTGTTTTATTCAGCCCATAAGGGTGACTACCCACTACAGTTTTTTTTTTTCACTGCGAAATTCGTAGCAGTTTTTTCACTGCAGGGGTCTATGGGACTTGTAATGTTAAAATCGAAATCACGCAAAATCGCAATTTACCGCAAAATCGCGATTTTAACATTACAAGTCCCATAGACCCCTGCAGAAAAAAAAACGCTGCGAATTTCGCTGGGAAAAAAAACTGTAGTGAGTAGTCACCCTAAGGGGGAAACGGCGGCCTACAAAATCTGATTGGTCGCTGATGCCACCATTTATGAAAAGGTCGGCTCAGTTCTTCCATGGATAAGAATAAGGTAGGTACATAGGCAGGCAGGTAGGTTCAGTTTTTGTAGGTTGAGGAATGCTTATGGGAAAGGCCTTATGTCTGAACGCTGGCGCATGAAATGGCACAGAGGCCCGGCCCTGTGCATTCACTGATTATTGCCGTCAGCTGCTGTCTGCTTTCAAGCATGAATCAGGGGCTTGACACTTATCAACTGGCTTTGATTGTGGGTCACGCAGGTTGGTTGCAATGCCCTAGTATAAACGATACCTGGAACACAAGCCAGTCCTCAGGATGCATTCTAACTCAAGAGCACGATCACGTTGTGCCTGACCAATGTTTCCATCTTGGGTAGTAGCACAGTCCTAAGCGATATGGAGTGGAGTTGGCATATGAGCTGCTCTGTGGTTTTGCTTCCAACAGTTTCTACCGCACGCAGATGCTCAGTGGATACAATGTTGCGCGCTGGGGAAAACCCCAGGAATAATCCACAGCAGGCAGGCAAGCAAAGTATAAATAAGGGGGGGATTGGTTAGCTGCCTGCAACTCTTGCTTGTACCCAAATAAGGTTTTGCCTGCAACGCGGCCTTGTACTGCTTGAGGCGACGTGACATTCATGCACAAGGCACAGGTGCTGGCAGGTTTCTGCGGGCACCCACAGTGCAGCGTTGCATTCTTGAAACCGTTGCTTGACCCTTTCCCTAAAATCAGGAAGATTCGCTTACACCTCTTATGGCTTATAATAGCCGTCTCCTGGGATAACAATAGCAATACTGAGAAGAATGAAAATAAAACGCATCATAGGCTGAAGAAATTAAACGCTCGGCACGTCTTTTCTTCAGCCTTACATGACTATATATCTATATATGTATACATCCATATATTTGGGAAGAAATCCATAAAAATATATATCGATATATATGTATTTCTATATATTTATATAGATATTTATCTATACACAGAAACAGATAGATAGATAGATTGATAGAAAGACTGTATGCAATAACCCTGGATGTCTGACAGTTGAAGCTGACTGGTGATGTCATTAAGACTCTATTATGACACGTACAGCTTGGAAGCATAAATACTACAGCACGGCAGCCATTTATAGCCAGTCTCCATTGGAGATGGAAGTGGGCAGAAATGTACTGGCCTATCTTCCCAAGACGCCACAGCAGCCGGACAAATTGTATGTTCGACAGAATGGCTGTTTTATTCAGCCCATAAGGGTGACTACCCACTACAGTTTTTTTTTTTTCACTGCGAAATTCGTAGCAGTTTTTTCACTGCAGGGGTCTATGGGACTTGTAATGTTAAAATCGAAATCACGCAAAATCGCAATTTACCGCAAAATCGCGATTTTAACATTACAAGTCCCATAGACCCCTGCAGAAAAAAAAACGCTGCGAATTTCGCTGTGAAAAAAAACTGTAGTGAGTAGTCACCCTAAGGGGGAAACGGCGGCCTACAAAATCTGATTGGTCGCTGATGCCACCATTTATGAAAAGGTCGGCTCAGTTCTTCCATGGATAAGAATAAGGTAGGTACATAGGCAGGCAGGTAGGTTCAGTTTTGGTAGGTTGAGGAATGCTTATGGGAAAGGCCTTATGTCTGAACGCTGGCGCATGAAATGGCACAGAGGCCCGGCCCTGTGCATTCACTGATTATTGCCGTCAGCTGCTGTCTGCTTTCAAGCATGAATCAGGGGCTTGACACTTATCAACTGGCTTTGATTGTGGGTCACGCAGGTTGGTTGCAATGCCCTAGTATAAACGATACCTGGAACACAAGCCAGTCCTCAGGATGCATTCTAACTCAAGAGCACGATCACGTTGTGCCTGACCAATGTTTCCATCTTGGGTAGTAGCACAGTCCTAAGCGATATGGAGTGGAGTTGGCATATGAGCTGCTCTGTGGTTTTGCTTCCAACAGTTTCTACCGCACGCAGATGCTCAGTGGATACAATGTTGCGCGCTGGGGAAAACCCCAGGAATAATCCACAGCAGGCAGGCAAGCAAAGTATAAATAAGGGGGGGATTGGTTAGCTGCCTGCAACTCTTGCTTGTACCCGAATAAGGTTTTGCCTGCAACGCGGCCTTGTACTGCTTGAGGCGACGTGACATTCATGCACAAGGCACAAGTGCTGGCAGGTTTCTGCGGGCACCCACAGTGCAGCGTTGCATTCTTGAAACCGTTGCTTGACCCTTTTCCTAAAATCAGGAAGATTCGCTTACACCTCTTATTGCTTATAATAGCCGTCTCCTGGGATAACAATAGCAATACTGAGAAGAATGAAAATAAAACGCATCATAGGCTGAAGAAATTAAACGCTCGGCACGTCTTTTCTTCAGCCTTACATGACTATATATCTATATATGTATACATCCATATATTTGGGTAGAAATCCATAAAAATATATATCGATATATATGTATTTCTATATATTTATATAGATATTTATCTATACACAGAAACAGATAGATAGATAGATTGATAGAAAGACTGTATGCAATAACCCTGGATGTCTGACAGTTGAAGCTGACTGGTGATGTCATTAAGACTCTATTATGACACGTACAGCTTGGAAGCATAAATACTACAGCACGGCAGCCATTTATAGCCAGTCTCCATTGGAGATGGAAGTGGGCAGAAATGTACTGGCCTATCTTCCCAAGACGCCACAGCAGCCGGACAAATTGTATGTTCGACAGAATGGCTGTTTTATTCAGCCCATAAGGGTGACTACCCACTACAGTTTTTTTTTTTTCACTGCGAAATTCGTAGCAGTTTTTTCACTGCAGGGGTCTATGGGACTTGTAATGTTAAAATCGAAATCACGCAAAATCGCAATTTACCGCAAAATCGCGATTTTAACATTACAAGTCCCATAGACCCCTGCAGAAAAAAAAACGCTGCGAATTTCGCTGTGAAAAAAAACTGTAGTGAGTAGTCACCCTAAGGGGGAAACGGCGGCCTACAAAATCTGATTGGTCGCTGATGCCACCATTTATGAAAAGGTCGGCTCAGTTCTTCCATGGATAAGAATAAGGTAGGTACATAGGCAGGCAGGTAGGTTCAGTTTTGGTAGGTTGAGGAATGCTTATGGGAAAGGCCTTATGTCTGAACGCTGGCGCATGAAATGGCACAGAGGCCCGGCCCTGTGCATTCACTGATTATTGCCGTCAGCTGCTGTCTGCTTTCAAGCATGAATCAGGGGCTTGACACTTATCAACTGGCTTTGATTGTGGGTCACGCAGGTTGGTTGCAATGCCCTAGTATAAACGATACCTGGAACACAAGCCAGTCCTCAGGATGCATTCTAACTCAAGAGCACGATCACGTTGTGCCTGACCAATGTTTCCATCTTGGGTAGTAGCACAGTCCTAAGCGATATGGAGTGGAGTTGGCATATGAGCTGCTCTGTGGTTTTGCTTCCAACAGTTTCTACCGCACGCAGATGCTCAGTGGATACAATGTTGCGCGCTGGGGAAAACCCCAGGAATAATCCACAGCAGGCAGGCAAGCAAAGTATAAATAAGGGGGGGATTGGTTAGCTGCCTGCAACTCTTGCTTGTACCCGAATAAGGTTTTGCCTGCAACGCGGCCTTGTACTGCTTGAGGCGACGTGACATTCATGCACAAGGCACAAGTGCTGGCAGGTTTCTGCGGGCACCCACAGTGCAGCGTTGCATTCTTGAAACCGTTGCTTGACCCTTTCCCTAAAATCAGGAAGATTCGCTTACACCTCTTATGGCTTATAATAGCCGTCTCCTGGGATAACAATAGCAATACTGAGAAGAATGAAAATAAAACGCATCATAGGCTGAAGAAATTAAACGCTCGGCACGTCTTTTCTTCAGCCTTACATGACTATATATCTATATATGTATACATCCATATATTTGGGTAGAAATCCATAAAAATATATATCGATATATATGTATTTCTATATATTTATATAGATATTTATCTATACACAGAAACAGATAGATAGATAGATTGATAGAAAGACTGTATGCAATAACCCTGGATGTCTGACAGTTGAAGCAGACTGGTGATGTCATTAAGACTCTATTATGACACGTACAGCTTGGAAGCATAAATACTACAGCACGGCAGCCATTTATAGCCAGTCTCCATTGGAGATGGAAGTGGGCAGAAATGTACTGGCCTATCTTCCCAAGACGCCACAGCAGCCGGACAAATTGTATGTTCGACAGAATGGCTGTTTTATTCAGCCCATAAGGGTGACTACCCACTACAGTTTTTTTTTTTCACTGCGAAATTCGTAGCAGTTTTTTCACTGCAGGGGTCTATGGGACTTGTAATGTTAAAATCGAAATCACGCAAAATCGCAATTTACCGCAAAATCGCGATTTTAACATTACAAGTCCCATAGACCCCTGCAGAAAAAAAAACGCTGCGAATTTCGCTGTGAAAAAAAACTGTAGTGAGTAGTCACCCTAAGGGGGAAACGGCGGCCTACAAAATCTGATTGGTCGCTGATGCCACCATTTATGAAAAGGTCGGCTCAGTTCTTCCATGGATAAGAATAAGGTAGGTACATAGGCAGGCAGGTAGGTTCAGTTTTTGTAGGTTGAGGAATGCTTATGGGAAAGGCCTTATGTCTGAACGCTGGCGCATGAAATGGCACAGAGGCCCGGTCCTGTGCATTCACTGATTATTGCCGTCAGCTGCTGTCTGCTTTCAAGCATGAATCAGGGGCTTGACACTTATCAACTGGCTTTGATTGTGGGTCACGCAGGTTGGTTGCAATGCCCTAGTATAAACGATACCTGGAACACAAGCCAGTCCTCAGGATGCATTCTAACTCAAGAGCACGATCACGTTGTGCCTGACCAATGTTTCCATCTTGGGTAGTAGCACAGTCCTAAGCGATATGGAGTGGAGTTGGCATATGAGCTGGTCTGTGGTTTTGCTTCCAACAGTTTCTACCGCACGCAGATGCTCAGTGGATACAATGTTGCGCGCTGGGGAAAACCCCAGGAATAATCCACAGCAGGCAGGCAAGCAAAGTATAAATAAGGGGGGGATTGGTTAGCTGCCTGCAACTCTTGCTTGTACCCGAATAAGGTTTTGCCTGCAACGCGGCCTTGTACTGCTTGAGGCGACGTGACATTCATGCACAAGGCACAAGTGCTGGCAGGTTTCTGCGGGCACCCACAGTGCAGCGTTGCATTCTTGAAACCGTTGCTTGACCCTTTCCCTAAAATCAGGAAGATTCGCTTACACCTCTTATGGCTTATAATAGCCGTCTCCTGGGATAACAATAGCAATACTGAGAAGAATGAAAATAAAACGCATCATAGGCTGAAGAAATTAAACGCTCGGCACGTCTTTTCTTCAGCCTTACATGACTATATATCTATATATGTATTCATCCATATATTTGGGTAGAAATCTATAAAAATATATATCGATATATATGTATTTCTATATATTTATATAGATATTTATCTATACACAGAAACAGATAGATAGATAGATAGATAGATAGATAGATAGATAGATAGATAGAAAGACTGTATGCAATAACCCTGGATGTCTGACAGTTGAAGCTGACCGGTGATGTCATTAAGGCTCTATTATGACACGTACAGCTTGGAAGCATAACTACTACAGCACGGCAGCCATTTATAGCCAGTCTCCATTGGAGATGGAAGTGGGCAGAAATGTACTGGCCTATCTTCCCAAGACGCCACAGCAGCCGGACAAATTGTATGTTCGACAGAATGGCTGTTTTATTCAGCCCATAAGGGTGACTACCCACTACAGTTTTTTTTTTTCACTGCGAAATTCGTAGCAGTTTTTTCACTGCAGGGGTCTATGGGACTTGTAATGTTAAAATCGAAATCACGCAAAATCGCAATTTACCGCAAAATCGCGATTTTAACATTACAAGTCCCATAGACCCCTGCAGAAAAAAAAAACGCTGCGAATTTCGCTGTGAAAAAAAACTGTAGTGAGTAGTCACCCTAAGGGGGAAACGGCGGCCTACAAAATCTGATTGGTCGCTGATGCCACCATTTATGAAAAGGTCGGCTCAGTTCTTCCATGGATAAGAATAAGGTAGGTACATAGGCAGGCAGGTAGGTTCAGTTTTTGTAGGTTGAGGAATGCTTATGGGAAAGGCCTTATGTCTGAACGCTGGCGCATGAAATGGCACAGAGGCCCGGCCCTGTGCATTCACTGATTATTGCCGTCAGCTGCTGTCTGCTTTCAAGCATGAATCAGGGGCTTGACACTTATCAACTGGCTTTGATTGTGGGTCACGCAGGTTGGTTGCAATGCCCTAGTATAAACGATACCTGGAACACAAGCCAGTCCTCAGGATGCATTCTAACTCAAGAGCACGATCACGTTGTGCCTGACCAATGTTTCCATCTTGGGTAGTAGCACAGTCCTAAGCGATATGGAGTGCAGTTGGCATATGAGCTGGTCTGTGGTTTTGCTTCCAACAGTTTCTACCGCACGCAGATGCTCAGTGGATACAATGTTGCGCGCTGGGGAAAACCCCAGGAATAATCCACAGCAGGCAGGCAAGCAAAGTATAAATAAGGGGGGGATTGGTTAGCTGCCTGCAACTCTTGCTTGTACCCGAATAAGGTTTTGCCTGCAACGCGGCCTTGTACTGCTTGAGGCGACGTGACATTCATGCACAAGGCACAAGTGCTGGCAGGTTTCTGCGGGCACCCACAGTGCAGCGTTGCATTCTTGAAACCGTTGCTTGACCCTTTCCCTAAAATCAGGAAGATTCGCTTACACCTCTTATGGCTTATAATAGCCGTCTCCTGGGATAACAATAGCAATACTGAGAAGAATGAAAATAAAACGCATCATAGGCTGAAGAAATTAAACGCTCGGCACGTCTTTTCTTCAGCCTTACATGACTATATATCTATATATGTATACATCCATATATTTGGGTAGAAATCCATAAAAATATATATCGATATATATGTATTTCTATATATTTATATAGATATTTATCTATACACAGAAACAGATAGATAGATAGATTGATAGAAAGACTGTATGCAATAACCCTGGATGTCTGACAGTTGAAGCTGACTGGTGATGTCATTAAGACTCTATTATGACACGTACAGCTTGGAAGCATAAATACTACAGCACGGCAGCCATTTATAGCCAGTCTCCATTGGAGATGGAAGTGGGCAGAAATGTACTGGCCTATCTTCCCAAGACGCCACAGCAGCCGGACAAATTGTATGTTCGACAGAATGGCTGTTTTATTCAGCCCATAAGGGTGACTACCCACTACAGTTTTTTTTTTTCACTGCGAAATTCGTAGCAGTTTTTTTTCTGCAGGGGTCTATGGGAATTGTAATGTTAAAATCGAAATCACGCAAATTCGCAATTTACCGCGAAATCGCGATTTTAACATTACAAGTCCCATAGACTCCTGCAGAAAAAAAAACGCTGCGAATTTCGCAGTGAAAAAAAACTGTAGTGAGTAGTCACCCTAAGGGGGAAACGGCGGCCTACAAAATCTGATTGGTCGCTGCTGCCACCATTTATGAAAAGGTCGGCTCAGTTCTTCCATGGATAAGAATAAGGTAGGTACATAGGCAGGCAGGTAGGTTCAGTTTTTGTAGGTTGAGGAATGCTTATGGGCAAGGCCTTATGTCTGAACGCTGGCGCATGAAATGGCACAGAGGCCCGGCCCTGTGCATTCACTGATTATTGCCGTCAGCTGCTGTCTGCTTTCAAGCATGAATCAGGGGCTTGACACTTATCAACTGGCTTTGATTGTGGGTCACGCAGGTTGGTTGCAATGCCCTAGTATAAACGATACCTGGAACACAAGCCAGTCCTCAGGATGCATTCTAACTCAAGAGCACAATCACGTTGTGCCTGACCAATGTTTCCATCATGGGTAGTAGCACAGTCCTAAGCGATATGGAGTGCAGTTGGCATATGAGCTGGTCTGTGGTTTTGCTTCCAACAGTTTCTACCGCACGCAGATGCTCAGTGGATACAATGTTGCGCGCTGGGGAAAACCCCAGGAATAATCCACAGCAGGCAGGCAAGCAAAGTATAAATAAGGGGGGGATTGGTTAGCTGCCTGCAACTCTTGCTTGTACCCGAATAAGGTTTTGCCTGCAACGCGGCCTTGTACTGCTTGAGGCGACGTGACATTCATGCACAAGGCACAGGTGCTGGCAGGTTTCTGCGGGCACCCACAGTGCAGCGTTGCATTCTTGAAACCGTTGCTTGACCCTTTCCCTAAAATCAGGAAGATTCGCTTACACCTCTTATGGCTTATAATAGCCGTCTCCTGGGATAACAATAGCAATACTGAGAAGAATGAAAATAAAACGCATCATAGGCTGAAGAAATTAAACGCTCGGCACGTCTTTTCTTCAGCCTTACATGACTATATATCTATATATGTATACATCCATATATTTGGGTAGAAATCCATAAAAATATATATCGATATATATGTATTTCTATATATTTATATAGATATTTATCTATACACAGAAACAGATAGATAGATAGATTGATAGAAAGACTGTATGCAATAACCCTGGATGTCTGACAGTTGAAGCTGACCGGTGATGTCATTAAGGCTCTATTATGACACGTACAGCTTGGAAGCATAACTACTACAGCACGGCAGCCATTTATAGCCAGTCTCCATTGGAGATGGAAGTGGGCAGAAATGTACTGGCCTATCTTCCCAAGACGCCACAGCAGCCGGACAAATTGTATGTTCGACAGAATGGCTGTTTTATTCAGCCCATAAGGGTGACTACCCACTACAGTTTTTTTTTTTCACTGCGAAATTCGTAGCAGTTTTTTCACTGCAGGGGTCTATGGGACTTGTAATGTTAAAATCGAAATCACGCAAAATCGCAATTTACCGCAAAATCGCGATTTTAACATTACAAGTCCCATAGACCCCTGCAGAAAAAAAAAACGCTGCGAATTTCGCTGTGAAAAAAAACTGTAGTGAGTAGTCACCCTAAGGGGGAAACGGCGGCCTACAAAATCTGATTGGTCGCTGATGCCACCATTTATGAAAAGGTCGGCTCAGTTCTTCCATGGATAAGAATAAGGTAGGTACATAGGCAGGCAGGTAGGTTCAGTTTTTGTAGGTTGAGGAATGCTTATGGGAAAGGCCTTATGTCTGAACGCTGGCGCATGAAATGGCACAGAGGCCCGGCCCTGTGCATTCACTGATTATTGCCGTCAGCTGCTGTCTGCTTTCAAGCATGAATCAGGGGCTTGACACTTATCAACTGGCTTTGATTGTGGGTCACGCAGGTTGGTTGCAATGCCCTAGTATAAACGATACCTGGAACACAAGCCAGTCCTCAGGATGCATTCTAACTCAAGAGCACGATCACGTTGTGCCTGACCAATGTTTCCATCTTGGGTAGTAGCACAGTCCTAAGCGATATGGAGTGCAGTTGGCATATGAGCTGGTCTGTGGTTTTGCTTCCAACAGTTTCTACCGCACGCAGATGCTCAGTGGATACAATGTTGCGCGCTGGGGAAAACCCCAGGAATAATCCACAGCAGGCAGGCAAGCAAAGTATAAATAAGGGGGGGATTGGTTAGCTGCCTGCAACTCTTGCTTGTACCCGAATAAGGTTTTGCCTGCAACGCGGCCTTGTACTGCTTGAGGCGACGTGACATTCATGCACAAGGCACAAGTGCTGGCAGGTTTCTGCGGGCACCCACAGTGCAGCGTTGCATTCTTGAAACCGTTGCTTGACCCTTTCCCTAAAATCAGGAAGATTCGCTTACACCTCTTATGGCTTATAATAGCCGTCTCCTGGGATAACAATAGCAATACTGAGAAGAATGAAAATAAAACGCATCATAGGCTGAAGAAATTAAACGCTCGGCACGTCTTTTCTTCAGCCTTACATGACTATATATCTATATATGTATACATCCATATATTTGGGTAGAAATCCATAAAAATATATATCGATATATATGTATTTCTATATATTTATATAGATATTTATCTATACACAGAAACAGATAGATAGATAGATTGATAGAAAGACTGTATGCAATAACCCTGGATGTCTGACAGTTGAAGCTGACTGGTGATGTCATTAAGACTCTATTATGACACGTACAGCTTGGAAGCATAAATACTACAGCACGGCAGCCATTTATAGCCAGTCTCCATTGGAGATGGAAGTGGGCAGAAATGTACTGGCCTATCTTCCCAAGACGCCACAGCAGCCGGACAAATTGTATGTTCGACAGAATGGCTGTTTTATTCAGCCCATAAGGGTGACTACCCACTACAGTTTTTTTTTTTCACTGCGAAATTCGTAGCAGTTTTTTTTCTGCAGGGGTCTATGGGAATTGTAATGTTAAAATCGAAATCACGCAAATTCGCAATTTACCGCGAAATCGCGATTTTAACATTACAAGTCCCATAGACTCCTGCAGAAAAAAAAACGCTGCGAATTTCGCAGTGAAAAAAAACTGTAGTGAGTAGTCACCCTAAGGGGGAAACGGCGGCCTACAAAATCTGATTGGTCGCTGCTGCCACCATTTATGAAAAGGTCGGCTCAGTTCTTCCATGGATAAGAATAAGGTAGGTACATAGGCAGGCAGGTAGGTTCAGTTTTTGTAGGTTGAGGAATGCTTATGGGCAAGGCCTTATGTCTGAACGCTGGCGCATGAAATGGCACAGAGGCCCGGCCCTGTGCATTCACTGATTATTGCCGTCAGCTGCTGTCTGCTTTCAAGCATGAATCAGGGGCTTGACACTTATCAACTGGCTTTGATTGTGGGTCACGCAGGTTGGTTGCAATGCCCTAGTATAAACGATACCTGGAACACAAGCCAGTCCTCAGGATGCATTCTAACTCAAGAGCACAATCACGTTGTGCCTGACCAATGTTTCCATCATGGGTAGTAGCACAGTCCTAAGCGATATGGAGTGCAGTTGGCATATGAGCTGGTCTGTGGTTTTGCTTCCAACAGTTTCTACCGCACGCAGATGCTCAGTGGATACAATGTTGCGCGCTGGGGAAAACCCCAGGAATAATCCACAGCAGGCAGGCAAGCAAAGTATAAATAAGGGGGGGATTGGTTAGCTGCCTGCAACTCTTGCTTGTACCCGAATAAGGTTTTGCCTGCAACGCGGCCTTGTACTGCTTGAGGCGACGTGACATTCATGCACAAGGCACAGGTGCTGGCAGGTTTCTGCGGGCACCCACAGTGCAGCGTTGCATTCTTGAAACCGTTGCTTGACCCTTTCCCTAAAATCAGGAAGATTCGCTTACACCTCTTATGGCTTATAATAGCCGTCTCCTGGGATAACAATAGCAATACTGAGAAGAATGAAAATAAAACGCATCATAGGCTGAAGAAATTAAACGCTCGGCACGTCTTTTCTTCAGCCTTACATGACTATATATCTATATATGTATACATCCATATATTTGGGAAGAAATCCATAAAAATATATATCGATATATATGTATTTCTATATATTTATATAGATATTTATCTATACACAGAAACAGATAGATAGATAGATTGATAGAAAGACTGTATGCAATAACCCTGGATGTCTGACAGTTGAAGCTGACTGGTGATGTCATTAAGACTCTATTATGACACGTACAGCTTGGAAGCATAAATACTACAGCACGGCAGCCATTTATAGCCAGTCTCCATTGGAGATGGAAGTGGGCAGAAATGTACTGGCCTATCTTCCCAAGACGCCACAGCAGCCGGACAAATTGTATGTTCGACAGAATGGCTGTTTTATTCAGCCCATAAGGGTGACTACCCACTACAGTTTTTTTTTTTCACTGCGAAATTCGTAGCAGTTTTTTCACTGCAGGGGTCTATGGGACTTGTAATGTTAAAATCGAAATCACGCAAAATCGCAATTTACCGCAAAATCGCGATTTTAACATTACAAGTCCCATAGACCCCTGCAGAAAAAAAAACGCTGCGAATTTCGCTGGGAAAAAAAACTGTAGTGAGTAGTCACCCTAAGGGGGAAACGGCGGCCTACAAAATCTGATTGGTCGCTGATGCCACCATTTATGAAAAGGTCGGCTCAGTTCTTCCATGGATAAGAATAAGGTAGGTACATAGGCAGGCAGGTAGGTTCAGTTTTTGTAGGTTGAGGAATGCTTATGGGAAAGGCCTTATGTCTGAACGCTGGCGCATGAAATGGCACAGAGGCCCGGCCCTGTGCATTCACTGATTATTGCCGTCAGCTGCTGTCTGCTTTCAAGCATGAATCAGGGGCTTGACACTTATCAACTGGCTTTGATTGTGGGTCACGCAGGTTGGTTGCAATGCCCTAGTATAAACGATACCTGGAACACAAGCCAGTCCTCAGGATGCATTCTAACTCAAGAGCACGATCACGTTGTGCCTGACCAATGTTTCCATCTTGGGTAGTAGCACAGTCCTAAGCGATATGGAGTGGAGTTGGCATATGAGCTGCTCTGTGGTTTTGCTTCCAACAGTTTCTACCGCACGCAGATGCTCAGTGGATACAATGTTGCGCGCTGGGGAAAACCCCAGGAATAATCCACAGCAGGCAGGCAAGCAAAGTATAAATAAGGGGGGGATTGGTTAGCTGCCTGCAACTCTTGCTTGTACCCAAATAAGGTTTTGCCTGCAACGCGGCCTTGTACTGCTTGAGGCGACGTGACATTCATGCACAAGGCACAGGTGCTGGCAGGTTTCTGCGGGCACCCACAGTGCAGCGTTGCATTCTTGAAACCGTTGCTTGACCCTTTCCCTAAAATCAGGAAGATTCGCTTACACCTCTTATGGCTTATAATAGCCGTCTCCTGGGATAACAATAGCAATACTGAGAAGAATGAAAATAAAACGCATCATAGGCTGAAGAAATTAAACGCTCGGCACGTCTTTTCTTCAGCCTTACATGACTATATATCTATATATGTATACATCCATATATTTGGGAAGAAATCCATAAAAATATATATCGATATATATGTATTTCTATATATTTATATAGATATTTATCTATACACAGAAACAGATAGATAGATAGATTGATAGAAAGACTGTATGCAATAACCCTGGATGTCTGACAGTTGAAGCTGACTGGTGATGTCATTAAGACTCTATTATGACACGTACAGCTTGGAAGCATAAATACTACAGCACGGCAGCCATTTATAGCCAGTCTCCATTGGAGATGGAAGTGGGCAGAAATGTACTGGCCTATCTTCCCAAGACGCCACAGCAGCCGGACAAATTGTATGTTCGACAGAATGGCTGTTTTATTCAGCCCATAAGGGTGACTACCCACTACAGTTTTTTTTTTTTCACTGCGAAATTCGTAGCAGTTTTTTCACTGCAGGGGTCTATGGGACTTGTAATGTTAAAATCGAAATCACGCAAAATCGCAATTTACCGCAAAATCGCGATTTTAACATTACAAGTCCCATAGACCCCTGCAGAAAAAAAAACGCTGCGAATTTCGCTGTGAAAAAAAACTGTAGTGAGTAGTCACCCTAAGGGGGAAACGGCGGCCTACAAAATCTGATTGGTCGCTGATGCCACCATTTATGAAAAGGTCGGCTCAGTTCTTCCATGGATAAGAATAAGGTAGGTACATAGGCAGGCAGGTAGGTTCAGTTTTGGTAGGTTGAGGAATGCTTATGGGAAAGGCCTTATGTCTGAACGCTGGCGCATGAAATGGCACAGAGGCCCGGCCCTGTGCATTCACTGATTATTGCCGTCAGCTGCTGTCTGCTTTCAAGCATGAATCAGGGGCTTGACACTTATCAACTGGCTTTGATTGTGGGTCACGCAGGTTGGTTGCAATGCCCTAGTATAAACGATACCTGGAACACAAGCCAGTCCTCAGGATGCATTCTAACTCAAGAGCACGATCACGTTGTGCCTGACCAATGTTTCCATCTTGGGTAGTAGCACAGTCCTAAGCGATATGGAGTGGAGTTGGCATATGAGCTGCTCTGTGGTTTTGCTTCCAACAGTTTCTACCGCACGCAGATGCTCAGTGGATACAATGTTGCGCGCTGGGGAAAACCCCAGGAATAATCCACAGCAGGCAGGCAAGCAAAGTATAAATAAGGGGGGGATTGGTTAGCTGCCTGCAACTCTTGCTTGTACCCGAATAAGGTTTTGCCTGCAACGCGGCCTTGTACTGCTTGAGGCGACGTGACATTCATGCACAAGGCACAAGTGCTGGCAGGTTTCTGCGGGCACCCACAGTGCAGCGTTGCATTCTTGAAACCGTTGCTTGACCCTTTTCCTAAAATCAGGAAGATTCGCTTACACCTCTTATTGCTTATAATAGCCGTCTCCTGGGATAACAATAGCAATACTGAGAAGAATGAAAATAAAACGCATCATAGGCTGAAGAAATTAAACGCTCGGCACGTCTTTTCTTCAGCCTTACATGACTATATATCTATATATGTATACATCCATATATTTGGGTAGAAATCCATAAAAATATATATCGATATATATGTATTTCTATATATTTATATAGATATTTATCTATACACAGAAACAGATAGATAGATAGATTGATAGAAAGACTGTATGCAATAACCCTGGATGTCTGACAGTTGAAGCTGACTGGTGATGTCATTAAGACTCTATTATGACACGTACAGCTTGGAAGCATAAATACTACAGCACGGCAGCCATTTATAGCCAGTCTCCATTGGAGATGGAAGTGGGCAGAAATGTACTGGCCTATCTTCCCAAGACGCCACAGCAGCCGGACAAATTGTATGTTCGACAGAATGGCTGTTTTATTCAGCCCATAAGGGTGACTACCCACTACAGTTTTTTTTTTTCACTGCGAAATTCGTAGCAGTTTTTTCACTGCAGGGGTCTATGGGACTTGTAATGTTAAAATCGAAATCACGCAAAATCGCAATTTACCGCAAAATCGCGATTTTAACATTACAAGTCCCATAGACCCCTGCAGAAAAAAAAACGCTGCGAATTTCGCTGGGAAAAAAAACTGTAGTGAGTAGTCACCCTAAGGGGGAAACGGCGGCCTACAAAATCTGATTGGTCGCTGATGCCACCATTTATGAAAAGGTCGGCTCAGTTCTTCCATGGATAAGAATAAGGTAGGTACATAGGCAGGCAGGTAGGTTCAGTTTTTGTAGGTTGAGGAATGCTTATGGGCAAGGCCTTATGTCTGAACGCTGGCGCATGAAATGGCACAGAGGCCCGGTCCTGTGCATTCACTGATTATTGCCGTCAGCTGCTGTCTGCTTTCAAGCATGAATCAGGGGCTTGACACTTATCAACTGGCTTTGATTGTGGGTCACGCAGGTTGGTTGCAATGCCCTAGTATAAACGATACCTGGAACACAAGCCAGTCCTCAGGATGCATTCTAACTCAAGAGCACGATCACGTTGTGCCTGACCAATGTTTCCATCTTGGGTAGTAGCACAGTCCTAAGCGATATGGAGTGGAGTTGGCATATGAGCTGCTCTGTGGTTTTGCTTCCAACAGTTTCTACCGCACGCAGATGCTCAGTGGATACAATGTTGCGCGCTGGGGAAAACCCCAGGAATAATCCACAGCAGGCAGGCAAGCAAAGTATAAATAAGGGGGGGATTGGTTAGCTGCCTGCAACTCTTGCTTGTACCCGAATAAGGTTTTGCCTGCAACGCGGCCTTGTACTGCTTGAGGCGACGTGACATTCATGCACAAGGCACAGGTGCTGGCAGGTTTCTGCGGGCACCCACAGTGCAGCGTTGCATTCTTGAAACCGTTGCTTGACCCTTTCCCTAAAATCAGGAAGATTCGCTTACACCTCTTATGGCTTATAATAGCCGTCTCCTGGGATAACAATAGCAATACTGAGAAGAATGAAAATAAAACGCATCATAGGCTGAAGAAATTAAACGCTCGGCACGTCTTTTCTTCAGCCTTACATGACTATATATCTATATATGTATACATCCATATATTTGGGAAGAAATCCATAAAAATATATATCGATATATATGTATTTCTATATATTTATATAGATATTTATCTATACACAGAAACAGATAGATAGATAGATTGATAGAAAGACTGTATGCAATAACCCTGGATGTCTGACAGTTGAAGCTGACCGGTGATGTCATTAAGGCTCTATTATGACACGTACAGCTTGGAAGCATAACTACTACAGCACGGCAGCCATTTATAGCCAGTCTCCATTGGAGATGGAAGTGGGCAGAAATGTACTGGCCTATCTTCCCAAGACGCCACAGCAGCCGGACAAATTGTATGTTCGACAGAATGGCTGTTTTATTCAGCCCATAAGGGTGACTACCCACTACAGTTTTTTTTTTTCACTGCGAAATTCGTAGCAGTTTTTTCACTGCAGGGGTCTATGGGACTTGTAATGTTAAAATCGAAATCACGCAAAATCGCAATTTACCGCAAAATCGCGATTTTAACATTACAAGTCCCATAGACCCCTGCAGAAAAAAAAACCGCTGCGAATTTCGCTGTGAAAAAAAACTGTAGTGAGTAGTCACCCTAAGGGGGAAACGGCGGCCTACAAAATCTGATTGGTCGCTGATGCCACCATTTATGAAAAGGTCGGCTCAGTTCTTCCATGGATAAGAATAAGGTAGGTACATAGGCAGGCAGGTAGGTTCAGTTTTGGTAGGTTGAGGAATGCTTATGGGAAAGGCCTTATGTCTGAACGCTGGCGCATGAAATGGCACAGAGGCCCGGCCCTGTGCATTCACTGATTATTGCCGTCAGCTGCTGTCTGCTTTCAAGCATGAATCAGGGGCTTGACACTTATCAACTGGCTTTGATTGTGGGTCACGCAGGTTGGTTGCAATGCCCTAGTATAAACGATACCTGGAACACAAGCCAGTCCTCAGGATGCATTCTAACTCAAGAGCACGATCACGTTGTGCCTGACCAATGTTTCCATCTTGGGTAGTAGCACAGTCCTAAGCGATATGGAGTGGAGTTGGCATATGAGCTGCTCTGTGGTTTTGCTTCCAACAGTTTCTACCGCACGCAGATGCTCAGTGGATACAATGTTGCGCGCTGGGGAAAACCCCAGGAATAATCCACAGCAGGCAGGCAAGCAAAGTATAAATAAGGGGGGGATTGGTTAGCTGCCTGCAACTCTTGCTTGTACCCGAATAAGGTTTTGCCTGCAACGCGGCCTTGTACTGCTTGAGGCGACGTGACATTCATGCACAAGGCACAAGTGCTGGCAGGTTTCTGCGGGCACCCACAGTGCAGCGTTGCATTCTTGAAACCGTTGCTTGACCCTTTCCCTAAAATCAGGAAGATTCGCTTACACCTCTTATGGCTTATAATAGCCGTCTCCTGGGATAACAATAGCAATACTGAGAAGAATGAAAATAAAACGCATCATAGGCTGAAGAAATTAAACGCTCGGCACGTCTTTTCTTCAGCCTTACATGACTATATATCTATATATGTATACATCCATATATTTGGGTAGAAATCCATAAAAATATATATCGATATATATGTATTTCTATATATTTATATAGATATTTATCTATACACAGAAACAGATAGATAGATAGATTGATAGAAAGACTGTATGCAATAACCCTGGATGTCTGACAGTTGAAGCTGACTGGTGATGTCATTAAGACTCTATTATGACACGTACAGCTTGGAAGCATAAATACTACAGCACGGCAGCCATTTATAGCCAGTCTCCATTGGAGATGGAAGTGGGCAGAAATGTACTGGCCTATCTTCCCAAGACGCCACAGCAGCCGGACAAATTGTATGTTCGACAGAATGGCTGTTTTATTCAGCCCATAAGGGTGACTACCCACTACAGTTTTTTTTTTTCACTGCGAAATTCGTAGCAGTTTTTTCACTGCAGGGGTCTATGGGACTTGTAATGTTAAAATCGAAATCACGCAAAATCGCAATTTACCGCAAAATCGCGTTTTTAACATTACAAGTCCCATAGACCCCTGCAGAAAAAAAAACGCTGCGAATTTCGCTGGGAAAAAAAACTGTAGTGAGTAGTCACCCTAAGGGGGAAACGGCGGCCTACAAAATCTGATTGGTCGCTGATGCCACCATTTATGAAAAGGTCGGCTCAGTTCTTCCATGGATAAGAATAAGGTAGGTACATAGGCAGGCAGGTAGGTTCAGTTTTTGTAGGTTGAGGAATGCTTATGGGAAAGGCCTTATGTCTGAACGCTGGCGCATGAAATGGCACAGAGGCCCGGTCCTGTGCATTCACTGATTATTGCCGTCAGCTGCTGTCTGCTTTCAAGCATGAATCAGGGGCTTGACACTTATCAACTGGCTTTGATTGTGGGTCACGCAGGTTGGTTGCAATGCCCTAGTATAAACGATACCTGGAACACAAGCCAGTCCTCAGGATGCATTCTAACTCAAGAGCACGATCACGTTGTGCCTGACCAATGTTTCCATCTTGGGTAGTAGCACAGTCCTAAGCGATATGGAGTGGAGTTGGCATATGAGCTGCTCTGTGGTTTTGCTTCCAACAGTTTCTACCGCACGCAGATGCTCAGTGGATACAATGTTGCGCGCTGGGGAAAACCCCAGGAATAATCCACAGCAGGCAGGCAAGCAAAGTATAAATAAGGGGGGGATTGGTTAGCTGCCTGCAACTCTTGCTTGTACCCGAATAAGGTTTTGCCTGCAACGCGGCCTTGTACTGCTTGAGGCGACGTGACATTCATGCACAAGGCACAGGTGCTGGCAGGTTTCTGCGGGCACCCACAGTGCAGCGTTGCATTCTTGAAACCGTTGCTTGACCCTTTCCCTAAAATCAGGAAGATTCGCTTACACCTCTTATGGCTTATAATAGCCGTCTCCTGGGATAACAATAGCAATACTGAGAAGAATGAAAATAAAACGCATCATAGGCTGAAGAAATTAAACGCTCGGCACGTCTTTTCTTCAGCCTTACATGACTATATATCTATATATGTATACATCCATATATTTGGGTAGAAATCCATAAAAATATATATCGATATATATGTATTTCTATATATTTATATAGATATTTATCTATACACAGAAACAGATAGATAGATAGATTGATAGAAAGACTGTATGCAATAACCCTGGATGTCTGACAGTTGAAGCTGACCGGTGATGTCATTAAGGCTCTATTATGACACGTACAGCTTGGAAGCATAACTACTACAGCACGGCAGCCATTTATAGCCAGTCTCCATTGGAGATGGAAGTGGGCAGAAATGTACTGGCCTATCTTCCCAAGACGCCACAGCAGCCGGACAAATTGTATGTTCGACAGAATGGCTGTTTTATTCAGCCCATAAGGGTGACTACCCACTACAGTTTTTTTTTTTCACTGCGAAATTCGTAGCAGTTTTTTCACTGCAGGGGTCTATGGGACTTGTAATGTTAAAATCGAAATCACGCAAAATCGCAATTTACCGCAAAATCGCGATTTTAACATTACAAGTCCCATAGACCCCTGCAGAAAAAAAAAACGCTGCGAATTTCGCTGTGAAAAAAAACTGTAGTGAGTAGTCACCCTAAGGGGGAAACGGCGGCCTACAAAATCTGATTGGTCGCTGATGCCACCATTTATGAAAAGGTCGGCTCAGTTCTTCCATGGATAAGAATAAGGTAGGTACATAGGCAGGCAGGTAGGTTCAGTTTTTGTAGGTTGAGGAATGCTTATGGGAAAGGCCTTATGTCTGAACGCTGGCGCATGAAATGGCACAGAGGCCCGGCCCTGTGCATTCACTGATTATTGCCGTCAGCTGCTGTCTGCTTTCAAGCATGAATCAGGGGCTTGACACTTATCAACTGGCTTTGATTGTGGGTCACGCAGGTTGGTTGCAATGCCCTAGTATAAACGATACCTGGAACACAAGCCAGTCCTCAGGATGCATTCTAACTCAAGAGCACGATCACGTTGTGCCTGACCAATGTTTCCATCTTGGGTAGTAGCACAGTCCTAAGCGATATGGAGTGCAGTTGGCATATGAGCTGGTCTGTGGTTTTGCTTCCAACAGTTTCTACCGCACGCAGATGCTCAGTGGATACAATGTTGCGCGCTGGGGAAAACCCCAGGAATAATCCACAGCAGGCAGGCAAGCAAAGTATAAATAAGGGGGGGATTGGTTAGCTGCCTGCAACTCTTGCTTGTACCCGAATAAGGTTTTGCCTGCAACGCGGCCTTGTACTGCTTGAGGCGACGTGACATTCATGCACAAGGCACAAGTGCTGGCAGGTTTCTGCGGGCACCCACAGTGCAGCGTTGCATTCTTGAAACCGTTGCTTGACCCTTTCCCTAAAATCAGGAAGATTCGCTTACACCTCTTATGGCTTATAATAGCCGTCTCCTGGGATAACAATAGCAATACTGAGAAGAATGAAAATAAAACGCATCATAGGCTGAAGAAATTAAACGCTCGGCACGTCTTTTCTTCAGCCTTACATGACTATATATCTATATATGTATACATCCATATATTTGGGTAGAAATCCATAAAAATATATATCGATATATATGTATTTCTATATATTTATATAGATATTTATCTATACACAGAAACAGATAGATAGATAGATTGATAGAAAGACTGTATGCAATAACCCTGGATGTCTGACAGTTGAAGCTGACTGGTGATGTCATTAAGACTCTATTATGACACGTACAGCTTGGAAGCATAAATACTACAGCACGGCAGCCATTTATAGCCAGTCTCCATTGGAGATGGAAGTGGGCAGAAATGTACTGGCCTATCTTCCCAAGACGCCACAGCAGCCGGACAAATTGTATGTTCGACAGAATGGCTGTTTTATTCAGCCCATAAGGGTGACTACCCACTACAGTTTTTTTTTTTCACTGCGAAATTCGTAGCAGTTTTTTTTCTGCAGGGGTCTATGGGAATTGTAATGTTAAAATCGAAATCACGCAAATTCGCAATTTACCGCGAAATCGCGATTTTAACATTACAAGTCCCATAGACTCCTGCAGAAAAAAAAACGCTGCGAATTTCGCAGTGAAAAAAAACTGTAGTGAGTAGTCACCCTAAGGGGGAAACGGCGGCCTACAAAATCTGATTGGTCGCTGCTGCCACCATTTATGAAAAGGTCGGCTCAGTTCTTCCATGGATAAGAATAAGGTAGGTACATAGGCAGGCAGGTAGGTTCAGTTTTTGTAGGTTGAGGAATGCTTATGGGCAAGGCCTTATGTCTGAACGCTGGCGCATGAAATGGCACAGAGGCCCGGCCCTGTGCATTCACTGATTATTGCCGTCAGCTGCTGTCTGCTTTCAAGCATGAATCAGGGGCTTGACACTTATCAACTGGCTTTGATTGTGGGTCACGCAGGTTGGTTGCAATGCCCTAGTATAAACGATACCTGGAACACAAGCCAGTCCTCAGGATGCATTCTAACTCAAGAGCACAATCACGTTGTGCCTGACCAATGTTTCCATCATGGGTAGTAGCACAGTCCTAAGCGATATGGAGTGCAGTTGGCATATGAGCTGGTCTGTGGTTTTGCTTCCAACAGTTTCTACCGCACGCAGATGCTCAGTGGATACAATGTTGCGCGCTGGGGAAAACCCCAGGAATAATCCACAGCAGGCAGGCAAGCAAAGTATAAATAAGGGGGGGATTGGTTAGCTGCCTGCAACTCTTGCTTGTACCCGAATAAGGTTTTGCCTGCAACGCGGCCTTGTACTGCTTGAGGCGACGTGACATTCATGCACAAGGCACAGGTGCTGGCAGGTTTCTGCGGGCACCCACAGTGCAGCGTTGCATTCTTGAAACCGTTGCTTGACCCTTTCCCTAAAATCAGGAAGATTCGCTTACACCTCTTATGGCTTATAATAGCCGTCTCCTGGGATAACAATAGCAATACTGAGAAGAATGAAAATAAAACGCATCATAGGCTGAAGAAATTAAACGCTCGGCACGTCTTTTCTTCAGCCTTACATGACTATATATCTATATATGTATACATCCATATATTTGGGAAGAAATCCATAAAAATATATATCGATATATATGTATTTCTATATATTTATATAGATATTTATCTATACACAGAAACAGATAGATAGATAGATTGATAGAAAGACTGTATGCAATAACCCTGGATGTCTGACAGTTGAAGCTGACTGGTGATGTCATTAAGACTCTATTATGACACGTACAGCTTGGAAGCATAAATACTACAGCACGGCAGCCATTTATAGCCAGTCTCCATTGGAGATGGAAGTGGGCAGAAATGTACTGGCCTATCTTCCCAAGACGCCACAGCAGCCGGACAAATTGTATGTTCGACAGAATGGCTGTTTTATTCAGCCCATAAGGGTGACTACCCACTACAGTTTTTTTTTTTCACTGCGAAATTCGTAGCAGTTTTTTCACTGCAGGGGTCTATGGGACTTGTAATGTTAAAATCGAAATCACGCAAAATCGCAATTTACCGCAAAATCGCGATTTTAACATTACAAGTCCCATAGACCCCTGCAGAAAAAAAAACGCTGCGAATTTCGCTGGGAAAAAAAACTGTAGTGAGTAGTCACCCTAAGGGGGAAACGGCGGCCTACAAAATCTGATTGGTCGCTGATGCCACCATTTATGAAAAGGTCGGCTCAGTTCTTCCATGGATAAGAATAAGGTAGGTACATAGGCAGGCAGGTAGGTTCAGTTTTTGTAGGTTGAGGAATGCTTATGGGAAAGGCCTTATGTCTGAACGCTGGCGCATGAAATGGCACAGAGGCCCGGCCCTGTGCATTCACTGATTATTGCCGTCAGCTGCTGTCTGCTTTCAAGCATGAATCAGGGGCTTGACACTTATCAACTGGCTTTGATTGTGGGTCACGCAGGTTGGTTGCAATGCCCTAGTATAAACGATACCTGGAACACAAGCCAGTCCTCAGGATGCATTCTAACTCAAGAGCACGATCACGTTGTGCCTGACCAATGTTTCCATCTTGGGTAGTAGCACAGTCCTAAGCGATATGGAGTGGAGTTGGCATATGAGCTGCTCTGTGGTTTTGCTTCCAACAGTTTCTACCGCACGCAGATGCTCAGTGGATACAATGTTGCGCGCTGGGGAAAACCCCAGGAATAATCCACAGCAGGCAGGCAAGCAAAGTATAAATAAGGGGGGGATTGGTTAGCTGCCTGCAACTCTTGCTTGTACCCAAATAAGGTTTTGCCTGCAACGCGGCCTTGTACTGCTTGAGGCGACGTGACATTCATGCACAAGGCACAGGTGCTGGCAGGTTTCTGCGGGCACCCACAGTGCAGCGTTGCATTCTTGAAACCGTTGCTTGACCCTTTCCCTAAAATCAGGAAGATTCGCTTACACCTCTTATGGCTTATAATAGCCGTCTCCTGGGATAACAATAGCAATACTGAGAAGAATGAAAATAAAACGCATCATAGGCTGAAGAAATTAAACGCTCGGCACGTCTTTTCTTCAGCCTTACATGACTATATATCTATATATGTATACATCCATATATTTGGGAAGAAATCCATAAAAATATATATCGATATATATGTATTTCTATATATTTATATAGATATTTATCTATACACAGAAACAGATAGATAGATAGATTGATAGAAAGACTGTATGCAATAACCCTGGATGTCTGACAGTTGAAGCTGACTGGTGATGTCATTAAGACTCTATTATGACACGTACAGCTTGGAAGCATAAATACTACAGCACGGCAGCCATTTATAGCCAGTCTCCATTGGAGATGGAAGTGGGCAGAAATGTACTGGCCTATCTTCCCAAGACGCCACAGCAGCCGGACAAATTGTATGTTCGACAGAATGGCTGTTTTATTCAGCCCATAAGGGTGACTACCCACTACAGTTTTTTTTTTTTCACTGCGAAATTCGTAGCAGTTTTTTCACTGCAGGGGTCTATGGGACTTGTAATGTTAAAATCGAAATCACGCAAAATCGCAATTTACCGCAAAATCGCGATTTTAACATTACAAGTCCCATAGACCCCTGCAGAAAAAAAAACGCTGCGAATTTCGCTGTGAAAAAAAACTGTAGTGAGTAGTCACCCTAAGGGGGAAACGGCGGCCTACAAAATCTGATTGGTCGCTGATGCCACCATTTATGAAAAGGTCGGCTCAGTTCTTCCATGGATAAGAATAAGGTAGGTACATAGGCAGGCAGGTAGGTTCAGTTTTGGTAGGTTGAGGAATGCTTATGGGAAAGGCCTTATGTCTGAACGCTGGCGCATGAAATGGCACAGAGGCCCGGCCCTGTGCATTCACTGATTATTGCCGTCAGCTGCTGTCTGCTTTCAAGCATGAATCAGGGGCTTGACACTTATCAACTGGCTTTGATTGTGGGTCACGCAGGTTGGTTGCAATGCCCTAGTATAAACGATACCTGGAACACAAGCCAGTCCTCAGGATGCATTCTAACTCAAGAGCACGATCACGTTGTGCCTGACCAATGTTTCCATCTTGGGTAGTAGCACAGTCCTAAGCGATATGGAGTGGAGTTGGCATATGAGCTGCTCTGTGGTTTTGCTTCCAACAGTTTCTACCGCACGCAGATGCTCAGTGGATACAATGTTGCGCGCTGGGGAAAACCCCAGGAATAATCCACAGCAGGCAGGCAAGCAAAGTATAAATAAGGGGGGGATTGGTTAGCTGCCTGCAACTCTTGCTTGTACCCGAATAAGGTTTTGCCTGCAACGCGGCCTTGTACTGCTTGAGGCGACGTGACATTCATGCACAAGGCACAAGTGCTGGCAGGTTTCTGCGGGCACCCACAGTGCAGCGTTGCATTCTTGAAACCGTTGCTTGACCCTTTTCCTAAAATCAGGAAGATTCGCTTACACCTCTTATTGCTTATAATAGCCGTCTCCTGGGATAACAATAGCAATACTGAGAAGAATGAAAATAAAACGCATCATAGGCTGAAGAAATTAAACGCTCGGCACGTCTTTTCTTCAGCCTTACATGACTATATATCTATATATGTATACATCCATATATTTGGGTAGAAATCCATAAAAATATATATCGATATATATGTATTTCTATATATTTATATAGATATTTATCTATACACAGAAACAGATAGATAGATAGATTGATAGAAAGACTGTATGCAATAACCCTGGATGTCTGACAGTTGAAGCTGACTGGTGATGTCATTAAGACTCTATTATGACACGTACAGCTTGGAAGCATAAATACTACAGCACGGCAGCCATTTATAGCCAGTCTCCATTGGAGATGGAAGTGGGCAGAAATGTACTGGCCTATCTTCCCAAGACGCCACAGCAGCCGGACAAATTGTATGTTCGACAGAATGGCTGTTTTATTCAGCCCATAAGGGTGACTACCCACTACAGTTTTTTTTTTTCACTGCGAAATTCGTAGCAGTTTTTTCACTGCAGGGGTCTATGGGACTTGTAATGTTAAAATCGAAATCACGCAAAATCGCAATTTACCGCAAAATCGCGATTTTAACATTACAAGTCCCATAGACCCCTGCAGAAAAAAAAACGCTGCGAATTTCGCTGGGAAAAAAAACTGTAGTGAGTAGTCACCCTAAGGGGGAAACGGCGGCCTACAAAATCTGATTGGTCGCTGATGCCACCATTTATGAAAAGGTCGGCTCAGTTCTTCCATGGATAAGAATAAGGTAGGTACATAGGCAGGCAGGTAGGTTCAGTTTTTGTAGGTTGAGGAATGCTTATGGGCAAGGCCTTATGTCTGAACGCTGGCGCATGAAATGGCACAGAGGCCCGGTCCTGTGCATTCACTGATTATTGCCGTCAGCTGCTGTCTGCTTTCAAGCATGAATCAGGGGCTTGACACTTATCAACTGGCTTTGATTGTGGGTCACGCAGGTTGGTTGCAATGCCCTAGTATAAACGATACCTGGAACACAAGCCAGTCCTCAGGATGCATTCTAACTCAAGAGCACGATCACGTTGTGCCTGACCAATGTTTCCATCTTGGGTAGTAGCACAGTCCTAAGCGATATGGAGTGGAGTTGGCATATGAGCTGCTCTGTGGTTTTGCTTCCAACAGTTTCTACCGCACGCAGATGCTCAGTGGATACAATGTTGCGCGCTGGGGAAAACCCCAGGAATAATCCACAGCAGGCAGGCAAGCAAAGTATAAATAAGGGGGGGATTGGTTAGCTGCCTGCAACTCTTGCTTGTACCCGAATAAGGTTTTGCCTGCAACGCGGCCTTGTACTGCTTGAGGCGACGTGACATTCATGCACAAGGCACAGGTGCTGGCAGGTTTCTGCGGGCACCCACAGTGCAGCGTTGCATTCTTGAAACCGTTGCTTGACCCTTTCCCTAAAATCAGGAAGATTCGCTTACACCTCTTATGGCTTATAATAGCCGTCTCCTGGGATAACAATAGCAATACTGAGAAGAATGAAAATAAAACGCATCATAGGCTGAAGAAATTAAACGCTCGGCACGTCTTTTCTTCAGCCTTACATGACTATATATCTATATATGTATACATCCATATATTTGGGAAGAAATCCATAAAAATATATATCGATATATATGTATTTCTATATATTTATATAGATATTTATCTATACACAGAAACAGATAGATAGATAGATTGATAGAAAGACTGTATGCAATAACCCTGGATGTCTGACAGTTGAAGCTGACCGGTGATGTCATTAAGGCTCTATTATGACACGTACAGCTTGGAAGCATAACTACTACAGCACGGCAGCCATTTATAGCCAGTCTCCATTGGAGATGGAAGTGGGCAGAAATGTACTGGCCTATCTTCCCAAGACGCCACAGCAGCCGGACAAATTGTATGTTCGACAGAATGGCTGTTTTATTCAGCCCATAAGGGTGACTACCCACTACAGTTTTTTTTTTTCACTGCGAAATTCGTAGCAGTTTTTTCACTGCAGGGGTCTATGGGACTTGTAATGTTAAAATCGAAATCACGCAAAATCGCAATTTACCGCAAAATCGCGATTTTAACATTACAAGTCCCATAGACCCCTGCAGAAAAAAAAACCGCTGCGAATTTCGCTGTGAAAAAAAACTGTAGTGAGTAGTCACCCTAAGGGGGAAACGGCGGCCTACAAAATCTGATTGGTCGCTGATGCCACCATTTATGAAAAGGTCGGCTCAGTTCTTCCATGGATAAGAATAAGGTAGGTACATAGGCAGGCAGGTAGGTTCAGTTTTGGTAGGTTGAGGAATGCTTATGGGAAAGGCCTTATGTCTGAACGCTGGCGCATGAAATGGCACAGAGGCCCGGCCCTGTGCATTCACTGATTATTGCCGTCAGCTGCTGTCTGCTTTCAAGCATGAATCAGGGGCTTGACACTTATCAACTGGCTTTGATTGTGGGTCACGCAGGTTGGTTGCAATGCCCTAGTATAAACGATACCTGGAACACAAGCCAGTCCTCAGGATGCATTCTAACTCAAGAGCACGATCACGTTGTGCCTGACCAATGTTTCCATCTTGGGTAGTAGCACAGTCCTAAGCGATATGGAGTGGAGTTGGCATATGAGCTGCTCTGTGGTTTTGCTTCCAACAGTTTCTACCGCACGCAGATGCTCAGTGGATACAATGTTGCGCGCTGGGGAAAACCCCAGGAATAATCCACAGCAGGCAGGCAAGCAAAGTATAAATAAGGGGGGGATTGGTTAGCTGCCTGCAACTCTTGCTTGTACCCGAATAAGGTTTTGCCTGCAACGCGGCCTTGTACTGCTTGAGGCGACGTGACATTCATGCACAAGGCACAAGTGCTGGCAGGTTTCTGCGGGCACCCACAGTGCAGCGTTGCATTCTTGAAACCGTTGCTTGACCCTTTCCCTAAAATCAGGAAGATTCGCTTACACCTCTTATGGCTTATAATAGCCGTCTCCTGGGATAACAATAGCAATACTGAGAAGAATGAAAATAAAACGCATCATAGGCTGAAGAAATTAAACGCTCGGCACGTCTTTTCTTCAGCCTTACATGACTATATATCTATATATGTATACATCCATATATTTGGGTAGAAATCCATAAAAATATATATCGATATATATGTATTTCTATATATTTATATAGATATTTATCTATACACAGAAACAGATAGATAGATAGATTGATAGAAAGACTGTATGCAATAACCCTGGATGTCTGACAGTTGAAGCTGACTGGTGATGTCATTAAGACTCTATTATGACACGTACAGCTTGGAAGCATAAATACTACAGCACGGCAGCCATTTATAGCCAGTCTCCATTGGAGATGGAAGTGGGCAGAAATGTACTGGCCTATCTTCCCAAGACGCCACAGCAGCCGGACAAATTGTATGTTCGACAGAATGGCTGTTTTATTCAGCCCATAAGGGTGACTACCCACTACAGTTTTTTTTTTTCACTGCGAAATTCGTAGCAGTTTTTTCACTGCAGGGGTCTATGGGACTTGTAATGTTAAAATCGAAATCACGCAAAATCGCAATTTACCGCAAAATCGCGTTTTTAACATTACAAGTCCCATAGACCCCTGCAGAAAAAAAAACGCTGCGAATTTCGCTGGGAAAAAAAACTGTAGTGAGTAGTCACCCTAAGGGGGAAACGGCGGCCTACAAAATCTGATTGGTCGCTGATGCCACCATTTATGAAAAGGTCGGCTCAGTTCTTCCATGGATAAGAATAAGGTAGGTACATAGGCAGGCAGGTAGGTTCAGTTTTTGTAGGTTGAGGAATGCTTATGGGAAAGGCCTTATGTCTGAACGCTGGCGCATGAAATGGCACAGAGGCCCGGTCCTGTGCATTCACTGATTATTGCCGTCAGCTGCTGTCTGCTTTCAAGCATGAATCAGGGGCTTGACACTTATCAACTGGCTTTGATTGTGGGTCACGCAGGTTGGTTGCAATGCCCTAGTATAAACGATACCTGGAACACAAGCCAGTCCTCAGGATGCATTCTAACTCAAGAGCACGATCACGTTGTGCCTGACCAATGTTTCCATCTTGGGTAGTAGCACAGTCCTAAGCGATATGGAGTGGAGTTGGCATATGAGCTGCTCTGTGGTTTTGCTTCCAACAGTTTCTACCGCACGCAGATGCTCAGTGGATACAATGTTGCGCGCTGGGGAAAACCCCAGGAATAATCCACAGCAGGCAGGCAAGCAAAGTATAAATAAGGGGGGGATTGGTTAGCTGCCTGCAACTCTTGCTTGTACCCGAATAAGGTTTTGCCTGCAACGCGGCCTTGTACTGCTTGAGGCGACGTGACATTCATGCACAAGGCACAGGTGCTGGCAGGTTTCTGCGGGCACCCACAGTGCAGCGTTGCATTCTTGAAACCGTTGCTTGACCCTTTCCCTAAAATCAGGAAGATTCGCTTACACCTCTTATGGCTTATAATAGCCGTCTCCTGGGATAACAATAGCAATACTGAGAAGAATGAAAATAAAACGCATCATAGGCTGAAGAAATTAAACGCTCGGCACGTCTTTTCTTCAGCCTTACATGACTATATATCTATATATGTATACATCCATATATTTGGGAAGAAATCCATAAAAATATATATCGATATATATGTATTTCTATATATTTATATAGATATTTATCTATACACAGAAACAGATAGATAGATAGATTGATAGAAAGACTGTATGCAATAACCCTGGATGTCTGACAGTTGAAGCTGACTGGTGATGTCATTAAGACTCTATTATGACACGTACAGCTTGGAAGCATAAATACTACAGCACGGCAGCCATTTATAGCCAGTCTCCATTGGAGATGGAAGTGGGCAGAAATGTACTGGCCTATCTTCCCAAGACGCCACAGCAGCCGGACAAATTGTATGTTCGACAGAATGGCTGTTTTATTCAGCACATAAGGGTGACTACCCACTACAGTTTTTTTTTTTCACTGCGAAATTCGTAGCAGTTTTTTTTCTGCAGGGGTCTATGGGAATTGTAATGTTAAAATCGAAATCACGCAAATTCGCAATTTACCGCGAATTCGCGATTTTAACATTACAAGTCCCATAGACTCCTGCAGAAAAAAAAACGCTGCGAATTTCGCAGTGAAAAAAAACTGTAGTGAGTAGTCACCCTAAGGGGGAAACGGCGGCCTACAAAATCTGATTGGTCGCTGATGCCACCATTTATGAAAAGGTCGGCTCAGTTCTTCCATGGATAAGAATAAGGTAGGTACATAGGCAGGCAGGTAGGTTCAGTTTTTGTAGGTTGAGGAATGCTTATGGGAAAGGCCTTATGTCTGAACGCTGGCGCATGAAATGGCACAGAGGCCCGGCCCTGTGCATTCACTGATTATTGCCGTCAGCTGCTGTCTGCTTTCAAGCATGAATCAGGGGCTTGACACTTATCAACTGGCTTTGATTGTGGGTCACGCAGGTTGGTTGCAATGCCCTAGTATAAACGATACCTGGAACACAAGCCAGTCCTCAGGATGCATTCTAACTCAAGAGCACGATCACGTTGTGCCTGACCAATGTTTCCATCTTGGGTAGTAGCACAGTCCTAAGCGATATGGAGTGGAGTTGGCATATGAGCTGGTCTGTGGTTTTGCTTCCAACAGTTTCTACCGCACGCAGATGCTCAGTGGATACAATGTTGCG
The DNA here is from genome assembly GCF_035609145.1 of Eleutherodactylus coqui. Taxonomy (NCBI): domain Eukaryota; kingdom Metazoa; phylum Chordata; class Amphibia; order Anura; family Eleutherodactylidae; genus Eleutherodactylus; species Eleutherodactylus coqui. Next base: position 57,475,651 of record NC_089844.1, on the reverse strand, counting down.
CGCTGGGGAAAACCCCAGGAATAATCCACAGCAGGCAGGCAAGCAAAGTATAAATAAGGGGGGGATTGGTTAGCTGCCTGCAACTCTTGCTTGTACCCGAATAAGGTTTTGCCTGCAACGCGGCCTTGTACTGCTTGAGGCGACGTGACATTCATGCACAAGGCACAGGTGCTGGCAGGTTTCTGCGGGCACCCACAGTGCAGCGTTGCATTCTTGAAACCGTTGCTTGACCCTTTCCCTAAAATCAGGAAGATTCGCTTACACCTCTTATGGCTTATAATAGCCGTCTCCTGGGATAACAATAGCAATACTGAGAAGAATGAAAATAAAACGCATCATAGGCTGAAGAAATTAAACGCTCGGCACGTCTTTTCTTCAGCCTTACATGACTATATATCTATATATGTATACATCCATATATTTGGGAAGAAATCCATAAAAATATATATCGATATATATGTATTTCTATATATTTATATAGATATTTATCTATACACAGAAACAGATAGATAGATAGATTGATAGAAAGACTGTATGCAATAACCCTGGATGTCTGACAGTTGAAGCTGACTGGTGATGTCATTAAGACTCTATTATGACACGTACAGCTTGGAAGCATAAATACTACAGCACGGCAGCCATTTATAGCCAGTCTCCATTGGAGATGGAAGTGGGCAGAAATGTACTGGCCTATCTTCCCAAGACGCCACAGCAGCCGGACAAATTGTATGTTCGACAGAATGGCTGTTTTATTCAGCCCATAAGGGTGACTACCCACTACAGTTTTTTTTTTTTCACTGCGAAATTCGTAGCAGTTTTTTCACTGCAGGGGTCTATGGGACTTGTAATGTTAAAATCGAAATCACGCAAAATCGCAATTTACCGCAAAATCGCGATTTTAACATTACAAGTCCCATAGACCCCTGCAGAAAAAAAAACGCTGCGAATTTCGCTGTGAAAAAAAACTGTAGTGAGTAGTCACCCTAAGGGGGAAACGGCGGCCTACAAAATCTGATTGGTCGCTGATGCCACCATTTATGAAAAGGTCGGCTCAGTTCTTCCATGGATAAGAATAAGGTAGGTACATAGGCAGGCAGGTAGGTTCAGTTTTGGTAGGTTGAGGAATGCTTATGGGAAAGGCCTTATGTCTGAACGCTGGCGCATGAAATGGCACAGAGGCCCGGCCCTGTGCATTCACTGATTATTGCCGTCAGCTGCTGTCTGCTTTCAAGCATGAATCAGGGGCTTGACACTTATCAACTGGCTTTGATTGTGGGTCACGCAGGTTGGTTGCAATGCCCTAGTATAAACGATACCTGGAACACAAGCCAGTCCTCAGGATGCATTCTAACTCAAGAGCACGATCACGTTGTGCCTGACCAATGTTTCCATCTTGGGTAGTAGCACAGTCCTAAGCGATATGGAGTGGAGTTGGCATATGAGCTGCTCTGTGGTTTTGCTTCCAACAGTTTCTACCGCACGCAGATGCTCAGTGGATACAATGTTGCGCGCTGGGGAAAACCCCAGGAATAATCCACAGCAGGCAGGCAAGCAAAGTATAAATAAGGGGGGGATTGGTTAGCTGCCTGCAACTCTTGCTTGTACCCGAATAAGGTTTTGCCTGCAACGCGGCCTTGTACTGCTTGAGGCGACGTGACATTCATGCACAAGGCACAAGTGCTGGCAGGTTTCTGCGGGCACCCACAGTGCAGCGTTGCATTCTTGAAACCGTTGCTTGACCCTTTCCCTAAAATCAGGAAGATTCGCTTACACCTCTTATGGCTTATAATAGCCGTCTCCTGGGATAACAATAGCAATACTGAGAAGAATGAAAATAAAACGCATCATAGGCTGAAGAAATTAAACGCTCGGCACGTCTTTTCTTCAGCCTTACATGACTATATATCTATATATGTATACATCCATATATTTGGGTAGAAATCCATAAAAATATATATCGATATATATGTATTTCTATATATTTATATAGATATTTATCTATACACAGAAACAGATAGATAGATAGATTGATAGAAAGACTGTATGCAATAACCCTGGATGTCTGACAGTTGAAGCAGACTGGTGATGTCATTAAGGCTCTATTATGACACGTACAGCTTGGAAGCATAAATACTACAGCACGGCAGCCATTTATAGCCAGTCTCCATTGGAGATGGAAGTGGGCAGAAATGTACTGGCCTATCTTCCCAAGACGCCACAGCAGCCGGACAAATTGTATGTTCGACAGAATGGCTGTTTTATTCAGCCCATAAGGGTGACTACCCACTACAGTTTTTTTTTTTCACTGCGAAATTCGTAGCAGTTTTTTCACTGCAGGGGTCTATGGGACTTGTAATGTTAAAATCGAAATCACGCAAAATCGCAATTTACCGCAAAATCGCGATTTTAACATTACAAGTCCCATAGACCCCTGCAGAAAAAAAAACGCTGCGAATTTCGCTGTGAAAAAAAACTGTAGTGAGTAGTCACCCTAAGGGGGAAACGGCGGCCTACAAAATCTGATTGGTCGCTGATGCCACCATTTATGAAAAGGTCGGCTCAGTTCTTCCATGGATAAGAATAAGGTAGGTACATAGGCAGGCAGGTAGGTTCAGTTTTTGTAGGTTGAGGAATGCTTATGGGAAAGGCCTTATGTCTGAACGCTGGCGCATGAAATGGCACAGAGGCCCGGTCCTGTGCATTCACTGATTATTGCCGTCAGCTGCTGTCTGCTTTCAAGCATGAATCAGGGGCTTGACACTTATCAACTGGCTTTGATTGTGGGTCACGCAGGTTGGTTGCAATGCCCTAGTATAAACGATACCTGGAACACAAGCCAGTCCTCAGGATGCATTCTAACTCAAGAGCACGATCACGTTGTGCCTGACCAATGTTTCCATCTTGGGTAGTAGCACAGTCCTAAGCGATATGGAGTGGAGTTGGCATATGAGCTGGTCTGTGGTTTTGCTTCCAACAGTTTCTACCGCACGCAGATGCTCAGTGGATACAATGTTGCGCGCTGGGGAAAACCCCAGGAATAATCCACAGCAGGCAGGCAAGCAAAGTATAAATAAGGGGGGGATTGGTTAGCTGCCTGCAACTCTTGCTTGTACCCGAATAAGGTTTTGCCTGCAACGCGGCCTTGTACTGCTTGAGGCGACGTGACATTCATGCACAAGGCACAAGTGCTGGCAGGTTTCTGCGGGCACCCACAGTGCAGCGTTGCATTCTTGAAACCGTTGCTTGACCCTTTCCCTAAAATCAGGAAGATTCGCTTACACCTCTTATGGCTTATAATAGCCGTCTCCTGGGATAACAATAGCAATACTGAGAAGAATGAAAATAAAACGCATCATAGGCTGAAGAAATTAAACGCTCGGCACGTCTTTTCTTCAGCCTTACATGACTATATATCTATATATGTATACATCCATATATTTGGGTAGAAATCCATAAAAATATATATCGATATATATGTATTTCTATATATTTATATAGATATTTATCTATACACAGAAACAGATAGATAGATAGATTGATAGAAAGACTGTATGCAATAACCCTGGATGTCTGACAGTTGAAGCTGACCGGTGATGTCATTAAGGCTCTATTATGACACGTACAGCTTGGAAGCATAACTACTACAGCACGGCAGCCATTTATAGCCAGTCTCCATTGGAGATGGAAGTGGGCAGAAATGTACTGGCCTATCTTCCCAAGACGCCACAGCAGCCGGACAAATTGTATGTTCGACAGAATGGCTGTTTTATTCAGCCCATAAGGGTGACTACCCACTACAGTTTTTTTTTTTCACTGCGAAATTCGTAGCAGTTTTTTCACTGCAGGGGTCTATGGGACTTGTAATGTTAAAATCGAAATCACGCAAAATCGCAATTTACCGCAAAATCGCGATTTTAACATTACAAGTCCCATAGACCCCTGCAGAAAAAAAAAACGCTGCGAATTTCGCTGTGAAAAAAAACTGTAGTGAGTAGTCACCCTAAGGGGGAAACGGCGGCCTACAAAATCTGATTGGTCGCTGCTGCCACCATTTATGAAAAGGTCGGCTCAGTTCTTCCATGGATAAGAATAAGGTAGGTACATAGGCAGGCAGGTAGGTTCAGTTTTTGTAGGTTGAGGAATGCTTATGGGCAAGGCCTTATGTCTGAACGCTGGCGCATGAAATGGCACAGAGGCCCGGCCCTGTGCATTCACTGATCATTGCCGTCAGCTGCTGTCTGCTTTCAAGCATGAATCAGGGGCTTGACACTTATCAACTGGCTTTGATTGTGGGTCACGCAGGTTGGTTGCAATGCCCTAGTATAAACGATACCTGGAACACAAGCCAGTCCTCAGGATGCATTCTAACTCAAGAGCACGATCACGTTGTGCCTGACCAATGTTTCCATCTTGGGTAGTAGCACAGTCCTAAGCGATATGGAGTGGAGTTGGCATATGAGCTGCTCTGTGGTTTTGCTTCCAACAGTTTCTACCGCACGCAGATGCTCAGTGGATACAATGTTGCGCGCTGGGGAAAACCCCAGGAATAATCCACAGCAGGCAGGCAAGCAAAGTATAAATAAGGGGGGGATTGGTTAGCTGCCTGCAACTCTTGCTTGTACCCGAATAAGGTTTTGCCTGCAACGCGGCCTTGTACTGCTTGAGGCGACGTGACATTCATGCACAAGGCACAAGTGCTGGCAGGTTTCTGCGGGCACCCACAGTGCAGCGTTGCATTCTTGAAACCGTTGCTTGACCCTTTCCCTAAAATCAGGAAGATTCGCTTACACCTCTTATGGCTTATAATAGCCGTCTCCTGGGATAACAATAGCAATACTGAGAAGAATGAAAATAAAACGCATCATAGGCTGAAGAAATTAAACGCTCGGCACGTCTTTTCTTCAGCCTTACATGACTATATATCTATATATGTATACATCCATATATTTGGGTAGAAATCCATAAAAATATATATCGATATATATGTATTTCTATATATTTATATAGATATTTATCTATACACAGAAACAGATAGATAGATAGATTGATAGAAAGACTGTATGCAATAACCCTGGATGTCTGACAGTTGAAGCTGACTGGTGATGTCATTAAGACTCTATTATGACACGTACAGCTTGGAAGCATAACTACTACAGCACGGCAGCCATTTATAGCCAGTCTCCATTGGAGATGGAAGTGGGCAGAAATGTACTGGCCTATCTTCCCAAGACGCCACAGCAGCCGGACAAATTGTATGTTCGACAGAATGGCTGTTTTATTCAGCCCATAAGGGTGACTACCCACTACAGTTTTTTTTTTTCACTGCGAAATTCGTAGCAGTTTTTTTTCTGCAGGGGTCTATGGGAATTGTAATGTTAAAATCGAAATCACGCAAATTCGCAATTTACCGCGAAATCGCGATTTTAACATTACAAGTCCCATAGACTCCTGCAGAAAAAAAAACGCTGCGAATTTCGCAGTGAAAAAAAACTGTAGTGAGTAGTCACCCTAAGGGGGAAACGGCGGCCTACAAAATCTGATTGGTCGCTGCTGCCACCATTTATGAAAAGGTCGGCTCAGTTCTTCCATGGATAAGAATAAGGTAGGTACATAGGCAGGCAGGTAGGTTCAGTTTTTGTAGGTTGAGGAATGCTTATGGGCAAGGCCTTATGTCTGAACGCTGGCGCATGAAATGGCACAGAGGCCCGGCCCTGTGCATTCACTGATTATTGCCGTCAGCTGCTGTCTGCTTTCAAGCATGAATCAGGGGCTTGACACTTATCAACTGGCTTTGATTGTGGGTCACGCAGGTTGGTTGCAATGCCCTAGTATAAACGATACCTGGAACACAAGCCAGTCCTCAGGATGCATTCTAACTCAAGAGCACAATCACGTTGTGCCTGACCAATGTTTCCATCATGGGTAGTAGCACAGTCCTAAGCGATATGGAGTGGAGTTGGCATATGAGCTGGTCTGTGGTTTTGCTTCCAACAGTTTCTACCGCACGCAGATGCTCAGTGGATACAATGTTGCGCGCTGGGGAAAACCCCAGGAATAATCCACAGCAGGCAGGCAAGCAAAGTATAAATAAGGGGGGGATTGGTTAGCTGCCTGCAACTCTTGCTTGTACCCGAATAAGGTTTTGCCTGCAACGCGGCCTTGTACTGCTTGAGGCGACGTGACATTCATGCACAAGGCACAGGTGCTGGCAGGTTTCTGCGGGCACCCACAGTGCAGCGTTGCATTCTTGAAACCGTTGCTTGACCCTTTCCCTAAAATCAGGAAGATTCGCTTACACCTCTTATGGCTTATAATAGCCGTCTCCTGGGATAACAATAGCAATACTGAGAAGAATGAAAATAAAACGCATCATAGGCTGAAGAAATTAAACGCTCGGCACGTCTTTTCTTCAGCCTTACATGACTATATATCTATATATGTATACATCCATATATTTGGGAAGAAATCCATAAAAATATATATCGATATATATGTATTTCTATATATTTATATAGATATTTATCTATACACAGAAACAGATAGATAGATAGATTGATAGAAAGACTGTATGCAATAACCCTGGATGTCTGACAGTTGAAGCTGACTGGTGATGTCATTAAGACTCTATTATGACACGTACAGCTTGGAAGCATAACTACTACAGCACGGCAGCCATTTATAGCCAGTCTCCATTGGAGATGGAAGTGGGCAGAAATGTACTGGCCTATCTTCCCAAGACGCCACAGCAGCCGGACAAATTGTATGTTCGACAGAATGGCTGTTTTATTCAGCCCATAAGGGTGACTACCCACTACAGTTTTTTTTTTTCACTGCGAAATTCGTAGCAGTTTTTTTTCTGCAGGGGTCTATGGGAATTGTAATGTTAAAATCGAAATCACGCAAATTCGCAATTTACCGCGAAATCGCGATTTTAACATTACAAGTCCCATAGACTCCTGCAGAAAAAAAAACGCTGCGAATTTCGCAGTGAAAAAAAACTGTAGTGAGTAGTCACCCTAAGGGGGAAACGGCGGCCTACAAAATCTGATTGGTCGCTGCTGCCACCATTTATGAAAAGGTCGGCTCAGTTCTTCCATGGATAAGAATAAGGTAGGTACATAGGCAGGCAGGTAGGTTCAGTTTTTGTAGGTTGAGGAATGCTTATGGGCAAGGCCTTATGTCTGAACGCTGGCGCATGAAATGGCACAGAGGCCCGGCCCTGTGCATTCACTGATCATTGCCGTCAGCTGCTGTCTGCTTTCAAGCATGAATCAGGGGCTTGACACTTATCAACTGGCTTTGATTGTGGGTCACGCAGGTTGGTTGCAATGCCCTAGTATAAACGATACCTGGAACACAAGCCAGTCCTCAGGATGCATTCTAACTCAAGAGCACGATCACGTTGTGCCTGACCAATGTTTCCATCTTGGGTAGTAGCACAGTCCTAAGCGATATGGAGTGGAGTTGGCATATGAGCTGCTCTGTGGTTTTGCTTCCAACAGTTTCTACCGCACGCAGATGCTCAGTGGATACAATGTTGCGCGCTGGGGAAAACCCCAGGAATAATCCACAGCAGGCAGGCAAGCAAAGTATAAATAAGGGGGGGATTGGTTAGCTGCCTGCAACTCTTGCTTGTACCCGAATAAGGTTTTGCCTGCAACGCGGCCTTGTACTGCTTGAGGCGACGTGACATTCATGCACAAGGCACAAGTGCTGGCAGGTTTCTGCGGGCACCCACAGTGCAGCGTTGCATTCTTGAAACCGTTGCTTGACCCTTTCCCTAAAATCAGGAAGATTCGCTTACACCTCTTATGGCTTATAATAGCCGTCTCCTGGGATAACAATAGCAATACTGAGAAGAATGAAAATAAAACGCATCATAGGCTGAAGAAATTAAACGCTCGGCACGTCTTTTCTTCAGCCTTACATGACTATATATCTATATATGTATACATCCATATATTTGGGTAGAAATCCATAAAAATATATATCGATATATATGTATTTCTATATATTTATATAGATATTTATCTATACACAGAAACAGATAGATAGATAGATTGATAGAAAGACTGTATGCAATAACCCTGGATGTCTGACAGTTGAAGCTGACTGGTGATGTCATTAAGACTCTATTATGACACGTACAGCTTGGAAGCATAACTACTACAGCACGGCAGCCATTTATAGCCAGTCTCCATTGGAGATGGAAGTGGGCAGAAATGTACTGGCCTATCTTCCCAAGACGCCACAGCAGCCGGACAAATTGTATGTTCGACAGAATGGCTGTTTTATTCAGCCCATAAGGGTGACTACCCACTACAGTTTTTTTTTTTCACTGCGAAATTCGTAGCAGTTTTTTTTCTGCAGGGGTCTATGGGAATTGTAATGTTAAAATCGAAATCACGCAAATTCGCAATTTACCGCGAAATCGCGATTTTAACATTACAAGTCCCATAGACTCCTGCAGAAAAAAAAACGCTGCGAATTTCGCAGTGAAAAAAAACTGTAGTGAGTAGTCACCCTAAGGGGGAAACGGCGGCCTACAAAATCTGATTGGTCGCTGCTGCCACCATTTATGAAAAGGTCGGCTCAGTTCTTCCATGGATAAGAATAAGGTAGGTACATAGGCAGGCAGGTAGGTTCAGTTTTTGTAGGTTGAGGAATGCTTATGGGCAAGGCCTTATGTCTGAACGCTGGCGCATGAAATGGCACAGAGGCCCGGCCCTGTGCATTCACTGATTATTGCCGTCAGCTGCTGTCTGCTTTCAAGCATGAATCAGGGGCTTGACACTTATCAACTGGCTTTGATTGTGGGTCACGCAGGTTGGTTGCAATGCCCTAGTATAAACGATACCTGGAACACAAGCCAGTCCTCAGGATGCATTCTAACTCAAGAGCACAATCACGTTGTGCCTGACCAATGTTTCCATCATGGGTAGTAGCACAGTCCTAAGCGATATGGAGTGGAGTTGGCATATGAGCTGGTCTGTGGTTTTGCTTCCAACAGTTTCTACCGCACGCAGATGCTCAGTGGATACAATGTTGCGCGCTGGGGAAAACCCCAGGAATAATCCACAGCAGGCAGGCAAGCAAAGTATAAATAAGGGGGGGATTGGTTAGCTGCCTGCAACTCTTGCTTGTACCCGAATAAGGTTTTGCCTGCAACGCGGCCTTGTACTGCTTGAGGCGACGTGACATTCATGCACAAGGCACAGGTGCTGGCAGGTTTCTGCGGGCACCCACAGTGCAGCGTTGCATTCTTGAAACCGTTGCTTGACCCTTTCCCTAAAATCAGGAAGATTCGCTTACACCTCTTATGGCTTATAATAGCCGTCTCCTGGGATAACAATAGCAATACTGAGAAGAATGAAAATAAAACGCATCATAGGCTGAAGAAATTAAACGCTCGGCACGTCTTTTCTTCAGCCTTACATGACTATATATCTATATATGTATACATCCATATATTTGGGAAGAAATCCATAAAAATATATATCGATATATATGTATTTCTATATATTTATATAGATATTTATCTATACACAGAAACAGATAGATAGATAGATTGATAGAAAGACTGTATGCAATAACCCTGGATGTCTGACAGTTGAAGCTGACTGGTGATGTCATTAAGACTCTATTATGACACGTACAGCTTGGAAGCATAAATACTACAGCACGGCAGCCATTTATAGCCAGTCTCCATTGGAGATGGAAGTGGGCAGAAATGTACTGGCCTATCTTCCCAAGACGCCACAGCAGCCGGACAAATTGTATGTTCGACAGAATGGCTGTTTTATTCAGCCCATAAGGGTGACTACCCACTACAGTTTTTTTTTTTCACTGCGAAATTCGTAGCAGTTTTTTTTCTGCAGGGGTCTATGGGAAATGTAATGTTAAAATCGAAATCACGCAAATTCGCAATTTACCGCGAAATCGCGATTTTAACATTACAAGTCCCATAGACTCCTGCAGAAAAAAAAACCGCTGCGAATTTCGCTGTGAAAAAAAACTGTAGTGAGTAGTCACCCTAAGGGGGAAACGGCGGCCTACAAAATCTGATTGGTCGCTGATGCCACCATTTATGAAAAGGTCGGCTCAGTTCTTCCATGGATAAGAATAAGGTAGGTACATAGGCAGGCAGGTAGGTTCAGTTTTTGTAGGTTGAGGAATGCTTATGGGAAAGGCCTTATGTCTGAACGCTGGCGCATGAAATGGCACAGAGGCCCGGCCCTGTGCATTCACTGATTATTGCCGTCAGCTGCTGTCTGCTTTCAAGCATGAATCAGGGGCTTGACACTTATCAACTGGCTTTGATTGTGGGTCACGCAGGTTGGTTGCAATGCCCTAGTATAAACGATACCTGGAACACAAGCCAGTCCTCAGGATGCATTCTAACTCAAGAGCACGATCACGTTGTGCCTGACCAATGTTTCCATCTTGGGTAGTAGCACAGTCCTAAGCGATATGGAGTGCAGTTGGCATATGAGCTGGTCTGTGGTTTTGCTTCCAACAGTTTCTACCGCACGCAGATGCTCAGTGGATACAATGTTGCGCGCTGGGGAAAACCCCAGGAATAATCCACAGCAGGCAGGCAAGCAAAGTATAAATAAGGGGGGGATTGGTTAGCTGCCTGCAACTCTTGCTTGTACCCGAATAAGGTTTTGCCTGCAACGCGGCCTTGTACTGCTTGAGGCGACATGACATTCATGCACAAGGCACAGGTGCTGGCAGGTTTCTGCGGGGGACCCACAGTGCAGCGTTGCATTCTTGAAACCGTTGCTTGACCCTTTCCCTAAAATCAGGAAGATTCGCTTACACCTCTTATGGCTTATAATAGCCGTCTCCTGGGATAACAATAGCAATACTGAGAAGAATGAAAATAAAACGCATCATAGGCTGAAGAAATTAAACGCTCGGCACGTCTTTTCTTCAGCCTTACATGACTATATATCTATATATGTATACAGCCATATATTTGGGAAGAAATCCATAAAAATATATATCGATATATATGTATTTCTATATATTTATATAGATATTTATCTATACACAGAAACAGATAGATAGATAGATTGATAGAAAGACTGTATGCAATAACCCTGGATGTCTGACAGTTGAAGCTGAGCGGTGATGTCATTAAGGCTCTATTATGACACGTACAGCTTGGAAGCATAACTACTACAGCACGGCAGCCATTTATAGCCAGTCTCCATTGGAGATGGAAGTGGGCAGAAATGTACTGGCCTATCTTCCCAAGACGCCACAGCAGCCGGACAAATTGTATGTTCGACAGAATGGCTGTTTTATTCAGCCCATAAGGGTGACTACCCACTACAGTTTTTTTTTTTCACTGCGAAATTCGTAGCAGTTTTTTTTCTGCAGGGGTCTATGGGAATTGTAATGTTAAAATCGAAATCACGCAAATTCGCAATTTACCGCGAAATCGCGATTTTAACATTACAAGTCCCATAGACTCCTGCAGAAAAAAAAACGCTGCGAATTTCGCAGTGAAAAAAAACTGTAATGAGTAGTCACCCTAAGGGGGAAACGGCGGCCTACAAAATCTGATTGGTCGCTGCTGCCACCATTTATGAAAAGGTCGGCTCAGTTCTTCCATGGATAAGAATAAGGTAGGTACATAGGCAGGCAGGTAGGTTCAGTTTTTGTAGGTTGGGGAATGCTTATGGGCAAGGCCTTATGTCTGAACGCTGGCGCATGAAATGGCACAGAGGCCCGGCCCTGTGCATTCACTGATTATTGCCGTCAGCTGCTGTCTGCTTTCAAGCATGAATCAGGGGCTTGACACTTATCAACTGGCTTTGATTGTGGGTCACGCAGGTTGGTTGCAATGCCCTAGTATAAACGATACCTGGAACACAAGCCAGTCCTCAGGATGCATTCTAACTCAAGAGCACGATCACGTTGTGCCTGACCAATGTTTCCATCTTGGGTAGTAGCACAGTCCTAAGCGATATGGAGTGCAGTTGGCATATGAGCTGCTCTGTGGTTTTGCTTCCAACAGTTTCTACCGCACGCAGATGCTCAGTGGATACAATGTTGCGCGCTGGGGAAAACCCCAGGAATAATCCACAGCAGGCAGGCAAGCAAAGTATAAATAAGGGGGGGATTGGTTAGCTGCCTGCAACTCTTGCTTGTACCCGAATAAGGTTTTGCCTGCAACGCGGCCTTGTACTGCTTGAGGCGACGTGACATTCATGCACAAGGCACAGGTGCTGGCAGGTTTCTGCGGGCACCCACAGTGCAGCGTTGCATTCTTGAAACCGTTGCTTGACCCTTTCCCTAAAATCAGGAAGATTCGCTTACACCTCTTATGGCTTATAATAGCCGTCTCCTGGGATAACAATAGCAATACTGAGAAGAATGAAAATAAAACGCATCATAGGCTGAAGAAATTAAACGCTCGGCACGTCTTTTCTTCAGCCTTACATGACTATATATCTATATATGTATACATCCATATATTTGGGAAGAAATCCATAAAAATATATATCGATATATATGTATTTCTATATATTTATATAGATATTTATCTATACACAGAAACAGATAGATAGATAGATTGATAGAAAGACTGTATGCAATAACCCTGGATGTCTGACAGTTGAAGCTGACCGGTGATGTCATTAAGGCTCTATTATGACACGTACAGCTTGGAAGCATAACTACTACAGCACGGCAGCCATTTATAGCCAGTCTCCATTGGAGATGGAAGTGGGCAGAAATGTACTGGCCTATCTTCCCAAGACGCCACAGCAGCCGGACAAATTGTATGTTCGACAGAATGGCTGTTTTATTCAGCCCATAAGGGTGACTACCCACTACAGTTTTTTTTTTTCACTGCGAAATTCGTAGCAGTTTTTTCACTGCAGGGGTCTATGGGACTTGTAATGTTAAAATTGAAATCACGCAAAATCGCAATTTACCGCAAAATCGCGATTTTAACATTACAAGTCCCATAGACCCCTGCAGAAAAAAAAACCGCTGCGAATTTCGCTGTGAAAAAAAACTGTAGTGAGTAGTCACCCTAAGGGGGAAACGGCGGCCTACAAAATCTGATTGGTCGCTGATGCCACCATTTATGAAAAGGTCGGCTCAGTTCTTCCATGGATAAGAATAAGGTAGGTACATAGGCAGGCAGGTAGGTTCAGTTTTTGTAGGTTGAGGAATGCTTATGGGCAAGGCCTTATGTCTGAACGCTGGCGCATGAAATGGCACAGAGGCCCGGCCCTGTGCATTCACTGATTATTGCCGTCAGCTGCTGTCTGCTTTCAAGCATGAATCAGGGGCTTGACACTTATCAACTGGCTTTGATTGTGGGTCACGCAGGTTGGTTGCAATGCCCTAGTATAAACGATACCTGGAACACAAGCCAGTCCTCAGGATGCATTCTAACTCAAGAGCACAATCACGTTGTGCCTGACCAATGTTTCCATCTTGGGTAGTAGCACAGTCCTAAGCGATATGGAGTGCAGTTGGCATATGAGCTGGTCTGTGGTTTTGCTTCCAACAGTTTCTACCGCACTCAGATGCTCAGTGGATACAATGTTGCGCGCTGGGGAAAACCCCAGGAATAATCCACAGCAGGCAGGCAAGCAAAGTATAAATAAGGGGGGGATTGGTTAGCTGCCTGCAACTCTTGCTTGTACCCGAATAAGGTTTTGCCTGCAACGCGGCCTTGTACTGCTTGAGGCGACATGACATTCATGCACAAGGCACAGGTGCTGGCAGGTTTCTGCGGGGGACCCACAGTGCAGCGTTGCATTCTTGAAACCGTTGCTTGACCCTTTCCCTAAAATCAGGAAGATTCGCTTACACCTCTTATGGCTTATAATAGCCGTCTCCTGGGATAACAATAGCAATACTGAGAAGAATGAAAATAAAACGCATCATAGGCTGAAGAAATTAAACGCTCGGCACGTCTTTTCTTCAGCCTTACATGACTATATATCTATATATGTATACAGCCATATATTTGGGAAGAAATCCATAAAAATATATATCGATATATATGTATTTCTATATATTTATATAGATATTTATCTATACACAGAAACAGATAGATAGATAGATTGATAGAAAGACTGTATGCAATAACCCTGGATGTCTGACAGTTGAAGCTGACCGGTGATGTCATTAAGGCTCTATTATGACACGTACAGCTTGGAAGCATAACTACTACAGCACGGCAGCCATTTATAGCCAGTCTCCATTGGAGATGGAAGTGGGCAGAAATGTACTGGCCTATCTTCCCAAGACGCCACAGCAGCCGGACAAATTGTATGTTCGACAGAATGGCTGTTTTATTCAGCCCATAAGGGTGACTACCCACTACAGTTTTTTTTTTTCACTGCGAAATTCGTAGCAGTTTTTTCACTGCAGGGGTCTATGGGACTTGTAATGTTAAAATTGAAATCACGCAAAATCGCAATTTACCGCAAAATCGCGATTTTAACATTACAAGTCCCATAGACCCCTGCAGAAAAAAAAAACGCTGCGAATTTCGCTGTGAAAAAAAACTGTAGTGAGTAGTCACCCTAAGGGGGAAACGGCGGCCTACAAAATCTGATTGGTCGCTGATGCCACCATTTATGAAAAGGTCGGCTCAGTTCTTCCATGGATAAGAATAAGGTAGGTACATAGGCAGGCAGGTAGGTTCAGTTTTTGTAGGTTGAGGAATGCTTATGGGCAAGGCCTTATGTCTGAACGCTGGCGCATGAAATGGCACAGAGGCCCGGCCCTGTGCATTCACTGATTATTGCCGTCAGCTGCTGTCTGCTTTCAAGCATGAATCAGGGGCTTGACACTTATCAACTGGCTTTGATTGTGGGTCACGCAGGTTGGTTGCAATGCCCTAGTATAAACGATACCTGGAACACAAGCCAGTCCTCAGGATGCATTCTAACTCAAGAGCACAATCACGTTGTGCCTGACCAATGTTTCCATCATGGGTAGTAGCACAGTCCTAAGCGATATGGAGTGGAGTTGGCATATGAGCTGGTCTGTGGTTTTGCTTCCAACAGTTTCTACCGCACGCAGATGCTCAGTGGATACAATGTTGCGCGCTGGGGAAAACCCCAGGAATAATCCACAGCAGGCAGGCAAGCAAAGTATAAATAAGGGGGGGATTGGTTAGCTGCCTGCAACTCTTGCTTGTACCCGAATAAGGTTTTGCCTGCAACGCGGCCTTGTACTGCTTGAGGCGACGTGACATTCATGCACAAGGCACAGGTGCTGGCAGGTTTCTGCGGGCACCCACAGTGCAGCGTTGCATTCTTGAAACCGTTGCTTGACCCTTTCCCTAAAATCAGGAAGATTCGCTTACACCTCTTATGGCTTATAATAGCCGTCTCCTGGGATAACAATAGCAATACTGAGAAGAATGAAAATAAAACGCATCATAGGCTGAAGAAATTAAACGCTCGGCACGTCTTTTCTTCAGCCTTACATGACTATATATCTATATATGTATACATCCATATATTTGGGAAGAAATCCATAAAAATATATATCGATATATATGTATTTCTATATATTTATATAGATATTTATCTATACACAGAAACAGATAGATAGATAGATTGATAGAAAGACTGTATGCAATAACCCTGGATGTCTGACAGTTGAAGCTGACTGGTGATGTCATTAAGACTCTATTATGACACGTACAGCTTGGAAGCATAAATACTACAGCACGGCAGCCATTTATAGCCAGTCTCCATTGGAGATGGAAGTGGGCAGAAATGTACTGGCCTATCTTCCCAAGACGCCACAGCAGCCGGACAAATTGTATGTTCGACAGAATGGCTGTTTTATTCAGCCCATAAGGGTGACTACCCACTACAGTTTTTTTTTTTCACTGCGAAATTCGTAGCAGTTTTTTTTCTGCAGGGGTCTATGGGAATTGTAATGTTAAAATCGAAATCACGCAAATTCGCAATTTACCGCGAAATCGCGATTTTAACATTACAAGTCCCATAGACTCCTGCAGAAAAAAAAACGCTGCGAATTTCGCAGTGAAAAAAAACTGTAGTGAGTAGTCACCCTAAGGGGGAAACGGCGGCCTACAAAATCTGATTGGTCGCTGCTGCCACCATTTATGAAAAGGTCGGCTCAGTTCTTCCATGGATAAGAATAAGGTAGGTACATAGGCAGGCAGGTAGGTTCAGTTTTTGTAGGTTGAGGAATGCTTATGGGCAAGGCCTTATGTCTGAACGCTGGCGCATGAAATGGCACAGAGGCCCGGCCCTGTGCATTCACTGATCATTGCCGTCAGCTGCTGTCTGCTTTCAAGCATGAATCAGGGGCTTGACACTTATCAACTGGCTTTGATTGTGGGTCACGCAGGTTGGTTGCAATGCCCTAGTATAAACGATACCTGGAACACAAGCCAGTCCTCAGGATGCATTCTAACTCAAGAGCACGATCACGTTGTGCCTGACCAATGTTTCCATCTTGGGTAGTAGCACAGTCCTAAGCGATATGGAGTGGAGTTGGCATATGAGCTGCTCTGTGGTTTTGCTTCCAACAGTTTCTACCGCACGCAGATGCTCAGTGGATACAATGTTGCGCGCTGGGGAAAACCCCAGGAATAATCCACAGCAGGCAGGCAAGCAAAGTATAAATAAGGGGGGGATTGGTTAGCTGCCTGCAACTCTTGCTTGTACCCGAATAAGGTTTTGCCTGCAACGCGGCCTTGTACTGCTTGAGGCGACGTGACATTCATGCACAAGGCACAGGTGCTGGCAGGTTTCTGCGGGCACCCACAGTGCAGCATTGCATTCTTGAAACCGTTGCTTGACCCTTTCCCTAAAATCAGGAAGATTCGCTTACACCTCTTATGGCTTATAATAGCCGTCTCCTGGGATAACAATAGCAATACTGAGAAGAATGAAAATAAAACGCATCATAGGCTGAAGAAATTAAACGCTCGGCACGTCTTTTCTTCAGCCTTACATGACTATATATCTATATATGTATACATCCATATATTTGGGAAGAAATCCATAAAAATATATATCGATATATATGTATTTCTATATATTTATATAGATATTTATCTATACACAGAAACAGATAGATTGATAGAAAGACTGTATGCAATAACCCTGGATGTCTGACAGTTGAAGCTGACCGGTGATGTCATTAAGGCTCTATTATGACACGTACAGCTTGGAAGCATAACTACTACAGCACGGCAGCCGTTTATAGCCAGTCTCCATTGGAGATGGAAGTGGGCAGAAATGTACTGGCCTATCTTCCCAAGACGCCACAGCAGCCGGACAAATTGTATGTTCGACAGAATGGCTGTTTTATTCAGCCCATAAGGGTGACTACCCACTACAGTTTTTTTTTTTCACTGCGAAATTCGTAGCAGTTTTTTCACTGCAGGGGTCTATGGGACTTGTAATGTTAAAATCGAAATCACGCAAAATCGCAATTTACCGCAAAATCGCGATTTTAACATTACAAGTCCCATAGACCCCTGCAGAAAAAAAAACCGCTGCGAATTTCGCTGTGAAAAAAAACTGTAGTGAGTAGTCACCCTAAGGGGGAAACGGCGGCCTACAAAATCTGATTGGTCGCTGATGCCACCATTTATGAAAAGGTCGGCTCAGTTCTTCCATGGATAAGAATAAGGTAGGTACATAGGCAGGCAGGTAGGTTCAGTTTTTGTAGGTTGAGGAATGCTTATGGGAAAGGCCTTATGTCTGAACGCTGGCGCATGAAATGGCACAGAGGCCCGGCCCTGTGCATTCACTGATTATTGCCGTCAGCTGCTGTCTGCTTTCAAGCATGAATCAGGGGCTTGACACTTATCAACTGGCTTTGATTGTGGGTCACGCAGGTTGGTTGCAATGCCCTAGTATAAACGATACCTGGAACACAAGCCAGTCCTCAGGATGCATTCTAACTCAAGAGCACGATCACGTTGTGCCTGACCAATGTTTCCATCTTGGGTAGTAGCACAGTCCTAAGCGATATGGAGTGCAGTTGGCATATGAGCTGGTCTGTGGTTTTGCTTCCAACAGTTTCTACCGCACGCAGATGCTCAGTGGATACAATGTTGCGCGCTGGGGAAAACCCCAGGAATAATCCACAGCAGGCAGGCAAGCAAAGTATAAATAAGGGGGGGATTGGTTAGCTGCCTGCAACTCTTGCTTGTACCCGAATAAGGTTTTGCCTGCAACGCGGCCTTGTACTGCTTGAGGCGACATGACATTCATGCACAAGGCACAGGTGCTGGCAGGTTTCTGCGGGGGACCCACAGTGCAGCGTTGCATTCTTGAAACCGTTGCTTGACCCTTTCCCTAAAATCAGGAAGATTCGCTTACACCTCTTATGGCTTATAATAGCCGTCTCCTGGGATAACAATAGCAATACTGAGAAGAATGAAAATAAAACGCATCATAGGCTGAAGAAATTAAACGCTCGGCACGTCTTTTCTTCAGCCTTACATGACTATATATCTATATATGTATACAGCCATATATTTGGGAAGAAATCCATAAAAATATATATCGATATATATGTATTTCTATATATTTATATAGATATTTATCTATACACAGAAACAGATAGATAGATAGATTGATAGAAAGACTGTATGCAATAACCCTGGATGTCTGACAGTTGAAGCTGACCGGTGATGTCATTAAGGCTCTATTATGACACGTACAGCTTGGAAGCATAACTACTACAGCACGGCAGCCATTTATAGCCAGTCTCCATTGGAGATGGAAGTGGGCAGAAATGTACTGGCCTATCTTCCCAAGACGCCACAGCAGCCGGACAAATTGTATGTTCGACAGAATGGCTGTTTTATTCAGCCCATAAGGGTGACTACCCACTACAGTTTTTTTTTTTCACTGCGAAATTCGTAGCAGTTTTTTCACTGCAGGGGTCTATGGGACTTGTAATGTTAAAATTGAAATCACGCAAAATCGCAATTTACCGCAAAATCGCGATTTTAACATTACAAGTCCCATAGACCCCTGCAGAAAAAAAAACCGCTGCGAATTTCGCTGTGAAAAAAAACTGTAGTGAGTAGTCACCCTAAGGGGGAAACGGCGGCCTACAAAATCTGATTGGTCGCTGATGCCACCATTTATGAAAAGGTCGGCTCAGTTCTTCCATGGATAAGAATAAGGTAGGTACATAGGCAGGCAGGTAGGTTCAGTTTTTGTAGGTTGAGGAATGCTTATGGGCAAGGCCTTATGTCTGAACGCTGGCGCATGAAATGGCACAGAGGCCCGGCCCTGTGCATTCACTGATTATTGCCGTCAGCTGCTGTCTGCTTTCAAGCATGAATCAGGGGCTTGACACTTATCAACTGGCTTTGATTGTGGGTCACGCAGGTTGGTTGCAATGCCCTAGTATAAACGATACCTGGAACACAAGCCAGTCCTCAGGATGCATTCTAACTCAAGAGCACAATCACGTTGTGCCTGACCAATGTTTCCATCATGGGTAGTAGCACAGTCCTAAGCGATATGGAGTGGAGTTGGCATATGAGCTGGTCTGTGGTTTTGCTTCCAACAGTTTCTACCGCACGCAGATGCTCAGTGGATACAATGTTGCGCGCTGGGGAAAACCCCAGGAATAATCCACAGCAGGCAGGCAAGCAAAGTATAAATAAGGGGGGGATTGGTTAGCTGCCTGCAACTCTTGCTTGTACCCGAATAAGGTTTTGCCTGCAACGCGGCCTTGTACTGCTTGAGGCGACGTGACATTCATGCACAAGGCACAGGTGCTGGCAGGTTTCTGCGGGCACCCACAGTGCAGCGTTGCATTCTTGAAACCGTTGCTTGACCCTTTCCCTAAAATCAGGAAGATTCGCTTACACCTCTTATGGCTTATAATAGCCGTCTCCTGGGATAACAATAGCAATACTGAGAAGAATGAAAATAAAACGCATCATAGGCTGAAGAAATTAAACGCTCGGCACGTCTTTTCTTCAGCCTTACATGACTATATATCTATATATGTATACATCCATATATTTGGGAAGAAATCCATAAAAATATATATCGATATATATGTATTTCTATATATTTATATAGATATTTATCTATACACAGAAACAGATAGATAGATAGATTGATAGAAAGACTGTATGCAATAACCCTGGATGTCTGACAGTTGAAGCTGACTGGTGATGTCATTAAGACTCTATTATGACACGTACAGCTTGGAAGCATAAATACTACAGCACGGCAGCCATTTATAGCCAGTCTCCATTGGAGATGGAAGTGGGCAGAAATGTACTGGCCTATCTTCCCAAGACGCCACAGCAGCCGGACAAATTGTATGTTCGACAGAATGGCTGTTTTATTCAGCCCATAAGGGTGACTACCCACTACAGTTTTTTTTTTTCACTGCGAAATTCGTAGCAGTTTTTTTTCTGCAGGGGTCTATGGGAATTGTAATGTTAAAATCGAAATCACGCAAATTCGCAATTTACCGCGAAATCGCGATTTTAACATTACAAGTCCCATAGACTCCTGCAGAAAAAAAAACGCTGCGAATTTCGCAGTGAAAAAAAACTGTAGTGAGTAGTCACCCTAAGGGGGAAACGGCGGCCTACAAAATCTGATTGGTCGCTGCTGCCACCATTTATGAAAAGGTCGGCTCAGTTCTTCCATGGATAAGAATAAGGTAGGTACATAGGCAGGCAGGTAGGTTCAGTTTTTGTAGGTTGAGGAATGCTTATGGGCAAGGCCTTATGTCTGAACGCTGGCGCATGAAATGGCACAGAGGCCCGGCCCTGTGCATTCACTGATCATTGCCGTCAGCTGCTGTCTGCTTTCAAGCATGAATCAGGGGCTTGACACTTATCAACTGGCTTTGATTGTGGGTCACGCAGGTTGGTTGCAATGCCCTAGTATAAACGATACCTGGAACACAAGCCAGTCCTCAGGATGCATTCTAACTCAAGAGCACGATCACGTTGTGCCTGACCAATGTTTCCATCTTGGGTAGTAGCACAGTCCTAAGCGATATGGAGTGGAGTTGGCATATGAGCTGCTCTGTGGTTTTGCTTCCAACAGTTTCTACCGCACGCAGATGCTCAGTGGATACAATGTTGCGCGCTGGGGAAAACCCCAGGAATAATCCACAGCAGGCAGGCAAGCAAAGTATAAATAAGGGGGGGATTGGTTAGCTGCCTGCAACTCTTGCTTGTACCCGAATAAGGTTTTGCCTGCAACGCGGCCTTGTACTGCTTGAGGCGACGTGACATTCATGCACAAGGCACAGGTGCTGGCAGGTTTCTGCGGGCACCCACAGTGCAGCATTGCATTCTTGAAACCGTTGCTTGACCCTTTCCCTAAAATCAGGAAGATTCGCTTACACCTCTTATGGCTTATAATAGCCGTCTCCTGGGATAACAATAGCAATACTGAGAAGAATGAAAATAAAACGCATCATAGGCTGAAGAAATTAAACGCTCGGCACGTCTTTTCTTCAGCCTTACATGACTATATATCTATATATGTATACATCCATATATTTGGGAAGAAATCCATAAAAATATATATCGATATATATGTATTTCTATATATTTATATAGATATTTATCTATACACAGAAACAGATAGATTGATAGAAAGACTGTATGCAATAACCCTGGATGTCTGACAGTTGAAGCTGACCGGTGATGTCATTAAGGCTCTATTATGACACGTACAGCTTGGAAGCATAACTACTACAGCACGGCAGCCGTTTATAGCCAGTCTCCATTGGAGATGGAAGTGGGCAGAAATGTACTGGCCTATCTTCCCAAGACGCCACAGCAGCCGGACAAATTGTATGTTCGACAGAATGGCTGTTTTATTCAGCCCATAAGGGTGACTACCCACTACAGTTTTTTTTTTTCACTGCGAAATTCGTAGCAGTTTTTTCACTGCAGGGGTCTATGGGACTTGTAATGTTAAAATCGAAATCACGCAAAATCGCAATTTACCGCAAAATCGCGATTTTAACATTACAAGTCCCATAGACCCCTGCAGAAAAAAAAACCGCTGCGAATTTCGCTGTGAAAAAAAACTGTAGTGAGTAGTCACCCTAAGGGGGAAACGGCGGCCTACAAAATCTGATTGGTCGCTGATGCCACCATTTATGAAAAGGTCGGCTCAGTTCTTCCATGGATAAGAATAAGGTAGGTACATAGGCAGGCAGGTAGGTTCAGTTTTTGTAGGTTGAGGAATGCTTATGGGAAAGGCCTTATGTCTGAACGCTGGCGCATGAAATGGCACAGAGGCCCGGCCCTGTGCATTCACTGATTATTGCCGTCAGCTGCTGTCTGCTTTCAAGCATGAATCAGGGGCTTGACACTTATCAACTGGCTTTGATTGTGGGTCACGCAGGTTGGTTGCAATGCCCTAGTATAAACGATACCTGGAACACAAGCCAGTCCTCAGGATGCATTCTAACTCAAGAGCACGATCACGTTGTGCCTGACCAATGTTTCCATCTTGGGTAGTAGCACAGTCCTAAGCGATATGGAGTGCAGTTGGCATATGAGCTGGTCTGTGGTTTTGCTTCCAACAGTTTCTACCGCACGCAGATGCTCAGTGGATACAATGTTGCGCGCTGGGGAAAACCCCAGGAATAATCCACAGCAGGCAGGCAAGCAAAGTATAAATAAGGGGGGGATTGGTTAGCTGCCTGCAACTCTTGCTTGTACCCGAATAAGGTTTTGCCTGCAACGCGGCCTTGTACTGCTTGAGGCGACATGACATTCATGCACAAGGCACAGGTGCTGGCAGGTTTCTGCGGGGGACCCACAGTGCAGCGTTGCATTCTTGAAACCGTTGCTTGACCCTTTCCCTAAAATCAGGAAGATTCGCTTACACCTCTTATGGCTTATAATAGCCGTCTCCTGGGATAACAATAGCAATACTGAGAAGAATGAAAATAAAACGCATCATAGGCTGAAGAAATTAAACGCTCGGCACGTCTTTTCTTCAGCCTTACATGACTATATATCTATATATGTATACAGCCATATATTTGGGAAGAAATCCATAAAAATATATATCGATATATATGTATTTCTATATATTTATATAGATATTTATCTATACACAGAAACAGATAGATAGATAGATTGATAGAAAGACTGTATGCAATAACCCTGGATGTCTGACAGTTGAAGCTGACCGGTGATGTCATTAAGGCTCTATTATGACACGTACAGCTTGGAAGCATAACTACTACAGCACGGCAGCCATTTATAGCCAGTCTCCATTGGAGATGGAAGTGGGCAGAAATGTACTGGCCTATCTTCCCAAGACGCCACAGCAGCCGGACAAATTGTATGTTCGACAGAATGGCTGTTTTATTCAGCCCATAAGGGTGACTACCCACTACAGTTTTTTTTTTTCACTGCGAAATTCGTAGCAGTTTTTTTTCTGCAGGGGTCTATGGGAATTGTAATGTTAAAATCGAAATCACGCAAATTCGCAATTTACCGCGAAATCGCGATTTTAACATTACAAGTCCCATAGACTCCTGCAGAAAAAAAAACGCTGCGAATTTCGCAGTGAAAAAAAACTGTAGTGAGTAGTCACCCTAAGGGGGAAACGGCGGCCTACAAAATCTGATTGGTCGCTGCTGCCACCATTTATGAAAAGGTCGGCTCAGTTCTTCCATGGATAAGAATAAGGTAGGTACATAGGCAGGCAGGTAGGTTCAGTTTTTGTAGGTTGGGGAATGCTTATGGGCAAGGCCTTATGTCTGAACGCTGGCGCATGAAATGGCACAGAGGCCCGGCCCTGTGCATTCACTGATCATTGCCGTCAGCTGCTGTCTGCTTTCAAGCATGAATCAGGGGCTTGACACTTATCAACTGGCTTTGATTGTGGGTCACGCAGGTTGGTTGCAATGCCCTAGTATAAACGATACCTGGAACACAAGCCAGTCCTCAGGATGCATTCTAACTCAAGAGCACGATCACGTTGTGCCTGACCAATGTTTCCATCTTGGGTAGTAGCACAGTCCTAAGCGATATGGAGTGGAGTTGGCATATGAGCTGGTCTGTGGTTTTGCTTCCAACAGTTTCTACCGCACGCAGATGCTCAGTGGATACAATGTTGCGCGCTGGGGAAAACCCCAGGAATAATCCACAGCAGGCAGGCAAGCAAAGTATAAATAAGGGGGGGATTGGTTAGCTGCCTGCAACTCTTGCTTGTACCCGAATAAGGTTTTGCCTGCAACGCGGCCTTGTACTGCTTGAGGCGACGTGACATTCATGCACAAGGCACAGGTGCTGGCAGGTTTCTGCGGGCACCCACAGTGCAGCGTTGCATTCTTGAAACCGTTGCTTGACCCTTTCCCTAAAATCAGGAAGATTCGCTTACACCTCTTATGGCTTATAATAGCCGTCTCCTGGGATAACAATAGCAATACTGAGAAGAATGAAAATAAAACGCATCATAGGCTGAAGAAATTAAACGCTCGGCACGTCTTTTCTTCAGCCTTACATGACTATATATCTATATATGTATACATCCATATATTTGGGTAGAAATCCATAAAAATATATATCGATATATATGTATTTCTATATATTTATATAGATATTTATCTATACACAGAAACAGATAGATAGATAGATTGATAGAAAGACTGTATGCAATAACCCTGGATGTCTGACAGTTGAAGCTGACTGGTGATGTCATTAAGACTCTATTATGACACGTACAGCTTGGAAGCATAACTACTACAGCACGGCAGCCATTTATAGCCAGTCTCCATTGGAGATGGAAGTGGGCAGAAATGTACTGGCCTATCTTCCCAAGACGCCACAGCAGCCGGACAAATTGTATGTTCGACAGAATGGCTGTTTTATTCAGCCCATAAGGGTGACTACCCACTACAGTTTTTTTTTTTCACTGCGAAATTCGTAGCAGTTTTTTTTCTGCAGGGGTCTATGGGAATTGTAATGTTAAAATCGAAATCACGCAAATTCGCAATTTACCGCGAAATCGCGATTTTAACATTACAAGTCCCATAGACTCCTGCAGAAAAAAAAACGCTGCGAATTTCGCAGTGAAAAAAAACTGTAGTGAGTAGTCACCCTAAGGGGGAAACGGCGGCCTACAAAATCTGATTGGTCGCTGCTGCCACCATTTATGAAAAGGTCGGCTCAGTTCTTCCATGGATAAGAATAAGGTAGGTACATAGGCAGGCAGGTAGGTTCAGTTTTTGTAGGTTGAGGAATGCTTATGGGCAAGGCCTTATGTCTGAACGCTGGCGCATGAAATGGCACAGAGGCCCGGCCCTGTGCATTCACTGATTATTGCCGTCAGCTGCTGTCTGCTTTCAAGCATGAATCAGGGGCTTGACACTTATCAACTGGCTTTGATTGTGGGTCACGCAGGTTGGTTGCAATGCCCTAGTATAAACGATACCTGGAACACAAGCCAGTCCTCAGGATGCATTCTAACTCAAGAGCACAATCACGTTGTGCCTGACCAATGTTTCCATCATGGGTAGTAGCACAGTCCTAAGCGATATGGAGTGGAGTTGGCATATGAGCTGGTCTGTGGTTTTGCTTCCAACAGTTTCTACCGCACGCAGATGCTCAGTGGATACAATGTTGCGCGCTGGGGAAAACCCCAGGAATAATCCACAGCAGGCAGGCAAGCAAAGTATAAATAAGGGGGGGATTGGTTAGCTGCCTGCAACTCTTGCTTGTACCCGAATAAGGTTTTGCCTGCAACGCGGCCTTGTACTGCTTGAGGCGACGTGACATTCATGCACAAGGCACAGGTGCTGGCAGGTTTCTGCGGGCACCCACAGTGCAGCGTTGCATTCTTGAAACCGTTGCTTGACCCTTTCCCTAAAATCAGGAAGATTCGCTTACACCTCTTATGGCTTATAATAGCCGTCTCCTGGGATAACAATAGCAATACTGAGAAGAATGAAAATAAAACGCATCATAGGCTGAAGAAATTAAACGCTCGGCACGTCTTTTCTTCAGCCTTACATGACTATATATCTATATATGTATACATCCATATATTTGGGAAGAAATCCATAAAAATATATATCGATATATATGTATTTCTATATATTTATATAGATATTTATCTATACACAGAAACAGATAGATAGATAGATTGATAGAAAGACTGTATGCAATAACCCTGGATGTCTGACAGTTGAAGCTGACTGGTGATGTCATTAAGACTCTATTATGACACGTACAGCTTGGAAGCATAAATACTACAGCACGGCAGCCATTTATAGCCAGTCTCCATTGGAGATGGAAGTGGGCAGAAATGTACTGGCCTATCTTCCCAAGACGCCACAGCAGCCGGACAAATTGTATGTTCGACAGAATGGCTGTTTTATTCAGCCCATAAGGGTGACTACCCACTACAGTTTTTTTTTTTCACTGCGAAATTCGTAGCAGTTTTTTTTCTGCAGGGGTCTATGGGAATTGTAATGTTAAAATCGAAATCACGCAAATTCGCAATTTACCGCGAAATCGCGATTTTAACATTACAAGTCCCATAGACTCCTGCAGAAAAAAAAACCGCTGCGAATTTCGCTGTGAAAAAAAACTGTAGTGAGTAGTCACCCTAAGGGGGAAACGGCGGCCTACAAAATCTGATTGGTCGCTGATGCCACCATTTATGAAAAGGTCGGCTCAGTTCTTCCATGGATAAGAATAAGGTAGGTACATAGGCAGGCAGGTAGGTTCAGTTTTTGTAGGTTGAGGAATGCTTATGGGAAAGGCCTTATGTCTGAACGCTGGCGCATGAAATGGCACAGAGGCCCGGCCCTGTGCATTCACTGATTATTGCCGTCAGCTGCTGTCTGCTTTCAAGCATGAATCAGGGGCTTGACACTTATCAACTGGCTTTGATTGTGGGTCACGCAGGTTGGTTGCAATGCCCTAGTATAAACGATACCTGGAACACAAGCCAGTCCTCAGGATGCATTCTAACTCAAGAGCACGATCACGTTGTGCCTGACCAATGTTTCCATCTTGGGTAGTAGCACAGTCCTAAGCGATATGGAGTGGAGTTGGCATATGAGCTGGTCTGTGGTTTTGCTTCCAACAGTTTCTACCGCACGCAGATGCTCAGTGGATACAATGTTGCGCGCTGGGGAAAACCCCAGGAATAATCCACAGCAGGCAGGCAAGCAAAGTATAAATAAGGGGGGGATTGGTTAGCTGCCTGCAACTCTTGCTTGTACCCGAATAAGGTTTTGCCTGCAACGCGGCCTTGTACTGCTTGAGGCGACATGACATTCATGCACAAGGCACAGGTGCTGGCAGGTTTCTGCGGGGGACCCACAGTGCAGCGTTGCATTCTTGAAACCGTTGCTTGACCCTTTCCCTAAAATCAGGAAGATTCGCTTACACCTCTTATGGCTTATAATAGCCGTCTCCTGGGATAACAATAGCAATACTGAGAAGAATGAAAATAAAACGCATCATAGGCTGAAGAAATTAAACGCTCGGCACGTCTTTTCTTCAGCCTTACATGACTATATATCTATATATGTATACAGCCATATATTTGGGAAGAAATCCATAAAAATATATATCGATATATATGTATTTCTATATATTTATATAGATATTTATCTATACACAGAAACAGATAGATAGATAGATTGATAGAAAGACTGTATGCAATAACCCTGGATGTCTGACAGTTGAAGCTGAGCGGTGATGTCATTAAGGCTCTATTATGACACGTACAGCTTGGAAGCATAACTACTACAGCACGGCAGCCATTTATAGCCAGTCTCCATTGGAGATGGAAGTGGGCAGAAATGTACTGGCCTATCTTCCCAAGACGCCACAGCAGCCGGACAAATTGTATGTTCGACAGAATGGCTGTTTTATTCAGCCCATAAGGGTGACTACCCACTACAGTTTTTTTTTTTCACTGCGAAATTCGTAGCAGTTTTTTTTCTGCAGGGGTCTATGGGAATTGTAATGTTAAAATCGAAATCACGCAAATTCGCAATTTACCGCGAAATCGCGATTTTAACATTACAAGTCCCATAGACTCCTGCAGAAAAAAAACCGCTGCGAATTTCGCAGTGAAAAAAAACTGTAATGAGTAGTCACCCTAAGGGGGAAACGGCGGCCTACAAAATCTGATTGGTCGCTGCTGCCACCATTTATGAAAAGGTCGGCTCAGTTCTTCCATGGATAAGAATAAGGTAGGTACATAGGCAGGCAGGTAGGTTCAGTTTTTGTAGGTTGGGGAATGCTTATGGGCAAGGCCTTATGTCTGAACGCTGGCGCATGAAATGGCACAGAGGCCCGGCCCTGTGCATTCACTGATTATTGCCGACAGCTGCTGTCTGCTTTCAAGCATGAATCAGGGGCTTGACACTTATCAACTGGCTTTGATTGTGGGTCACGCAGGTTGGTTGCAATGCCCTAGTATAAACGATACCTGGAACACAAGCCAGTCCTCAGGATGCATTCTAACTCAAGAGCACGATCACGTTGTGCCTGACCAATGTTTCCATCTTGGGTAGTAGCACAGTCCTAAGCGATATGGAGTGCAGTTGGCATATGAGCTGCTCTGTGGTTTTGCTTCCAACAGTTTCTACCGCACGCAGATGCTCAGTGGATACAATGTTGCGCGCTGGGGAAAACCCCAGGAATAATCCACAGCAGGCAGGCAAGCAAAGTATAAATAAGGGGGGGATTGGTTAGCTGCCTGCAACTCTTGCTTGTACCCGAATAAGGTTTTGCCTGCAACGCGGCCTTGTACTGCTTGAGGCGACGTGACATTCATGCACAAGGCACAGGTGCTGGCAGGTTTCTGCGGGCACCCACAGTGCAGCGTTGCATTCTTGAAACCGTTGCTTGACCCTTTCCCTAAAATCAGGAAGATTCGCTTACACCTCTTATGGCTTATAATAGCCGTCTCCTGGGATAACAATAGCAATACTGAGAAGAATGAAAATAAAACGCATCATAGGCTGAAGAAATTAAACGCTCGGCACGTCTTTTCTTCAGCCTTACATGACTATATATCTATATATGTATACATCCATATATTTGGGAAGAAATCCATAAAAATATATATCGATATATATGTATTTCTATATATTTATATAGATATTTATCTATACACAGAAACAGATAGATAGATAGATTGATAGAAAGACTGTATGCAATAACCCTGGATGTCTGACAGTTGAAGCTGACCGGTGATGTCATTAAGGCTCTATTATGACACGTACAGCTTGGAAGCATAACTACTACAGCACGGCAGCCATTTATAGCCAGTCTCCATTGGAGATGGAAGTGGGCAGAAATGTACTGGCCTATCTTCCCAAGACGCCACAGCAGCCGGACAAATTGTATGTTCGACAGAATGGCTGTTTTATTCAGCCCATAAGGGTGACTACCCACTACAGTTTTTTTTTTTCACTGCGAAATTCGTAGCAGTTTTTTCACTGCAGGGGTCTATGGGACTTGTAATGTTAAAATTGAAATCACGCAAAATCGCAATTTACCGCAAAATCGCGATTTTAACATTACAAGTCCCATAGACCCCTGCAGAAAAAAAAACCGCTGCGAATTTCGCTGTGAAAAAAAACTGTAGTGAGTAGTCACCCTAAGGGGGAAACGGCGGCCTACAAAATCTGATTGGTCGCTGATGCCACCATTTATGAAAAGGTCGGCTCAGTTCTTCCATGGATAAGAATAAGGTAGGTACATAGGCAGGCAGGTAGGTTCAGTTTTTGTAGGTTGAGGAATGCTTATGGGCAAGGCCTTATGTCTGAACGCTGGCGCATGAAATGGCACAGAGGCCCGGCCCTGTGCATTCACTGATTATTGCCGTCAGCTGCTGTCTGCTTTCAAGCATGAATCAGGGGCTTGACACTTATCAACTGGCTTTGATTGTGGGTCACGCAGGTTGGTTGCAATGCCCTAGTATAAACGATACCTGGAACACAAGCCAGTCCTCAGGATGCATTCTAACTCAAGAGCACAATCACGTTGTGCCTGACCAATGTTTCCATCATGGGTAGTAGCACAGTCCTAAGCGATATGGAGTGGAGTTGGCATATGAGCTGGTCTGTGGTTTTGCTTCCAACAGTTTCTAGCGCACGCAGATGCTCAGTGGATACAATGTTGCGCGCTGGGGAAAACCCCAGGAATAATCCACAGCAGGCAGGCAAGCAAAGTATAAATAAGGGGGGGATTGGTTAGCTGCCTGCAACTCTTGCTTGTACCCGAATAAGGTTTTGCCTGCAACGCGGCCTTGTACTGCTTGAGGCGACGTGACATTCATGCACAAGGCACAGGTGCTGGCAGGTTTCTGCGGGCACCCACAGTGCAGCGTTGCATTCTTGAAACCGTTGCTTGACCCTTTCCCTAAAATCAGGAAGATTCGCTTACACCTCTTATGGCTTATAATAGCCGTCTCCTGGGATAACAATAGCAATACTGAGAAGAATGAAAATAAAACGCATCATAGGCTGAAGAAATTAAACGCTCGGCACGTCTTTTCTTCAGCCTTACATGACTATATATCTATATATGTATACATCCATATATTTGGGAAGAAATCCATAAAAATATATATCGATATATATGTATTTCTATATATTTATATAGATATTTATCTATACACAGAAACAGATAGATAGATAGATTGATAGAAAGACTGTATGCAATAACCCTGGATGTCTGACAGTTGAAGCTGACTGGTGATGTCATTAAGACTCTATTATGACACGTACAGCTTGGAAGCATAACTACTACAGCACGGCAGCCATTTATAGCCAGTCTCCATTGGAGATGGAAGTGGGCAGAAATGTACTGGCCTATCTTCCCAAGACGCCACAGCAGCCGGACAAATTGTATGTTCGACAGAATGGCTGTTTTATTCAGCCCATAAGGGTGACTACCCACTACAGTTTTTTTTTTTCACTGCGAAATTCGTAGCAGTTTTTTCACTGCAGGGGTCTATGGGACTTGAAATGTTAAAATTGAAATCACGCAAAATCGCAATTTACCGCAAAATCGCGATTTTAACATTACAAGTCCCATAGACCCCTGCAGAAAAAAAAACCGCTGCGAATTTCGCTGTGAAAAAAAACTGTAGTGAGTAGTCACCCTAAGGGGGAAACGGCGGCCTACAAAATCTGATTGGTCGCTGATGCCACCATTAATGAAAGGTCGGCTCAGTTCTTCCATGGATAAGAATAAGGTAGGTACATAGGCAGGCAGGTAGGTTCAGTTTTTGTAGGTTTAGGAATGCTTATGGGCAAGGCCTTATGTCTGAACGCTGGCGCATGAAATGGCACAGAGGCCCGGCCCTGTGCATTCACTGATTATTGCCGTCAGCTGCTGTCTGCTTTCAAGCATGAATCAGGGGCTTGACACTTATCAACTGGCTTTGATTGTGGGTCACGCAGGTTGGTTGCAATGCCCTAGTATAAACGATACCTGGAACACAAGCCAGTCCTCAGGATGCATTCTAACTCAAGAGCACGATCACGTTGTGCCTGACCAATGTTTCCATCTTGGGTAGTAGCACAGTCCTAAGCGATATGGAGTGCAGTTGGCATATGAGCTGCTCTGTGGTTTTGCTTCCAACAGTTTCTACCGCACGCAGATGCTCAGTGGATACAATGTTGCGCGCTGGGGAAAACCCCAGGAATAATCCACAGCAGGCAGGCAAGCAAAGTATAAATAAGGGGGGGATTGGTTAGCTGCCTGCAACTCTTGCTTGTACCCGAATAAGGTTTTGCCTGCAACGCGGCCTTGTACTGCTTGAGGCGACGTGACATTCATGCACAAGGCACAGGTGCTGGCAGGTTTCTGCGGGCACCCACAGTGCAGCGTTGCATTCTTGAAACCGTTGCTTGACCCTTTCCCTAAAATCAGGAAGATTCGCTTACACCTCTTATGGCTTATAATAGCCGTCTCCTGGGATAACAATAGCAATACTGAGAAGAATGAAAATAAAACGCATCATAGGCTGAAGAAATTAAACGCTCGGCACGTCTTTTCTTCAGCCTTACATGACTATATATCTATATATGTATACATCCATATATTTGGGAAGAAATCCATAAAAATATATATCGATATATATGTATTTCTATATATTTATATAGATATTTATCTATACACAGAAACAGATAGATAGATAGATTGATAGAAAGACTGTATGCAATAACACTGGATGTCTGACAGTTGAAGCTGACCGGTGATGTCATTAAGGCTCTATTATGACACGTACAGCTTGGAAGCATAACTACTACAGCACGGCAGCCATTTATAGCCAGTCTCCATTGGAGATGGAAGTGGGCAGAAATGTACTGGCCTATCTTCCCAAGACGCCACAGCAGCCGGACAAATTGTATGTTCGACAGAATGGCTGTTTTATTCAGCCCATAAGGGTGACTACCCACTACAGTTTTTTTTTTTCACTGCGAAATTCGTAGCAGTTTTTTCACTGCAGGGGTCTATGGGACTTGTAATGTTAAAATTGAAATCACGCAAAATCGCAATTTACCGCAAAATCGCGATTTTAACATTACAAGTCCCATAGACCCCTGCAGAAAAAAAAAACCGCTGCGAATTTCGCTGTGAAAAAAAACTGTAGTGAGTAGTCACCCTAAGGGGGAAACGGCGGCCTACAAAATCTGATTGGTCGCTGATGCCACCATTTATGAAAAGGTCGGCTCAGTTCTTCCATGGATAAGAATAAGGTAGGTACATAGGCAGGCAGGTAGGTTCAGTTTTTGTAGGTTGAGGAATGCTTATGGGCAAGGCCTTATGTCTGAACGCTGGCGCATGAAATGGCACAGAGGCCCGGCCCTGTGCATTCACTGATTATTGCCATCAGCTGCTGTCTGCTTTCAAGCATGAATCAGGGGCTTGACACTTATCGACTGGCTTTGATTGTGGGTCACGCAGGTTGGTTACAATGCCCTAGTATAAACGATACCTGGAACACAAGCCAGTCCTCAGGATGCATTCTAACTCAAGAGCACGATCACGTTGTGCCTGACCAATGTTTCCATCTTGGGTAGTAGCACAGTCCTAAGCGATATGGAGTGGAGTTGGCATATGAGCTGCTCTGTGGTTTTGCTTCCAACAGTTTCTACCGCACGCAGATGCTCAGTGGATACAATGTTGCGCGCTGGGGAAAACCCCAGGAATAATCCACAGCAGGCAGGCAAGCAAAGTATAAATAAGGGGGGGATTGGTTAGCTGCCTGCAACTCTTGCTTGTACCCGAATAAGGTTTTGCCTGCAACGCGGCCTTGTACTGCTTGAGGCGACGTGACATTCATGCACAAGGCACAGGTGCTGGCAGGTTTCTGCGGGCACCCACAGTGCAGCGTTGCATTCTTGAAACCGTTGCTTGACCCTTTCCCTAAAATCAGGAAGATTCGCTTACACCTCTTATGGCTTATAATAGCCGTCTCCTGGGATAACAATAGCAATACTGAGAAGAATGAAAATAAAACGCATCATAGGCTGAAGAAATTAAACGCTCGGCACGTCTTTTCTTCAGCCTTACATGACTATATATCTATATATGTATACATCCATATATTTGGGTAGAAATCCATAAAAATATATATCGATATATATGTATTTCTATATATTTATATAGATATTTATCTATACACAGAAACAGATAGATAGATAGATTGATAGAAAGACTGTATGCAATAACCCTGGATGTCTGACAGTTGAAGCTGACCGGTGATGTCATTAAGACTCTATTATGACACGTACAGCTTGGAAGCATAACTACTACAGCACGGCAGCCATTTATAGCCAGTCTCCATTGGAGATGGAAGTGGGCAGGAATGTACTGGCCTATCTTCCCAAGACGCCACAGCAGCCGGACAAATTGTATGTTCGACAGAATGGCTGTTTTATTCAGCCCATAAGGGTGACTACCCACTACAGTTTTTTTTTTTCACTGCGAAATTCGTAGCAGTTTTTTCACTGCAGGGGTCTATGGGACTTGTAATGTTAAAATCGAAATCACGCAAAATCGCAATTTACCGCAAAATCGCGATTTTAACATTACAAGTCCCATAGACCCCTGCAGAAAAAAAAACCGCTGCGAATTTCGCTGTGAAAAAAAACTGTAGTGAGTAGTCACCCTAAGGGGGAAACGGCGGCCTACAAAATCTGATTGGTCGCTGATGCCACCATTTATGAAAAGGTCGGCTCAGTTCTTCCATGGATAAGAATAAGGTAGGTACATAGGCAGGCAGGTAGGTTCAGTTTTTGTAGGTTGAGGAATGCTTATGGGAAAGGCCTTATGTCTGAACGCTGGCGCATGAAATGGCACAGAGGCCCGGCCCTGTGCATTCACTGATTATTGCCGTCAGCTGCTGTCTGCTTTCAAGCATGAATCAGGGGCTTGACACTTATCAACTGGCTTTGATTGTGGGTCACGCAGGTTGGTTGCAATGCCCTAGTATAAACGATACCTGGAACACAAGCCAGTCCTCAGGATGCATTCTAACTCAAGAGCACGATCACGTTGTGCCTGACCAATGTTTCCATCTTGGGTAGTAGCACAGTCCTAAGCGATATGGAGTGGAGTTGGCATATGAGCTGGTCTGTGGTTTTGCTTCCAACAGTTTCTACCGCACGCAGATGCTCAGTGGATACAATGTTGCGCGCTGGGGAAAACCCCAGGAATAATCCACAGCAGGCAGGCAAGCAAAGTATAAATAAGGGGGGGATTGGTTAGCTGCCTGCAACTCTTGCTTGTACCCGAATAAGGTTTTGCCTGCAACGCGGCCTTGTACTGCTTGAGGCGACGTGACATTCATGCACAAGGCACAGGTGCTGGCAGGTTTCTGCGGGCACCCACAGTGCAGCGTTGCATTCTTGAAACCGTTGCTTGACCCTTTCCCTAAAATCAGGAAGATTCGCTTACACCTCTTATGGCTTATAATAGCCGTCTCCTGGGATAACAATAGCAATACTGAGAAGAATGAAAATAAAACGCATCATAGGCTGAAGAAATTAAACGCTCGGCACGTCTTTTCTTCAGCCTTACATGACTATATATCTATATATGTATACATCCATATATTTGGGTAAAAATCCATAAAAATATATATCGATATATATGTATTTCTATATATTTATATAGATATTTATCTATACACAGAAACAGATAGATAGATAGATTGATAGAAAGACTGTATGCAATAACCCTGGATGTCTGACAGTTGAAGCTGACCGGTGATGTCATTAAGGCTCTATTATGACACGTACAGCTTGGAAGCATAACTACTACAGCACGGCAGCCATTTATAGCCAGTCTCCATTGGAGATGGAAGTGGGCAGAAATGTACTGGCCTATCTTCCCAAGACGCCACAGCAGCCGGACAAATTGTATGTTCGACAGAATGGCTGTTTTATTCAGCCCATAAGGGTGACTACCCACTACAGTTTTTTTTTTTCACTGCGAAATTCGTAGCAGTTTTTTCACTGCAGGGGTCTATGGGACTTGTAATGTTAAAATTGAAATCACGCAAAATCGCAATTTACCGCAAAATCGCGATTTTAACATTACAAGTCCCATAGACCCCTGCAGAAAAAAAAAACCGCTGCGAATTTCGCTGTGAAAAAAAACTGTAGTGAGTAGTCACCCTAAGGGGGAAACGGCGGCCTACAAAATCTGATTGGTCGCTGATGCCACCATTTATGAAAAGGTCGGCTCAGTTCTTCCATGGATAAGAATAAGGTAGGTACATAGGCAGGCAGGTAGGTTCAGTTTTTGTAGGTTGAGGAATGCTTATGGGCAAGGCCTTATGTCTGAACGCTGGCGCATGAAATGGCACAGAGGCCCGGCCCTGTGCATTCACTGATTATTGCCATCAGCTGCTGTCTGCTTTCAAGCATGAATCAGGGGCTTGACACTTATCGACTGGCTTTGATTGTGGGTCACGCAGGTTGGTTACAATGCCCTAGTATAAACGATACCTGGAACACAAGCCAGTCCTCAGGATGCATTCTAACTCAAGAGCACGATCACGTTGTGCCTGACCAATGTTTCCATCTTGGGTAGTAGCACAGTCCTAAGCGATATGGAGTGGAGTTGGCATATGAGCTGCTCTGTGGTTTTGCTTCCAACAGTTTCTACCGCACGCAGATGCTCAGTGGATACAATGTTGCGCGCTGGGGAAAACCCCAGGAATAATCCACAGCAGGCAGGCAAGCAAAGTATAAATAAGGGGGGGATTGGTTAGCTGCCTGCAACTCTTGCTTGTACCCGAATAAGGTTTTGCCTGCAACGCGGCCTTGTACTGCTTGAGGCGACGTGACATTCATGCACAAGGCACAGGTGCTGGCAGGTTTCTGCGGGCACCCACAGTGCAGCGTTGCATTCTTGAAACCGTTGCTTGACCCTTTCCCTAAAATCAGGAAGATTCGCTTACACCTCTTATGGCTTATAATAGCCGTCTCCTGGGATAACAATAGCAATACTGAGAAGAATGAAAATAAAAGGCATCATAGGCTGAAGAAATTAAACGCTCGGCACGTCTTTTCTTCAGCCTTACATGACTATATATCTATATATGTATACATCCATATATTTGGGTAGAAATCCATAAAAATATATATCGATATATATGTATTTCTATATATTTATATAGATATTTATCTATACACAGAAACAGATAGATAGATAGATTGACAGAAAGACTGTATGCAATAACCCTGGATGTCTGACAGTTGAAGCTGACCGGTGATGTCATTAAGACTCTATTATGACACGTACAGCTTGGAAGCATAACTACTACAGCACGGCAGCCATTTATAGCCAGTCTCCATTGGAGATGGAAGTGGGCAGAAATGTACTGGCCTATCTTCCCAAGACGCCACAGCAGCCGGACAAATTGTATGTTCGACAGAATGGCTGTTTTATTCAGCCCATAAGGGTGACTACCCACTACAGTTTTTTTTTTTCACTGCGAAATTCGTAGCAGTTTTTTCACTGCAGGGGTCTATGGGACTTGTAATGTTAAAATCGAAATCACGCAAAATCGCAATTTACCGCAAAATCGCGATTTTAACATTACAAGTCCCATAGACCCCTGCAGAAAAAAAAACCGCTGCGAATTTCGCTGTGAAAAAAAACTGTAGTGAGTAGTCACCCTAAGGGGGAAACGGCGGCCTACAAAATCTGATTGGTCGCTGATGCCACCATTTATGAAAAGGTCGGCTCAGTTCTTCCATGGATAAGAATAAGGTAGGTACATAGGCAGGCAGGTAGGTTCAGTTTTTGTAGGTTGAGGAATGCTTATGGGAAAGGCCTTATGTCTGAACGCTGGCGCATGAAATGGCACAGAGGCCCGGCCCTGTGCATTCACTGATTATTGCCGTCAGCTGCTGTCTGCTTTCAAGCATGAATCAGGGGCTTGACACTTATCAACTGGCTTTGATTGTGGGTCACGCAGGTTGGTTGCAATGCCCTAGTATAAACGATACCTGGAACACAAGCCAGTCCTCAGGATGCATTCTAACTCAAGAGCACGATCACGTTGTGCCTGACCAATGTTTCCATCTTGGGTAGTAGCACAGTCCTAAGCGATATGGAGTGGAGTTGGCATATGAGCTGCTCTGTGGTTTTGCTTCCAACAGTTTCTACCGCACGCAGATGCTCAGTGGATACAATGTTGCGCGCTGGGGAAAACCCCAGGAATAATCCACAGCAGGCAGGCAAGCAAAGTATAAATAAGGGGGGGATTGGTTAGCTGCCTGCAACTCTTGCTTGTACCCGAATAAGGTTTTGCCTGCAACGCGGCCTTGTACTGCTTGAGGCGACGTGACATTCATGCACAAGGCACAGGTGCTGGCAGGTTTCTGCGGGCACCCACAGTGCAGCGTTGCATTCTTGAAACCGTTGCTTGACCCTTTCCCTAAAATCAGGAAGATTCGCTTACACCTCTTATGGCTTATAATAGCCGTCTCCTGGGATAACAATAGCAATACTGAGAAGAATGAAAATAAAACGCATCATAGGCTGAAGAAATTAAACGCTCGGCACGTCTTTTCTTCAGCCTTACATGACTATATATCTATATATGTATACATCCATATATTTGGGTAGAAATCCATAAAAATATATATCGATATATATGTATTTCTATATATTTATATAGATATTTATCTATACACAGAAACAGATAGATAGATAGATTGATAGAAAGACTGTATGCAATAACCCTGGATGTCTGACAGTTGAAGCTGACCGGTGATGTCATTAAGGCTCTATTATGACACGTACAGCTTGGAAGCATAACTACTACAGCACGGCAGCCATTTATAGCCAGTCTCCATTGGAGATGGAAGTGGGCAGAAATGTACTGGCCTATCTTCCCAAGACGCCACAGCAGCCGGACAAATTGTATGTTCGACAGAATGGCTGTTTTATTCAGCCCATAAGGGTGACTACCCACTACAGTTTTTTTTTTTCACTGCGAAATTCGTAGCAGTTTTTTCACTGCAGGGGTCTATGGGACTTGTAATGTTAAAATCGAAATCACGCAAAATCGCAATTTACCGCAAAATCGCGATTTTAACATTACAAGTCCCATAGACCCCTGCAGAAAAAAAAACCGCTGCGAATTTCGCTGTGAAAAAAAACTGTAGTGAGTAGTCACCCTAAGGGGGAAACGGCGGCCTACAAAATCTGATTGGTCGCTGATGCCACCATTTATGAAAAGGTCGGCTCAGTTCTTCCATGGATAAGAATAAGGTAGGTACATAGGCAGGCAGGTAGGTTCAGTTTTTGTAGGTTGAGGAATGCTTATGGGAAAGGCCTTATGTCTGAACGCTGGCGCATGAAATGGCACAGAGGCCCGGCCCTGTGCATTCACTGATTATTGCCGTCAGCTGCTGTCTGCTTTCAAGCATGAATCAGGGGCTTGACACTTATCAACTGGCTTTGATTGTGGGTCACGCAGGTTGGTTGCAATGCCCTAGTATAAACGATACCTGGAACACAAGCCAGTCCTCAGGATGCATTCTAACTCAAGAGCACGATCACGTTGTGCCTGACCAATGTTTCCATCTTGGGTAGTAGCACAGTCCTAAGCGATATGGAGTGGAGTTGGCATATGAGCTGGTCTGTGGTTTTGCTTCCAACAGTTTCTACCGCACGCAGATGCTCAGTGGATACAATGTTGCGCGCTGGGGAAAACCCCAGGAATAATCCACAGCAGGCAGGCAAGCAAAGTATAAATAAGGGGGGGATTGGTTAGCTGCCTGCAACTCTTGCTTGTACCCGAATAAGGTTTTGCCTGCAACGCGGCCTTGTACTGCTTGAGGCGACGTGACATTCATGCACAAGGCACAGGTGCTGGCAGGTTTCTGCGGGCACCCACAGTGCAGCGTTGCATTCTTGAAACCGTTGCTTGACCCTTTCCCTAAAATCAGGAAGATTCGCTTACACCTCTTATGGCTTATAATAGCCGTCTCCTGGGATAACAATAGCAATACTGAGAAGAATGAAAATAAAAGGCATCATAGGCTGAAGAAATTAAATGCTCGGCACGTCTTTTCTTCAGCCTTACATGACTATATATCTATATATGTATACATCCATATATTTGGGTAGAAATCCATAAAAATATATATCGATATATATGTATTTCTATATATTTATATAGATATTTATCTATACACAGAAACAGATAGATAGATAGATTGACAGAAAGACTGTATGCAATAACCCTGGATGTCTGACAGTTGAAGCTGACCGGTGATGTCATTAAGACTCTATTATGACACGTACAGCTTGGAAGCATAACTACTACAGCACGGCAGCCATTTATAGCCAGTCTCCATTGGAGATGGAAGTGGGCAGAAATGTACTGGCCTATCTTCCCAAGACGCCACAGCAGCCGGACAAATTGTATGTTCGACAGAATGGCTGTTTTATTCAGCCCATAAGGGTGACTACCCACTACAGGTTTTTTTTTTCACTGCGAAATTCGTAGCAGTTTTTTCACTGCAGGGGTCTATGGGACTTGTAATGTTAAAATCGAAATCACGCAAAATCGCAATTTACCGCAAAATCGCGATTTTAACATTACAAGTCCCATAGACCCCTGCAGAAAAAAAAACCGCTGCGAATTTCGCTGTGAAAAAAAACTGTAGTGAGTAGTCACCCTAAGGGGGAAACGGCGGCCTACAAAATCTGATTGGTCGCTGATGCCACCATTTATGAAAAGGTCGGCTCAGTTCTTCCATGGATAAGAATAAGGTAGGTACATAGGCAGGCAGGTAGGTTCAGTTTTTGTAGGTTGAGGAATGCTTATGGGAAAGGCCTTATGTCTGAACGCTGGCGCATGAAATGGCACAGAGGCCCGGCCCTGTGCATTCACTGATTATTGCCGTCAGCTGCTGTCTGCTTTCAAGCATGAATCAGGGGCTTGACACTTATCAACTGGCTTTGATTGTGGGTCACGCAGGTTGGTTGCAATGCCCTAGTATAAACGATACCTGGAACACAAGCCAGTCCTCAGGATGCATTCTAACTCAAGAGCACGATCACGTTGTGCCTGACCAATGTTTCCATCTTGGGTAGTAGCACAGTCCTAAGCGATATGGAGTGGAGTTGGCATATGAGCTGGTCTGTGGTTTTGCTTCCAACAGTTTCTACCGCACGCAGATGCTCAGGGGATACAATGTTGCGCGCTGGGGAAAAGCCCAGGAATAATCCACAGCAGGCAGGCAAGCAAAGTATAAATAAGGGGGGGATTGGTTAGCTGCCTGCAACTCTTGCTTGTACCCGAATAAGGTTTTGCCTGCAACGCGGCCTTGTACTGCTTGAGGCGACGTGACATTCATGCACAAGGCACAGGTGCTGGCAGGTTTCTGCGGGCACCCACAGTGCAGCGTTGCATTCTTGAAACCGTTGCTTGACCCTTTCCCTAAAATCAGGAAGATTCGCTTACACCTCTTATGGCTTATAATAGCCGTCTCCTGGGATAACAATAGCAATACTGAGAAGAATGAAAATAAAACGCATCATAGGCTGAAGAAATTAAACGCTCGGCACGTCTTTTCTTCAGCCTTACATGACTATATATCTATATATGTATACATCCATATATTTGGGTAGAAATCCATAAAAATATATATCGATATATATGTATTTCTATATATTTATATAGATATTTATCTATACACAGAAACAGATAGATAGATAGATTGACAGAAAGACTGTATGCAATAACCCTGGATGTCTGACAGTTGAAGCTGACCGGTGATGTCATTAAGACTCTATTATGACACGTACAGCTTGGAAGCATAACTACTACAGCACGGCAGCCATTTATAGCCAGTCTCCATTGGAGATGGAAGTGGGCAGAAATGTACTGGCCTATCTTCCCAAGACGCCACAGCAGCCGGACAAATTGTATGTTCGACAGAATGGCTGTTTTATTCAGCCCATAAGGGTGACTACCCACTACAGTTTTTTTTTTTCACTGCGAAATTCGTAGCAGTTTTTTCACTGCAGGGGTCTATGGGACTTGTAATGTTAAAATCGAAATCACGCAAAATCGCAATTTACCGCAAAATCGCGATTTTAACATTACAAGTCCCATAGACCCCTGCAGAAAAAAAAACCGCTGCGAATTTCGCTGTGAAAAAAAACTGTAGTGAGTAGTCACCCTAAGGGGGAAACGGCGGCCTACAAAATCTGATTGGTCGCTGATGCCACCATTTATGAAAAGGTCGGCTCAGTTCTTCCATGGATAAGAATAAGGTAGGTACATAGGCAGGCAGGTAGGTTCAGTTTTTGTAGGTTGAGGAATGCTTATGGGAAAGGCCTTATGTCTGAACGCTGGCGCATGAAATGGCACAGAGGCCCGGCCCTGTGCATTCACTGATTATTGCCGTCAGCTGCTGTCTGCTTTCAAGCATGAATCAGGGGCTTGACACTTATCAACTGGCTTTGATTGTGGGTCACGCAGGTTGGTTGCAATGCCCTAGTATAAACGATACCTGGAACACAAGCCAGTCCTCAGGATGCATTCTAACTCAAGAGCACGATCACGTTGTGCCTGACCAATGTTTCCATCTTGGGTAGTAGCACAGTCCTAAGCGATATGGAGTGGAGTTGGCATATGAGCTGCTCTGTGGTTTTGCTTCCAACAGTTTCTACCGCACGCAGATGCTCAGTGGATACAATGTTGCGCGCTGGGGAAAACCCCAGGAATAATCCACAGCAGGCAGGCAAGCAAAGTATAAATAAGGGGGGGATTGGTTAGCTGCCTGCAACTCTTGCTTGTACCCGAATAAGGTTTTGCCTGCAACGCGGCCTTGTACTGCTTGAGGCGACGTGACATTCATGCACAAGGCACAGGTGCTGGCAGGTTTCTGCGGGCACCCACAGTGCAGCGTTGCATTCTTGAAACCGTTGCTTGACCCTTTCCCTAAAATCAGGAAGATTCGCTTACACCTCTTATGGCTTATAATAGCCGTCTCCTGGGATAACAATAGCAATACTGAGAAGAATGAAAATAAAAGGCATCATAGGCTGAAGAAATTAAATGCTCGGCACGTCTTTTCTTCAGCCTTACATGACTATATATCTATATATGTATACATCCATATATTTGGGTAGAAATCCATAAAAATATATATCGATATATATGTATTTCTATATATTTATATAGATATTTATCTATACACAGAAACAGATAGATAGATAGATTGACAGAAAGACTGTATGCAATAACCCTGGATGTCTGACAGTTGAAGCTGACCGGTGATGTCATTAAGACTCTATTATGACACGTACAGCTTGGAAGCATAACTACTACAGCACGGCAGCCATTTATAGCCAGTCTCCATTGGAGATGGAAGTGGGCAGAAATGTACTGGCCTATCTTCCCAAGACGCCACAGCAGCCGGACAAATTGTATGTTCGACAGAATGGCTGTTTTATTCAGCCCATAAGGGTGACTACCCACTACAGGTTTTTTTTTTCACTGCGAAATTCGTAGCAGTTTTTTCACTGCAGGGGTCTATGGGACTTGTAATGTTAAAATCGAAATCACGCAAAATCGCAATTTACCGCAAAATCGCGATTTTAACATTACAAGTCCCATAGACCCCTGCAGAAAAAAAAACCGCTGCGAATTTCGCTGTGAAAAAAAACTGTAGTGAGTAGTCACCCTAAGGGGGAAACGGCGGCCTACAAAATCTGATTGGTCGCTGATGCCACCATTTATGAAAAGGTCGGCTCAGTTCTTCCATGGATAAGAATAAGGTAGGTACATAGGCAGGCAGGTAGGTTCAGTTTTTGTAGGTTGAGGAATGCTTATGGGAAAGGCCTTATGTCTGAACGCTGGCGCATGAAATGGCACAGAGGCCCGGCCCTGTGCATTCACTGATTATTGCCGTCAGCTGCTGTCTGCTTTCAAGCATGAATCAGGGGCTTGACACTTATCAACTGGCTTTGATTGTGGGTCACGCAGGTTGGTTGCAATGCCCTAGTATAAACGATACCTGGAACACAAGCCAGTCCTCAGGATGCATTCTAACTCAAGAGCACGATCACGTTGTGCCTGACCAATGTTTCCATCTTGGGTAGTAGCACAGTCCTAAGCGATATGGAGTGGAGTTGGCATATGAGCTGCTCTGTGGTTTTGCTTCCAACAGTTTCTACCGCACGCAGATGCTCAGTGGATACAATGTTGCGCGCTGGGGAAAACCCCAGGAATAATCCACAGCAGGCAGGCAAGCAAAGTATAAATAAGGGGGGGATTGGTTAGCTGCCTGCAACTCTTGCTTGTACCCGAATAAGGTTTTGCCTGCAAAGCGGCCTTGTACTGCTTGAGGCGACGTGACATTCATGCACAAGGCACAGGTGCTGGCAGGTTTCTGCGGGCACCCACAGTGCAGCGTTGCATTCTTGAAACCGTTGCTTGACCCTTTCCCTAAAATCAGGAAGATTCGCTTACACCTCTTATGGCTTATAATAGCCGTCTCCTGGGATAACAATAGCAATACTGAGAAGAATGAAAATAAAAGGCATCATAGGCTGAAGAAATTAAATGCTCGGCACGTCTTTTCTTCAGCCTTACATGACTATATATCTATATATGTATACATCCATATATTTGGGTAGAAATCCATAAAAATATATATCGATATATATGTATTTCTATATATTTATATAGATATTTATCTATACACAGAAACAGATAGATAGATAGATTGACAGAAAGACTGTATGCAATAACCCTGGATGTCTGACAGTTGAAGCTGACCGGTGATGTCATTAAGACTCTATTATGACACGTACAGCTTGGAAGCATAACTACTACAGCACGGCAGCCATTTATAGCCAGTCTCCATTGGAGATGGAAGTGGGCAGAAATGTACTGGCCTATCTTCCCAAGACGCCACAGCAGCCGGACAAATTGTATGTTCGACAGAATGGCTGTTTTATTCAGCCCATAAGGGTGACTACCCACTACAGGTTTTTTTTTTCACTGCGAAATTCGTAGCAGTTTTTTCACTGCAGGGGTCTATGGGACTTGTAATGTTAAAATCGAAATCACGCAAAATCGCAATTTACCGCAAAATCGCGATTTTAACATTACAAGTCCCATAGACCC
This sequence comes from Eleutherodactylus coqui, assembly GCF_035609145.1. Classification (NCBI taxonomy): domain Eukaryota; kingdom Metazoa; phylum Chordata; class Amphibia; order Anura; family Eleutherodactylidae; genus Eleutherodactylus; species Eleutherodactylus coqui. Next base: position 57,430,988 of record NC_089844.1, on the reverse strand, counting down.
CTGCAGAAAAAAAAACCGCTGCGAATTTCGCTGTGAAAAAAAACTGTAGTGAGTAGTCACCCTAAGGGGGAAACGGCGGCCTACAAAATCTGATTGGTCGCTGATGCCACCATTTATGAAAAGGTCGGCTCAGTTCTTCCATGGATAAGAATAAGGTAGGTACATAGGCAGGCAGGTAGGTTCAGTTTTTGTAGGTTGAGGAATGCTTATGGGAAAGGCCTTATGTCTGAACGCTGGCGCATGAAATGGCACAGAGGCCCGGCCCTGTGCATTCACTGATTATTGCCGTCAGCTGCTGTCTGCTTTCAAGCATGAATCAGGGGCTTGACACTTATCAACTGGCTTTGATTGTGGGTCACGCAGGTTGGTTGCAATGCCCTAGTATAAACGATACCTGGAACACAAGCCAGTCCTCAGGATGCATTCTAACTCAAGAGCACGATCACGTTGTGCCTGACCAATGTTTCCATCTTGGGTAGTAGCACAGTCCTAAGCGATATGGAGTGGAGTTGGCATATGAGCTGGTCTGTGGTTTTGCTTCCAACAGTTTCTACCGCACGCAGATGCTCAGGGGATACAATGTTGCGCGCTGGGGAAAAGCCCAGGAATAATCCACAGCAGGCAGGCAAGCAAAGTATAAATAAGGGGGGGATTGGTTAGCTGCCTGCAACTCTTGCTTGTACCCGAATAAGGTTTTGCCTGCAACGCGGCCTTGTACTGCTTGAGGCGACGTGACATTCATGCACAAGGCACAGGTGCTGGCAGGTTTCTGCGGGCACCCACAGTGCAGCGTTGCATTCTTGAAACCGTTGCTTGACCCTTTCCCTAAAATCAGGAAGATTCGCTTACACCTCTTATGGCTTATAATAGCCGTCTCCTGGGATAACAATAGCAATACTGAGAAGAATGAAAATAAAACGCATCATAGGCTGAAGAAATTAAACGCTCGGCACGTCTTTTCTTCAGCCTTACATGACTATATATCTATATATGTATACATCCATATATTTGGGTAGAAATCCATAAAAATATATATCGATATATATGTATTTCTATATATTTATATAGATATTTATCTATACACAGAAACAGATAGATAGATAGATTGATAGAAAGACTGTATGCAATAACCCTGGATGTCTGACAGTTGAAGCAGACTGGTGATGTCATTAAGGCTCTATTATGACACGTACAGCTTGGAAGCATAAATACTACAGCACGGCAGCCATTTATAGCCAGTCTCCATTGGAGATGGAAGTGGGCAGAAATGTACTGGCCTATCTTCCCAAGACGCCACAGCAGCCGGACAAATTGTATGTTCGACAGAATGGCTGTTTTATTCAGCCCATAAGGGTGACTACCCACTACAGTTTTTTTTTTTCACTGCGAAATTCGTAGCAGTTTTTTTTCTGCAGGGGTCTATGGGAATTGTAATGTTAAAATCGAAATCACGCAAATTCGCAATTTACCGCGAAATCGCGATTTTAACATTACAAGTCCCATAGACTCCTGCAGAAAAAAAAACGCTGCGAATTTCGCAGTGAAAAAAAACTGTAGTGAGTAGTCACCCTAAGGGGGAAACGGCGGCCTACAAAATCTGATTGGTCGCTGCTGCCACCATTTATGAAAAGGTCGGCTCAGTTCTTCCATGGATAAGAATAAGGTAGGTACATAGGCAGGCAGGTAGGTTCAGTTTTTGTAGGTTGGGGAATGCTTATGGGCAAGGCCTTATGTCTGAACGCTGGCGCATGAAATGGCACAGAGGCCCGGCCCTGTGCATTCACTGATCATTGCCGTCAGCTGCTGTCTGCTTTCAAGCATGAATCAGGGGCTTGACACTTATCAACTGGCTTTGATTGTGGGTCACGCAGGTTGGTTGCAATGCCCTAGTATAAACGATACCTGGAACACAAGCCAGTCCTCAGGATGCATTCTAACTCAAGAGCACGATCACGTTGTGCCTGACCAATGTTTCCATCTTGGGTAGTAGCACAGTCCTAAGCGATATGGAGTGCAGTTGGCATATGAGCTGCTCTGTGGTTTTGCTTCCAACAGTTTCTACCGCACGCAGATGCTCAGTGGATACAATGTTGCGCGCTGGGGAAAACCCCAGGAATAATCCACAGCAGGCAGGCAAGCAAAGTATAAATAAGGGGGGGATTGGTTAGCTGCCTGCAACTCTTGCTTGTACCCGAATAAGGTTTTGCCTGCAACGCGGCCTTGTACTGCTTGAGGCGACGTGACATTCATGCACAAGGCACAGGTGCTGGCAGGTTTCTGCGGGCACCCACAGTGCAGCGTTGCATTCTTGAAACCGTTGCTTGACCCTTTCCCTAAAATCAGGAAGATTCGCTTACACCTCTTATGGCTTATAATAGCCGTCTCCTGGGATAACAATAGCAATACTGAGAAGAATGAAAATAAAACGCATCATAGGCTGAAGAAATTAAACGCTCGGCACGTCTTTTCTTCAGCCTTACATGACTATATATCTATATATGTATACATCCATATATTTGGGAAGAAATCCATAAAAATATATATCGATATATATGTATTTCTATATATTTATATAGATATTTATCTATACACAGAAACAGATAGATAGATAGATTGATAGAAAGACTGTATGCAATAACCCTGGATGTCTGACAGTTGAAGCTGACCGGTGATGTCATTAAGGCTCTATTATGACACGTACAGCTTGGAAGCATAACTACTACAGCACGGCAGCCATTTATAGCCAGTCTCCATTGGAGATGGAAGTGGGCAGAAATGTACTGGCCTATCTTCCCAAGACGCCACAGCAGCCGGACAAATTGTATGTTCGACAGAATGGCTGTTTTATTCAGCCCATAAGGGTGACTACCCACTACAGTTTTTTTTTTTCACTGCGAAATTCGTAGCAGTTTTTTCACTGCAGGGGTCTATGGGACTTGTAATGTTAAAATTGAAATCACGCAAAATCGCAATTTACCGCAAAATCGCGATTTTAACATTACAAGTCCCATAGACCCCTGCAGAAAAAAAAACCGCTGCGAATTTCGCTGTGAAAAAAAACTGTAGTGAGTAGTCACCCTAAGGGGGAAACGGCGGCCTACAAAATCTGATTGGTCGCTGATGCCACCATTAATGAAAGGTCGGCTCAGTTCTTCCATGGATAAGAATAAGGTAGGTACATAGGCAGGCAGGTAGGTTCAGTTTTTGTAGGTTTAGGAATGCTTATGGGCAAGGCCTTATGTCTGAACGCTGGCGCATGAAATGGCACAGAGGCCTGGCCCTGTGCATTCACTGATTATTGCCGTCAGCTGCTGTCTGCTTTCAAGCATGAATCAGGGGCTTGACACTTATCAACTGGCTTTGATTGTGGGTCACGCAGGTTGGTTGCAATGCCCTAGTATAAACGATACCTGGAACACAAGCCAGTCCTCAGGATGCATTCTAACTCAAGAGCACGATCACGTTGTGCCTGACCAATGTTTCCATCTTGGGTAGTAGCACAGTCCTAAGCGATATGGAGTGCAGTTGGCATATGAGCTGCTCTGTGGTTTTGCTTCCAACAGTTTCTACCGCACGCAGATGCTCAGTGGATACAATGTTGCGCGCTGGGGAAAACCCCAGGAATAATCCACAGCAGGCAGGCAAGCAAAGTATAAATAAGGGGGGGATTGGTTAGCTGCCTGCAACTCTTGCTTGTACCCGAATAAGGTTTTGCCTGCAACGCGGCCTTGTACTGCTTGAGGCGACGTGACATTCATGCACAAGGCACAGGTGCTGGCAGGTTTCTGCGGGCACCCACAGTGCAGCGTTGCATTCTTGAAACCGTTGCTTGACCCTTTCCCTAAAATCAGGAAGATTCGCTTACACCTCTTATGGCTTATAATAGCCGTCTCCTGGGATAACAATAGCAATACTGAGAAGAATGAAAATAAAACGCATCATAGGCTGAAGAAATTAAACGCTCGGCACGTCTTTTCTTCAGCCTTACATGACTATATATCTATATATGTATACATCCATATATTTGGGTAGAAATCCATAAAAATATATATCGATATATATGTATTTCTATATATTTATATAGATATTTATCTATACACAGAAACAGATAGATAGATAGATTGATAGAAAGACTGTATGCAATAACCCTGGATGTCTGACAGTTGAAGCTGACCGGTGATGTCATTAAGGCTCTATTATGACACGTACAGCTTGGAAGCATAACTACTACAGCACGGCAGCCATTTATAGCCAGTCTCCATTGGAGATGGAAGTGGGCAGAAATGTACTGGCCTATCTTCCCAAGACGCCACAGCAGCCGGACAAATTGTATGTTCGACAGAATGGCTGTTTTATTCAGCCCATAAGGGTGACTACCCACTACAGTTTTTTTTTTTCACTGCGAAATTCGTAGCAGTTTTTTCACTGCAGGGGTCTATGGGACTTGTAATGTTAAAATTGAAATCACGCAAAATCGCAATTTACCGCAAAATCGCGATTTTAACATTACAAGTCCCATAGACCCCTGCAGAAAAAAAAACCGCTGCGAATTTCGCTGTGAAAAAAAACTGTAGTGAGTAGTCACCCTAAGGGGGAAACGGCGGCCTACAAAATCTGATTGGTCGCTGATGCCACCATTAATGAAAGGTCGGCTCAGTTCTTCCATGGATAAGAATAAGGTAGGTACATAGGCAGGCAGGTAGGTTCAGTTTTTGTAGGTTTAGGAATGCTTATGGGCAAGGCCTTATGTCTGAACGCTGGCGCATGAAATGGCACAGAGGCCCGGCCCTGTGCATTCACTGATTATTGCCGTCAGCTGCTGTCTGCTTTCAAGCATGAATCAGGGGCTTGACACTTATCAACTGGCTTTGATTGTGGGTCACGCAGGTTGGTTGCAATGCCCTAGTATAAACGATACCTGGAACACAAGCCAGTCCTCAGGATGCATTCTAACTCAAGAGCACGATCACGTTGTGCCTGACCAATGTTTCCATCTTGGGTAGTAGCACAGTCCTAAGCGATATGGAGTGCAGTTGGCATATGAGCTGCTCTGTGGTTTTGCTTCCAACAGTTTCTACCGCACGCAGATGCTCAGTGGATACAATGTTGCGCGCTGGGGAAAACCCCAGGAATAATCCACAGCAGGCAGGCAAGCAAAGTATAAATAAGGGGGGGATTGGTTAGCTGCCTGCAACTCTTGCTTGTACCCGAATAAGGTTTTGCCTGCAACGCGGCCTTGTACTGCTTGAGGCGACGTGACATTCATGCACAAGGCACAGGTGCTGGCAGGTTACTGCGGGCACCCACAGTGCAGCGTTGCATTCTTGAAACCGTTGCTTGACCCTTTCCCTAAAATCAGGAAGATTCGCTTACACCTCTTATGGCTTATAATAGCCGTCTCCTGGGATAACAATAGCAATACTGAGAAGAATGAAAATAAAACGCATCATAGGCTGAAGAAATTAAACGCTCGGCACGTCTTTTCTTCAGCCTTACATGACTATATATCTATATATGTATACATCCATATATTTGGGAAGAAATCCATAAAAATATATATCGATATATATGTATTTCTATATATTTATATAGATATTTATCTATACACAGAAACAGATAGATAGATAGATTGATAGAAAGACTGTATGCAATAACCCTGGATGTCTGACAGTTGAAGCTGACCGGTGATGTCATTAAGGCTCTATTATGACACGTACAGCTTGGAAGCATAACTACTACAGCACGGCAGCCATTTATAGCCAGTCTCCATTGGAGATGGAAGTGGGCAGAAATGTACTGGCCTATCTTCCCAAGACGCCACAGCAGCCGGACAAATTGTATGTTCGACAGAATGGCTGTTTTATTCAGCCCATAAGGGTGACTACCCACTACAGTTTTTTTTTTTCACTGCGAAATTCGTAGCAGTTTTTTTTCTGCAGGGGTCTATGGGAATTGTAATGTTAAAATCGAAATCACGCAAATTCGCAATTTACCGCGAAATCGCGATTTTAACATTACAAGTCCCATAGACTCCTGCAGAAAAAAAAACGCTGCGAATTTCGCAGTGAAAAAAAACTGTAGTGAGTAGTCACCCTAAGGGGGAAACGGCGGCCTACAAAATCTGATTGGTCGCTGCTGCCACCATTTATGAAAAGGTCGGCTCAGTTCTTCCATGGATAAGAATAAGGTAGGTACATAGGCAGGCAGGTAGGTTCAGTTTTTGTAGGTTGGGGAATGCTTATGGGCAAGGCCTTATGTCTGAACGCTGGCGCATGAAATGGCACAGAGGCCCGGCCCTGTGCATTCACTGATCATTGCCGTCAGCTGCTGTCTGCTTTCAAGCATGAATCAGGGGCTTGACACTTATCAACTGGCTTTGATTGTGGGTCACGCAGGTTGGTTGCAATGCCCTAGTATAAACGATACCTGGAACACAAGCCAGTCCTCAGGATGCATTCTAACTCAAGAGCACGATCACGTTGTGCCTGACCAATGTTTCCATCTTGGGTAGTAGCACAGTCCTAAGCGATATGGAGTGCAGTTGGCATATGAGCTGCTCTGTGGTTTTGCTTCCAACAGTTTCTACCGCACGCAGATGCTCAGTGGATACAATGTTGCGCGCTGGGGAAAACCCCAGGAATAATCCACAGCAGGCAGGCAAGCAAAGTATAAATAAGGGGGGGATTGGTTAGCTGCCTGCAACTCTTGCTTGTACCCGAATAAGGTTTTGCCTGCAACGCGGCCTTGTACTGCTTGAGGCGACGTGACATTCATGCACAAGGCACAGGTGCTGGCAGGTTTCTGCGGGCACCCACAGTGCAGCGTTGCATTCTTGAAACCGTTGCTTGACCCTTTCCCTAAAATCAGGAAGATTCGCTTACACCTCTTATGGCTTATAATAGCCGTCTCCTGGGATAACAATAGCAATACTGAGAAGAATGAAAATAAAACGCATCATAGGCTGAAGAAATTAAACGCTCGGCACGTCTTTTCTTCAGCCTTACATGACTATATATCTATATATGTATACATCCATATATTTGGGAAGAAATCCATAAAAATATATATCGATATATATGTATTTCTATATATTTATATAGATATTTATCTATACACAGAAACAGATAGATAGATAGATTGATAGAAAGACTGTATGCAATAACCCTGGATGTCTGACAGTTGAAGCTGACCGGTGATGTCATTAAGGCTCTATTATGACACGTACAGCTTGGAAGCATAACTACTACAGCACGGCAGCCATTTATAGCCAGTCTCCATTGGAGATGGAAGTGGGCAGAAATGTACTGGCCTATCTTCCCAAGACGCCACAGCAGCCGGACAAATTGTATGTTCGACAGAATGGCTGTTTTATTCAGCCCATAAGGGTGACTACCCACTACAGTTTTTTTTTTTCACTGCGAAATTCGTAGCAGTTTTTTCACTGCAGGGGTCTATGGGACTTGTAATGTTAAAATTGAAATCACGCAAAATCGCAATTTACCGCAAAATCGCGATTTTAACATTACAAGTCCCATAGACCCCTGCAGAAAAAAAAACCGCTGCGAATTTCGCTGTGAAAAAAAACTGTAGTGAGTAGTCACCCTAAGGGGGAAACGGCGGCCTACAAAATCTGATTGGTCGCTGATGCCACCATTAATGAAAGGTCGGCTCAGTTCTTCCATGGATAAGAATAAGGTAGGTACATAGGCAGGCAGGTAGGTTCAGTTTTTGTAGGTTTAGGAATGCTTATGGGCAAGGCCTTATGTCTGAACGCTGGCGCATGAAATGGCACAGAGGCCCGGCCCTGTGCATTCACTGATTATTGCCGTCAGCTGCTGTCTGCTTTCAAGCATGAATCAGGGGCTTGACACTTATCAACTGGCTTTGATTGTGGGTCACGCAGGTTGGTTGCAATGCCCTAGTATAAACGATACCTGGAACACAAGCCAGTCCTCAGGATGCATTCTAACTCAAGAGCACGATCACGTTGTGCCTGACCAATGTTTCCATCTTGGGTAGTAGCACAGTCCTAAGCGATATGGAGTGCAGTTGGCATATGAGCTGCTCTGTGGTTTTGCTTCCAACAGTTTCTACCGCACGCAGATGCTCAGTGGATACAATGTTGCGCGCTGGGGAAAACCCCAGGAATAATCCACAGCAGGCAGGCAAGCAAAGTATAAATAAGGGGGGGATTGGTTAGCTGCCTGCAACTCTTGCTTGTACCCGAATAAGGTTTTGCCTGCAACGCGGCCTTGTACTGCTTGAGGCGACGTGACATTCATGCACAAGGCACAGGTGCTGGCAGGTTACTGCGGGCACCCACAGTGCAGCGTTGCATTCTTGAAACCGTTGCTTGACCCTTTCCCTAAAATCAGGAAGATTCGCTTACACCTCTTATGGCTTATAATAGCCGTCTCCTGGGATAACAATAGCAATACTGAGAAGAATGAAAATAAAACGCATCATAGGCTGAAGAAATTAAACGCTCGGCACGTCTTTTCTTCAGCCTTACATGACTATATATCTATATATGTATACATCCATATATTTGGGAAGAAATCCATAAAAATATATATCGATATATATGTATTTCTATATATTTATATAGATATTTATCTATACACAGAAACAGATAGATAGATAGATTGATAGAAAGACTGTATGCAATAACCCTGGATGTCTGACAGTTGAAGCAGACTGGTGATGTCATTAAGGCTCTATTATGACACGTACAGCTTGGAAGCATAACTACTACAGCACGGCAGCCATTTATAGCCAGTCTCCATTGGAGATGGAAGTGGGCAGAAATGTACTGGCCTATCTTCCCAAGACGCCACAGCAGCCGGACAAATTGTATGTTCGACAGAATGGCTGTTTTATTCAGCCCATAAGGGTGACTACCCACTACAGTTTTTTTTTTTCACTGCGAAATTCGTAGCAGTTTTTTTTCTGCAGGGGTCTATGGGAATTGTAATGTTAAAATCGAAATCACGCAAATTCGCAATTTACCGCGAAATCGCGATTTTAACATTACAAGTCCCATAGACTCCTGCAGAAAAAAAAACGCTGCGAATTTCGCAGTGAAAAAAAACTGTAGTGAGTAGTCACCCTAAGGGGGAAACGGCGGCCTACAAAATCTGATTGGTCGCTGCTGCCACCATTTATGAAAAGGTCGGCTCAGTTCTTCCATGGATAAGAATAAGGTAGGTACATAGGCAGGCAGGTAGGTTCAGTTTTTGTAGGTTGGGGAATGCTTATGGGCAAGGCCTTATGTCTGAACGCTGGCGCATGAAATGGCACAGAGGCCCGGCCCTGTGCATTCACTGATCATTGCCGTCAGCTGCTGTCTGCTTTCAAGCATGAATCAGGGGCTTGACACTTATCAACTGGCTTTGATTGTGGGTCACGCAGGTTGGTTGCAATGCCCTAGTATAAACGATACCTGGAACACAAGCCAGTCCTCAGGATGCATTCTAACTCAAGAGCACGATCACGTTGTGCCTGACCAATGTTTCCATCTTGGGTAGTAGCACAGTCCTAAGCGATATGGAGTGCAGTTGGCATATGAGCTGCTCTGTGGTTTTGCTTCCAACAGTTTCTACCGCACGCAGATGCTCAGTGGATACAATGTTGCGCGCTGGGGAAAACCCCAGGAATAATCCACAGCAGGCAGGCAAGCAAAGTATAAATAAGGGGGGGATTGGTTAGCTGCCTGCAACTCTTGCTTGTACCCGAATAAGGTTTTGCCTGCAACGCGGCCTTGTACTGCTTGAGGCGACGTGACATTCATGCACAAGGCACAGGTGCTGGCAGGTTTCTGCGGGCACCCACAGTGCAGCGTTGCATTCTTGAAACCGTTGCTTGACCCTTTCCCTAAAATCAGGAAGATTCGCTTACACCTCTTATGGCTTATAATAGCCGTCTCCTGGGATAACAATAGCAATACTGAGAAGAATGAAAATAAAACGCATCATAGGCTGAAGAAATTAAACGCTCGGCACGTCTTTTCTTCAGCCTTACATGACTATATATCTATATATGTATACATCCATATATTTGGGAAGAAATCCATAAAAATATATATCGATATATATGTATTTCTATATATTTATATAGATATTTATCTATACACAGAAACAGATAGATAGATAGATTGATAGAAAGACTGTATGCAATAACCCTGGATGTCTGACAGTTGAAGCTGACCGGTGATGTCATTAAGGCTCTATTATGACACGTACAGCTTGGAAGCATAACTACTACAGCACGGCAGCCATTTATAGCCAGTCTCCATTGGAGATGGAAGTGGGCAGAAATGTACTGGCCTATCTTCCCAAGACGCCACAGCAGCCGGACAAATTGTATGTTCGACAGAATGGCTGTTTTATTCAGCCCATAAGGGTGACTACCCACTACAGTTTTTTTTTTTCACTGCGAAATTCGTAGCAGTTTTTTCACTGCAGGGGTCTATGGGACTTGTAATGTTAAAATCGAAATCACGCAAAATCGCAATTTACCGCAAAATCGCGATTTTAACATTACAAGTCCCATAGACCCCTGCAGAAAAAAAAACCGCTGCGAATTTCGCTGTGAAAAAAAACTGTAGTGAGTAGTCACCCTAAGGGGGAAACGGCGGCCTACAAAATCTGATTGGTCGCTGATGCCACCATTTATGAAAAGGTCGGCTCAGTTCTTCCATGGATAAGAATAAGGTAGGTACATAGGCAGGCAGGTAGGTTCAGTTTTTGTAGGTTGAGGAATGCTTATGGGAAAGGCCTTATGTCTGAACGCTGGCGCATGAAATGGCACAGAGGCCCGGCCCTGTGCATTCACTGATCATTGCCGTCAGCTGCTGTCTGCTTTCAAGCATGAATCAGGGGCTTGACACTTATCAACTGGCTTTGATTGTGGGTCACGCAGGTTGGTTGCAATGCCCTAGTATAAACGATACCTGGAACACAAGCCAGTCCTCAGGATGCATTCTAACTCAAGAGCACGATCACGTTGTGCCTGACCAATGTTTCCATCTTGGGTAGTAGCACAGTCCTAAGCGATATGGAGTGCAGTTGGCATATGAGCTGCTCTGTGGTTTTGCTTCCAACAGTTTCTACCGCACGCAGATGCTCAGTGGATACAATGTTGCGCGCTGGGGAAAACCCCAGGAATAATCCACAGCAGGCAGGCAAGCAAAGTATAAATAAGGGGGGGATTGGTTAGCTGCCTGCAACTCTTGCTTGTACCCGAATAAGGTTTTGCCTGCAACGCGGCCTTGTACTGCTTGAGGCGACGTGACATTCATGCACAAGGCACAGGTGCTGGCAGGTTTCTGCGGGCACCCACAGTGCAGCGTTGCATTCTTGAAACCGTTGCTTGACCCTTTCCCTAAAATCAGGAAGATTCGCTTACACCTCTTATGGCTTATAATAGCCGTCTCCTGGGATAACAATAGCAATACTGAGAAGAATGAAAATAAAACGCATCATAGGCTGAAGAAATTAAACGCTCGGCACGTCTTTTCTTCAGCCTTACATGACTATATATCTATATATGTATACATCCATATATTTGGGTAGAAATCCATAAAAATATATATCGATATATATGTATTTCTATATATTTATATAGATATTTATCTATACACAGAAACAGATAGATAGATAGATTGATAGAAAGACTGTATGCAATAACCCTGGATGTCTGACAGTTGAAGCAGACTGGTGATGTCATTAAGGCTCTATTATGACACGTACAGCTTGGAAGCATAAATACTACAGCACGGCAGCCATTTATAGCCAGTCTCCATTGGAGATGGAAGTGGGCAGAAATGTACTGGCCTATCTTCCCAAGACGCCACAGCAGCCGGACAAATTGTATGTTCGACAGAATGGCTGTTTTATTCAGCCCATAAGGGTGACTACCCACTACAGTTTTTTTTTTTCACTGCGAAATTCGTAGCAGTTTTTTTTCTGCAGGGGTCTATGGGAATTGTAATGTTAAAATCGAAATCACGCAAATTCGCAATTTACCGCGAAATCGCGATTTTAACATTACAAGTCCCATAGACTCCTGCAGAAAAAAAAACGCTGCGAATTTCGCAGTGAAAAAAAACTGTAGTGAGTAGTCACCCTAAGGGGGAAACGGCGGCCTACAAAATCTGATTGGTCGCTGCTGCCACCATTTATGAAAAGGTCGGCTCAGTTCTTCCATGGATAAGAATAAGGTAGGTACATAGGCAGGCAGGTAGGTTCAGTTTTTGTAGGTTGGGGAATGCTTATGGGCAAGGCCTTATGTCTGAACGCTGGCGCATGAAATGGCACAGAGGCCCGGCCCTGTGCATTCACTGATCATTGCCGTCAGCTGCTGTCTGCTTTCAAGCATGAAGCAGGGGCTTGACTCTTATCAACTGGCTTTGATTGTGGGTCACGCAGGTTGGTTGCAATGCCCTAGTATAAACGATACCTGGAACACAAGCCAGTCCTCAGGATGCATTCTAACTCAAGAGCACGATCACGTTGTGCCTGACCAATGTTTCCATCTTGGGTAGTAGCACAGTCCTAAGCGATATGGAGTGGAGTTGGCATATGAGCTGGTCTGTGGTTTTGCTTCCAACAGTTTCTACCGCACGCAGATGCTCAGTGGATACAATGTTGCGCGCTGGGGAAAACCCCAGGAATAATCCACAGCAGGCAGGCAAGCAAAGTATAAATAAGGGGGGGATTGGTTAGCTGCCTGCAACTCTTGCTTGTACCCGAATAAGGTTTTGCCTGCAACGCGGCCTTGTACTGCTTGAGGCGACGTGACATTCATGCACAAGGCACAGGTGCTGGCAGGTTTCTGCGGGCACCCACAGTGCAGCGTTGCATTCTTGAAACCGTTGCTTGACCCTTTCCCTAAAATCAGGAAGATTCGCTTACACCTCTTATGGCTTATAATAGCCGTCTCCTGGGATAACAATAGCAATACTGAGAAGAATGAAAATAAAACGCATCATAGGCTGAAGAAATTAAACGCTCGGCACGTCTTTTCTTCAGCCTTACATGACTATATATCTATATATGTATACATCCATATATTTGGGAAGAAATCCATAAAAATATATATCGATATATATGTATTTCTATATATTTATATAGATATTTATCTATACACAGAAACAGATAGATAGATAGATTGATAGAAAGACTGTATGCAATAACCCTGGATGTCTGACAGTTGAAGCTGACCGGTGATGTCATTAAGGCTCTATTATGACACGTACAGCTTGGAAGCATAACTACTACAGCACGGCAGCCATTTATAGCCAGTCTCCATTGGAGATGGAAGTGGGCAGAAATGTACTGGCCTATCTTCCCAAGACGCCACAGCAGCCGGACAAATTGTATGTTCGACAGAATGGCTGTTTTATTCAGCCCATAAGGGTGACTACCCACTACAGTTTTTTTTTTTCACTGCGAAATTCGTAGCAGTTTTTTCACTGCAGGGGTCTATGGGACTTGTAATGTTAAAATTGAAATCACGCAAAATCGCAATTTACCGCAAAATCGCGATTTTAACATTACAAGTCCCATAGACCCCTGCAGAAAAAAAAACCGCTGCGAATTTCGCTGTGAAAAAAAACTGTAGTGAGTAGTCACCCTAAGGGGGAAACGGCGGCCTACAAAATCTGATTGGTCGCTGATGCCACCATTAATGAAAGGTCGGCTCAGTTCTTCCATGGATAAGAATAAGGTAGGTACATAGGCAGGCAGGTAGGTTCAGTTTTTGTACGTTTAGGAATGCTTATGGGCAAGGCCTTATGTCTGAACGCTGGCGCATGAAATGGCACAGAGGCCCGGCCCTGTGCATTCACTGATTATTGCCGTCAGCTGCTGTCTGCTTTCAAGCATGAATCAGGGGCTTGACACTTATCAACTGGCTTTGATTGTGGGTCACGCAGGTTGGTTGCAATGCCCTAGTATAAACGATACCTGGAACACAAGCCAGTCCTCAGGATGCATTCTAACTCAAGAGCACGATCACGTTGTGCCTGACCAATGTTTCCATCTTGGGTAGTAGCACAGTCCTAAGCGATATGGAGTGCAGTTGGCATATGAGCTGCTCTGTGGTTTTGCTTCCAACAGTTTCTACCGCACGCAGATGCTCAGTGGATACAATGTTGCGCGCTGGGGAAAACCCCAGGAATAATCCACAGCAGGCAGGCAAGCAAAGTATAAATAAGGGGGGGATTGGTTAGCTGCCTGCAACTCTTGCTTGTACCCGAATAAGGTTTTGCCTGCAACGCGGCCTTGTACTGCTTGAGGCGACGTGACATTCATGCACAAGGCACAGGTGCTGGCAGGTTTCTGCGGGCACCCACAGTGCAGCGTTGCATTCTTGAAACCGTTGCTTGACCCTTTCCCTAAAATCAGGAAGATTCGCTTACACCTCTTATGGCTTATAATAGCCGTCTCCTGGGATAACAATAGCAATACTGAAAAGAATGAAAATAAAACGCATCATAGGCTGAAGAAATTAAACGCTCGGCACGTCTTTTCTTCAGCCTTACATGACTATATATCTATATATGTATACATCCATATATTTGGGAAGAAATCCATAAAAATATATATCGATATATATGTATTTCTATATATTTATATAGATATTTATCTATACACAGAAACAGATAGATAGATAGATTGATAGAAAGACTGTATGCAATAACCCTGGATGTCTGACAGTTGAAGCTGACCGGTGATGTCATTAAGGCTCTATTATGACACGTACAGCTTGGAAGCATAACTACTACAGCACGGCAGCCATTTATAGCCAGTCTCCATTGGAGATGGAAGTGGGCAGAAATGTACTGGCCTATCTTCCCAAGACGCCACAGCAGCCGGACAAATTGTATGTTCGACAGAATGGCTGTTTTATTCAGCCCATAAGGGTGACTACCCACTACAGTTTTTTTTTTTCACTGCGAAATTCGTAGCAGTTTTTTCACTGCAGGGGTCTATGGGACTTGTAATGTTAAAATTGAAATCACGCAAAATCGCAATTTACCGCAAAATCGCGATTTTAACATTACAAGTCCCATAGACCCCTGCAGAAAAAAAAACCGCTGCGAATTTCGCTGTGAAAAAAAACTGTAGTGAGTAGTCACCCTAAGGGGGAAACGGCGGCCTACAAAATCTGATTGGTCGCTGATGCCACCATTAATGAAAGGTCGGCTCAGTTCTTCCATGGATAAGAATAAGGTAGGTACATAGGCAGGCAGGTAGGTTCAGTTTTTGTACGTTTAGGAATGCTTATGGGCAAGGCCTTATGTCTGAACGCTGGCGCATGAAATGGCACAGAGGCCCGGCCCTGTGCATTCACTGATTATTGCCGTCAGCTGCTGTCTGCTTTCAAGCATGAATCAGGGGCTTGACACTTATCAACTGGCTTTGATTGTGGGTCACGCAGGTTGGTTGCAATGCCCTAGTATAAACGATACCTGGAACACAAGCCAGTCCTCAGGATGCATTCTAACTCAAGAGCACGATCACGTTGTGCCTGACCAATGTTTCCATCTTGGGTAGTAGCACAGTCCTAAGCGATATGGAGTGCAGTTGGCATATGAGCTGCTCTGTGGTTTTGCTTCCAACAGTTTCTACCGCACGCAGATGCTCAGTGGATACAATGTTGCGCGCTGGGGAAAACCCCAGGAATAATCCACAGCAGGCAGGCAAGCAAAGTATAAATAAGGGAGGGATTGGTTAGCTGCCTGCAACTCTTGCTTGTACCCGAATAAGGTTTTGCCTGCAACGCGGCCTTGTACTGCTTGAGGCGACGTGACATTCATGCACAAGGCACAGGTGCTGGCAGGTTTCTGCGGGCACCCACAGTGCAGCGTTGCATTCTTGAAACCGTTGCTTGACCCTTTCCCTAAAATCAGGAAGATTCGCTTACACCTCTTATGGCTTATAATAGCCGTCTCCTGGGATAACAATAGCAATACTGAGAAGAATGAAAATAAAACGCATCATAGGCTGAAGAAATTAAACGCTCGGCACGTCTTTTCTTCAGCCTTACATGACTATATATCTATATATGTATACATCCATATATTTGGGAAGAAATCCATAAAAATATATATCGATATATATGTATTTCTATATATTTATATAGATATTTATCTATACACAGAAACAGATAGATAGATAGATTGATAGAAAGACTGTATGCAATAACCCTGGATGTCTGACAGTTGAAGCTGACCGGTGATGTCATTAAGGCTCTATTATGACACGTACAGCTTGGAAGCATAACTACTACAGCACGGCAGCCATTTATAGCCAGTCTCCATTGGAGATGGAAGTGGGCAGAAATGTACTGGCCTATCTTCCCAAGACGCCACAGCAGCCGGACAAATTGTATGTTCGACAGAATGGCTGTTTTATTCAGCCCATAAGGGTGACTACCCACTACAGTTTTTTTTTTTCACTGCGAAATTCGTAGCAGTTTTTTCACTGCAGGGGTCTATGGGACTTGTAATGTTAAAATTGAAATCACGCAAAATCGCAATTTACCGCAAAATCGCGATTTTAACATTACAAGTCCCATAGACCCCTGCAGAAAAAAAAACCGCTGCGAATTTCGCTGTGAAAAAAAACTGTAGTGAGTAGTCACCCTAAGGGGGAAACGGCGGCCTACAAAATCTGATTGGTCGCTGATGCCACCATTAATGAAAGGTCGGCTCAGTTCTTCCATGGATAAGAATAAGGTAGGTACATAGGCAGGCAGGTAGGTTCAGTTTTTGTACGTTTAGGAATGCTTATGGGCAAGGCCTTATGTCTGAACGCTGGCGCATGAAATGGCACAGAGGCCCGGCCCTGTGCATTCACTGATTATTGCCGTCAGCTGCTGTCTGCTTTCAAGCATGAATCAGGGGCTTGACACTTATCAACTGGCTTTGATTGTGGGTCACGCAGGTTGGTTGCAATGCCCTAGTATAAACGATACCTGGAACACAAGCCAGTCCTCAGGATGCATTCTAACTCAAGAGCACGATCACGTTGTGCCTGACCAATGTTTCCATCTTGGGTAGTAGCACAGTCCTAAGCGATATGGAGTGCAGTTGGCATATGAGCTGCTCTGTGGTTTTGCTTCCAACAGTTTCTACCGCACGCAGATGCTCAGTGGATACAATGTTGCGCGCTGGGGAAAACCCCAGGAATAATCCACAGCAGGCAGGCAAGCAAAGTATAAATAAGGGGGGGATTGGTTAGCTGCCTGCAACTCTTGCTTGTACCCGAATAAGGTTTTGCCTGCAACGCGGCCTTGTACTGCTTGAGGCGACGTGACATTCATGCACAAGGCACAGGTGCTGGCAGGTTTCTGCGGGCACCCACAGTGCAGCGTTGCATTCTTGAAACCGTTGCTTGACCCTTTCCCTAAAATCAGGAAGATTCGCTTACACCTCTTATGGCTTATAATAGCCGTCTCCTGGGATAACAATAGCAATACTGAGAAGAATGAAAATAAAACGCATCATAGGCTGAAGAAATTAAACGCTCGGCACGTCTTTTCTTCAGCCTTACATGACTATATATCTATATATGTATACATCCATATATTTGGGTAGAAATCCATAAAAATATATATCGATATATATGTATTTCTATATATTTATATAGATATTTATCTATACACAGAAACAGATAGATAGATAGATTGATAGAAAGACTGTATGCAATAACCCTGGATGTCTGACAGTTGAAGCAGACTGGTGATGTCATTAAGGCTCTATTATGACACGTACAGCTTGGAAGCATAAATACTACAGCACGGCAGCCATTTATAGCCAGTCTCCATTGGAGATGGAAGTGGGCAGAAATGTACTGGCCTATCTTCCCAAGACGCCACAGCAGCCGGACAAATTGTATGTTCGACAGAATGGCTGTTTTATTCAGCCCATAAGGGTGACTACCCACTACAGTTTTTTTTTTTCACTGCGAAATTCGTAGCAGTTTTTTTTCTGCAGGGGTCTATGGGAATTGTAATGTTAAAATCGAAATCACGCAAATTCGCAATTTACCGCGAAATCGCGATTTTAACATTACAAGTCCCATAGACTCCTGCAGAAAAAAAAACGCTGCGAATTTCGCAGTGAAAAAAAACTGTAGTGAGTAGTCACCCTAAGGGGGAAACGGCGGCCTACAAAATCTGATTGGTCGCTGCTGCCACCATTTATGAAAAGGTCGGCTCAGTTCTTCCATGGATAAGAATAAGGTAGGTACATAGGCAGGCAGGTAGGTTCAGTTTTTGTAGGTTGGGGAATGCTTATGGGCAAGGCCTTATGTCTGAACGCTGGCGCATGAAATGGCACAGAGGCCCGGCCCTGTGCATTCACTGATCATTGCCGTCAGCTGCTGTCTGCTTTCAAGCATGAAGCAGGGGCTTGACACTTATCAACTGGCTTTGATTGTGGGTCACGCAGGTTGGTTGCAATGCCCTAGTATAAACGATACCTGGAACACAAGCCAGTCCTCAGGATGCATTCTAACTCAAGAGCACGATCACGTTGTGCCTGACCAATGTTTCCATCTTGGGTAGTAGCACAGTCCTAAGCGATATGGAGTGGAGTTGGCATATGAGCTGGTCTGTGGTTTTGCTTCCAACAGTTTCTACCGCACGCAGATGCTCAGTGGATACAATGTTGCGCGCTGGGGAAAACCCCAGGAATAATCCACAGCAGGCAGGCAAGCAAAGTATAAATAAGGGGGGGATTGGTTAGCTGCCTGCAACTCTTGCTTGTACCCGAATAAGGTTTTGCCTGCAACGCGGCCTTGTACTGCTTGAGGCGACGTGACATTCATGCACAAGGCACAGGTGCTGGCAGGTTTCTGCGGGCACCCACAGTGCAGCGTTGCATTCTTGAAACCGTTGCTTGACCCTTTCCCTAAAATCAGGAAGATTCGCTTACACCTCTTATGGCTTATAATAGCCGTCTCCTGGGATAACAATAGCAATACTGAGAAGAATGAAAATAAAACGCATCATAGGCTGAAGAAATTAAACGCTCGGCACGTCTTTTCTTCAGCCTTACATGACTATATATCTATATATGTATACATCCATATATTTGGGAAGAAATCCATAAAAATATATATCGATATATATGTATTTCTATATATTTATATAGATATTTATCTATACACAGAAACAGATAGATAGATAGATTGATAGAAAGACTGTATGCAATAACCCTGGATGTCTGACAGTTGAAGCTGACCGGTGATGTCATTAAGGCTCTATTATGACACGTACAGCTTGGAAGCATAACTACTACAGCACGGCAGCCATTTATAGCCAGTCTCCATTGGAGATGGAAGTGGGCAGAAATGTACTGGCCTATCTTCCCAAGACGCCACAGCAGCCGGACAAATTGTATGTTCGACAGAATGGCTGTTTTATTCAGCCCATAAGGGTGACTACCCACTACAGTTTTTTTTTTTCACTGCGAAATTCGTAGCAGTTTTTTCACTGCAGGGGTCTATGGGACTTGTAATGTTAAAATTGAAATCACGCAAAATCGCAATTTACCGCAAAATCGCGATTTTAACATTACAAGTCCCATAGACCCCTGCAGAAAAAAAAACCGCTGCGAATTTCGCTGTGAAAAAAAACTGTAGTGAGTAGTCACCCTAAGGGGGAAACGGCGGCCTACAAAATCTGATTGGTCGCTGATGCCACCATTAATGAAAGGTCGGCTCAGTTCTTCCATGGATAAGAATAAGGTAGGTACATAGGCAGGCAGGTAGGTTCAGTTTTTGTAGGTTTAGGAATGCTTATGGGCAAGGCCTTATGTCTGAACGCTGGCGCATGAAATGGCACAGAGGCCCGGCCCTGTGCATTCACTGATTATTGCCGTCAGCTGCTGTCTGCTTTCAAGCATGAATCAGGGGCTTGACACTTATCAACTGGCTTTGATTGTGGGTCACGCAGGTTGGTTGCAATGCCCTAGTATAAACGATACCTGGAACACAAGCCAGTCCTCAGGATGCATTCTAACTCAAGAGCACGATCACGTTGTGCCTGACCAATGTTTCCATCTTGGGTAGTAGCACAGTCCTAAGCGATATGGAGTGCAGTTGGCATATGAGCTTCTCTGTGGTTTTGCTTCCAACAGTTTCTACCGCACGCAGATGCTCAGTGGATACAATGTTGCGCGCTGGGGAAAACCCCAGGAATAATCCACAGCAGGCAGGCAAGCAAAGTATAAATAAGGGGGGGATTGGTTAGCTGCCTGCAACTCTTGCTTGTACCCGAATAAGGTTTTGCCTGCAACGCGGCCTTGTACTGCTTGAGGCGACGTGACATTCATGCACAAGGCACAGGTGCTGGCAGGTTTCTGCGGGCACCCACAGTGCAGCGTTGCATTCTTGAAACCGTTGCTTGACCCTTTCCCTAAAATCAGGAAGATTCGCTTACACCTCTTATGGCTTATAATAGCCGTCTCCTGGGATAACAATAGCAATACTGAGAAGAATGAAAATAAAACGCATCATAGACTGAAGAAATTAAACGCTCGGCACGTCTTTTCTTCAGCCTTACATGACTATATATCTATATATGTATACATCCATATATTTGGGAAGAAATCCATAAAAATATATATCGATATATATGTATTTCTATATATTTATCTATACACAGAAACAGATAGATAGATAGATTGATAGAAAGACTGTATGCAATAACCCTGGATGTCTGACAGTTGAAGCTGACCGGTGATGTCATTAAGGCTCTATTATGACACGTACAGCTTGGAAGCATAACTACTACAGCACGGCAGCCATTTATAGCCAGTCTCCATTGGAGATGGAAGTGGGCAGAAATGTACTGGCCTATCTTCCCAAGACGCCACAGCAGCCGGACAAATTGTATGTTCGACAGAATGGCTGTTTTATTCAGCCCATAAGGGTGACTACCCACTACAGTTTTTTTTTTTCACTGCGAAATTCGTAGCAGTTTTTTCACTGCAGGGGTCTATGGGACTTGTAATGTTAAAATCGAAATCACGCAAAATCGCAATTTACCGCAAAATCGCGATTTTAACATTACAAGTCCCATAGACCCCTGCAGAAAAAAAAACCGCTGCGAATTTCGCTGTGAAAAAAAACTGTAGTGAGTAGTCACCCTAAGGGGGAAACGGCGGCCTACAAAATCTGATTGGTCGCTGATGCCACCATTTATGAAAAGGTCGGCTCAGTTCTTCCATGGATAAGAATAAGGTAGGTACATAGGCAGGCAGGTAGGTTCAGTTTTTGTAGGTTGAGGAATGCTTATGGGCAAGGCCTTATGTCTGAACGCTGGCGCATGAAATGGCACAGAGGCCCGGCCCTGTGCATTCACTGATTATTGCCATCAGCTGCTGTCTGCTTTCAAGCATGAATCAGGGGCTTGACACTTATCGACTGGCTTTGATTGTGGGTCACGCAGGTTGGTTGCAATGCCCTAGTATAAACGATACCTGGAACACAAGCCAGTCCTCAGGATGCATTCTAACTCAAGAGCACGATCACGTTGTGCCTGACCAATGTTTCCATCTTGGGTAGTAGCACAGTCCTAAGCGATATGGAGTGGAGTTGGCATATGAGCTGCTCTGTGGTTTTGCTTCCAACAGTTTCTACCGCACGCAGATGCTCAGTGGATACAATGTTGCGCGCTGGGGAAAACCCCAGGAATAATCCACAGCAGGCAGGCAAGCAAAGTATAAATAAGGGGGGGATTGGTTAGCTGCCTGCAACTCTTGCTTGTACCCGAATAAGGTTTTGCCTGCAACGCGGCCTTGTACTGCTTGAGGCGACGTGACATTCATGCACAAGGCACAGGTGCTGGCAGGTTTCTGCGGGCACCCACAGTGCAGCGTTGCATTCTTGAAACCGTTGCTTGACCCTTTCCCTAAAATCAGGAAGATTCGCTTACACCTCTTATGGCTTATAATAGCCGTCTCCTGGGATAACAATAGCAATACTGAGAAGAATGAAAATAAAACGCATCATAGGCTGAAGAAATTAAACGCTCGGCACGTCTTTTCTTCAGCCTTACATGACTATATATCTATATATGTATACATCCATATATTTGGGTAGAAATCCATAAAAATATATATCGATATATATGTATTTCTATATATTTATATAGATATTTATCTATACACAGAAACAGATAGATAGATAGATTGATAGAAAGACTGTATGCAATAACCCTGGATGTCTGACAGTTGAAGCTGACCGGTGATGTCATTAAGACTCTATTATGACACGTACAGCTTGGAAGCATAACTACTACAGCACGGCAGCCATTTATAGCCAGTCTCCATTGGAGATGGAAGTGGGCAGGAATGTACTGGCCTATCTTCCCAAGACGCCACAGCAGCCGGACAAATTGTATGTTCGACAGAATGGCTGTTTTATTCAGCCCATAAGGGTGACTACCCACTACAGTTTTTTTTTTTCACTGCGAAATTCGTAGCAGTTTTTTCACTGCAGGGGTCTATGGGACTTGTAATGTTAAAATCGAAATCACGCAAAATCGCAATTTACCGCAAAATCGCGATTTTAACATTACAAGTCCCATAGACCCCTGCAGAAAAAAAAACCGCTGCGAATTTCGCTGTGAAAAAAAACTGTAGTGAGTAGTCACCCTAAGGGGGAAACGGCGGCCTACAAAATCTGATTGGTCGCTGATGCCACCATTTATGAAAAGGTCGGCTCAGTTCTTCCATGGATAAGAATAAGGTAGGTACATAGGCAGGCAGGTAGGTTCAGTTTTTGTAGGTTGAGGAATGCTTATGGGAAAGGCCTTATGTCTGAACGCTGGCGCATGAAATGGCACAGAGGCCCGGCCCTGTGCATTCACTGATTATTGCCATCAGCTGCTGTCTGCTTTCAAGCATGAATCAGGGGCTTGACACTTATCGACTGGCTTTGATTGTGGGTCACGCAGGTTGGTTGCAATGCCCTAGTATAAACGATACCTGGAACACAAGCCAGTCCTCAGGATGCATTCTAACTCAAGAGCACGATCACGTTGTGCCTGACCAATGTTTCCATCTTGGGTAGTAGCACAGTCCTAAGCGATATGGAGTGGAGTTGGCATATGAGCTGCTCTGTGGTTTTGCTTCCAACAGTTTCTACCGCACGCAGATGCTCAGTGGATACAATGTTGCGCGCTGGGGAAAACCCCAGGAATAATCCACAGCAGGCAGGCAAGCAAAGTATAAATAAGGGGGGGATTGGTTAGCTGCCTGCAACTCTTGCTTGTACCCGAATAAGGTTTTGCCTGCAACGCGGCCTTGTACTGCTTGAGGCGACGTGACATTCATGCACAAGGCACAGGTGCTGGCAGGTTTCTGCGGGCACCCACAGTGCAGCGTTGCATTCTTGAAACCGTTGCTTGACCCTTTCCCTAAAATCAGGAAGATTCGCTTACACCTCTTATGGCTTATAATAGCCGTCTCCTGGGATAACAATAGCAATACTGAGAAGAATGAAAATAAAACGCATCATAGGCTGAAGAAATTAAACGCTCGGCACGTCTTTTCTTCAGCCTTACATGACTATATATCTATATATGTATACATCCATATATTTGGGTAGAAATCCATAAAAATATATATCGATATATATGTATTTCTATATATTTATATAGATATTTATCTATACACAGAAACAGATAGATAGATAGATTGATAGAAAGACTGTATGCAATAACCCTGGATGTCTGACAGTTGAAGCTGACCGGTGATGTCATTAAGGCTCTATTATGACACGTACAGCTTGGAAGCATAACTACTACAGCACGGCAGCCATTTATAGCCAGTCTCCATTGGAGATGGAAGTGGGCAGAAATGTACTGGCCTATCTTCCCAAGACGCCACAGCAGCCGGACAAATTGTATGTTCGACAGAATGGCTGTTTTATTCAGCCCATAAGGGTGACTACCCACTACAGTTTTTTTTTTTTCACTGCGAAATTCGTAGCAGTTTTTTCACTGCAGGGGTCTATGGGACTTGTAATGTTAAAATCGAAATCACGCAAAATCGCAATTTACCGCAAAATCGCGATTTTAACATTACAAGTCCCATAGACCCCTGCAGAAAAAAAAACCGCTGCGAATTTCGCTGTGAAAAAAAACTGTAGTGAGTAGTCACCCTAAGGGGGAAACGGCGGCCTACAAAATCTGATTGGTCGCTGATGCCACCATTTATGAAAAGGTCGGCTCAGTTCTTCCATGGATAAGAATAAGGTAGGTACATAGGCAGGCAGGTAGGTTCAGTTTTTGTAGGTTGAGGAATGCTTATGGGAAAGGCCTTATGTCTGAACGCTGGCGCATGAAATGGCACAGAGGCCCGGCCCTGTGCATTCACTGATTATTGCCGTCAGCTGCTGTCTGCTTTCAAGCATGAATCAGGGGCTTGACACTTATCAACTGGCTTTGATTGTGGGTCACGCAGGTTGGTTGCAATGCCCTAGTATAAACGATACCTGGAACACAAGCCAGTCCTCAGGATGCATTCTAACTCAAGAGCACGATCACGTTGTGCCTGACCAATGTTTCCATCTTGGGTAGTAGCACAGTCCTAAGCGATATGGAGTGCAGTTGGCATATGAGCTGGTCTGTGGTTTTGCTTCCAACAGTTTCTACCGCACGCAGATGCTCAGTGGATACAATGTTGCGCGCTGGGGAAAACCCCAGGAATAATCCACAGCAGGCAGGCAAGCAAAGTATAAATAAGGGGGGGATTGGTTAGCTGCCTGCAACTCTTGCTTGTACCCGAATAAGGTTTTGCCTGCAAAGCGGCCTTGTACTGCTTGAGGCGACGTGACATTCATGCACAAGGCACAGGTGCTGGCAGGTTTCTGCGGGCACCCACAGTGCAGCGTTGCATTCTTGAAACCGTTGCTTGACCCTTTCCCTAAAATCAGGAAGATTCGCTTACACCTCTTATGGCTTATAATAGCCGTCTCCTGGGATAACAATAGCAATACTGAGAAGAATGAAAATAAAACGCATCATAGGCTGAAGAAATTAAACGCTCGGCACGTCTTTTCTTCAGCCTTACATGACTATATATCTATATATGTATACATCCATATATTTGGGAAGAAATCCATAAAAATATATATCGATATATATGTATTTCTATATATTTATATAGATATTTATCTATACACAGAAACAGATAGATAGATAGATTGATAGAAAGACTGTATGCAATAACCCTGGATGTCTGACAGTTGAAGCTGACCGGTGATGTCATTAAGGCTCTATTATGACACGTACAGCTTGGAAGCATAACTACTACAGCACGGCAGCCATTTATAGCCAGTCTCCATTGGAGATGGAAGTGGGCAGAAATGTACTGGCCTATCTTCCCAAGACGCCACAGCAGCCGGACAAATTGTATGTTCGACAGAATGGCTGTTTTATTCAGCCCATAAGGGTGACTACCCACTACAGTTTTTTTTTTTCACTGCGAAATTCGTAGCAGTTTTTTCACTGCAGGGGTCTATGGGACTTGTAATGTTAAAATTGAAATCACGCAAAATCGCAATTTACCGCAAAATCGCGATTTTAACATTACAAGTCCCATAGACCCCTGCAGAAAAAAAAACCGCTGCGAATTTCGCTGTGAAAAAAAACTGTAGTGAGTAGTCACCCTAAGGGGGAAACGGCGGCCTACAAAATCTGATTGGTCGCTGATGCCACCATTAATGAAAGGTCGGCTCAGTTCTTCCATGGATAAGAATAAGGTAGGTACATAGGCAGGCAGGTAGGTTCAGTTTTTGTAGGTTTAGGAATGCTTATGGGCAAGGCCTTATGTCTGAACGCTGGCGCATGAAATGGCACAGAGGCCCGGCCCTGTGCATTCACTGATTATTGCCGTCAGCTGCTGTCTGCTTTCAAGCATGAATCAGGGGCTTGACACTTATCAACTGGCTTTGATTGTGGGTCACGCAGGTTGGTTGCAATGCCCTAGTATAAACGATACCTGGAACACAAGCCAGTCCTCAGGATGCATTCTAACTCAAGAGCACGATCACGTTGTGCCTGACCAATGTTTCCATCTTGGGTAGTAGCACAGTCCTAAGCGATATGGAGTGGAGTTGGCATATGAGCTGGTCTGTGGTTTTGCTTCCAACAGTTTCTACCGCACGCAGATGCTCAGTGGATACAATGTTGCGCGCTGGGGAAAACCCCAGGAATAATCCACAGCAGGCAGGCAAGCAAAGTATAAATAAGGGGGGGATTGGTTAGCTGCCTGCAACTCTTGCTTGTACCCGAATAAGGTTTTGCCTGCAACGCGGCCTTGTACTGCTTGAGGCGACGTGACATTCATGCACAAGGCACAAGTGCTGGCAGGTTTCTGCGGGCACCCACAGTGCAGCGTTGCATTCTTGAAACCGTTGCTTGACCCTTTCCCTAAAATCAGGAAGATTCGCTTACACCTCTTATGGCTTATAATAGCCGTCTCCTGGGATAACAATAGCAATACTGAGAAGAATGAAAATAAAACGCATCATAGACTGAAGAAATTAAACGCTCGGCACGTCTTTTCTTCAGCCTTACATGACTATATATCTATATATGTATACATCCATATATTTGGGAAGAAATCCATAAAAATATATATCGATATATATGTATTTCTATATATTTATCTATACACAGAAACAGATAGATAGATAGATTGATAGAAAGACTGTATGCAATAACCCTGGATGTCTGACAGTTGAAGCTGACCGGTGATGTCATTAAGGCTCTATTATGACACGTACAGCTTGGAAGCATAAATACTACAGCACGGCAGCCATTTATAGCCAGTCTCCATTGGAGATGGAAGTGGGCAGGAATGTACTGGCCTATCTTCCCAAGACGCCACAGCAGCCGGACAAATTGTATGTTCGACAGAATGGCTGTTTTATTCAGCCCATAAGGGTGACTACCCACTACAGTTTTTTTTTTTCACTGCGAAATTCGTAGCAGTTTTTTCACTGCAGGGGTCTATGGGACTTGTAATGTTAAAATCGAAATCACGCAAAATCGCAATTTACCGCAAAATCGCGATTTTAACATTACAAGTCCCATAGACCCCTGCAGAAAAAAAAACCGCTGCGAATTTCGCTGTGAAAAAAAACTGTAGTGAGTAGTCACCCTAAGGGGGAAACGGCGGCCTACAAAATCTGATTGGTCGCTGATGCCACCATTTATGAAAAGGTCGGCTCAGTTCTTCCATGGATAAGAATAAGGTAGGTACATAGGCAGGCAGGTAGGTTCAGTTTTTGTAGGTTGAGGAATGCTTATGGGAAAGGCCTTATGTCTGAACGCTGGCGCATGAAATGGCACAGAGGCCCGGCCCTGTGCATTCACTGATTATTGCCATCAGCTGCTGTCTGCTTTCAAGCATGAATCAGGGGCTTGACACTTATCGACTGGCTTTGATTGTGGGTCACGCAGGTTGGTTGCAATGCCCTAGTATAAACAATACCTGGAACACAAGCCAGTCCTCAGGATGCATTCTAACTCAAGAGCACGATCACGTTGTGCCTGACCAATGTTTCCATCTTGGGTAGTAGCACAGTCCTAAGCGATATGGAGTGGAGTTGGCATATGAGCTGCTCTGTGGTTTTGCTTCCAACAGTTTCTACCGCACGCAGATGCTCAGTGGATACAATGTTGCGCGCTGGGGAAAACCCCAGGAATAATCCACAGCAGGCAGGCAAGCAAAGTATAAATAAGGGGGGGATTGGTTAGCTGCCTGCAACTCTTGCTTGTACCCGAATAAGGTTTTGCCTGCAACGCGGCCTTGTACTGCTTGAGGCGACGTGACATTCATGCACAAGGCACAGGTGCTGGCAGGTTTCTGCGGGCACCCACAGTGCAGCGTTGCATTCTTGAAACCGTTGCTTGACCCTTTCCCTAAAATCAGGAAGATTCGCTTACACCTCTTATGGCTTATAATAGCCGTCTCCTGGGATAACAATAGCAATACTGAGAAGAATGAAAATAAAACGCATCATAGGCTGAAGAAATTAAACGCTCGGCACGTCTTTTCTTCAGCCTTACATGACTATATATCTATATATGTATACATCCATATATTTGGGTAGAAATCCATAAAAATATATATCGATATATATGTATTTCTATATATTTATATAGATATTTATCTATACACAGAAACAGATAGATAGATAGATTGATAGAAAGACTGTATGCAATAACCCTGGATGTCTGACAGTTGAAGCTGACCGGTGATGTCATTAAGACTCTATTATGACACGTACAGCTTGGAAGCATAACTACTACAGCACGGCAGCCATTTATAGCCAGTCTCCATTGGAGATGGAAGTGGGCAGGAATGTACTGGCCTATCTTCCCAAGACGCCACAGCAGCCGGACAAATTGTATGTTCGACAGAATGGCTGTTTTATTCAGCCCATAAGGGTGACTACCCACTACAGTTTTTTTTTTTCACTGCGAAATTCGTAGCAGTTTTTTCACTGCAGGGGTCTATGGGACTTGTAATGTTAAAATCGAAATCACGCAAAATCGCAATTTACCGCAAAATCGCGATTTTAACATTACAAGTCCCATAGACCCCTGCAGAAAAAAAAACCGCTGCGAATTTCGCTGTGAAAAAAAACTGTAGTGAGTAGTCACCCTAAGGGGGAAACGGCGGCCTACAAAATCTGATTGGTCGCTGATGCCACCATTTATGAAAAGGTCGGCTCAGTTCTTCCATGGATAAGAATAAGGTAGGTACATAGGCAGGCAGGTAGGTTCAGTTTTTGTAGGTTGAGGAATGCTTATGGGAAAGGCCTTATGTCTGAACGCTGGCGCATGAAATGGCACAGAGGCCCGGCCCTGTGCATTCACTGATTATTGCCATCAGCTGCTGTCTGCTTTCAAGCATGAATCAGGGGCTTGACACTTATCGACTGGCTTTGATTGTGGGTCACGCAGGTTGGTTGCAATGCCCTAGT
Organism: Eleutherodactylus coqui; assembly: GCF_035609145.1. NCBI lineage: Eukaryota > Metazoa > Chordata > Amphibia > Anura > Eleutherodactylidae > Eleutherodactylus > Eleutherodactylus coqui. The sequence goes on along the minus strand of NC_089844.1, from coordinate 57,401,970 downwards.
ATAAACGATACCTGGAACACAAGCCAGTCCTCAGGATGCATTCTAACTCAAGAGCACGATCACGTTGTGCCTGACCAATGTTTCCATCTTGGGTAGTAGCACAGTCCTAAGCGATATGGAGTGGAGTTGGCATATGAGCTGCTCTGTGGTTTTGCTTCCAACAGTTTCTACCGCACGCAGATGCTCAGTGGATACAATGTTGCGCGCTGGGGAAAACCCCAGGAATAATCCACAGCAGGCAGGCAAGCAAAGTATAAATAAGGGGGGGATTGGTTAGCTGCCTGCAACTCTTGCTTGTACCCGAATAAGGTTTTGCCTGCAACGCGGCCTTGTACTGCTTGAGGCGACGTGACATTCATGCACAAGGCACAGGTGCTGGCAGGTTTCTGCGGGCACCCACAGTGCAGCGTTGCATTCTTGAAACCGTTGCTTGACCCTTTCCCTAAAATCAGGAAGATTCGCTTACACCTCTTATGGCTTATAATAGCCGTCTCCTGGGATAACAATAGCAATACTGAGAAGAATGAAAATAAAAGGCATCATAGGCTGAAGAAATTAAACGCTCGGCACGTCTTTTCTTCAGCCTTACATGACTATATATCTATATATGTATACATCCATATATTTGGGTAGAAATCCATAAAAATATATATCGATATATATGTATTTCTATATATTTATATAGATATTTATCTATACACAGAAACAGATAGATAGATAGATTGATAGAAAGACTGTATGCAATAACCCTGGATGTCTGACAGTTGAAGCTGACCGGTGATGTCATTAAGACTCTATTATGACACGTACAGCTTGGAAGCATAACTACTACAGCACGGCAGCCATTTATAGCCAGTCTCCATTGGAGATGGAAGTGGGCAGGAATGTACTGGCCTATCTTCCCAAGACGCCACAGCAGCCGGACAAATTGTATGTTCGACAGAATGGCTGTTTTATTCAGCCCATAAGGGTGACTACCCACTACAGTTTTTTTTTTTCACTGCGAAATTCGTAGCAGTTTTTTCACTGCAGGGGTCTATGGGACTTGTAATGTTAAAATCGAAATCACGCAAAATCGCAATTTACCGCAAAATCGCGATTTTAACATTACAAGTCCCATAGACCCCTGCAGAAAAAAAAACCGCTGCGAATTTCGCTGTGAAAAAAAACTGTAGTGAGTAGTCACCCTAAGGGGGAAACGGCGGCCTACAAAATCTGATTGGTCGCTGATGCCACCATTTATGAAAAGGTCGGCTCAGTTCTTCCATGGATAAGAATAAGGTAGGTACATAGGCAGGCAGGTAGGTTCAGTTTTTGTAGGTTGAGGAATGCTTATGGGAAAGGCCTTATGTCTGAACGCTGGCGCATGAAATGGCACAGAGGCCCGGCCCTGTGCATTCACTGATTATTGCCATCAGCTGCTGTCTGCTTTCAAGCATGAATCAGGGGCTTGACACTTATCGACTGGCTTTGATTGTGGGTCACGCAGGTTGGTTGCAATGCCCTAGTATAAACGATACCTGGAACACAAGCCAGTCCTCAGGATGCATTCTAACTCAAGAGCACGATCACGTTGTGCCTGACCAATGTTTCCATCTTGGGTAGTAGCACAGTCCTAAGCGATATGGAGTGGAGTTGGCATATGAGCTGCTCTGTGGTTTTGCTTCCAACAGTTTCTACCGCACGCAGATGCTCAGTGGATACAATGTTGCGCGCTGGGGAAAACCCCAGGAATAATCCACAGCAGGCAGGCAAGCAAAGTATAAATAAGGGGGGGATTGGTTAGCTGCCTGCAACTCTTGCTTGTACCCGAATAAGGTTTTGCCTGCAACGCGGCCTTGTACTGCTTGAGGCGACGTGACATTCATGCACAAGGCACAGGTGCTGGCAGGTTTCTGCGGGCACCCACAGTGCAGCGTTGCATTCTTGAAACCGTTGCTTGACCCTTTCCCTAAAATCAGGAAGATTCGCTTACACCTCTTATGGCTTATAATAGCCGTCTCCTGGGATAACAATAGCAATACTGAGAAGAATGAAAATAAAAGGCATCATAGGCTGAAGAAATTAAACGCTCGGCACGTCTTTTCTTCAGCCTTACATGACTATATATCTATATATGTATACATCCATATATTTGGGTAGAAATCCATAAAAATATATATCGATATATATGTATTTCTATATATTTATATAGATATTTATCTATACACAGAAACAGATAGATAGATAGATTGATAGAAAGACTGTATGCAATAACCCTGGATGTCTGACAGTTGAAGCTGACCGGTGATGTCATTAAGACTCTATTATGACACGTACAGCTTGGAAGCATAACTACTACAGCACGGCAGCCATTTATAGCCAGTCTCCATTGGAGATGGAAGTGGGCAGGAATGTACTGGCCTATCTTCCCAAGACGCCACAGCAGCCGGACAAATTGTATGTTCGACAGAATGGCTGTTTTATTCAGCCCATAAGGGTGACTACCCACTACAGTTTTTTTTTTTCACTGCGAAATTCGTAGCAGTTTTTTCACTGCAGGGGTCTATGGGACTTGTAATGTTAAAATCGAAATCACGCAAAATCGCAATTTACCGCAAAATCGCGATTTTAACATTACAAGTCCCATAGACCCCTGCAGAAAAAAAAACCGCTGCGAATTTCGCTGTGAAAAAAAACTGTAGTGAGTAGTCACCCTAAGGGGGAAACGGCGGCCTACAAAATCTGATTGGTCGCTGATGCCACCATTTATGAAAAGGTCGGCTCAGTTCTTCCATGGATAAGAATAAGGTAGGTACATAGGCAGGCAGGTAGGTTCAGTTTTTGTAGGTTGAGGAATGCTTATGGGAAAGGCCTTATGTCTGAACGCTGGCGCATGAAATGGCACAGAGGCCCGGCCCTGTGCATTCACTGATTATTGCCGTCAGCTGCTGTCTGCTTTCAAGCATGAATCAGGGGCTTGACACATCAACTGGCTTTGATTGTGGGTCACGCAGGTTGGTTGCAGTGCCCTAGTATAAACGATACCTGGAACACAAGCCAGTCCTCAGGATGCATTCTAACTCAAGAGCACGATCACGTTGTGTCTGACCAATGTTTCCATCTTGGGTAGTAGCACAGTCCTAAGCGATATGGAGTGCAGTTGGCATATGAGCTGGTCTGTGGTTTTGCTTCCAACAGTTTCTACCGCACGCAGATGCTCAGTGGATACAATGTTGCGCGCTGGGGAAAACCCCAGGAATAATCCACAGCAGGCAGGCAAGCAAAGTATAAATAAGGGGGGGATTGGTTAGCTGCCTGCAACTCTTGCTTGTACCCGAATAAGGTTTTGCCTGCAACGCGGCCTTGTACTGCTTGAGGCGACGTGACATTCATGCACAAGGCACAAGTGCTGGCAGGTTTCTGCGGGCACCCACAGTGCAGCGTTGCATTCTTGAAACCGTTGCTTGACCCTTTCCCTAAAATCAGGAAGATTCGCTTACACCTCTTATGGCTTATAATAGCCGTCTCCTGGGATAACAATAGCAATACTGAGAAGAATGAAAATAAAACGCATCATAGGCTGAAGAAATTAAACGCTCGGCACGTCTTTTCTTCAGCCTTACATGACTATATATCTATATATGTATACATCCATATATTTGGGTAGAAATCCATAAAAATATATATCGATATATATGTATTTCTATATATTTATATAGATATTTATCTATACACAGAAACAGATAGATAGATAGATTGATAGAAAGACTGTATGCAATAACCCTGGATGTCTGACAGTTGAAGCTGACCGGTGATGTCATTAAGGCTCTATTATGACACGTACAGCTTGGAAGCATAACTACTACAGCACGGCAGCCATTTATAGCCAGTCTCCATTGGAGATGGAAGTGGGCAGAAATGTACTGGCCTATCTTCCCAAGACGCCACAGCAGCCGGACAAATTGTATGTTCGACAGAATGGCTGTTTTATTCAGCCCATAAGGGTGACTACCCACTACAGTTTTTTTTTTTCACTGCGAAATTCGTAGCAGTTTTTTCACTGCAGGGGTCTATGGGACTTGTAATGTTAAAATCGAAATCACGCAAAATCGCAATTTACCGCAAAATCGCGATTTTAACATTACAAGTCCCATAGACCCCTGCAGAAAAAAAAACCGCTGCGAATTTCGCTGTGAAAAAAAACTGTAGTGAGTAGTCACCCTAAGGGGGAAACGGCGGCCTACAAAATCTGATTGGTCGCTGATGCCACCATTTATGAAAAGGTCGGCTCAGTTCTTCCATGGATAAGAATAAGGTAGGTACATAGGCAGGCAGGTAGGTTCAGTTTTTGTAGGTTGAGGAATGCTTATGGGCAAGGCCTTATGTCTGCACGCTGGCGCATGAAATGGCACAGAGGCCCGGCCCTGTGCATTCACTGATCATTGCCGTCAGCTGCTGTCTGCTTTCAAGCATGAATCAGGGGCTTGACACTTATCAACTGGCTTTGATTGTGGGTCACGCAGGTTGGTTGCAATGCCCTAGTATAAACGATACCTGGAACACAAGCCAGTCCTCAGGATGCATTCTAACTCAAGAGCACGATCACGTTGTGCCTGACCAATGTTTCCATCTTGGGTAGTAGCACAGTCCTAAGCGATATGGAGTGCAGTTGGCATATGAGCTGGTCTGTGGTTTTGCTTCCAACAGTTTCTACCGCACGCAGATGCTCAGTGGATACAATGTTGTGCGCTGGGGAAAACCCCAGGAATAATCCACAGCAGGCAGGCAAGCAAAGTATAAATAAGGGGGGGATTGGTTAGCTGCCTGCAACTCTTGCTTGTACCCGAATAAGGTTTTGCCTGCAACGCGGCCTTGTACTGCTTGAGGCGACGTGACATTCATGCACAAGGCACAGGTGCTGGCAGGTTTCTGCGGGCACCCACAGTGCAGCGTTGCATTCTTGAAACCGTTGCTTGACCCTTTCCCTAAAATCAGGAAGATTCGCTTACACCTCTTATGGCTTATAATAGCCGTCTCCTGGGATAACAATAGCAATACTGAGAAGAATGAAAATAAAACGCATCATAGGCTGAAGAAATTAAACGCTCGGCACGTCTTTTCTTCAGCCTTACATGACTATATATCTATATATGTATACATCCATATATTTGGGTAGAAATCCATAAAAATATATATCGATATATATGTATTTCTATATATTTATATAGATATTTATCTATACACAGAAACAGATAGATAGATAGATTGATAGAAAGACTGTATGCAATAACCCTGGATGTCTGACAGTTGAAGCTGACTGGTGATGTCATTAAGGCTCTATTATGACACGTACAGCTTGGAAGCATAACTACTACAGCACGGCAGCCATTTATAGCCAGTCTCCATTGGAGATGGAAGTGGGCAGAAATGTACTGGCCTATCTTCCCAAGACGCCACAGCAGCCGGACAAATTGTATGTTCGACAGAATGGCTGTTTTATTCAGCCCATAAGGGTGACTACCCACTACAGTTTTTTTTTTCACTGCGAAATTCGTAGCAGTTTTTTTTCTGCAGGGGTCTATGGGAATTGTAATGTTAAAATCGAAATCACGCAAATTCGCAATTTACCGCGAAATCGCGATTTTAACATTACAAGTCCCATAGACTCCTGCAGAAAAAAAAACGCTGCGAATTTCGCAGTGAAAAAAAACTGTAGTGAGTAGTCACCCTAAGGGGGAAACGGCGGCCTACAAAATCTGATTGGTCGCTGCTGCCACCATTTATGAAAAGGTCGGCTCAGTTCTTCCATGGATAAGAATAAGGTAGGTACATAGGCAGGCAGGTAGGTTCAGTTTTTGTAGGTTGGGGAATGCTTATGGGCAAGGCCTTATGTCTGAACGCTGGCGCATGAAATGGCACAGAGGCCCGGCCCTGTGCATTCACTGATTATTGCCGTCAGCTGCTGTCTGCTTTCAAGCATGAATCCGGGGCTTGACACTTATCAACTGGCTTTGATTGTGGGTCACGCAGGTTGGTTGCAATGCCCTAGTATAAACGATACCTGGAACACAAGCCAGTCCTCAGGATGCATTCTAACTCAAGAGCACGATCACGTTGTGCCTGACCAATGTTTCCATCTTGGGTAGTAGCACAGTCCTAAGCGATATGGAGTGGAGTTGGCATATGAGCTGGTCTGTGGTTTTGCTTCCAACAGTTTCTACCGCACGCAGATGCTCAGTGGATACAATGTTGCGCGCTGGGGAAAACCCCAGGAATAATCCACAGCAGGCAGGCAAGCAAAGTATAAATAAGGGGGGGATTGGTTAGCTGCCTGCAACTCTTGCTTGTACCCGAATAAGGTTTTGCCTGCAACGCGGCCTTGTACTGCTTGAGGCGACGTGACATTCATGCACAAGGCACAGGTGCTGGCAGGTTTCTGCGGGCACCCACAGTGCAGCGTTGCATTCTTGAAACCGTTGCTTGACCCTTTCCCTAAAATCAGGAAGATTCGCTTACACCTCTTATGGCTTATAATAGCCGTCTCCTGGGATAACAATAGCAATACTGAGAAGAATGAAAATAAAACGCATCATAGGCTGAAGAAATTAAACGCTCGGCACGTCTTTTCTTCAGCCTTACATGACTATATATCTATATATGTATACATCCATATATTTGGGTAGAAATCCATAAAAATATATATCGATATATATGCATTTCTATATATTTATATAGATATTTATCTATACACAGAAACAGATAGATAGATAGATAGATAGATAGATAGATAGATAGATAGATAGATAGATAGATTGATAGAAAGACTGTATGCAATAACCCTGGATGTCTGACAGTTGAAGCTGACCGGTGATGTCATTAAGGCTCTATTATGACACGTACAGCTTGGAAGCATAAATACTACAGCACGGCAGCCATTTATAGCCAGTCTCCATTGGAGACGGAAGTGGGCAGGAATGTACTGGCCTATCTTCCCAAGACGCCACAGCAGCCGGACAAATTGTATGTTTGACAGAATGGCTGTTTTATTCAGCCCATAAGGGTGACTACCCACTACAGTTTTTTTTTTTCACTGCGAAATTCGTAGCAGTTTTTTTTCTGCAGGGGTCTATGGGAATTGTAATGTTAAAATTGAAATCACGCAAATTCGCAATTTACCGCGAAATCGCGATTTTAACATTACAAGTCCCATAGACTCCTGCAGAAAAAAAAACGCTGCGAATTTCGCAGTGAAAAAAAACTGTAGTGGGTAGTCATCCTAAGGGGGAAACGGCGGCCTACAAAATCTGATTGGTCGCTGCTGCCACCATTTATGAAAAGGTCGGCTCAGTTCTTCCATGGATAAGAATAAGGTAGGTACATAGGCAGGCAGGTAGGTTCAGTTTTTGTAGGTTGAGGAATGCTTATGGGCAAGGCCTTATGTCTGAACGCTGGCGCATGAAATGGCAGAGAGGCCCGGCACTGTGCATTCACTGATCATTGCCGTCAGCTGCTGTCTGCTTTCAAGCATGAATCAGGGGCTTGACACTTATCAACTGGCTTTGATTGTGGGTCACGCAGGTTGGTTGCAATGCCCTAGTATAAACGATACCTGGAACACAAGCCAGTCCTCAGGATGCATTCTAACTCAAGAGCACGATCACGTTGTGCCTGACCAATGTTTCCATCTTGGGTAGTAGCACAGTCCTAAGCGATATGGAGTGGAGTTGGCATATGAGCTGGTCTGTGGTTTTGCTTCCAACAGTTTCTACCGCACGCAGATGCTCAGTGGATACAATGTTGCGCGCTGGGGAAAACCCCAGGAATAATCCACAGCAGGCAGGCAAGCAAAGTATAAATAAGGGGGGGATTGGTTAGCTGCCTGCAACTCTTGCTTGTACCCGAATAAGGTTTTGCCTGCAACGCGGCCTTGTACTGCTTGAGGCGACGTGACATTCATGCACAAGGCACAGGTGCTGGCAGGTTTCTGCGGGCACCCACAGTGCAGCGTTGCATTCTTGAAACCGTTGCTTGACCCTTTCCCTAAAATCAGGAAGATTCGCTTACACCTCTTATGGCTTATAATAGCCGTCTCCTGGGATAACAATAGCAATACTGAGAAGAATGAAAATAAAACGCATCATAGGCTGAAGAAATTAAACGCTCGGCACGTCTTTTCTTCAGCCTTACATGACTATATATCTATATATGTATACATCCATATATTTGGGTAGAAATCCATAAAAATATATATCGATATATATGTATTTCTATATATTTATATAGATATTTATCTATACACAGAAACAGATAGATAGATAGATTGATAGAAAGACTGTATGCAATAACCCTGGATGTCTGACAGTTGAAGCTGACCGGTGATGTCATTAAGACTCTATTATGACACGTACAGCTTGGAAGCATAACTACTACAGCACGGCAGCCATTTATAGCCAGTCTCCATTGGAGATGGAAGTGGGCAGGAATGTACTGGCCTATCTTCCCAAGACGCCACAGCAGCCGGACAAATTGTATGTTCGACAGAATGGCTGTTTTATTCAGCCCATAAGGGTGACTACCCACTACAGTTTTTTTTTTTCACTGCGAAATTCGTAGCAGTTTTTTCACTGCAGGGGTCTATGGGACTTGTAATGTTAAAATCGAAATCACGCAAAATCGCAATTTACCGCAAAATCGCGATTTTAACATTACAAGTCCCATAGACCCCTGCAGAAAAAAAAACCGCTGCGAATTTCGCTGTGAAAAAAAACTGTAGTGAGTAGTCACCCTAAGGGGGAAACGGCGGCCTACAAAATCTGATTGGTCGCTGATGCCACCATTTATGAAAAGGTCGGCTCAGTTCTTCCATGGATAAGAATAAGGTAGGTACATAGGCAGGCAGGTAGGTTCAGTTTTTGTAGGTTGAGGAATGCTTATGGGAAAGGCCTTATGTCTGAACGCTGGCGCATGAAATGGCACAGAGGCCCGGCCCTGTGCATTCACTGATTATTGCCGTCAGCTGCTGTCTGCTTTCAAGCATGAATCAGGGGCTTGACACATCAACTGGCTTTGATTGTGGGTCACGCAGGTTGGTTGCAGTGCCCTAGTATAAACGATACCTGGAACACAAGCCAGTCCTCAGGATGCATTCTAACTCAAGAGCACGATCACGTTGTGTCTGACCAATGTTTCCATCTTGGGTAGTAGCACAGTCCTAAGCGATATGGAGTGCAGTTGGCATATGAGCTGGTCTGTGGTTTTGCTTCCAACAGTTTCTACCGCACGCAGATGCTCAGTGGATACAATGTTGTGCGCTGGGGAAAACCCCAGGAATAATCCACAGCAGGCAGGCAAGCAAAGTATAAATAAGGGGGGGATTGGTTAGCTGCCTGCAACTCTTGCTTGTACCCGAATAAGGTTTTGCCTGCAACGCGGCCTTGTACTGCTTGAGGCGACGTGACATTCATGCACAAGGCACAAGTGCTGGCAGGTTTCTGCGGGCACCCACAGTGCAGCGTTGCATTCTTGAAACCGTTGCTTGACCCTTTCCCTAAAATCAGGAAGATTCGCTTACACCTCTTATGGCTTATAATAGCCGTCTCCTGGGATAACAATAGCAATACTGAGAAGAATGAAAATAAAACGCATCATAGGCTGAAGAAATTAAACGCTCGGCACGTCTTTTCTTCAGCCTTACATGACTATATATCTATATATGTATACATCCATATATTTGGGTAGAAATCCATAAAAATATATATCGATATATATGTATTTCTATATATTTATATAGATATTTATCTATACACAGAAACAGATAGATAGATAGATTGATAGAAAGACTGTATGCAATAACCCTGGATGTCTGACAGTTGAAGCTGACTGGTGATGTCATTAAGGCTCTATTATGACACGTACAGCTTGGAAGCATAACTACTACAGCACGGCAGCCATTTATAGCCAGTCTCCATTGGAGATGGAAGTGGGCAGAAATGTACTGGCCTATCTTCCCAAGACGCCACAGCAGCCGGACAAATTGTATGTTCGACAGAATGGCTGTTTTATTCAGCCCATAAGGGTGACTACCCACTACAGTTTTTTTTTTCACTGCGAAATTCGTAGCAGTTTTTTTTCTGCAGGGGTCTATGGGAATTGTAATGTTAAAATCGAAATCACGCAAATTCGCAATTTACCGCGAAATCGCGATTTTAACATTACAAGTCCCATAGACCCCTGCAGGAAAAAAAACGCTGCGAATTTCGCAGTGAAAAAAAACTGTAGTGAGTAGTCACCCTAAGGGGGAAACGGCGGCCTACAAAATCTGATTGGTCGCTGCTGCCACCATTTATGAAAAGGTCGGCTCAGTTCTTCCATGGATAAGAATAAGGTAGGTACATAGGCAGGCAGGTAGGTTCAGTTTTTGTAGGTTGGGGAATGCTTATGGGCAAGGCCTTATGTCTGAACGCTGGCGCATGAAATGGCACAGAGGCCCGGCCCTGTGCATTCACTGATTATTGCCGTCAGCTGCTGTCTGCTTTCAAGCATGAATCCGGGGCTTGACACTTATCAACTGGCTTTGATTGTGGGTCACGCAGGTTGGTTGCAATGCCCTAGTATAAACGATACCTGGAACACAAGCCAGTCCTCAGGATGCATTCTAACTCAAGAGCACGATCACGTTGTGCCTGACCAATGTTTCCATCTTGGGTAGTAGCACAGTCCTAAGCGATATGGAGTGGAGTTGGCATATGAGCTGGTCTGTGGTTTTGCTTCCAACAGTTTCTACCGCACGCAGATGCTCAGTGGATACAATGTTGCGCGCTGGGGAAAACCCCAGGAATAATCCACAGCAGGCAGGCAAGCAAAGTATAAATAAGGGGGGGATTGGTTAGCTGCCTGCAACTCTTGCTTGTACCCGAATAAGGTTTTGCCTGCAACGCGGCCTTGTACTGCTTGAGGCGACGTGACATTCATGCACAAGGCACAGGTGCTGGCAGGTTTCTGCGGGCACCCACAGTGCAGCGTTGCATTCTTGAAACCGTTGCTTGACCCTTTCCCTAAAATCAGGAAGATTCGCTTACACCTCTTATGGCTTATAATAGCCGTCTCCTGGGATAACAATAGCAATACTGAGAAGAATGAAAATAAAACGCATCATAGGCTGAAGAAATTAAACGCTCGGCACGTCTTTTCTTCAGCCTTACATGACTATATATCTATATATGTATACATCCATATATTTGGGTAGAAATCCATAAAAATATATATCGATATATATGCATTTCTATATATTTATATAGATATTTATCTATACACAGAAACAGATAGATAGATAGATTGATAGAAAGACTGTATGCAATAACCCTGGATGTCTGACAGTTGAAGCTGACCGGTGATGTCATTAAGGCTCTATTATGACACGTACAGCTTGGAAGCATAACTACTACAGCACGGCAGCCATTTATAGCCAGTCTCCATTGGAGATGGAAGTGGGCAGAAATGTACTGGCCTATCTTCCCAAGACGCCACAGCAGCCGGACAAATTGTATGTTCGACAGAATGGCTGTTTTATTCAGCCCATAAGGGTGACTACCCACTACAGTTTTTTTTTTTCACTGCGAAATTCGTAGCAGTTTTTTCACTGCAGGGGTCTATGGGACTTGTAATGTTAAAATCGAAATCACGCAAAATCGCAATTTACCGCAAAATCGCGATTTTAACATTACAAGTCCCATAGACCCCTGCAGAAAAAAAAACCGCTGCGAATTTCGCTGTGAAAAAAAACTGTAGTGAGTAGTCACCCTAAGGGGGAAACGGCGGCCTACAAAATCTGATTGGTCGCTGATGCCACCATTTATGAAAAGGTCGGCTCAGTTCTTCCATGGATAAGAATAAGGTAGGTACATAGGCAGGCAGGTAGGTTCAGTTTTTGTAGGTTGAGGAATGCTTATGGGAAAGGCCTTATGTCTGAACGCTGGCGCATGAAATGGCACAGAGGCCCGGCCCTGTGCATTCACTGATCATTGCCGTCAGCTGCTGTCTGCTTTCAAGCATGAATCAGGGGCTTGACACTTATCAACTGGCTTTGATTGTGGGTCACGCAGGTTGGTTGCAATGCCCTAGTATAAACGATACCTGGAACACAAGCCAGTCCTCAGGATGCATTCTAACTCAAGAGCACGATCACGTTGTGCCTGACCAATGTTTCCATCTTGGGTAGTAGCACAGTCCTAAGCGATATGGAGTGGAGTTGGCATATGAGCTGGTCTGTGGTTTTGCTTCCAACAGTTTCTACCGCACGCAGATGCTCAGTGGATACAATGTTGCGCGCTGGGGAAAACCCCAGGAATAATCCACAGCAGGCAGGCAAGCAAAGTATAAATAAGGGGGGGATTGGTTAGCTGCCTGCAACTCTTGCTTGTACCCGAATAAGGTTTTGCCTGCAACGCGGCCTTGTACTGCTTGAGGCGACGTGACATTCATGCACAAGGCACAGGTGCTGGCAGGTTTCTGCGGGCACCCACAGTGCAGCGTTGCATTCTTGAAACCGTTGCTTGACCCTTTCCCTAAAATCAGGAAGATTCGCTTACACCTCTTATGGCTTATAATAGCCGTCTCCTGGGATAACAATAGCAATACTGAGAAGAATGAAAATAAAACGCATCATAGGCTGAAGAAATTAAACGCTCGGCACGTCTTTTCTTCAGCCTTACATGACTATATATCTATATATGTATACATCCATATATTTGGGTAGAAATCCATAAAAATATATATCGATATATATGCATTTCTATATATTTATATAGATATTTATCTATACACAGAAACAGATAGATAGATAGATAGATAGATAGATAGATAGATAGATAGATTGATAGAAAGACTGTATGCAATAACCCTGGATGTCTGACAGTTGAAGCTGACCGGTGATGTCATTAAGGCTCTATTATGACACGTACAGCTTGGAAGCATAAATACTACAGCACGGCAGCCATTTATAGCCAGTCTCCATTGGAGACGGAAGTGGGCAGGAATGTACTGGCCTATCTTCCCAAGACGCCACAGCAGCCGGACAAATTGTATGTTTGACAGAATGGCTGTTTTATTCAGCCCATAAGGGTGACTACCCACTACAGTTTTTTTTTTTCACTGCGAAATTCGTAGCAGTTTTTTTTCTGCAGGGGTCTATGGGAATTGTAATGTTAAAATTGAAATCACGCAAATTCGCAATTTACCGCGAAATCGCGATTTTAACATTACAAGTCCCATAGACTCCTGCAGAAAAAAAAACGCTGCGAATTTCGCAGTGAAAAAAAACTGTAGTGGGTAGTCATCCTAAGGGGGAAACGGCGGCCTACAAAATCTGATTGGTCGCTGCTGCCACCATTTATGAAAAGGTCGGCTCAGTTCTTCCATGGATAAGAATAAGGTAGGTACATAGGCAGGCAGGTAGGTTCAGTTTTTGTAGGTTGAGGAATGCTTATGGGCAAGGCCTTATGTCTGAACGCTGGCGCATGAAATGGCAGAGAGGCCCGGCACTGTGCATTCACTGATCATTGCCGTCAGCTGCTGTCTGCTTTCAAGCATGAATCAGGGGCTTGACACTTATCAACTGGCTTTGATTGTGGGTCACGCAGGTTGGTTGCAATGCCCTAGTATAAACGATACCTGGAACACAAGCCAGTCCTCAGGATGCATTCTAACTCAAGAGCACGATCACGTTGTGCCTGACCAATGTTTCCATCTTGGGTAGTAGCACAGTCCTAAGCGATATGGAGTGGAGTTGGCATATGAGCTGGTCTGTGGTTTTGCTTCCAACAGTTTCTACCGCACGCAGATGCTCAGTGGATACAATGTTGCGCGCTGGGGAAAACCCCAGGAATAATCCACAGCAGGCAGGCAAGCAAAGTATAAATAAGGGGGGGATTGGTTAGCTGCCTGCAACTCTTGCTTGTACCCGAATAAGGTTTTGCCTGCAACGCGGCCTTGTACTGCTTGAGGCGACGTGACATTCATGCACAAGGCACAGGTGCTGGCAGGTTTCTGCGGGCACCCACAGTGCAGCGTTGCATTCTTGAAACCGTTGCTTGACCCTTTCCCTAAAATCAGGAAGATTCGCTTACACCTCTTATGGCTTATAATAGCCGTCTCCTGGGATAACAATAGCAATACTGAGAAGAATGAAAATAAAACGCATCATAGGCTGAAGAAATTAAACGCTCGGCACGTCTTTTCTTCAGCCTTACATGACTATATATCTATATATGTATACATCCATATATTTGGGTAGAAATCCATAAAAATATATATCGATATATATGTATTTCTATATATTTATATAGATATTTATCTATACACAGAAACAGATAGATAGATAGATTGATAGAAAGACTGTATGCAATAACCCTGGATGTCTGACAGTTGAAGCTGACCGGTGATGTCATTAAGACTCTATTATGACACGTACAGCTTGGAAGCATAACTACTACAGCACGGCAGCCATTTATAGCCAGTCTCCATTGGAGATGGAAGTGGGCAGGAATGTACTGGCCTATCTTCCCAAGACGCCACAGCAGCCGGACAAATTGTATGTTCGACAGAATGGCTGTTTTATTCAGCCCATAAGGGTGACTACCCACTACAGTTTTTTTTTTTCACTGCGAAATTCGTAGCAGTTTTTTCACTGCAGGGGTCTATGGGACTTGTAATGTTAAAATCGAAATCACGCAAAATCGCAATTTACCGCAAAATCGCGATTTTAACATTACAAGTCCCATAGACCCCTGCAGAAAAAAAAACCGCTGCGAATTTCGCTGTGAAAAAAAACTGTAGTGAGTAGTCACCCTAAGGGGGAAACGGCGGCCTACAAAATCTGATTGGTCGCTGATGCCACCATTTATGAAAAGGTCGGCTCAGTTCTTCCATGGATAAGAATAAGGTAGGTACATAGGCAGGCAGGTAGGTTCAGTTTTTGTAGGTTGAGGAATGCTTATGGGAAAGGCCTTATGTCTGAACGCTGGCGCATGAAATGGCACAGAGGCCCGGCCCTGTGCATTCACTGATTATTGCCGTCAGCTGCTGTCTGCTTTCAAGCATGAATCAGGGGCTTGACACATCAACTGGCTTTGATTGTGGGTCACGCAGGTTGGTTGCAGTGCCCTAGTATAAACGATACCTGGAACACAAGCCAGTCCTCAGGATGCATTCTAACTCAAGAGCACGATCACGTTGTGTCTGACCAATGTTTCCATCTTGGGTAGTAGCACAGTCCTAAGCGATATGGAGTGCAGTTGGCATATGAGCTGGTCTGTGGTTTTGCTTCCAACAGTTTCTACCGCACGCAGATGCTCAGTGGATACAATGTTGTGCGCTGGGGAAAACCCCAGGAATAATCCACAGCAGGCAGGCAAGCAAAGTATAAATAAGGGGGGGATTGGTTAGCTGCCTGCAACTCTTGCTTGTACCCGAATAAGGTTTTGCCTGCAACGCGGCCTTGTACTGCTTGAGGCGACGTGACATTCATGCACAAGGCACAAGTGCTGGCAGGTTTCTGCGGGCACCCACAGTGCAGCGTTGCATTCTTGAAACCGTTGCTTGACCCTTTCCCTAAAATCAGGAAGATTCGCTTACACCTCTTATGGCTTATAATAGCCGTCTCCTGGGATAACAATAGCAATACTGAGAAGAATGAAAATAAAACGCATCATAGGCTGAAGAAATTAAACGCTCGGCACGTCTTTTCTTCAGCCTTACATGACTATATATCTATATATGTATACATCCATATATTTGGGTAGAAATCCATAAAAATATATATCGATATATATGTATTTCTATATATTTATATAGATATTTATCTATACACAGAAACAGATAGATAGATAGATTGATAGAAAGACTGTATGCAATAACCCTGGATGTCTGACAGTTGAAGCTGACTGGTGATGTCATTAAGGCTCTATTATGACACGTACAGCTTGGAAGCATAACTACTACAGCACGGCAGCCATTTATAGCCAGTCTCCATTGGAGATGGAAGTGGGCAGAAATGTACTGGCCTATCTTCCCAAGACGCCACAGCAGCCGGACAAATTGTATGTTCGACAGAATGGCTGTTTTATTCAGCCCATAAGGGTGACTACCCACTACAGTTTTTTTTTTCACTGCGAAATTCGTAGCAGTTTTTTTTCTGCAGGGGTCTATGGGAATTGTAATGTTAAAATCGAAATCACGCAAATTCGCAATTTACCGCGAAATCGCGATTTTAACATTACAAGTCCCATAGACCCCTGCAGGAAAAAAAACGCTGCGAATTTCGCAGTGAAAAAAAACTGTAGTGAGTAGTCACCCTAAGGGGGAAACGGCGGCCTACAAAATCTGATTGGTCGCTGCTGCCACCATTTATGAAAAGGTCGGCTCAGTTCTTCCATGGATAAGAATAAGGTAGGTACATAGGCAGGCAGGTAGGTTCAGTTTTTGTAGGTTGGGGAATGCTTATGGGCAAGGCCTTATGTCTGAACGCTGGCGCATGAAATGGCACAGAGGCCCGGCCCTGTGCATTCACTGATTATTGCCGTCAGCTGCTGTCTGCTTTCAAGCATGAATCCGGGGCTTGACACTTATCAACTGGCTTTGATTGTGGGTCACGCAGGTTGGTTGCAATGCCCTAGTATAAACGATACCTGGAACACAAGCCAGTCCTCAGGATGCATTCTAACTCAAGAGCACGATCACGTTGTGCCTGACCAATGTTTCCATCTTGGGTAGTAGCACAGTCCTAAGCGATATGGAGTGGAGTTGGCATATGAGCTGGTCTGTGGTTTTGCTTCCAACAGTTTCTACCGCACGCAGATGCTCAGTGGATACAATGTTGCGCGCTGGGGAAAACCCCAGGAATAATCCACAGCAGGCAGGCAAGCAAAGTATAAATAAGGGGGGGATTGGTTAGCTGCCTGCAACTCTTGCTTGTACCCGAATAAGGTTTTGCCTGCAACGCGGCCTTGTACTGCTTGAGGCGACGTGACATTCATGCACAAGGCACAGGTGCTGGCAGGTTTCTGCGGGCACCCACAGTGCAGCGTTGCATTCTTGAAACCGTTGCTTGACCCTTTCCCTAAAATCAGGAAGATTCGCTTACACCTCTTATGGCTTATAATAGCCGTCTCCTGGGATAACAATAGCAATACTGAGAAGAATGAAAATAAAACGCATCATAGGCTGAAGAAATTAAACGCTCGGCACGTCTTTTCTTCAGCCTTACATGACTATATATCTATATATGTATACATCCATATATTTGGGTAGAAATCCATAAAAATATATATCGATATATATGCATTTCTATATATTTATATAGATATTTATCTATACACAGAAACAGATAGATAGATAGATTGATAGAAAGACTGTATGCAATAACCCTGGATGTCTGACAGTTGAAGCTGACCGGTGATGTCATTAAGGCTCTATTATGACACGTACAGCTTGGAAGCATAACTACTACAGCACGGCAGCCATTTATAGCCAGTCTCCATTGGAGATGGAAGTGGGCAGAAATGTACTGGCCTATCTTCCCAAGACGCCACAGCAGCCGGACAAATTGTATGTTCGACAGAATGGCTGTTTTATTCAGCCCATAAGGGTGACTACCCACTACAGTTTTTTTTTTTCACTGCGAAATTCGTAGCAGTTTTTTCACTGCAGGGGTCTATGGGACTTGTAATGTTAAAATCGAAATCACGCAAAATCGCAATTTACCGCAAAATCGCGATTTTAACATTACAAGTCCCATAGACCCCTGCAGAAAAAAAAACCGCTGCGAATTTCGCTGTGAAAAAAAACTGTAGTGAGTAGTCACCCTAAGGGGGAAACGGCGGCCTACAAAATCTGATTGGTCGCTGATGCCACCATTTATGAAAAGGTCGGCTCAGTTCTTCCATGGATAAGAATAAGGTAGGTACATAGGCAGGCAGGTAGGTTCAGTTTTTGTAGGTTGAGGAATGCTTATGGGAAAGGCCTTATGTCTGAACGCTGGCGCATGAAATGGCACAGAGGCCCGGCCCTGTGCATTCACTGATCATTGCCGTCAGCTGCTGTCTGCTTTCAAGCATGAATCAGGGGCTTGACACTTATCAACTGGCTTTGATTGTGGGTCACGCAGGTTGGTTGCAATGCCCTAGTATAAACGATACCTGGAACACAAGCCAGTCCTCAGGATGCATTCTAACTCAAGAGCACGATCACGTTGTGCCTGACCAATGTTTCCATCTTGGGTAGTAGCACAGTCCTAAGCGATATGGAGTGCAGTTGGCATATGAGCTGCTCTGTGGTTTTGCTTCCAACAGTTTCTACCGCACGCAGATGCTCAGTGGATACAATGTTGCGCGCTGGGGAAAACCCCAGGAATAATCCACAGCAGGCAGGCAAGCAAAGTATAAATAAGGGGGGGATTGGTTAGCTGCCTGCAACTCTTGCTTGTACCCGAATAAGGTTTTGCCTGCAACGCGGCCTTGTACTGCTTGAGGCGACGTGACATTCATGCACAAGGCACAGGTGCTGGCAGGTTTCTGCGGGCACCCACAGTGCAGCGTTGCATTCTTGAAACCGTTGCTTGACCCTTTCCCTAAAATCAGGAAGATTCGCTTACACCTCTTATGGCTTATAATAGCCGTCTCCTGGGATAACAATAGCAATACTGAGAAGAATGAAAATAAAACGCATCATAGGCTGAAGAAATTAAACGCTCGGCACGTCTTTTCTTCAGCCTTACATGACTATATATCTATATATGTATACATCCATATATTTGGGTAGAAATCCATAAAAATATATATCGATATATATGTATTTCTATATATTTATATAGATATTTATCTATACACAGAAACAGATAGATAGATTGATAGAAAGACTGTATGCAATAACCCTGGATGTCTGACAGTTGAAGCAGACTGGTGATGTCATTAAGGCTCTATTATGACACGTACAGCTTGGAAGCATAAATACTACAGCACGGCAGCCATTTATAGCCAGTCTCCATTGGAGATGGAAGTGGGCAGAAATGTACTGGCCTATCTTCCCAAGACGCCACAGCAGCCGGACAAATTGTATGTTCGACAGAATGGCTGTTTTATTCAGCCCATAAGGGTGACTACCCACTACAGTTTTTTTTTTTCACTGCGAAATTCGTAGCAGTTTTTTTTCTGCAGGGGTCTATGGGAATTGTAATGTTAAAATCGAAATCACGCAAATTCGCAATTTACCGCGAAATCGCGATTTTAACATTACAAGTCCCATAGACTCCTGCAGAAAAAAAAACGCTGCGAATTTCGCAGTGAAAAAAAACTGTAGTGAGTAGTCACCCTAAGGGGGAAACGGCGGCCTACAAAATCTGATTGGTCGCTGCTGCCACCATTTATGAAAAGGTCGGCTCAGTTCTTCCATGGATAAGAATAAGGTAGGTACATAGGCAGGCAGGTAGGTTCAGTTTTTGTAGGTTGGGGAATGCTTATGGGCAAGGCCTTATGTCTGAACGCTGGCGCATGAAATGGCACAGAGGCCCGGCCCTGTGCATTCACTGATCATTGCCGTCAGCTGCTGTCTGCTTTCAAGCATGAAGCAGGGGCTTGACACTTATCAACTGGCTTTGATTGTGGGTCACGCAGGTTGGTTGCAATGCCCTAGTATAAACGATACCTGGAACACAAGCCAGTCCTCAGGATGCATTCTAACTCAAGAGCACGATCACGTTGTGCCTGACCAATGTTTCCATCTTGGGTAGTAGCACAGTCCTAAGCGATATGGAGTGGAGTTGGCATATGAGCTGGTCTGTGGTTTTGCTTCCAACAGTTTCTACCGCACGCAGATGCTCAGTGGATACAATGTTGCGCGCTGGGGAAAACCCCAGGAATAATCCACAGCAGGCAGGCAAGCAAAGTATAAATAAGGGGGGGATTGGTTAGCTGCCTGCAACTCTTGCTTGTACCCGAATAAGGTTTTGCCTGCAACGCGGCCTTGTACTGCTTGAGGCGACGTGACATTCATGCACAAGGCACAGGTGCTGGCAGGTTTCTGCGGGCACCCACAGTGCAGCGTTGCATTCTTGAAACCGTTGCTTGACCCTTTCCCTAAAATCAGGAAGATTCGCTTACACCTCTTATGGCTTATAATAGCCGTCTCCTGGGATAACAATAGCAATACTGAGAAGAATGAAAATAAAACGCATCATAGGCTGAAGAAATTAAACGCTCGGCACGTCTTTTCTTCAGCCTTACATGACTATATATCTATATATGTATACATCCATATATTTGGGAAGAAATCCATAAAAATATATATCGATATATATGTATTTCTATATATTTATATAGATATTTATCTATACACAGAAACAGATAGATAGATAGATTGATAGAAAGACTGTATGCAATAACCCTGGATGTCTGACAGTTGAAGCTGACCGGTGATGTCATTAAGGCTCTATTATGACACGTACAGCTTGGAAGCATAACTACTACAGCACGGCAGCCATTTATAGCCAGTCTCCATTGGAGATGGAAGTGGGCAGAAATGTACTGGCCTATCTTCCCAAGACGCCACAGCAGCCGGACAAATTGTATGTTCGACAGAATGGCTGTTTTATTCAGCCCATAAGGGTGACTACCCACTACAGTTTTTTTTTTTCACTGCGAAATTCGTAGCAGTTTTTTCACTGCAGGGGTCTATGGGACTTGTAATGTTAAAATTGAAATCACGCAAAATCGCAATTTACCGCAAAATCGCGATTTTAACATTACAAGTCCCATAGACCCCTGCAGAAAAAAAAACCGCTGCGAATTTCGCTGTGAAAAAAAACTGTAGTGAGTAGTCACCCTAAGGGGGAAACGGCGGCCTACAAAATCTGATTGGTCGCTGATGCCACCATTAATGAAAGGTCGGCTCAGTTCTTCCATGGATAAGAATAAGGTAGGTACATAGGCAGGCAGGTAGGTTCAGTTTTTGTACGTTTAGGAATGCTTATGGGCAAGGCCTTATGTCTGAACGCTGGCGCATGAAATGGCACAGAGGCCCGGCCCTGTGCATTCACTGATTATTGCCGTCAGCTGCTGTCTGCTTTCAAGCATGAATCAGGGGCTTGACACTTATCAACTGGCTTTGATTGTGGGTCACGCAGGTTGGTTGCAATGCCCTAGTATAAACGATACCTGGAACACAAGCCAGTCCTCAGGATGCATTCTAACTCAAGAGCACGATCACGTTGTGCCTGACCAATGTTTCCATCTTGGGTAGTAGCACAGTCCTAAGCGATATGGAGTGCAGTTGGCATATGAGCTGCTCTGTGGTTTTGCTTCCAACAGTTTCTACCGCACGCAGATGCTCAGTGGATACAATGTTGCGCGCTGGGGAAAACCCCAGGAATAATCCACAGCAGGCAGGCAAGCAAAGTATAAATAAGGGGGGGATTGGTTAGCTGCCTGCAACTCTTGCTTGTACCCGAATAAGGTTTTGCCTGCAACGCGGCCTTGTACTGCTTGAGGCGACGTGACATTCATGCACAAGGCACAGGTGCTGGCAGGTTTCTGCGGGCACCCACAGTGCAGCGTTGCATTCTTGAAACCGTTGCTTGACCCTTTCCCTAAAATCAGGAAGATTCGCTTACACCTCTTATGGCTTATAATAGCCGTCTCCTGGGATAACAATAGCAATACTGAGAAGAATGAAAATAAAACGCATCATAGGCTGAAGAAATTAAACGCTCGGCACGTCTTTTCTTCAGCCTTACATGACTATATATCTATATATGTATACATCCATATATTTGGGTAGAAATCCATAAAAATATATATCGATATATATGTATTTCTATATATTTATATAGATATTTATCTATACACAGAAACAGATAGATAGATAGATTGATAGAAAGACTGTATGCAATAACCCTGGATGTCTGACAGTTGAAGCTGACTGGTGATGTCATTAAGGCTCTATTATGACACGTACAGCTTGGAAGCATAACTACTACAGCACGGCAGCCATTTATAGCCAGTCTCCATTGGAGATGGAAGTGGGCAGAAATGTACTGGCCTATCTTCCCAAGACGCCACAGCAGCCGGACAAATTGTATGTTCGACAGAATGGCTGTTTTATTCAGCCCATAAGGGTGACTACCCACTACAGTTTTTTTTTTCACTGCGAAATTCGTAGCAGTTTTTTTTCTGCAGGGGTCTATGGGAATTGTAATGTTAAAATCGAAATCACGCAAATTCGCAATTTACCGCGAAATCGCGATTTTAACATTACAAGTCCCATAGACCCCTGCAGGAAAAAAAACGCTGCGAATTTCGCAGTGAAAAAAAACTGTAGTGAGTAGTCACCCTAAGGGGGAAACGGCGGCCTACAAAATCTGATTGGTCGCTGCTGCCACCATTTATGAAAAGGTCGGCTCAGTTCTTCCATGGATAAGAATAAGGTAGGTACATAGGCAGGCAGGTAGGTTCAGTTTTTGTAGGTTGGGGAATGCTTATGGGCAAGGCCTTATGTCTGAACGCTGGCGCATGAAATGGCACAGAGGCCCGGCCCTGTGCATTCACTGATTATTGCCGTCAGCTGCTGTCTGCTTTCAAGCATGAATCCGGGGCTTGACACTTATCAACTGGCTTTGATTGTGGGTCACGCAGGTTGGTTGCAATGCCCTAGTATAAACGATACCTGGAACACAAGCCAGTCCTCAGGATGCATTCTAACTCAAGAGCACGATCACGTTGTGCCTGACCAATGTTTCCATCTTGGGTAGTAGCACAGTCCTAAGCGATATGGAGTGGAGTTGGCATATGAGCTGGTCTGTGGTTTTGCTTCCAACAGTTTCTACCGCACGCAGATGCTCAGTGGATACAATGTTGCGCGCTGGGGAAAACCCCAGGAATAATCCACAGCAGGCAGGCAAGCAAAGTATAAATAAGGGGGGGATTGGTTAGCTGCCTGCAACTCTTGCTTGTACCCGAATAAGGTTTTGCCTGCAACGCGGCCTTGTACTGCTTGAGGCGACGTGACATTCATGCACAAGGCACAGGTGCTGGCAGGTTTCTGCGGGCACCCACAGTGCAGCGTTGCATTCTTGAAACCGTTGCTTGACCCTTTCCCTAAAATCAGGAAGATTCGCTTACACCTCTTATGGCTTATAATAGCCGTCTCCTGGGATAACAATAGCAATACTGAGAAGAATGAAAATAAAACGCATCATAGGCTGAAGAAATTAAACGCTCGGCACGTCTTTTCTTCAGCCTTACATGACTATATATCTATATATGTATACATCCATATATTTGGGTAGAAATCCATAAAAATATATATCGATATATATGCATTTCTATATATTTATATAGATATTTATCTATACACAGAAACAGATAGATAGATAGATTGATAGAAAGACTGTATGCAATAACCCTGGATGTCTGACAGTTGAAGCTGACCGGTGATGTCATTAAGGCTCTATTATGACACGTACAGCTTGGAAGCATAACTACTACAGCACGGCAGCCATTTATAGCCAGTCTCCATTGGAGATGGAAGTGGGCAGAAATGTACTGGCCTATCTTCCCAAGACGCCACAGCAGCCGGACAAATTGTATGTTCGACAGAATGGCTGTTTTATTCAGCCCATAAGGGTGACTACCCACTACAGTTTTTTTTTTTCACTGCGAAATTCGTAGCAGTTTTTTCACTGCAGGGGTCTATGGGACTTGTAATGTTAAAATCGAAATCACGCAAAATCGCAATTTACCGCAAAATCGCGATTTTAACATTACAAGTCCCATAGACCCCTGCAGAAAAAAAAACCGCTGCGAATTTCGCTGTGAAAAAAAACTGTAGTGAGTAGTCACCCTAAGGGGGAAACGGCGGCCTACAAAATCTGATTGGTCGCTGATGCCACCATTTATGAAAAGGTCGGCTCAGTTCTTCCATGGATAAGAATAAGGTAGGTACATAGGCAGGCAGGTAGGTTCAGTTTTTGTAGGTTGAGGAATGCTTATGGGAAAGGCCTTATGTCTGAACGCTGGCGCATGAAATGGCACAGAGGCCCGGCCCTGTGCATTCACTGATCATTGCCGTCAGCTGCTGTCTGCTTTCAAGCATGAATCAGGGGCTTGACACTTATCAACTGGCTTTGATTGTGGGTCACGCAGGTTGGTTGCAATGCCCTAGTATAAACGATACCTGGAACACAAGCCAGTCCTCAGGATGCATTCTAACTCAAGAGCACGATCACGTTGTGCCTGACCAATGTTTCCATCTTGGGTAGTAGCACAGTCCTAAGCGATATGGAGTGCAGTTGGCATATGAGCTGCTCTGTGGTTTTGCTTCCAACAGTTTCTACCGCACGCAGATGCTCAGTGGATACAATGTTGCGCGCTGGGGAAAACCCCAGGAATAATCCACAGCAGGCAGGCAAGCAAAGTATAAATAAGGGGGGGATTGGTTAGCTGCCTGCAACTCTTGCTTGTACCCGAATAAGGTTTTGCCTGCAACGCGGCCTTGTACTGCTTGAGGCGACGTGACATTCATGCACAAGGCACAGGTGCTGGCAGGTTTCTGCGGGCACCCACAGTGCAGCGTTGCATTCTTGAAACCGTTGCTTGACCCTTTCCCTAAAATCAGGAAGATTCGCTTACACCTCTTATGGCTTATAATAGCCGTCTCCTGGGATAACAATAGCAATACTGAGAAGAATGAAAATAAAACGCATCATAGGCTGAAGAAATTAAACGCTCGGCACGTCTTTTCTTCAGCCTTACATGACTATATATCTATATATGTATACATCCATATATTTGGGTAGAAATCCATAAAAATATATATCGATATATATGTATTTCTATATATTTATATAGATATTTATCTATACACAGAAACAGATAGATAGATAGATTGATAGAAAGACTGTATGCAATAACCCTGGATGTCTGACAGTTGAAGCAGACTGGTGATGTCATTAAGGCTCTATTATGACACGTACAGCTTGGAAGCATAAATACTACAGCACGGCAGCCATTTATAGCCAGTCTCCATTGGAGATGGAAGTGGGCAGAAATGTACTGGCCTATCTTCCCAAGACGCCACAGCAGCCGGACAAATTGTATGTTCGACAGAATGGCTGTTTTATTCAGCCCATAAGGGTGACTACCCACTACAGTTTTTTTTTTTCACTGCGAAATTCGTAGCAGTTTTTTTTCTGCAGGGGTCTATGGGAATTGTAATGTTAAAATCGAAATCACGCAAATTCGCAATTTACCGCGAAATCGCGATTTTAACATTACAAGTCCCATAGACTCCTGCAGAAAAAAAAACGCTGCGAATTTCGCAGTGAAAAAAAACTGTAGTGAGTAGTCACCCTAAGGGGGAAACGGCGGCCTACAAAATCTGATTGGTCGCTGCTGCCACCATTTATGAAAAGGTCGGCTCAGTTCTTCCATGGATAAGAATAAGGTAGGTACATAGGCAGGCAGGTAGGTTCAGTTTTTGTAGGTTGGGGAATGCTTATGGGCAAGGCCTTATGTCTGAACGCTGGCGCATGAAATGGCACAGAGGCCCGGCCCTGTGCATTCACTGATCATTGCCGTCAGCTGCTGTCTGCTTTCAAGCATGAAGCAGGGGCTTGACACTTATCAACTGGCTTTGATTGTGGGTCACGCAGGTTGGTTGCAATGCCCTAGTATAAACGATACCTGGAACACAAGCCAGTCCTCAGGATGCATTCTAACTCAAGAGCACGATCACGTTGTGCCTGACCAATGTTTCCATCTTGGGTAGTAGCACAGTCCTAAGCGATATGGAGTGGAGTTGGCATATGAGCTGGTCTGTGGTTTTGCTTCCAACAGTTTCTACCGCACGCAGATGCTCAGTGGATACAATGTTGCGCGCTGGGGAAAACCCCAGGAATAATCCACAGCAGGCAGGCAAGCAAAGTATAAATAAGGGGGGGATTGGTTAGCTGCCTGCAACTCTTGCTTGTACCCGAATAAGGTTTTGCCTGCAACGCGGCCTTGTACTGCTTGAGGCGACGTGACATTCATGCACAAGGCACAGGTGCTGGCAGGTTTCTGCGGGCACCCACAGTGCAGCGTTGCATTCTTGAAACCGTTGCTTGACCCTTTCCCTAAAATCAGGAAGATTCGCTTACACCTCTTATGGCTTATAATAGCCGTCTCCTGGGATAACAATAGCAATACTGAGAAGAATGAAAATAAAACGCATCATAGGCTGAAGAAATTAAACGCTCGGCACGTCTTTTCTTCAGCCTTACATGACTATATATCTATATATGTATACATCCATATATTTGGGAAGAAATCCATAAAAATATATATCGATATATATGTATTTCTATATATTTATATAGATATTTATCTATACACAGAAACAGATAGATAGATAGATTGATAGAAAGACTGTATGCAATAACCCTGGATGTCTGACAGTTGAAGCTGACCGGTGATGTCATTAAGGCTCTATTATGACACGTACAGCTTGGAAGCATAACTACTACAGCACGGCAGCCATTTATAGCCAGTCTCCATTGGAGATGGAAGTGGGCAGAAATGTACTGGCCTATCTTCCCAAGACGCCACAGCAGCCGGACAAATTGTATGTTCGACAGAATGGCTGTTTTATTCAGCCCATAAGGGTGACTACCCACTACAGTTTTTTTTTTTCACTGCGAAATTCGTAGCAGTTTTTTCACTGCAGGGGTCTATGGGACTTGTAATGTTAAAATTGAAATCACGCAAAATCGCAATTTACCGCAAAATCGCGATTTTAACATTACAAGTCCCATAGACCCCTGCAGAAAAAAAAACCGCTGCGAATTTCGCTGTGAAAAAAAACTGTAGTGAGTAGTCACCCTAAGGGGGAAACGGCGGCCTACAAAATCTGATTGGTCGCTGATGCCACCATTAATGAAAGGTCGGCTCAGTTCTTCCATGGATAAGAATAAGGTAGGTACATAGGCAGGCAGGTAGGTTCAGTTTTTGTACGTTTAGGAATGCTTATGGGCAAGGCCTTATGTCTGAACGCTGGCGCATGAAATGGCACAGAGGCCCGGCCCTGTGCATTCACTGATTATTGCCGTCAGCTGCTGTCTGCTTTCAAGCATGAATCAGGGGCTTGACACTTATCAACTGGCTTTGATTGTGGGTCACGCAGGTTGGTTGCAATGCCCTAGTATAAACGATACCTGGAACACAAGCCAGTCCTCAGGATGCATTCTAACTCAAGAGCACGATCACGTTGTGCCTGACCAATGTTTCCATCTTGGGTAGTAGCACAGTCCTAAGCGATATGGAGTGCAGTTGGCATATGAGCTGCTCTGTGGTTTTGCTTCCAACAGTTTCTACCGCACGCAGATGCTCAGTGGATACAATGTTGCGCGCTGGGGAAAACCCCAGGAATAATCCACAGCAGGCAGGCAAGCAAAGTATAAATAAGGGGGGGATTGGTTAGCTGCCTGCAACTCTTGCTTGTACCCGAATAAGGTTTTGCCTGCAACGCGGCCTTGTACTGCTTGAGGCGACGTGACATTCATGCACAAGGCACAGGTGCTGGCAGGTTTCTGCGGGCACCCACAGTGCAGCGTTGCATTCTTGAAACCGTTGCTTGACCCTTTCCCTAAAATCAGGAAGATTCGCTTACACCTCTTATGGCTTATAATAGCCGTCTCCTGGGATAACAATAGCAATACTGAGAAGAATGAAAATAAAACGCATCATAGGCTGAAGAAATTAAACGCTCGGCACGTCTTTTCTTCAGCCTTACATGACTATATATCTATATATGTATACATCCATATATTTGGGAAGAAATCCATAAAAATATATATCGATATATATGTATTTCTATATATTTATATAGATATTTATCTATACACAGAAACAGATAGATAGATAGATTGATAGAAAGACTGTATGCAATAACCCTGGATGTCTGACAGTTGAAGCTGACCGGTGATGTCATTAAGGCTCTATTATGACACGTACAGCTTGGAAGCATAACTACTACAGCACGGCAGCCATTTATAGCCAGTCTCCATTGGAGATGGAAGTGGGCAGAAATGTACTGGCCTATCTTCCCAAGACGCCACAGCAGCCGGACAAATTGTATGTTCGACAGAATGGCTGTTTTATTCAGCCCATAAGGGTGACTACCCACTACAGTTTTTTTTTTTCACTGCGAAATTCGTAGCAGTTTTTTCACTGCAGGGGTCTATGGGACTTGTAATGTTAAAATTGAAATCACGCAAAATCGCAATTTACCGCAAAATCGCGATTTTAACATTACAAGTCCCATAGACCCCTGCAGAAAAAAAAACCGCTGCGAATTTCGCTGTGAAAAAAAACTGTAGTGAGTAGTCACCCTAAGGGGGAAACGGCGGCCTACAAAATCTGATTGGTCGCTGATGCCACCATTAATGAAAGGTCGGCTCAGTTCTTCCATGGATAAGAATAAGGTAGGTACATAGGCAGGCAGGTAGGTTCAGTTTTTGTACGTTTAGGAATGCTTATGGGCAAGGCCTTATGTCTGAACGCTGGCGCATGAAATGGCACAGAGGCCCGGCCCTGTGCATTCACTGATTATTGCCGTCAGCTGCTGTCTGCTTTCAAGCATGAATCAGGGGCTTGACACTTATCAACTGGCTTTGATTGTGGGTCACGCAGGTTGGTTGCAATGCCCTAGTATAAACGATACCTGGAACACAAGCCAGTCCTCAGGATGCATTCTAACTCAAGAGCACGATCACGTTGTGCCTGACCAATGTTTCCATCTTGGGTAGTAGCACAGTCCTAAGCGATATGGAGTGCAGTTGGCATATGAGCTGCTCTGTGGTTTTGCTTCCAACAGTTTCTACCGCACGCAGATGCTCAGTGGATACAATGTTGCGCGCTGGGGAAAACCCCAGGAATAATCCACAGCAGGCAGGCAAGCAAAGTATAAATAAGGGGGGGATTGGTTAGCTGCCTGCAACTCTTGCTTGTACCCGAATAAGGTTTTGCCTGCAACGCGGCCTTGTACTGCTTGAGGCGACGTGACATTCATGCACAAGGCACAGGTGCTGGCAGGTTTCTGCGGGCACCCACAGTGCAGCGTTGCATTCTTGAAACCGTTGCTTGACCCTTTCCCTAAAATCAGGAAGATTCGCTTACACCTCTTATGGCTTATAATAGCCGTCTCCTGGGATAACAATAGCAATACTGAGAAGAATGAAAATAAAACGCATCATAGGCTGAAGAAATTAAACGCTCGGCACGTCTTTTCTTCAGCCTTACATGACTATATATCTATATATGTATACATCCATATATTTGGGTAGAAATCCATAAAAATATATATCGATATATATGTATTTCTATATATTTATATAGATATTTATCTATACACAGAAACAGATAGATAGATAGATTGATAGAAAGACTGTATGCAATAACCCTGGATGTCTGACAGTTGAAGCAGACTGGTGATGTCATTAAGGCTCTATTATGACACGTACAGCTTGGAAGCATAAATACTACAGCACGGCAGCCATTTATAGCCAGTCTCCATTGGAGATGGAAGTGGGCAGAAATGTACTGGCCTATCTTCCCAAGACGCCACAGCAGCCGGACAAATTGTATGTTCGACAGAATGGCTGTTTTATTCAGCCCATAAGGGTGACTACCCACTACAGTTTTTTTTTTTCACTGCGAAATTCGTAGCAGTTTTTTTTCTGCAGGGGTCTATGGGAATTGTAATGTTAAAATCGAAATCACGCAAATTCGCAATTTACCGCGAAATCGCGATTTTAACATTACAAGTCCCATAGACTCCTGCAGAAAAAAAAACGCTGCGAATTTCGCAGTGAAAAAAAACTGTAGTGAGTAGTCACCCTAAGGGGGAAACGGCGGCCTACAAAATCTGATTGGTCGCTGCTGCCACCATTTATGAAAAGGTCGGCTCAGTTCTTCCATGGATAAGAATAAGGTAGGTACATAGGCAGGCAGGTAGGTTCAGTTTTTGTAGGTTGGGGAATGCTTATGGGCAAGGCCTTATGTCTGAACGCTGGCGCATGAAATGGCACAGAGGCCCGGCCCTGTGCATTCACTGATCATTGCCGTCAGCTGCTGTCTGCTTTCAAGCATGAAGCAGGGGCTTGACACTTATCAACTGGCTTTGATTGTGGGTCACGCAGGTTGGTTGCAATGCCCTAGTATAAACGATACCTGGAACACAAGCCAGTCCTCAGGATGCATTCTAACTCAAGAGCACGATCACGTTGTGCCTGACCAATGTTTCCATCTTGGGTAGTAGCACAGTCCTAAGCGATATGGAGTGGAGTTGGCATATGAGCTGGTCTGTGGTTTTGCTTCCAACAGTTTCTACCGCACGCAGATGCTCAGTGGATACAATGTTGCGCGCTGGGGAAAACCCCAGGAATAATCCACAGCAGGCAGGCAAGCAAAGTATAAATAAGGGGGGGATTGGTTAGCTGCCTGCAACTCTTGCTTGTACCCGAATAAGGTTTTGCCTGCAACGCGGCCTTGTACTGCTTGAGGCGACGTGACATTCATGCACAAGGCACAGGTGCTGGCAGGTTTCTGCGGGCACCCACAGTGCAGCGTTGCATTCTTGAAACCGTTGCTTGACCCTTTCCCTAAAATCAGGAAGATTCGCTTACACCTCTTATGGCTTATAATAGCCGTCTCCTGGGATAACAATAGCAATACTGAGAAGAATGAAAATAAAACGCATCATAGGCTGAAGAAATTAAACGCTCGGCACGTCTTTTCTTCAGCCTTACATGACTATATATCTATATATGTATACATCCATATATTTGGGAAGAAATCCATAAAAATATATATCGATATATATGTATTTCTATATATTTATATAGATATTTATCTATACACAGAAACAGATAGATAGATAGATTGATAGAAAGACTGTATGCAATAACCCTGGATGTCTGACAGTTGAAGCTGACCGGTGATGTCATTAAGGCTCTATTATGACACGTACAGCTTGGAAGCATAACTACTACAGCACGGCAGCCATTTATAGCCAGTCTCCATTGGAGATGGAAGTGGGCAGAAATGTACTGGCCTATCTTCCCAAGACGCCACAGCAGCCGGACAAATTGTATGTTCGACAGAATGGCTGTTTTATTCAGCCCATAAGGGTGACTACCCACTACAGTTTTTTTTTTTCACTGCGAAATTCGTAGCAGTTTTTTCACTGCAGGGGTCTATGGGACTTGTAATGTTAAAATTGAAATCACGCAAAATCGCAATTTACCGCAAAATCGCGATTTTAACATTACAAGTCCCATAGACCCCTGCAGAAAAAAAAACCGCTGCGAATTTCGCTGTGAAAAAAAACTGTAGTGAGTAGTCACCCTAAGGGGGAAACGGCGGCCTACAAAATCTGATTGGTCGCTGATGCCACCATTAATGAAAGGTCGGCTCAGTTCTTCCATGGATAAGAATAAGGTAGGTACATAGGCAGGCAGGTAGGTTCAGTTTTTGTAGGTTTAGGAATGCTTATGGGCAAGGCCTTATGTCTGAACGCTGGCGCATGAAATGGCACAGAGGCCCGGCCCTGTGCATTCACTGATTATTGCCGTCAGCTGCTGTCTGCTTTCAAGCATGAATCAGGGGCTTGACACTTATCAACTGGCTTTGATTGTGGGTCACGCAGGTTGGTTGCAATGCCCTAGTATAAACGATACCTGGAACACAAGCCAGTCCTCAGGATGCATTCTAACTCAAGAGCACGATCACGTTGTGCCTGACCAATGTTTCCATCTTGGGTAGTAGCACAGTCCTAAGCGATATGGAGTGCAGTTGGCATATGAGCTTCTCTGTGGTTTTGCTTCCAACAGTTTCTACCGCACGCAGATGCTCAGTGGATACAATGTTGCGCGCTGGGGAAAACCCCAGGAATAATCCACAGCAGGCAGGCAAGCAAAGTATAAATAAGGGGGGGATTGGTTAGCTGCCTGCAACTCTTGCTTGTACCCGAATAAGGTTTTGCCTGCAACGCGGCCTTGTACTGCTTGAGGCGACGTGACATTCATGCACAAGGCACAGGTGCTGGCAGGTTTCTGCGGGCACCCACAGTGCAGCGTTGCATTCTTGAAACCGTTGCTTGACCCTTTCCCTAAAATCAGGAAGATTCGCTTACACCTCTTATGGCTTATAATAGCCGTCTCCTGGGATAACAATAGCAATACTGAGAAGAATGAAAATAAAACGCATCATAGACTGAAGAAATTAAACGCTCGGCACGTCTTTTCTTCAGCCTTACATGACTATATATCTATATATGTATACATCCATATATTTGGGAAGAAATCCATAAAAATATATATCGATATATATGTATTTCTATATATTTATCTATACACAGAAACAGATAGATAGATAGATTGATAGAAAGACTGTATGCAATAACCCTGGATGTCTGACAGTTGAAGCTGACCGGTGATGTCATTAAGGCTCTATTATGACACGTACAGCTTGGAAGCATAACTACTACAGCACGGCAGCCATTTATAGCCAGTCTCCATTGGAGATGGAAGTGGGCAGAAATGTACTGGCCTATCTTCCCAAGACGCCACAGCAGCCGGACAAATTGTATGTTCGACAGAATGGCTGTTTTATTCAGCCCATAAGGGTGACTACCCACTACAGTTTTTTTTTTTCACTGCGAAATTCGTAGCAGTTTTTTCACTGCAGGGGTCTATGGGACTTGTAATGTTAAAATCGAAATCACGCAAAATCGCAATTTACCGCAAAATCGCGATTTTAACATTACAAGTCCCATAGACCCCTGCAGAAAAAAAAACCGCTGCGAATTTCGCTGTGAAAAAAAACTGTAGTGAGTAGTCACCCTAAGGGGGAAACGGCGGCCTACAAAATCTGATTGGTCGCTGATGCCACCATTTATGAAAAGGTCGGCTCAGTTCTTCCATGGATAAGAATAAGGTAGGTACATAGGCAGGCAGGTAGGTTCAGTTTTTGTAGGTTGAGGAATGCTTATGGGCAAGGCCTTATGTCTGAACGCTGGCGCATGAAATGGCACAGAGGCCCGGCCCTGTGCATTCACTGATTATTGCCATCAGCTGCTGTCTGCTTTCAAGCATGAATCAGGGGCTTGACACTTATCGACTGGCTTTGATTGTGGGTCACGCAGGTTGGTTGCAATGCCCTAGTATAAACGATACCTGGAACACAAGCCAGTCCTCAGGATGCATTCTAACTCAAGAGCACGATCACGTTGTGCCTGACCAATGTTTCCATCTTGGGTAGTAGCACAGTCCTAAGCGATATGGAGTGGAGTTGGCATATGAGCTGCTCTGTGGTTTTGCTTCCAACAGTTTCTACCGCACGCAGATGCTCAGTGGATACAATGTTGCGCGCTGGGGAAAACCCCAGGAATAATCCACAGCAGGCAGGCAAGCAAAGTATAAATAAGGGGGGGATTGGTTAGCTGCCTGCAACTCTTGCTTGTACCCGAATAAGGTTTTGCCTGCAACGCGGCCTTGTACTGCTTGAGGCGACGTGACATTCATGCACAAGGCACAGGTGCTGGCAGGTTTCTGCGGGCACCCACAGTGCAGCGTTGCATTCTTGAAACCGTTGCTTGACCCTTTCCCTAAAATCAGGAAGATTCGCTTACACCTCTTATGGCTTATAATAGCCGTCTCCTGGGATAACAATAGCAATACTGAGAAGAATGAAAATAAAACGCATCATAGGCTGAAGAAATTAAACGCTCGGCACGTCTTTTCTTCAGCCTTACATGACTATATATCTATATATGTATACATCCATATATTTGGGTAGAAATCCATAAAAATATATATCGATATATATGTATTTCTATATATTTATATAGATATTTATCTATACACAGAAACAGATAGATAGATAGATTGATAGAAAGACTGTATGCAATAACCCTGGATGTCTGACAGTTGAAGCTGACCGGTGATGTCATTAAGACTCTATTATGACACGTACAGCTTGGAAGCATAACTACTACAGCACGGCAGCCATTTATAGCCAGTCTCCATTGGAGATGGAAGTGGGCAGGAATGTACTGGCCTATCTTCCCAAGACGCCACAGCAGCCGGACAAATTGTATGTTCGACAGAATGGCTGTTTTATTCAGCCCATAAGGGTGACTACCCACTACAGTTTTTTTTTTTCACTGCGAAATTCGTAGCAGTTTTTTCACTGCAGGGGTCTATGGGACTTGTAATGTTAAAATCGAAATCACGCAAAATCGCAATTTACCGCAAAATCGCGATTTTAACATTACAAGTCCCATAGACCCCTGCAGAAAAAAAAACCGCTGCGAATTTCGCTGTGAAAAAAAACTGTAGTGAGTAGTCACCCTAAGGGGGAAACGGCGGCCTACAAAATCTGATTGGTCGCTGATGCCACCATTTATGAAAAGGTCGGCTCAGTTCTTCCATGGATAAGAATAAGGTAGGTACATAGGCAGGCAGGTAGGTTCAGTTTTTGTAGGTTGAGGAATGCTTATGGGAAAGGCCTTATGTCTGAACGCTGGCGCATGAAATGGCACAGAGGCCCGGCCCTGTGCATTCACTGATTATTGCCATCAGCTGCTGTCTGCTTTCAAGCATGAATCAGGGGCTTGACACTTATCGACTGGCTTTGATTGTGGGTCACGCAGGTTGGTTGCAATGCCCTAGTATAAACGATACCTGGAACACAAGCCAGTCCTCAGGATGCATTCTAACTCAAGAGCACGATCACGTTGTGCCTGACCAATGTTTCCATCTTGGGTAGTAGCACAGTCCTAAGCGATATGGAGTGGAGTTGGCATATGAGCTGCTCTGTGGTTTTGCTTCCAACAGTTTCTACCGCACGCAGATGCTCAGTGGATACAATGTTGCGCGCTGGGGAAAACCCCAGGAATAATCCACAGCAGGCAGGCAAGCAAAGTATAAATAAGGGGGGGATTGGTTAGCTGCCTGCAACTCTTGCTTGTACCCGAATAAGGTTTTGCCTGCAACGCGGCCTTGTACTGCTTGAGGCGACGTGACATTCATGCACAAGGCACAGGTGCTGGCAGGTTTCTGCGGGCACCCACAGTGCAGCGTTGCATTCTTGAAACCGTTGCTTGACCCTTTCCCTAAAATCAGGAAGATTCGCTTACACCTCTTATGGCTTATAATAGCCGTCTCCTGGGATAACAATAGCAATACTGAGAAGAATGAAAATAAAACGCATCATAGGCTGAAGAAATTAAACGCTCGGCACGTCTTTTCTTCAGCCTTACATGACTATATATCTATATATGTATACATCCATATATTTGGGTAGAAATCCATAAAAATATATATCGATATATATGTATTTCTATATATTTATATAGATATTTATCTATACACAGAAACAGATAGATAGATAGATTGATAGAAAGACTGTATGCAATAACCCTGGATGTCTGACAGTTGAAGCTGACCGGTGATGTCATTAAGGCTCTATTATGACACGTACAGCTTGGAAGCATAACTACTACAGCACGGCAGCCATTTATAGCCAGTCTCCATTGGAGATGGAAGTGGGCAGAAATGTACTGGCCTATCTTCCCAAGACGCCACAGCAGCCGGACAAATTGTATGTTCGACAGAATGGCTGTTTTATTCAGCCCATAAGGGTGACTACCCACTACAGTTTTTTTTTTTTCACTGCGAAATTCGTAGCAGTTTTTTCACTGCAGGGGTCTATGGGACTTGTAATGTTAAAATCGAAATCACGCAAAATCGCAATTTACCGCAAAATCGCGATTTTAACATTACAAGTCCCATAGACCCCTGCAGAAAAAAAAACCGCTGCGAATTTCGCTGTGAAAAAAAACTGTAGTGAGTAGTCACCCTAAGGGGGAAACGGCGGCCTACAAAATCTGATTGGTCGCTGATGCCACCATTTATGAAAAGGTCGGCTCAGTTCTTCCATGGATAAGAATAAGGTAGGTACATAGGCAGGCAGGTAGGTTCAGTTTTTGTAGGTTGAGGAATGCTTATGGGAAAGGCCTTATGTCTGAACGCTGGCGCATGAAATGGCACAGAGGCCCGGCCCTGTGCATTCACTGATTATTGCCGTCAGCTGCTGTCTGCTTTCAAGCATGAATCAGGGGCTTGACACTTATCAACTGGCTTTGATTGTGGGTCACGCAGGTTGGTTGCAATGCCCTAGTATAAACGATACCTGGAACACAAGCCAGTCCTCAGGATGCATTCTAACTCAAGAGCACGATCACGTTGTGCCTGACCAATGTTTCCATCTTGGGTAGTAGCACAGTCCTAAGCGATATGGAGTGCAGTTGGCATATGAGCTGGTCTGTGGTTTTGCTTCCAACAGTTTCTACCGCACGCAGATGCTCAGTGGATACAATGTTGCGCGCTGGGGAAAACCCCAGGAATAATCCACAGCAGGCAGGCAAGCAAAGTATAAATAAGGGGGGGATTGGTTAGCTGCCTGCAACTCTTGCTTGTACCCGAATAAGGTTTTGCCTGCAAAGCGGCCTTGTACTGCTTGAGGCGACGTGACATTCATGCACAAGGCACAGGTGCTGGCAGGTTTCTGCGGGCACCCACAGTGCAGCGTTGCATTCTTGAAACCGTTGCTTGACCCTTTCCCTAAAATCAGGAAGATTCGCTTACACCTCTTATGGCTTATAATAGCCGTCTCCTGGGATAACAATAGCAATACTGAGAAGAATGAAAATAAAACGCATCATAGGCTGAAGAAATTAAACGCTCGGCACGTCTTTTCTTCAGCCTTACATGACTATATATCTATATATGTATACATCCATATATTTGGGAAGAAATCCATAAAAATATATATCGATATATATGTATTTCTATATATTTATATAGATATTTATCTATACACAGAAACAGATAGATAGATAGATTGATAGAAAGACTGTATGCAATAACCCTGGATGTCTGACAGTTGAAGCTGACCGGTGATGTCATTAAGGCTCTATTATGACACGTACAGCTTGGAAGCATAACTACTACAGCACGGCAGCCATTTATAGCCAGTCTCCATTGGAGATGGAAGTGGGCAGAAATGTACTGGCCTATCTTCCCAAGACGCCACAGCAGCCGGACAAATTGTATGTTCGACAGAATGGCTGTTTTATTCAGCCCATAAGGGTGACTACCCACTACAGTTTTTTTTTTTCACTGCGAAATTCGTAGCAGTTTTTTCACTGCAGGGGTCTATGGGACTTGTAATGTTAAAATTGAAATCACGCAAAATCGCAATTTACCGCAAAATCGCGATTTTAACATTACAAGTCCCATAGACCCCTGCAGAAAAAAAAACCGCTGCGAATTTCGCTGTGAAAAAAAACTGTAGTGAGTAGTCACCCTAAGGGGGAAACGGCGGCCTACAAAATCTGATTGGTCGCTGATGCCACCATTAATGAAAGGTCGGCTCAGTTCTTCCATGGATAAGAATAAGGTAGGTACATAGGCAGGCAGGTAGGTTCAGTTTTTGTAGGTTTAGGAATGCTTATGGGCAAGGCCTTATGTCTGAACGCTGGCGCATGAAATGGCACAGAGGCCCGGCCCTGTGCATTCACTGATTATTGCCGTCAGCTGCTGTCTGCTTTCAAGCATGAATCAGGGGCTTGACACTTATCAACTGGCTTTGATTGTGGGTCACGCAGGTTGGTTGCAATGCCCTAGTATAAACGATACCTGGAACACAAGCCAGTCCTCAGGATGCATTCTAACTCAAGAGCACGATCACGTTGTGCCTGACCAATGTTTCCATCTTGGGTAGTAGCACAGTCCTAAGCGATATGGAGTGGAGTTGGCATATGAGCTGGTCTGTGGTTTTGCTTCCAACAGTTTCTACCGCACGCAGATGCTCAGTGGATACAATGTTGCGCGCTGGGGAAAACCCCAGGAATAATCCACAGCAGGCAGGCAAGCAAAGTATAAATAAGGGGGGGATTGGTTAGCTGCCTGCAACTCTTGCTTGTACCCGAATAAGGTTTTGCCTGCAACGCGGCCTTGTACTGCTTGAGGCGACGTGACATTCATGCACAAGGCACAGGTGCTGGCAGGTTTCTGCGGGCACCCACAGTGCAGCGTTGCATTCTTGAAACCGTTGCTTGACCCTTTCCCTAAAATCAGGAAGATTCGCTTACACCTCTTATGGCTTATAATAGCCGTCTCCTGGGATAACAATAGCAATACTGAGAAGAATGAAAATAAAACGCATCATAGACTGAAGAAATTAAACGCTCGGCACGTCTTTTCTTCAGCCTTACATGACTATATATCTATATATGTATACATCCATATATTTGGGAAGAAATCCATAAAAATATATATCGATATATATGTATTTCTATATATTTATCTATACACAGAAACAGATAGATAGATAGATTGATAGAAAGACTGTATGCAATAACCCTGGATGTCTGACAGTTGAAGCTGACCGGTGATGTCATTAAGGCTCTATTATGACACGTACAGCTTGGAAGCATAAATACTACAGCACGGCAGCCATTTATAGCCAGTCTCCATTGGAGATGGAAGTGGGCAGGAATGTACTGGCCTATCTTCCCAAGACGCCACAGCAGCCGGACAAATTGTATGTTCGACAGAATGGCTGTTTTATTCAGCCCATAAGGGTGACTACCCACTACAGTTTTTTTTTTTCACTGCGAAATTCGTAGCAGTTTTTTCACTGCAGGGGTCTATGGGACTTGTAATGTTAAAATCGAAATCACGCAAAATCGCAATTTACCGCAAAATCGCGATTTTAACATTACAAGTCCCATAGACCCCTGCAGAAAAAAAAACCGCTGCGAATTTCGCTGTGAAAAAAAACTGTAGTGAGTAGTCACCCTAAGGGGGAAACGGCGGCCTACAAAATCTGATTGGTCGCTGATGCCACCATTTATGAAAAGGTCGGCTCAGTTCTTCCATGGATAAGAATAAGGTAGGTACATAGGCAGGCAGGTAGGTTCAGTTTTTGTAGGTTGAGGAATGCTTATGGGAAAGGCCTTATGTCTGAACGCTGGCGCATGAAATGGCACAGAGGCCCGGCCCTGTGCATTCACTGATTATTGCCATCAGCTGCTGTCTGCTTTCAAGCATGAATCAGGGGCTTGACACTTATCGACTGGCTTTGATTGTGGGTCACGCAGGTTGGTTGCAATGCCCTAGTATAAACAATACCTGGAACACAAGCCAGTCCTCAGGATGCATTCTAACTCAAGAGCACGATCACGTTGTGCCTGACCAATGTTTCCATCTTGGGTAGTAGCACAGTCCTAAGCGATATGGAGTGGAGTTGGCATATGAGCTGCTCTGTGGTTTTGCTTCCAACAGTTTCTACCGCACGCAGATGCTCAGTGGATACAATGTTGCGCGCTGGGGAAAACCCCAGGAATAATCCACAGCAGGCAGGCAAGCAAAGTATAAATAAGGGGGGGATTGGTTAGCTGCCTGCAACTCTTGCTTGTACCCGAATAAGGTTTTGCCTGCAACGCGGCCTTGTACTGCTTGAGGCGACGTGACATTCATGCACAAGGCACAGGTGCTGGCAGGTTTCTGCGGGCACCCACAGTGCAGCGTTGCATTCTTGAAACCGTTGCTTGACCCTTTCCCTAAAATCAGGAAGATTCGCTTACACCTCTTATGGCTTATAATAGCCGTCTCCTGGGATAACAATAGCAATACTGAGAAGAATGAAAATAAAACGCATCATAGGCTGAAGAAATTAAACGCTCGGCACGTCTTTTCTTCAGCCTTACATGACTATATATCTATATATGTATACATCCATATATTTGGGAAGAAATCCATAAAAATATATATCGATATATATGTATTTCTATATATTTATATAGATATTTATCTATACACAGAAACAGATAGATAGATAGATTGATAGAAAGACTGTATGCAATAACCCTGGATGTCTGACAGTTGAAGCTGACCGGTGATGTCATTAAGACTCTATTATGACACGTACAGCTTGGAAGCATAACTACTACAGCACGGCAGCCATTTATAGCCAGTCTCCATTGGAGATGGAAGTGGGCAGGAATGTACTGGCCTATCTTCCCAAGACGCCACAGCAGCCGGACAAATTGTATGTTCGACAGAATGGCTGTTTTATTCAGCCCATAAGGGTGACTACCCACTACAGTTTTTTTTTTTCACTGCGAAATTCGTAGCAGTTTTTTCACTGCAGGGGTCTATGGGACTTGTAATGTTAAAATCGAAATCACGCAAAATCGCAATTTACCGCAAAATCGCGATTTTAACATTACAAGTCCCATAGACCCCTGCAGAAAAAAAAACCGCTGCGAATTTCGCTGTGAAAAAAAACTGTAGTGAGTAGTCACCCTAAGGGGGAAACGGCGGCCTACAAAATCTGATTGGTCGCTGATGCCACCATTTATGAAAAGGTCGGCTCAGTTCTTCCATGGATAAGAATAAGGTAGGTACATAGGCAGGCAGGTAGGTTCAGTTTTTGTAGGTTGAGGAATGCTTATGGGAAAGGCCTTATGTCTGAACGCTGGCGCATGAAATGGCACAGAGGCCCGGCCCTGTGCATTCACTGATTATTGCCATCAGCTGCTGTCTGCTTTCAAGCATGAATCAGGGGCTTGACACTTATCGACTGGCTTTGATTGTGGGTCACGCAGGTTGGTTGCAATGCCCTAGTATAAACGATACCTGGAACACAAGCCAGTCCTCAGGATGCATTCTAACTCAAGAGCACGATCACGTTGTGCCTGACCAATGTTTCCATCTTGGGTAGTAGCACAGTCCTAAGCGATATGGAGTGGAGTTGGCATATGAGCTGCTCTGTGGTTTTGCTTCCAACAGTTTCTACCGCACGCAGATGCTCAGTGGATACAATGTTGCGCGCTGGGGAAAACCCCAGGAATAATCCACAGCAGGCAGGCAAGCAAAGTATAAATAAGGGGGGGATTGGTTAGCTGCCTGCAACTCTTGCTTGTACCCGAATAAGGTTTTGCCTGCAACGCGGCCTTGTACTGCTTGAGGCGACGTGACATTCATGCACAAGGCACAGGTGCTGGCAGGTTTCTGCGGGCACCCACAGTGCAGCGTTGCATTCTTGAAACCGTTGCTTGACCCTTTCCCTAAAATCAGGAAGATTCGCTTACACCTCTTATGGCTTATAATAGCCGTCTCCTGGGATAACAATAGCAATACTGAGAAGAATGAAAATAAAACGCATCATAGGCTGAAGAAATTAAACGCTCGGCACGTCTTTTCTTCAGCCTTACATGACTATATATCTATATATGTATACATCCATATATTTGGGTAGAAATCCATAAAAATATATATCGATATATATGTATTTCTATATATTTATATAGATATTTATCTATACACAGAAACAGATAGATAGATAGATTGATAGAAAGACTGTATGCAATAACCCTGGATGTCTGACAGTTGAAGCTGACCGGTGATGTCATTAAGACTCTATTATGACACGTACAGCTTGGAAGCATAACTACTACAGCACGGCAGCCATTTATAGCCAGTCTCCATTGGAGATGGAAGTGGGCAGGAATGTACTGGCCTATCTTCCCAAGACGCCACAGCAGCCGGACAAATTGTATGTTCGACAGAATGGCTGTTTTATTCA
This sequence comes from Eleutherodactylus coqui, assembly GCF_035609145.1. NCBI lineage: Eukaryota > Metazoa > Chordata > Amphibia > Anura > Eleutherodactylidae > Eleutherodactylus > Eleutherodactylus coqui. The sequence continues at coordinate 57,360,250 of NC_089844.1, read as the reverse complement.
GCCCATAAGGGTGACTACCCACTACAGTTTTTTTTTTTCACTGCGAAATTCGTAGCAGTTTTTTCACTGCAGGGGTCTATGGGACTTGTAATGTTAAAATCGAAATCACGCAAAATCGCAATTTACCGCAAAATCGCGATTTTAACATTACAAGTCCCATAGACCCCTGCAGAAAAAAAAACCGCTGCGAATTTCGCTGTGAAAAAAAACTGTAGTGAGTAGTCACCCTAAGGGGGAAACGGCGGCCTACAAAATCTGATTGGTCGCTGATGCCACCATTTATGAAAAGGTCGGCTCAGTTCTTCCATGGATAAGAATAAGGTAGGTACATAGGCAGGCAGGTAGGTTCAGTTTTTGTAGGTTGAGGAATGCTTATGGGAAAGGCCTTATGTCTGAACGCTGGCGCATGAAATGGCACAGAGGCCCGGCCCTGTGCATTCACTGATTATTGCCGTCAGCTGCTGTCTGCTTTCAAGCATGAATCAGGGGCTTGACACATCAACTGGCTTTGATTGTGGGTCACGCAGGTTGGTTGCAGTGCCCTAGTATAAACGATACCTGGAACACAAGCCAGTCCTCAGGATGCATTCTAACTCAAGAGCACGATCACGTTGTGTCTGACCAATGTTTCCATCTTGGGTAGTAGCACAGTCCTAAGCGATATGGAGTGCAGTTGGCATATGAGCTGGTCTGTGGTTTTGCTTCCAACAGTTTCTACCGCACGCAGATGCTCAGTGGATACAATGTTGCGCGCTGGGGAAAACCCCAGGAATAATCCACAGCAGGCAGGCAAGCAAAGTATAAATAAGGGGGGGATTGGTTAGCTGCCTGCAACTCTTGCTTGTACCCGAATAAGGTTTTGCCTGCAACGCGGCCTTGTACTGCTTGAGGCGACGTGACATTCATGCACAAGGCACAGGTGCTGGCAGGTTTCTGCGGGCACCCACAGTGCAGCGTTGCATTCTTGAAACCGTTGCTTGACCCTTTCCCTAAAATCAGGAAGATTCGCTTACACCTCTTATGGCTTATAATAGCCGTCTCCTGGGATAACAATAGCAATACTGAGAAGAATGAAAATAAAACGCATCATAGGCTGAAGAAATTAAACGCTCGGCACGTCTTTTCTTCAGCCTTACATGACTATATATCTATATATGTATACATCCATATATTTGGGTAGAAATCCATAAAAATATATATCGATATATATGTATTTCTATATATTTATATAGATATTTATCTATACACAGAAACAGATAGATAGATAGATTGATAGAAAGACTGTATGCAATAACCCTGGATGTCTGACAGTTGAAGCTGACTGGTGATGTCATTAAGGCTCTATTATGACACGTACAGCTTGGAAGCATAACTACTACAGCACGGCAGCCATTTATAGCCAGTCTCCATTGGAGATGGAAGTGGGCAGAAATGTACTGGCCTATCTTCCCAAGACGCCACAGCAGCCGGACAAATTGTATGTTCGACAGAATGGCTGTTTTATTCAGCCCATAAGGGTGACTACCCACTACAGTTTTTTTTTTCACTGCGAAATTCGTAGCAGTTTTTTTTCTGCAGGGGTCTATGGGAATTGTAATGTTAAAATCGAAATCACGCAAATTCGCAATTTACCGCGAAATCGCGATTTTAACATTACAAGTCCCATAGACTCCTGCAGAAAAAAAAACGCTGCGAATTTCGCAGTGAAAAAAAACTGTAGTGAGTAGTCACCCTAAGGGGGAAACGGCGGCCTACAAAATCTGATTGGTCGCTGCTGCCACCATTTATGAAAAGGTCGGCTCAGTTCTTCCATGGATAAGAATAAGGTAGGTACATAGGCAGGCAGGTAGGTTCAGTTTTTGTAGGTTGGGGAATGCTTATGGGCAAGGCCTTATGTCTGAACGCTGGCGCATGAAATGGCACAGAGGCCCGGCCCTGTGCATTCACTGATTATTGCCGTCAGCTGCTGTCTGCTTTCAAGCATGAATCCGGGGCTTGACACTTATCAACTGGCTTTGATTGTGGGTCACGCAGGTTGGTTGCAATGCCCTAGTATAAACGATACCTGGAACACAAGCCAGTCCTCAGGATGCATTCTAACTCAAGAGCACGATCACGTTGTGCCTGACCAATGTTTCCATCTTGGGTAGTAGCACAGTCCTAAGCGATATGGAGTGGAGTTGGCATATGAGCTGGTCTGTGGTTTTGCTTCCAACAGTTTCTACCGCACGCAGATGCTCAGTGGATACAATGTTGCGCGCTGGGGAAAACCCCAGGAATAATCCACAGCAGGCAGGCAAGCAAAGTATAAATAAGGGGGGGATTGGTTAGCTGCCTGCAACTCTTGCTTGTACCCGAATAAGGTTTTGCCTGCAACGCGGCCTTGTACTGCTTGAGGCGACGTGACATTCATGCACAAGGCACAGGTGCTGGCAGGTTTCTGCGGGCACCCACAGTGCAGCGTTGCATTCTTGAAACCGTTGCTTGACCCTTTCCCTAAAATCAGGAAGATTCGCTTACACCTCTTATGGCTTATAATAGCCGTCTCCTGGGATAACAATAGCAATACTGAGAAGAATGAAAATAAAACGCATCATAGGCTGAAGAAATTAAACGCTCGGCACGTCTTTTCTTCAGCCTTACATGACTATATATCTATATATGTATACATCCATATATTTGGGTAGAAATCCATAAAAATATATATCGATATATATTTATATAGATATTTATCTATACACAGAAACAGACAGATAGATAGATAGATAGATAGATAGATAGATAGATAGATAGATAGATAGATAGATTGATAGAAAGACTGTATGCAATAACCCTGGATGTCTGACAGTTGAAGCAGACTGGTGATGTCATTAAGGCTCTATTATGACACGTACAGCTTGGAAGCATAAATACTACAGCACGGCAGCCATTTATAGCCAGTCTCCATTGGAGACGGAAGTGGGCAGGAATGTACTGGCCTATCTTCCCAAGACGCCACAGCAGCCGGACAAATTGTATGTTTGACAGAATGGCTGTTTTATTCAGCCCATAAGGGTGACTACCCACTACAGTTTTTTTTTTTCACTGCGAAATTCGTAGCAGTTTTTTTTCTGCAGGGGTCTATGGGAATTGTAATGTTAAAATTGAAATCACGCAAATTCGCAATTTACCGCGAAATCGCGATTTTAACATTACAAGTCCCATAGACTCCTGCAGAAAAAAAAACGCTGCGAATTTCGCAGTGAAAAAAAACTGTAGTGGGTAGTCATCCTAAGGGGGAAACGGCGGCCTACAAAATCTGATTGGTCGCTGCTGCCACCATTTATGAAAAGGTCGGCTCAGTTCTTCCATGGATAAGAATAAGGTAGGTACATAGGCAGGCAGGTAGGTTCAGTTTTTGTAGGTTGAGGAATGCTTATGGGCAAGGCCTTATGTCTGAACGCTGGCGCATGAAATGGCAGAGAGGCCCGGCACTGTGCATTCACTGATCATTGCCGTCAGCTGCTGTCTGCTTTCAAGCATGAATCAGGGGCTTGACACTTATCAACTGGCTTTGATTGTGGGTCACGCAGGTTGGTTGCAATGCCCTAGTATAAACGATACCTGGAACACAAGCCAGTCCTCAGGATGCATTCTAACTCAAGAGCACGATCACGTTGTGCCTGACCAATGTTTCCATCTTGGGTAGTAGCACAGTCCTAAGCGATATGGAGTGGAGTTGGCATATGAGCTGGTCTGTGGTTTTGCTTCCAACAGTTTCTACCGCACGCAGATGCTCAGTGGATACAATGTTGCGCGCTGGGGAAAACCCCAGGAATAATCCACAGCAGGCAGGCAAGCAAAGTATAAATAAGGGGGGGATTGGTTAGCTGCCTGCAACTCTTGCTTGTACCCGAATAAGGTTTTGCCTGCAACGCGGCCTTGTACTGCTTGAGGCGACGTGACATTCATGCACAAGGCACAGGTGCTGGCAGGTTTCTGCGGGCACCCACAGTGCAGCGTTGCATTCTTGAAACCGTTGCTTGACCCTTTCCCTAAAATCAGGAAGATTCGCTTACACCTCTTATGGCTTATAATAGCCGTCTCCTGGGATAACAATAGCAATACTGAGAAGAATGAAAATAAAACGCATCATAGGCTGAAGAAATTAAACGCTCGGCACGTCTTTTCTTCAGCCTTACATGACTATATATCTATATATGTATACATCCATATATTTGGGTAGAAATCCATAAAAATATATATCGATATATATGTATTTCTATATATTTATATAGATATTTATCTATACACAGAAACAGATAGATAGATAGATTGATAGAAAGACTGTATGCAATAACCCTGGATGTCTGACAGTTGAAGCTGACCGGTGATGTCATTAAGACTCTATTATGACACGTACAGCTTGGAAGCATAACTACTACAGCACGGCAGCCATTTATAGCCAGTCTCCATTGGAGATGGAAGTGGGCAGGAATGTACTGGCCTATCTTCCCAAGACGCCACAGCAGCCGGACAAATTGTATGTTCGACAGAATGGCTGTTTTATTCAGCCCATAAGGGTGACTACCCACTACAGTTTTTTTTTTTCACTGCGAAATTCGTAGCAGTTTTTTCACTGCAGGGGTCTATGGGACTTGTAATGTTAAAATCGAAATCACGCAAAATCGCAATTTACCGCAAAATCGCGATTTTAACATTACAAGTCCCATAGACCCCTGCAGAAAAAAAAACCGCTGCGAATTTCGCTGTGAAAAAAAACTGTAGTGAGTAGTCACCCTAAGGGGGAAACGGCGGCCTACAAAATCTGATTGGTCGCTGATGCCACCATTTATGAAAAGGTCGGCTCAGTTCTTCCATGGATAAGAATAAGGTAGGTACATAGGCAGGCAGGTAGGTTCAGTTTTTGTAGGTTGAGGAATGCTTATGGGAAAGGCCTTATGTCTGAACGCTGGCGCATGAAATGGCACAGAGGCCCGGCCCTGTGCATTCACTGATTATTGCCGTCAGCTGCTGTCTGCTTTCAAGCATGAATCAGGGGCTTGACACATCAACTGGCTTTGATTGTGGGTCACGCAGGTTGGTTGCAGTGCCCTAGTATAAACGATACCTGGAACACAAGCCAGTCCTCAGGATGCATTCTAACTCAAGAGCACGATCACGTTGTGTCTGACCAATGTTTCCATCTTGGGTAGTAGCACAGTCCTAAGCGATATGGAGTGCAGTTGGCATATGAGCTGGTCTGTGGTTTTGCTTCCAACAGTTTCTACCGCACGCAGATGCTCAGTGGATACAATGTTGTGCGCTGGGGAAAACCCCAGGAATAATCCACAGCAGGCAGGCAAGCAAAGTATAAATAAGGGGGGGATTGGTTAGCTGCCTGCAACTCTTGCTTGTACCCGAATAAGGTTTTGCCTGCAACGCGGCCTTGTACTGCTTGAGGCGACGTGACATTCATGCACAAGGCACAAGTGCTGGCAGGTTTCTGCGGGCACCCACAGTGCAGCGTTGCATTCTTGAAACCGTTGCTTGACCCTTTCCCTAAAATCAGGAAGATTCGCTTACACCTCTTATGGCTTATAATAGCCGTCTCCTGGGATAACAATAGCAATACTGAGAAGAATGAAAATAAAACGCATCATAGGCTGAAGAAATTAAACGCTCGGCACGTCTTTTCTTCAGCCTTACATGACTATATATCTATATATGTATACATCCATATATTTGGGTAGAAATCCATAAAAATATATATCGATATATATGTATTTCTATATATTTATATAGATATTTATCTATACACAGAAACAGATAGATAGATAGATTGATAGAAAGACTGTATGCAATAACCCTGGATGTCTGACAGTTGAAGCTGACTGGTGATGTCATTAAGGCTCTATTATGACACGTACAGCTTGGAAGCATAACTACTACAGCACGGCAGCCATTTATAGCCAGTCTCCATTGGAGATGGAAGTGGGCAGAAATGTACTGGCCTATCTTCCCAAGACGCCACAGCAGCCGGACAAATTGTATGTTCGACAGAATGGCTGTTTTATTCAGCCCATAAGGGTGACTACCCACTACAGTTTTTTTTTTCACTGCGAAATTCGTAGCAGTTTTTTTTCTGCAGGGGTCTATGGGAATTGTAATGTTAAAATCGAAATCACGCAAATTCGCAATTTACCGCGAAATCGCGATTTTAACATTACAAGTCCCATAGACTCCTGCAGAAAAAAAAAACGCTGCGAATTTCGCAGTGAAAAAAAACTGTAGTGAGTAGTCACCCTAAGGGGGAAACGGCGGCCTACAAAATCTGATTGGTCGCTGCTGCCACCATTTATGAAAAGGTCGGCTCAGTTCTTCCATGGATAAGAATAAGGTAGGTACATAGGCAGGCAGGTAGGTTCAGTTTTTGTAGGTTGGGGAATGCTTATGGGCAAGGCCTTATGTCTGAACGCTGGCGCATGAAATGGCACAGAGGCCCGGCCCTGTGCATTCACTGATTATTGCCGTCAGCTGCTGTCTGCTTTCAAGCATGAATCCGGGGCTTGACACTTATCAACTGGCTTTGATTGTGGGTCACGCAGGTTGGTTGCAATGCCCTAGTATAAACGATACCTGGAACACAAGCCAGTCCTCAGGATGCATTCTAACTCAAGAGCACGATCACGTTGTGCCTGACCAATGTTTCCATCTTGGGTAGTAGCACAGTCCTAAGCGATATGGAGTGGAGTTGGCATATGAGCTGGTCTGTGGTTTTGCTTCCAACAGTTTCTACCGCACGCAGATGCTCAGTGGATACAATGTTGCGCGCTGGGGAAAACCCCAGGAATAATCCACAGCAGGCAGGCAAGCAAAGTATAAATAAGGGGGGGATTGGTTAGCTGCCTGCAACTCTTGCTTGTACCCGAATAAGGTTTTGCCTGCAACGCGGCCTTGTACTGCTTGAGGCGACGTGACATTCATGCACAAGGCACAGGTGCTGGCAGGTTTCTGCGGGCACCCACAGTGCAGCGTTGCATTCTTGAAACCGTTGCTTGACCCTTTCCCTAAAATCAGGAAGATTCGCTTACACCTCTTATGGCTTATAATAGCCGTCTCCTGGGATAACAATAGCAATACTGAGAAGAATGAAAATAAAACGCATCATAGGCTGAAGAAATTAAACGCTCGGCACGTCTTTTCTTCAGCCTTACATGACTATATATCTATATATGTATACATCCATATATTTGGGTAGAAATCCATAAAAATATATATCGATATATATGCATTTCTATATATTTATATAGATATTTATCTATACACAGAAACAGATAGATAGATAGATAGATAGATAGATAGATAGATAGATAGATAGATTGATAGAAAGACTGTATGCAATAACCCTGGATGTCTGACAGTTGAAGCAGACTGGTGATGTCATTAAGGCTCTATTATGACACGTACAGCTTGGAAGCATAAATACTACAGCACGGCAGCCATTTATAGCCAGTCTCCATTGGAGACGGAAGTGGGCAGGAATGTACTGGCCTATCTTCCCAAGACGCCACAGCAGCCGGACAAATTGTATGTTTGACAGAATGGCTGTTTTATTCAGCCCATAAGGGTGACTACCCACTACAGTTTTTTTTTTTCACTGCGAAATTCGTAGCAGTTTTTTTTCTGCAGGGGTCTATGGGAATTGTAATGTTAAAATTGAAATCACGCAAATTCGCAATTTACCGCGAAATCGCGATTTTAACATTACAAGTCCCATAGACTCCTGCAGAAAAAAAAACGCTGCGAATTTCGCAGTGAAAAAAAACTGTAGTGGGTAGTCATCCTAAGGGGGAAACGGCGGCCTACAAAATCTGATTGGTCGCTGCTGCCACCATTTATGAAAAGGTCGGCTCAGTTCTTCCATGGATAAGAATAAGGTAGGTACATAGGCAGGCAGGTAGGTTCAGTTTTTGTAGGTTGAGGAATGCTTATGGGCAAGGCCTTATGTCTGAACGCTGGCGCATGAAATGGCAGAGAGGCCCGGCACTGTGCATTCACTGATCATTGCCGTCAGCTGCTGTCTGCTTTCAAGCATGAATCAGGGGCTTGACACTTATCAACTGGCTTTGATTGTGGGTCACGCAGGTTGGTTGCAATGCCCTAGTATAAACGATACCTGGAACACAAGCCAGTCCTCAGGATGCATTCTAACTCAAGAGCACGATCACGTTGTGCCTGACCAATGTTTCCATCTTGGGTAGTAGCACAGTCCTAAGCGATATGGAGTGGAGTTGGCATATGAGCTGGTCTGTGGTTTTGCTTCCAACAGTTTCTACCGCACGCAGATGCTCAGTGGATACAATGTTGCGCGCTGGGGAAAACCCCAGGAATAATCCACAGCAGGCAGGCAAGCAAAGTATAAATAAGGGGGGGATTGGTTAGCTGCCTGCAACTCTTGCTTGTACCCGAATAAGGTTTTGCCTGCAACGCGGCCTTGTACTGCTTGAGGCGACGTGACATTCATGCACAAGGCACAGGTGCTGGCAGGTTTCTGCGGGCACCCACAGTGCAGCGTTGCATTCTTGAAACCGTTGCTTGACCCTTTCCCTAAAATCAGGAAGATTCGCTTACACCTCTTATGGCTTATAATAGCCGTCTCCTGGGATAACAATAGCAATACTGAGAAGAATGAAAATAAAACGCATCATAGGCTGAAGAAATTAAACGCTCGGCACGTCTTTTCTTCAGCCTTACATGACTATATATCTATATATGTATACATCCATATATTTGGGTAGAAATCCATAAAAATATATATCGATATATATGCATTTCTATATATTTATATAGATATTTATCTATACACAGAAACAGATAGATAGATAGATTGATAGAAAGACTGTATGCAATAACCCTGGATGTCTGACAGTTGAAGCTGACCGGTGATGTCATTAAGACTCTATTATGACACGTACAGCTTGGAAGCATAACTACTACAGCACGGCAGCCATTTATAGCCAGTCTCCATTGGAGATGGAAGTGGGCAGGAATGTACTGGCCTATCTTCCCAAGACGCCACAGCAGCCGGACAAATTGTATGTTCGACAGAATGGCTGTTTTATTCAGCCCATAAGGGTGACTACCCACTACAGTTTTTTTTTTTCACTGCGAAATTCGTAGCAGTTTTTTCACTGCAGGGGTCTATGGGACTTGTAATGTTAAAATCGAAATCACGCAAAATCGCAATTTACCGCAAAATCGCGATTTTAACATTACAAGTCCCATAGACCCCTGCAGAAAAAAAAACCGCTGCGAATTTCGCTGTGAAAAAAAACTGTAGTGAGTAGTCACCCTAAGGGGGAAACGGCGGCCTACAAAATCTGATTGGTCGCTGATGCCACCATTTATGAAAAGGTCGGCTCAGTTCTTCCATGGATAAGAATAAGGTAGGTACATAGGCAGGCAGGTAGGTTCAGTTTTTGTAGGTTGAGGAATGCTTATGGGAAAGGCCTTATGTCTGAACGCTGGCGCATGAAATGGCACAGAGGCCCGGCCCTGTGCATTCACTGATTATTGCCGTCAGCTGCTGTCTGCTTTCAAGCATGAATCAGGGGCTTGACACATCAACTGGCTTTGATTGTGGGTCACGCAGGTTGGTTGCAGTGCCCTAGTATAAACGATACCTGGAACACAAGCCAGTCCTCAGGATGCATTCTAACTCAAGAGCACGATCACGTTGTGTCTGACCAATGTTTCCATCTTGGGTAGTAGCACAGTCCTAAGCGATATGGAGTGCAGTTGGCATATGAGCTGGTCTGTGGTTTTGCTTCCAACAGTTTCTACCGCACGCAGATGCTCAGTGGATACAATGTTGCGCGCTGGGGAAAACCCCAGGAATAATCCACAGCAGGCAGGCAAGCAAAGTATAAATAAGGGGGGGATTGGTTAGCTGCCTGCAACTCTTGCTTGTACCCGAATAAGGTTTTGCCTGCAACGCGGCCTTGTACTGCTTGAGGCGACGTGACATTCATGCACAAGGCACAAGTGCTGGCAGGTTTCTGCGGGCACCCACAGTGCAGCGTTGCATTCTTGAAACCGTTGCTTGACCCTTTCCCTAAAATCAGGAAGATTCGCTTACACCTCTTATGGCTTATAATAGCCGTCTCCTGGGATAACAATAGCAATACTGAGAAGAATGAAAATAAAACGCATCATAGGCTGAAGAAATTAAACGCTCGGCACGTCTTTTCTTCAGCCTTACATGACTATATATCTATATATGTATACATCCATATATTTGGGTAGAAATCCATAAAAATATATATCGATATATATGTATTTCTATATATTTATATAGATATTTATCTATACACAGAAACAGATAGATAGATAGATTGATAGAAAGACTGTATGCAATAACCCTGGATGTCTGACAGTTGAAGCTGACCGGTGATGTCATTAAGGCTCTATTATGACACGTACAGCTTGGAAGCATAACTACTACAGCACGGCAGCCATTTATAGCCAGTCTCCATTGGAGATGGAAGTGGGCAGAAATGTACTGGCCTATCTTCCCAAGACGCCACAGCAGCCGGACAAATTGTATGTTCGACAGAATGGCTGTTTTATTCAGCCCATAAGGGTGACTACCCACTACAGTTTTGTTTTTTCACTGCGAAATTCGTAGCAGTTTTTTCACTGCAGGGGTCTATGGGACTTGTAATGTTAAAATCGAAATCACGCAAAATCGCAATTTACCGCAAAATCGCGATTTTAACATTACAAGTCCCATAGACCCCTGCAGAAAAAAAAACCGCTGCGAATTTCGCTGTGAAAAAAAACTGTAGTGAGTAGTCACCCTAAGGGGGAAACGGCGGCCTACAAAATCTGATTGGTCGCTGATGCCACCATTTATGAAAAGGTCGGCTCAGTTCTTCCATGGATAAGAATAAGGTAGGTACATAGGCAGGCAGGTAGGTTCAGTTTTTGTAGGTTGAGGAATGCTTATGGGCAAGGCCTTATGTCTGCACGCTGGCGCATGAAATGGCACAGAGGCCCGGCCCTGTGCATTCACTGATCATTGCCGTCAGCTGCTGTCTGCTTTCAAGCATGAATCAGGGGCTTGACACTTATCAACTGGCTTTGATTGTGGGTCACGCAGGTTGGTTGCAATGCCCTAGTATAAACGATACCTGGAACACAAGCCAGTCCTCAGGATGCATTCTAACTCAAGAGCACGATCACGTTGTGCCTGACCAATGTTTCCATCTTGGGTAGTAGCACAGTCCTAAGCGATATGGAGTGCAGTTGGCATATGAGCTGGTCTGTGGTTTTGCTTCCAACAGTTTCTACCGCACGCAGATGCTCAGTGGATACAATGTTGTGCGCTGGGGAAAACCCCAGGAATAATCCACAGCAGGCAGGCAAGCAAAGTATAAATAAGGGGGGGATTGGTTAGCTGCCTGCAACTCTTGCTTGTACCCGAATAAGGTTTTGCCTGCAACGCGGCCTTGTACTGCTTGAGGCGACGTGACATTCATGCACAAGGCACAAGTGCTGGCAGGTTTCTGCGGGCACCCACAGTGCAGCGTTGCATTCTTGAAACCGTTGCTTGACCCTTTCCCTAAAATCAGGAAGATTCGCTTACACCTCTTATGGCTTATAATAGCCGTCTCCTGGGATAACAATAGCAATACTGAGAAGAATGAAAATAAAATGCATCATAGGCTGAAGAAATTAAACGCTCGGCACGTCTTTTCTTCAGCCTTACATGACTATATATCTATATATGTATACATCCATATATTTGGGTAGAAATCCATAAAAATATATATCGATATATATGTATTTCTATATATTTATATAGATATTTATCTATACACAGAAACAGATAGATAGATAGATTGATAGAAAGACTGTATGCAATAACCCTGGATGTCTGACAGTTGAAGCTGACTGGTGATGTCATTAAGGCTCTATTATGACACGTACAGCTTGGAAGCATAACTACTACAGCACGGCAGCCATTTATAGCCAGTCTCCATTGGAGATGGAAGTGGGCAGAAATGTACTGGCCTATCTTCCCAAGACGCCACAGCAGCCGGACAAATTGTATGTTCGACAGAATGGCTGTTTTATTCAGCCCATAAGGGTGACTACCCACTACAGTTTTTTTTTTCACTGCGAAATTCGTAGCAGTTTTTTTTCTGCAGGGGTCTATGGGAATTGTAATGTTAAAATCGAAATCACGCAAATTCGCAATTTACCGCGAAATCGCGATTTTAACATTACAAGTCCCATAGACCCCTGCAGAAAAAAAAACGCTGCGAATTTCGCAGTGAAAAAAAACTGTAGTGAGTAGTCACCCTAAGGGGGAAACGGCGGCCTACAAAATCTGATTGGTCGCTGATGCCACCATTTATGAAAAGGTCGGCTCAGTTCTTCCATGGATAAGAATAAGGTAGGTACATAGGCAGGCAGGTAGGTTCAGTTTTTGTAGGTTGAGGAATGCTTATGGGAAAGGCCTTATGTCTGAACGCTGGCGCATGAAATGGCACAGAGGCCCGGCCCTGTGCATTCACTGATTATTGCCATCAGCTGCTGTCTGCTTTCAAGCATGAATCAGGGGCTTGACACTTATCGACTGGCTTTGATTGTGGGTCACGCAGGTTGGTTGCAATGCCCTAGTATAAACGATACCTGGAACACAAGCCAGTCCTCAGGATGCATTCTAACTCAAGAGCACGATCACGTTGTGCCTGACCAATGTTTCCATCTTGGGTAGTAGCACAGTCCTAAGCGATATGGAGTGGAGTTGGCATATGAGCTGCTCTGTGGTTTTGCTTCCAACAGTTTCTACCGCACGCAGATGCTCAGTGGATACAATGTTGCGCGCTGGGGAAAACCCCAGGAATAATCCACAGCAGGCAGGCAAGCAAAGTATAAATAAGGGGGGGATTGGTTAGCTGCCTGCAACTCTTGCTTGTACCCGAATAAGGTTTTGCCTGCAACGCGGCCTTGTACTGCTTGAGGCGACGTGACATTCATGCACAAGGCACAGGTGCTGGCAGGTTTCTGCGGGCACCCACAGTGCAGCGTTGCATTCTTGAAACCGTTGCTTGACCCTTTCCCTAAAATCAGGAAGATTCGCTTACACCTCTTATGGCTTATAATAGCCGTCTCCTGGGATAACAATAGCAATACTGAGAAGAATGAAAATAAAACGCATCATAGGCTGAAGAAATTAAACGCTCGGCACGTCTTTTCTTCAGCCTTACATGACTATATATCTATATATGTATACATCCATATATTTGGGTAGAAATCCATAAAAATATATATCGATATATATGTATTTCTATATATTTATATAGATATTTATCTATACACAGAAACAGATAGATAGATAGATTGATAGAAAGACTGTATGCAATAACCCTGGATGTCTGACAGTTGAAGCTGACCGGTGATGTCATTAAGACTCTATTATGACACGTACAGCTTGGAAGCATAACTACTACAGCACGGCAGCCATTTATAGCCAGTCTCCATTGGAGATGGAAGTGGGCAGGAATGTACTGGCCTATCTTCCCAAGACGCCACAGCAGCCGGACAAATTGTATGTTCGACAGAATGGCTGTTTTATTCAGCCCATAAGGGTGACTACCCACTACAGTTTTTTTTTTTCACTGCGAAATTCGTAGCAGTTTTTTCACTGCAGGGGTCTATGGGACTTGTAATGTTAAAATCGAAATCACGCAAAATCGCAATTTACCGCAAAATCGCGATTTTAACATTACAAGTCCCATAGACCCCTGCAGAAAAAAAAACCGCTGCGAATTTCGCTGTGAAAAAAAACTGTAGTGAGTAGTCACCCTAAGGGGGAAACGGCGGCCTACAAAATCTGATTGGTCGCTGATGCCACCATTTATGAAAAGGTCGGCTCAGTTCTTCCATGGATAAGAATAAGGTAGGTACATAGGCAGGCAGGTAGGTTCAGTTTTTGTAGGTTGAGGAATGCTTATGGGAAAGGCCTTATGTCTGAACGCTGGCGCATGAAATGGCACAGAGGCCCGGCCCTGTGCATTCACTGATTATTGCCATCAGCTGCTGTCTGCTTTCAAGCATGAATCAGGGGCTTGACACTTATCGACTGGCTTTGATTGTGGGTCACGCAGGTTGGTTGCAATGCCCTAGTATAAACGATACCTGGAACACAAGCCAGTCCTCAGGATGCATTCTAACTCAAGAGCACGATCACGTTGTGCCTGACCAATGTTTCCATCTTGGGTAGTAGCACAGTCCTAAGCGATATGGAGTGGAGTTGGCATATGAGCTGCTCTGTGGTTTTGCTTCCAACAGTTTCTACCGCACGCAGATGCTCAGTGGATACAATGTTGCGCGCTGGGGAAAACCCCAGGAATAATCCACAGCAGGCAGGCAAGCAAAGTATAAATAAGGGGGGGATTGGTTAGCTGCCTGCAACTCTTGCTTGTACCCGAATAAGGTTTTGCCTGCAACGCGGCCTTGTACTGCTTGAGGCGACGTGACATTCATGCACAAGGCACAGGTGCTGGCAGGTTTCTGCGGGCACCCACAGTGCAGCGTTGCATTCTTGAAACCGTTGCTTGACCCTTTCCCTAAAATCAGGAAGATTCGCTTACACCTCTTATGGCTTATAATAGCCGTCTCCTGGGATAACAATAGCAATACTGAGAAGAATGAAAATAAAACGCATCATAGGCTGAAGAAATTAAACGCTCGGCACGTCTTTTCTTCAGCCTTACATGACTATATATCTATATATGTATACATCCATATATTTGGGTAGAAATCCATAAAAATATATATCGATATATATGTATTTCTATATATTTATATAGATATTTATCTATACACAGAAACAGATAGATAGATAGATTGATAGAAAGACTGTATGCAATAACCCTGGATGTCTGACAGTTGAAGCTGACCGGTGATGTCATTAAGACTCTATTATGACACGTACAGCTTGGAAGCATAACTACTACAGCACGGCAGCCATTTATAGCCAGTCTCCATTGGAGATGGAAGTGGGCAGGAATGTACTGGCCTATCTTCCCAAGACGCCACAGCAGCCGGACAAATTGTATGTTCGACAGAATGGCTGTTTTATTCAGCCCATAAGGGTGACTACCCACTACAGTTTTTTTTTTTCACTGCGAAATTCGTAGCAGTTTTTTCACTGCAGGGGTCTATGGGACTTGTAATGTTAAAATCGAAATCACGCAAAATCGCAATTTACCGCAAAATCGCGATTTTAACATTACAAGTCCCATAGACCCCTGCAGAAAAAAAAACCGCTGCGAATTTCGCTGTGAAAAAAAACTGTAGTGAGTAGTCACCCTAAGGGGGAAACGGCGGCCTACAAAATCTGATTGGTCGCTGATGCCACCATTTATGAAAAGGTCGGCTCAGTTCTTCCATGGATAAGAATAAGGTAGGTACATAGGCAGGCAGGTAGGTTCAGTTTTTGTAGGTTGAGGAATGCTTATGGGAAAGGCCTTATGTCTGAACGCTGGCGCATGAAATGGCACAGAGGCCCGGCCCTGTGCATTCACTGATTATTGCCATCAGCTGCTGTCTGCTTTCAAGCATGAATCAGGGGCTTGACACTTATCGACTGGCTTTGATTGTGGGTCACGCAGGTTGGTTGCAATGCCCTAGTATAAACGATACCTGGAACACAAGCCAGTCCTCAGGATGCATTCTAACTCAAGAGCACGATCACGTTGTGCCTGACCAATGTTTCCATCTTGGGTAGTAGCACAGTCCTAAGCGATATGGAGTGGAGTTGGCATATGAGCTGCTCTGTGGTTTTGCTTCCAACAGTTTCTACCGCACGCAGATGCTCAGTGGATACAATGTTGCGCGCTGGGGAAAACCCCAGGAATAATCCACAGCAGGCAGGCAAGCAAAGTATAAATAAGGGGGGGATTGGTTAGCTGCCTGCAACTCTTGCTTGTACCCGAATAAGGTTTTGCCTGCAACGCGGCCTTGTACTGCTTGAGGCGACGTGACATTCATGCACAAGGCACAGGTGCTGGCAGGTTTCTGCGGGCACCCACAGTGCAGCGTTGCATTCTTGAAACCGTTGCTTGACCCTTTCCCTAAAATCAGGAAGATTCGCTTACACCTCTTATGGCTTATAATAGCCGTCTCCTGGGATAACAATAGCAATACTGAGAAGAATGAAAATAAAACGCATCATAGGCTGAAGAAATTAAACGCTCGGCACGTCTTTTCTTCAGCCTTACATGACTATATATCTATATATGTATACATCCATATATTTGGGTAGAAATCCATAAAAATATATATCGATATATATGTATTTCTATATATTTATATAGATATTTATCTATACACAGAAACAGATAGATAGATAGATTGATAGAAAGACTGTATGCAATAACCCTGGATGTCTGACAGTTGAAGCTGACCGGTGATGTCATTAAGACTCTATTATGACACGTACAGCTTGGAAGCATAACTACTACAGCACGGCAGCCATTTATAGCCAGTCTCCATTGGAGATGGAAGTGGGCAGGAATGTACTGGCCTATCTTCCCAAGACGCCACAGCAGCCGGACAAATTGTATGTTCGACAGAATGGCTGTTTTATTCAGCCCATAAGGGTGACTACCCACTACAGTTTTTTTTTTTCACTGCGAAATTCGTAGCAGTTTTTTCACTGCAGGGGTCTATGGGACTTGTAATGTTAAAATCGAAATCACGCAAAATCGCAATTTACCGCAAAATCGCGATTTTAACATTACAAGTCCCATAGACCCCTGCAGAAAAAAAAACCGCTGCGAATTTCGCTGTGAAAAAAAACTGTAGTGAGTAGTCACCCTAAGGGGGAAACGGCGGCCTACAAAATCTGATTGGTCGCTGATGCCACCATTTATGAAAAGGTCGGCTCAGTTCTTCCATGGATAAGAATAAGGTAGGTACATAGGCAGGCAGGTAGGTTCAGTTTTTGTAGGTTGAGGAATGCTTATGGGAAAGGCCTTATGTCTGAACGCTGGCGCATGAAATGGCACAGAGGCCCGGCCCTGTGCATTCACTGATTATTGCCATCAGCTGCTGTCTGCTTTCAAGCATGAATCAGGGGCTTGACACTTATCGACTGGCTTTGATTGTGGGTCACGCAGGTTGGTTGCAATGCCCTAGTATAAACGATACCTGGAACACAAGCCAGTCCTCAGGATGCATTCTAACTCAAGAGCACGATCACGTTGTGCCTGACCAATGTTTCCATCTTGGGTAGTAGCACAGTCCTAAGCGATATGGAGTGGAGTTGGCATATGAGCTGCTCTGTGGTTTTGCTTCCAACAGTTTCTACCGCACGCAGATGCTCAGTGGATACAATGTTGCGCGCTGGGGAAAACCCCAGGAATAATCCACAGCAGGCAGGCAAGCAAAGTATAAATAAGGGGGGGATTGGTTAGCTGCCTGCAACTCTTGCTTGTACCCGAATAAGGTTTTGCCTGCAACGCGGCCTTGTACTGCTTGAGGCGACGTGACATTCATGCACAAGGCACAGGTGCTGGCAGGTTTCTGCGGGCACCCACAGTGCAGCGTTGCATTCTTGAAACCGTTGCTTGACCCTTTCCCTAAAATCAGGAAGATTCGCTTACACCTCTTATGGCTTATAATAGCCGTCTCCTGGGATAACAATAGCAATACTGAGAAGAATGAAAATAAAACGCATCATAGGCTGAAGAAATTAAACGCTCGGCACGTCTTTTCTTCAGCCTTACATGACTATATATCTATATATGTATACATCCATATATTTGGGTAGAAATCCATAAAAATATATATCGATATATATGTATTTCTATATATTTATATAGATATTTATCTATACACAGAAACAGATAGATAGATAGATTGATAGAAAGACTGTATGCAATAACCCTGGATGTCTGACAGTTGAAGCTGACCGGTGATGTCATTAAGACTCTATTATGACACGTACAGCTTGGAAGCATAACTACTACAGCACGGCAGCCATTTATAGCCAGTCTCCATTGGAGATGGAAGTGGGCAGGAATGTACTGGCCTATCTTCCCAAGACGCCACAGCAGCCGGACAAATTGTATGTTCGACAGAATGGCTGTTTTATTCAGCCCATAAGGGTGACTACCCACTACAGTTTTTTTTTTTCACTGCGAAATTCGTAGCAGTTTTTTCACTGCAGGGGTCTATGGGACTTGTAATGTTAAAATCGAAATCACGCAAAATCGCAATTTACCGCAAAATCGCGATTTTAACATTACAAGTCCCATAGACCCCTGCAGAAAAAAAAACCGCTGCGAATTTCGCTGTGAAAAAAAACTGTAGTGAGTAGTCACCCTAAGGGGGAAACGGCGGCCTACAAAATCTGATTGGTCGCTGATGCCACCATTTATGAAAAGGTCGGCTCAGTTCTTCCATGGATAAGAATAAGGTAGGTACATAGGCAGGCAGGTAGGTTCAGTTTTTGTAGGTTGAGGAATGCTTATGGGAAAGGCCTTATGTCTGAACGCTGGCGCATGAAATGGCACAGAGGCCCGGCCCTGTGCATTCACTGATTATTGCCATCAGCTGCTGTCTGCTTTCAAGCATGAATCAGGGGCTTGACACTTATCGACTGGCTTTGATTGTGGGTCACGCAGGTTGGTTGCAATGCCCTAGTATAAACGATACCTGGAACACAAGCCAGTCCTCAGGATGCATTCTAACTCAAGAGCACGATCACGTTGTGCCTGACCAATGTTTCCATCTTGGGTAGTAGCACAGTCCTAAGCGATATGGAGTGGAGTTGGCATATGAGCTGCTCTGTGGTTTTGCTTCCAACAGTTTCTACCGCACGCAGATGCTCAGTGGATACAATGTTGCGCGCTGGGGAAAACCCCAGGAATAATCCACAGCAGGCAGGCAAGCAAAGTATAAATAAGGGGGGGATTGGTTAGCTGCCTGCAACTCTTGCTTGTACCCGAATAAGGTTTTGCCTGCAACGCGGCCTTGTACTGCTTGAGGCGACGTGACATTCATGCACAAGGCACAGGTGCTGGCAGGTTTCTGCGGGCACCCACAGTGCAGCGTTGCATTCTTGAAACCGTTGCTTGACCCTTTCCCTAAAATCAGGAAGATTCGCTTACACCTCTTATGGCTTATAATAGCCGTCTCCTGGGATAACAATAGCAATACTGAGAAGAATGAAAATAAAACGCATCATAGGCTGAAGAAATTAAACGCTCGGCACGTCTTTTCTTCAGCCTTACATGACTATATATCTATATATGTATACATCCATATATTTGGGTAGAAATCCATAAAAATATATATCGATATATATGTATTTCTATATATTTATATAGATATTTATCTATACACAGAAACAGATAGATAGATAGATTGATAGAAAGACTGTATGCAATAACCCTGGATGTCTGACAGTTGAAGCTGACCGGTGATGTCATTAAGACTCTATTATGACACGTACAGCTTGGAAGCATAACTACTACAGCACGGCAGCCATTTATAGCCAGTCTCCATTGGAGATGGAAGTGGGCAGGAATGTACTGGCCTATCTTCCCAAGACGCCACAGCAGCCGGACAAATTGTATGTTCGACAGAATGGCTGTTTTATTCAGCCCATAAGGGTGACTACCCACTACAGTTTTTTTTTTTCACTGCGAAATTCGTAGCAGTTTTTTCACTGCAGGGGTCTATGGGACTTGTAATGTTAAAATCGAAATCACGCAAAATCGCGATTTTAACATTACAAGTCCCATAGACCCCTGCAGAAAAAAAAACCGCTGCGAATTTCGCTGTGAAAAAAAACTGTAGTGAGTAGTCACCCTAAGGGGGAAACGGCGGCCTACAAAATCTGATTGGTCGCTGATGCCACCATTTATGAAAAGGTCGGCTCAGTTCTTCCATGGATAAGAATAAGGTAGGTACATAGGCAGGCAGGTAGGTTCAGTTTTTGTAGGTTGAGGAATGCTTATGGGAAAGGCCTTATGTCTGAACGCTGGCGCATGAAATGGCACAGAGGCCCGGCCCTGTGCATTCACTGATTATTGCCATCAGCTGCTGTCTGCTTTCAAGCATGAATCAGGGGCTTGACACTTATCGACTGGCTTTGATTGTGGGTCACGCAGGTTGGTTGCAATGCCCTAGTATAAACGATACCTGGAACACAAGCCAGTCCTCAGGATGCATTCTAACTCAAGAGCACGATCACGTTGTGCCTGACCAATGTTTCCATCTTGGGTAGTAGCACAGTCCTAAGCGATATGGAGTGGAGTTGGCATATGAGCTGCTCTGTGGTTTTGCTTCCAACAGTTTCTACCGCACGCAGATGCTCAGTGGATACAATGTTGCGCGCTGGGGAAAACCCCAGGAATAATCCACAGCAGGCAGGCAAGCAAAGTATAAATAAGGGGGGGATTGGTTAGCTGCCTGCAACTCTTGCTTGTACCCGAATAAGGTTTTGCCTGCAACGCGGCCTTGTACTGCTTGAGGCGACGTGACATTCATGCACAAGGCACAGGTGCTGGCAGGTTTCTGCGGGCACCCACAGTGCAGCGTTGCATTCTTGAAACCGTTGCTTGACCCTTTCCCTAAAATCAGGAAGATTCGCTTACACCTCTTATGGCTTATAATAGCCGTCTCCTGGGATAACAATAGCAATACTGAGAAGAATGAAAATAAAACGCATCATAGGCTGAAGAAATTAAACGCTCGGCACGTCTTTTCTTCAGCCTTACATGACTATATATCTATATATGTATACATCCATATATTTGGGTAGAAATCCATAAAAATATATATCGATATATATGTATTTCTATATATTTATATAGATATTTATCTATACACAGAAACAGATAGATAGATAGATTGATAGAAAGACTGTATGCAATAACCCTGGATGTCTGACAGTTGAAGCTGACCGGTGATGTCATTAAGACTCTATTATGACACGTACAGCTTGGAAGCATAACTACTACAGCACGGCAGCCATTTATAGCCAGTCTCCATTGGAGATGGAAGTGGGCAGGAATGTACTGGCCTATCTTCCCAAGACGCCACAGCAGCCGGACAAATTGTATGTTCGACAGAATGGCTGTTTTATTCAGCCCATAAGGGTGACTACCCACTACAGTTTTTTTTTTTCACTGCGAAATTCGTAGCAGTTTTTTCACTGCAGGGGTCTATGGGACTTGTAATGTTAAAATCGAAATCACGCAAAATCGCAATTTACCGCAAAATCGCGATTTTAACATTACAAGTCCCATAGACCCCTGCAGAAAAAAAAACCGCTGCGAATTTCGCTGTGAAAAAAAACTGTAGTGAGTAGTCACCCTAAGGGGGAAACGGCGGCCTACAAAATCTGATTGGTCGCTGATGCCACCATTTATGAAAAGGTCGGCTCAGTTCTTCCATGGATAAGAATAAGGTAGGTACATAGGCAGGCAGGTAGGTTCAGTTTTTGTAGGTTGAGGAATGCTTATGGGAAAGGCCTTATGTCTGAACGCTGGCGCATGAAATGGCACAGAGGCCCGGCCCTGTGCATTCACTGATTATTGCCATCAGCTGCTGTCTGCTTTCAAGCATGAATCAGGGGCTTGACACTTATCGACTGGCTTTGATTGTGGGTCACGCAGGTTGGTTGCAATGCCCTAGTATAAACGATACCTGGAACACAAGCCAGTCCTCAGGATGCATTCTAACTCAAGAGCACGATCACGTTGTGCCTGACCAATGTTTCCATCTTGGGTAGTAGCACAGTCCTAAGCGATATGGAGTGGAGTTGGCATATGAGCTGCTCTGTGGTTTTGCTTCCAACAGTTTCTACCGCACGCAGATGCTCAGTGGATACAATGTTGCGCGCTGGGGAAAACCCCAGGAATAATCCACAGCAGGCAGGCAAGCAAAGTATAAATAAGGGGGGGATTGGTTAGCTGCCTGCAACTCTTGCTTGTACCCGAATAAGGTTTTGCCTGCAACGCGGCCTTGTACTGCTTGAGGCGACGTGACATTCATGCACAAGGCACAGGTGCTGGCAGGTTTCTGCGGGCACCCACAGTGCAGCGTTGCATTCTTGAAACCGTTGCTTGACCCTTTCCCTAAAATCAGGAAGATTCGCTTACACCTCTTATGGCTTATAATAGCCGTCTCCTGGGATAACAATAGCAATACTGAGAAGAATGAAAATAAAACGCATCATAGGCTGAAGAAATTAAACGCTCGGCACGTCTTTTCTTCAGCCTTACATGACTATATATCTATATATGTATACATCCATATATTTGGGTAGAAATCCATAAAAATATATATCGATATATATGTATTTCTATATATTTATATAGATATTTATCTATACACAGAAACAGATAGATAGATAGATTGATAGAAAGACTGTATGCAATAACCCTGGATGTCTGACAGTTGAAGCTGACCGGTGATGTCATTAAGACTCTATTATGACACGTACAGCTTGGAAGCATAACTACTACAGCACGGCAGCCATTTATAGCCAGTCTCCATTGGAGATGGAAGTGGGCAGGAATGTACTGGCCTATCTTCCCAAGACGCCACAGCAGCCGGACAAATTGTATGTTCGACAGAATGGCTGTTTTATTCAGCCCATAAGGGTGACTACCCACTACAGTTTTTTTTTTTCACTGCGAAATTCGTAGCAGTTTTTTCACTGCAGGGGTCTATGGGACTTGTAATGTTAAAATCGAAATCACGCAAAATCGCAATTTACCGCAAAATCGCGATTTTAACATTACAAGTCCCATAGACCCCTGCAGAAAAAAAAACCGCTGCGAATTTCGCTGTGAAAAAAAACTGTAGTGAGTAGTCACCCTAAGGGGGAAACGGCGGCCTACAAAATCTGATTGGTCGCTGATGCCACCATTTATGAAAAGGTCGGCTCAGTTCTTCCATGGATAAGAATAAGGTAGGTACATAGGCAGGCAGGTAGGTTCAGTTTTTGTAGGTTGAGGAATGCTTATGGGAAAGGCCTTATGTCTGAACGCTGGCGCATGAAATGGCACAGAGGCCCGGCCCTGTGCATTCACTGATTATTGCCATCAGCTGCTGTCTGCTTTCAAGCATGAATCAGGGGCTTGACACTTATCGACTGGCTTTGATTGTGGGTCACGCAGGTTGGTTGCAATGCCCTAGTATAAACGATACCTGGAACACAAGCCAGTCCTCAGGATGCATTCTAACTCAAGAGCACGATCACGTTGTGCCTGACCAATGTTTCCATCTTGGGTAGTAGCACAGTCCTAAGCGATATGGAGTGGAGTTGGCATATGAGCTGCTCTGTGGTTTTGCTTCCAACAGTTTCTACCGCACGCAGATGCTCAGTGGATACAATGTTGCGCGCTGGGGAAAACCCCAGGAATAATCCACAGCAGGCAGGCAAGCAAAGTATAAATAAGGGGGGGATTGGTTAGCTGCCTGCAACTCTTGCTTGTACCCGAATAAGGTTTTGCCTGCAACGCGGCCTTGTACTGCTTGAGGCGACGTGACATTCATGCACAAGGCACAGGTGCTGGCAGGTTTCTGCGGGCACCCACAGTGCAGCGTTGCATTCTTGAAACCGTTGCTTGACCCTTTCCCTAAAATCAGGAAGATTCGCTTACACCTCTTATGGCTTATAATAGCCGTCTCCTGGGATAACAATAGCAATACTGAGAAGAATGAAAATAAAACGCATCATAGGCTGAAGAAATTAAACGCTCGGCACGTCTTTTCTTCAGCCTTACATGACTATATATCTATATATGTATACATCCATATATTTGGGTAGAAATCCATAAAAATATATATCGATATATATGTATTTCTATATATTTATATAGATATTTATCTATACACAGAAACAGATAGATAGATAGATTGATAGAAAGACTGTATGCAATAACCCTGGATGTCTGACAGTTGAAGCTGACCGGTGATGTCATTAAGACTCTATTATGACACGTACAGCTTGGAAGCATAACTACTACAGCACGGCAGCCATTTATAGCCAGTCTCCATTGGAGATGGAAGTGGGCAGGAATGTACTGGCCTATCTTCCCAAGACGCCACAGCAGCCGGACAAATTGTATGTTCGACAGAATGGCTGTTTTATTCAGCCCATAAGGGTGACTACCCACTACAGTTTTTTTTTTTCACTGCGAAATTCGTAGCAGTTTTTTCACTGCAGGGGTCTATGGGACTTGTAATGTTAAAATCGAAATCACGCAAAATCGCGATTTTAACATTACAAGTCCCATAGACCCCTGCAGAAAAAAAAACCGCTGCGAATTTCGCTGTGAAAAAAAACTGTAGTGAGTAGTCACCCTAAGGGGGAAACGGCGGCCTACAAAATCTGATTGGTCGCTGATGCCACCATTTATGAAAAGGTCGGCTCAGTTCTTCCATGGATAAGAATAAGGTAGGTACATAGGCAGGCAGGTAGGTTCAGTTTTTGTAGGTTGAGGAATGCTTATGGGAAAGGCCTTATGTCTGAACGCTGGCGCATGAAATGGCACAGAGGCCCGGCCCTGTGC
Source organism: Eleutherodactylus coqui (assembly GCF_035609145.1). Classification (NCBI taxonomy): domain Eukaryota; kingdom Metazoa; phylum Chordata; class Amphibia; order Anura; family Eleutherodactylidae; genus Eleutherodactylus; species Eleutherodactylus coqui. Next base: position 57,335,657 of record NC_089844.1, on the reverse strand, counting down.
ATTCACTGATTATTGCCATCAGCTGCTGTCTGCTTTCAAGCATGAATCAGGGGCTTGACACTTATCGACTGGCTTTGATTGTGGGTCACGCAGGTTGGTTGCAATGCCCTAGTATAAACGATACCTGGAACACAAGCCAGTCCTCAGGATGCATTCTAACTCAAGAGCACGATCACGTTGTGCCTGACCAATGTTTCCATCTTGGGTAGTAGCACAGTCCTAAGCGATATGGAGTGGAGTTGGCATATGAGCTGCTCTGTGGTTTTGCTTCCAACAGTTTCTACCGCACGCAGATGCTCAGTGGATACAATGTTGCGCGCTGGGGAAAACCCCAGGAATAATCCACAGCAGGCAGGCAAGCAAAGTATAAATAAGGGGGGGATTGGTTAGCTGCCTGCAACTCTTGCTTGTACCCGAATAAGGTTTTGCCTGCAACGCGGCCTTGTACTGCTTGAGGCGACGTGACATTCATGCACAAGGCACAGGTGCTGGCAGGTTTCTGCGGGCACCCACAGTGCAGCGTTGCATTCTTGAAACCGTTGCTTGACCCTTTCCCTAAAATCAGGAAGATTCGCTTACACCTCTTATGGCTTATAATAGCCGTCTCCTGGGATAACAATAGCAATACTGAGAAGAATGAAAATAAAACGCATCATAGGCTGAAGAAATTAAACGCTCGGCACGTCTTTTCTTCAGCCTTACATGACTATATATCTATATATGTATACATCCATATATTTGGGTAGAAATCCATAAAAATATATATCGATATATATGTATTTCTATATATTTATATAGATATTTATCTATACACAGAAACAGATAGATAGATAGATTGATAGAAAGACTGTATGCAATAACCCTGGATGTCTGACAGTTGAAGCTGACCGGTGATGTCATTAAGACTCTATTATGACACGTACAGCTTGGAAGCATAACTACTACAGCACGGCAGCCATTTATAGCCAGTCTCCATTGGAGATGGAAGTGGGCAGGAATGTACTGGCCTATCTTCCCAAGACGCCACAGCAGCCGGACAAATTGTATGTTCGACAGAATGGCTGTTTTATTCAGCCCATAAGGGTGACTACCCACTACAGTTTTTTTTTTTCACTGCGAAATTCGTAGCAGTTTTTTCACTGCAGGGGTCTATGGGACTTGTAATGTTAAAATCGAAATCACGCAAAATCGCAATTTACCGCAAAATCGCGATTTTAACATTACAAGTCCCATAGACCCCTGCAGAAAAAAAAACCGCTGCGAATTTCGCTGTGAAAAAAAACTGTAGTGAGTAGTCACCCTAAGGGGGAAACGGCGGCCTACAAAATCTGATTGGTCGCTGATGCCACCATTTATGAAAAGGTCGGCTCAGTTCTTCCATGGATAAGAATAAGGTAGGTACATAGGCAGGCAGGTAGGTTCAGTTTTTGTAGGTTGAGGAATGCTTATGGGAAAGGCCTTATGTCTGAACGCTGGCGCATGAAATGGCACAGAGGCCCGGCCCTGTGCATTCACTGATTATTGCCATCAGCTGCTGTCTGCTTTCAAGCATGAATCAGGGGCTTGACACTTATCGACTGGCTTTGATTGTGGGTCACGCAGGTTGGTTGCAATGCCCTAGTATAAACGATACCTGGAACACAAGCCAGTCCTCAGGATGCATTCTAACTCAAGAGCACGATCACGTTGTGCCTGACCAATGTTTCCATCTTGGGTAGTAGCACAGTCCTAAGCGATATGGAGTGGAGTTGGCATATGAGCTGCTCTGTGGTTTTGCTTCCAACAGTTTCTACCGCACGCAGATGCTCAGTGGATACAATGTTGCGCGCTGGGGAAAACCCCAGGAATAATCCACAGCAGGCAGGCAAGCAAAGTATAAATAAGGGGGGGATTGGTTAGCTGCCTGCAACTCTTGCTTGTACCCGAATAAGGTTTTGCCTGCAACGCGGCCTTGTACTGCTTGAGGCGACGTGACATTCATGCACAAGGCACAGGTGCTGGCAGGTTTCTGCGGGCACCCACAGTGCAGCGTTGCATTCTTGAAACCGTTGCTTGACCCTTTCCCTAAAATCAGGAAGATTCGCTTACACCTCTTATGGCTTATAATAGCCGTCTCCTGGGATAACAATAGCAATACTGAGAAGAATGAAAATAAAACGCATCATAGGCTGAAGAAATTAAACGCTCGGCACGTCTTTTCTTCAGCCTTACATGACTATATATCTATATATGTATACATCCATATATTTGGGTAGAAATCCATAAAAATATATATCGATATATATGTATTTCTATATATTTATATAGATATTTATCTATACACAGAAACAGATAGATAGATAGATTGATAGAAAGACTGTATGCAATAACCCTGGATGTCTGACAGTTGAAGCTGACCGGTGATGTCATTAAGACTCTATTATGACACGTACAGCTTGGAAGCATAACTACTACAGCACGGCAGCCATTTATAGCCAGTCTCCATTGGAGATGGAAGTGGGCAGGAATGTACTGGCCTATCTTCCCAAGACGCCACAGCAGCCGGACAAATTGTATGTTCGACAGAATGGCTGTTTTATTCAGCCCATAAGGGTGACTACCCACTACAGTTTTTTTTTTTCACTGCGAAATTCGTAGCAGTTTTTTCACTGCAGGGGTCTATGGGACTTGTAATGTTAAAATCGAAATCACGCAAAATCGCAATTTACCGCAAAATCGCGATTTTAACATTACAAGTCCCATAGACCCCTGCAGAAAAAAAAACCGCTGCGAATTTCGCTGTGAAAAAAAACTGTAGTGAGTAGTCACCCTAAGGGGGAAACGGCGGCCTACAAAATCTGATTGGTCGCTGATGCCACCATTTATGAAAAGGTCGGCTCAGTTCTTCCATGGATAAGAATAAGGTAGGTACATAGGCAGGCAGGTAGGTTCAGTTTTTGTAGGTTGAGGAATGCTTATGGGAAAGGCCTTATGTCTGAACGCTGGCGCATGAAATGGCACAGAGGCCCGGCCCTGTGCATTCACTGATTATTGCCATCAGCTGCTGTCTGCTTTCAAGCATGAATCAGGGGCTTGACACTTATCGACTGGCTTTGATTGTGGGTCACGCAGGTTGGTTGCAATGCCCTAGTATAAACGATACCTGGAACACAAGCCAGTCCTCAGGATGCATTCTAACTCAAGAGCACGATCACGTTGTGCCTGACCAATGTTTCCATCTTGGGTAGTAGCACAGTCCTAAGCGATATGGAGTGGAGTTGGCATATGAGCTGCTCTGTGGTTTTGCTTCCAACAGTTTCTACCGCACGCAGATGCTCAGTGGATACAATGTTGCGCGCTGGGGAAAACCCCAGGAATAATCCACAGCAGGCAGGCAAGCAAAGTATAAATAAGGGGGGGATTGGTTAGCTGCCTGCAACTCTTGCTTGTACCCGAATAAGGTTTTGCCTGCAACGCGGCCTTGTACTGCTTGAGGCGACGTGACATTCATGCACAAGGCACAGGTGCTGGCAGGTTTCTGCGGGCACCCACAGTGCAGCGTTGCATTCTTGAAACCGTTGCTTGACCCTTTCCCTAAAATCAGGAAGATTCGCTTACACCTCTTATGGCTTATAATAGCCGTCTCCTGGGATAACAATAGCAATACTGAGAAGAATGAAAATAAAACGCATCATAGGCTGAAGAAATTAAACGCTCGGCACGTCTTTTCTTCAGCCTTACATGACTATATATCTATATATGTATACATCCATATATTTGGGTAGAAATCCATAAAAATATATATCGATATATATGTATTTCTATATATTTATATAGATATTTATCTATACACAGAAACAGATAGATAGATAGATTGATAGAAAGACTGTATGCAATAACCCTGGATGTCTGACAGTTGAAGCTGACCGGTGATGTCATTAAGACTCTATTATGACACGTACAGCTTGGAAGCATAACTACTACAGCACGGCAGCCATTTATAGCCAGTCTCCATTGGAGATGGAAGTGGGCAGGAATGTACTGGCCTATCTTCCCAAGACGCCACAGCAGCCGGACAAATTGTATGTTCGACAGAATGGCTGTTTTATTCAGCCCATAAGGGTGACTACCCACTACAGTTTTTTTTTTTCACTGCGAAATTCGTAGCAGTTTTTTCACTGCAGGGGTCTATGGGACTTGTAATGTTAAAATCGAAATCACGCAAAATCGCAATTTACCGCAAAATCGCGATTTTAACATTACAAGTCCCATAGACCCCTGCAGAAAAAAAAACCGCTGCGAATTTCGCTGTGAAAAAAAACTGTAGTGAGTAGTCACCCTAAGGGGGAAACGGCGGCCTACAAAATCTGATTGGTCGCTGATGCCACCATTTATGAAAAGGTCGGCTCAGTTCTTCCATGGATAAGAATAAGGTAGGTACATAGGCAGGCAGGTAGGTTCAGTTTTTGTAGGTTGAGGAATGCTTATGGGAAAGGCCTTATGTCTGAACGCTGGCGCATGAAATGGCACAGAGGCCCGGCCCTGTGCATTCACTGATTATTGCCATCAGCTGCTGTCTGCTTTCAAGCATGAATCAGGGGCTTGACACTTATCGACTGGCTTTGATTGTGGGTCACGCAGGTTGGTTGCAATGCCCTAGTATAAACGATACCTGGAACACAAGCCAGTCCTCAGGATGCATTCTAACTCAAGAGCACGATCACGTTGTGCCTGACCAATGTTTCCATCTTGGGTAGTAGCACAGTCCTAAGCGATATGGAGTGGAGTTGGCATATGAGCTGCTCTGTGGTTTTGCTTCCAACAGTTTCTACCGCACGCAGATGCTCAGTGGATACAATGTTGCGCGCTGGGGAAAACCCCAGGAATAATCCACAGCAGGCAGGCAAGCAAAGTATAAATAAGGGGGGGATTGGTTAGCTGCCTGCAACTCTTGCTTGTACCCGAATAAGGTTTTGCCTGCAACGCGGCCTTGTACTGCTTGAGGCGACGTGACATTCATGCACAAGGCACAGGTGCTGGCAGGTTTCTGCGGGCACCCACAGTGCAGCGTTGCATTCTTGAAACCGTTGCTTGACCCTTTCCCTAAAATCAGGAAGATTCGCTTACACCTCTTATGGCTTATAATAGCCGTCTCCTGGGATAACAATAGCAATACTGAGAAGAATGAAAATAAAACGCATCATAGGCTGAAGAAATTAAACGCTCGGCACGTCTTTTCTTCAGCCTTACATGACTATATATCTATATATGTATACATCCATATATTTGGGTAGAAATCCATAAAAATATATATCGATATATATGTATTTCTATATATTTATATAGATATTTATCTATACACAGAAACAGATAGATAGATAGATTGATAGAAAGACTGTATGCAATAACCCTGGATGTCTGACAGTTGAAGCTGACCGGTGATGTCATTAAGACTCTATTATGACACGTACAGCTTGGAAGCATAACTACTACAGCACGGCAGCCATTTATAGCCAGTCTCCATTGGAGATGGAAGTGGGCAGGAATGTACTGGCCTATCTTCCCAAGACGCCACAGCAGCCGGACAAATTGTATGTTCGACAGAATGGCTGTTTTATTCAGCCCATAAGGGTGACTACCCACTACAGTTTTTTTTTTTCACTGCGAAATTCGTAGCAGTTTTTTCACTGCAGGGGTCTATGGGACTTGTAATGTTAAAATCGAAATCACGCAAAATCGCAATTTACCGCAAAATCGCGATTTTAACATTACAAGTCCCATAGACCCCTGCAGAAAAAAAAACCGCTGCGAATTTCGCTGTGAAAAAAAACTGTAGTGAGTAGTCACCCTAAGGGGGAAACGGCGGCCTACAAAATCTGATTGGTCGCTGATGCCACCATTTATGAAAAGGTCGGCTCAGTTCTTCCATGGATAAGAATAAGGTAGGTACATAGGCAGGCAGGTAGGTTCAGTTTTTGTAGGTTGAGGAATGCTTATGGGAAAGGCCTTATGTCTGAACGCTGGCGCATGAAATGGCACAGAGGCCCGGCCCTGTGCATTCACTGATTATTGCCATCAGCTGCTGTCTGCTTTCAAGCATGAATCAGGGGCTTGACACTTATCGACTGGCTTTGATTGTGGGTCACGCAGGTTGGTTGCAATGCCCTAGTATAAACGATACCTGGAACACAAGCCAGTCCTCAGGATGCATTCTAACTCAAGAGCACGATCACGTTGTGCCTGACCAATGTTTCCATCTTGGGTAGTAGCACAGTCCTAAGCGATATGGAGTGGAGTTGGCATATGAGCTGCTCTGTGGTTTTGCTTCCAACAGTTTCTACCGCACGCAGATGCTCAGTGGATACAATGTTGCGCGCTGGGGAAAACCCCAGGAATAATCCACAGCAGGCAGGCAAGCAAAGTATAAATAAGGGGGGGATTGGTTAGCTGCCTGCAACTCTTGCTTGTACCCGAATAAGGTTTTGCCTGCAACGCGGCCTTGTACTGCTTGAGGCGACGTGACATTCATGCACAAGGCACAGGTGCTGGCAGGTTTCTGCGGGCACCCACAGTGCAGCGTTGCATTCTTGAAACCGTTGCTTGACCCTTTCCCTAAAATCAGGAAGATTCGCTTACACCTCTTATGGCTTATAATAGCCGTCTCCTGGGATAACAATAGCAATACTGAGAAGAATGAAAATAAAACGCATCATAGGCTGAAGAAATTAAACGCTCGGCACGTCTTTTCTTCAGCCTTACATGACTATATATCTATATATGTATACATCCATATATTTGGGTAGAAATCCATAAAAATATATATCGATATATATGTATTTCTATATATTTATATAGATATTTATCTATACACAGAAACAGATAGATAGATAGATTGATAGAAAGACTGTATGCAATAACCCTGGATGTCTGACAGTTGAAGCTGACCGGTGATGTCATTAAGACTCTATTATGACACGTACAGCTTGGAAGCATAACTACTACAGCACGGCAGCCATTTATAGCCAGTCTCCATTGGAGATGGAAGTGGGCAGGAATGTACTGGCCTATCTTCCCAAGACGCCACAGCAGCCGGACAAATTGTATGTTCGACAGAATGGCTGTTTTATTCAGCCCATAAGGGTGACTACCCACTACAGTTTTTTTTTTTCACTGCGAAATTCGTAGCAGTTTTTTCACTGCAGGGGTCTATGGGACTTGTAATGTTAAAATCGAAATCACGCAAAATCGCAATTTACCGCAAAATCGCGATTTTAACATTACAAGTCCCATAGACCCCTGCAGAAAAAAAAACCGCTGCGAATTTCGCTGTGAAAAAAAACTGTAGTGAGTAGTCACCCTAAGGGGGAAACGGCGGCCTACAAAATCTGATTGGTCGCTGATGCCACCATTTATGAAAAGGTCGGCTCAGTTCTTCCATGGATAAGAATAAGGTAGGTACATAGGCAGGCAGGTAGGTTCAGTTTTTGTAGGTTGAGGAATGCTTATGGGAAAGGCCTTATGTCTGAACGCTGGCGCATGAAATGGCACAGAGGCCCGGCCCTGTGCATTCACTGATTATTGCCATCAGCTGCTGTCTGCTTTCAAGCATGAATCAGGGGCTTGACACTTATCGACTGGCTTTGATTGTGGGTCACGCAGGTTGGTTGCAATGCCCTAGTATAAACGATACCTGGAACACAAGCCAGTCCTCAGGATGCATTCTAACTCAAGAGCACGATCACGTTGTGCCTGACCAATGTTTCCATCTTGGGTAGTAGCACAGTCCTAAGCGATATGGAGTGGAGTTGGCATATGAGCTGCTCTGTGGTTTTGCTTCCAACAGTTTCTACCGCACGCAGATGCTCAGTGGATACAATGTTGCGCGCTGGGGAAAACCCCAGGAATAATCCACAGCAGGCAGGCAAGCAAAGTATAAATAAGGGGGGGATTGGTTAGCTGCCTGCAACTCTTGCTTGTACCCGAATAAGGTTTTGCCTGCAACGCGGCCTTGTACTGCTTGAGGCGACGTGACATTCATGCACAAGGCACAGGTGCTGGCAGGTTTCTGCGGGCACCCACAGTGCAGCGTTGCATTCTTGAAACCGTTGCTTGACCCTTTCCCTAAAATCAGGAAGATTCGCTTACACCTCTTATGGCTTATAATAGCCGTCTCCTGGGATAACAATAGCAATACTGAGAAGAATGAAAATAAAACGCATCATAGGCTGAAGAAATTAAACGCTCGGCACGTCTTTTCTTCAGCCTTACATGACTATATATCTATATATGTATACATCCATATATTTGGGTAGAAATCCATAAAAATATATATCGATATATATGTATTTCTATATATTTATATAGATATTTATCTATACACAGAAACAGATAGATAGATAGATTGATAGAAAGACTGTATGCAATAACCCTGGATGTCTGACAGTTGAAGCTGACCGGTGATGTCATTAAGACTCTATTATGACACGTACAGCTTGGAAGCATAACTACTACAGCACGGCAGCCATTTATAGCCAGTCTCCATTGGAGATGGAAGTGGGCAGGAATGTACTGGCCTATCTTCCCAAGACGCCACAGCAGCCGGACAAATTGTATGTTCGACAGAATGGCTGTTTTATTCAGCCCATAAGGGTGACTACCCACTACAGTTTTTTTTTTTCACTGCGAAATTCGTAGCAGTTTTTTCACTGCAGGGGTCTATGGGACTTGTAATGTTAAAATCGAAATCACGCAAAATCGCAATTTACCGCAAAATCGCGATTTTAACATTACAAGTCCCATAGACCCCTGCAGAAAAAAAAACCGCTGCGAATTTCGCTGTGAAAAAAAACTGTAGTGAGTAGTCACCCTAAGGGGGAAACGGCGGCCTACAAAATCTGATTGGTCGCTGATGCCACCATTTATGAAAAGGTCGGCTCAGTTCTTCCATGGATAAGAATAAGGTAGGTACATAGGCAGGCAGGTAGGTTCAGTTTTTGTAGGTTGAGGAATGCTTATGGGAAAGGCCTTATGTCTGAACGCTGGCGCATGAAATGGCACAGAGGCCCGGCCCTGTGCATTCACTGATTATTGCCATCAGCTGCTGTCTGCTTTCAAGCATGAATCAGGGGCTTGACACTTATCGACTGGCTTTGATTGTGGGTCACGCAGGTTGGTTGCAATGCCCTAGTATAAACGATACCTGGAACACAAGCCAGTCCTCAGGATGCATTCTAACTCAAGAGCACGATCACGTTGTGCCTGACCAATGTTTCCATCTTGGGTAGTAGCACAGTCCTAAGCGATATGGAGTGGAGTTGGCATATGAGCTGCTCTGTGGTTTTGCTTCCAACAGTTTCTACCGCACGCAGATGCTCAGTGGATACAATGTTGCGCGCTGGGGAAAACCCCAGGAATAATCCACAGCAGGCAGGCAAGCAAAGTATAAATAAGGGGGGGATTGGTTAGCTGCCTGCAACTCTTGCTTGTACCCGAATAAGGTTTTGCCTGCAACGCGGCCTTGTACTGCTTGAGGCGACGTGACATTCATGCACAAGGCACAGGTGCTGGCAGGTTTCTGCGGGCACCCACAGTGCAGCGTTGCATTCTTGAAACCGTTGCTTGACCCTTTCCCTAAAATCAGGAAGATTCGCTTACACCTCTTATGGCTTATAATAGCCGTCTCCTGGGATAACAATAGCAATACTGAGAAGAATGAAAATAAAACGCATCATAGGCTGAAGAAATTAAACGCTCGGCACGTCTTTTCTTCAGCCTTACATGACTATATATCTATATATGTATACATCCATATATTTGGGTAGAAATCCATAAAAATATATATCGATATATATGTATTTCTATATATTTATATAGATATTTATCTATACACAGAAACAGATAGATAGATAGATTGATAGAAAGACTGTATGCAATAACCCTGGATGTCTGACAGTTGAAGCTGACCGGTGATGTCATTAAGACTCTATTATGACACGTACAGCTTGGAAGCATAACTACTACAGCACGGCAGCCATTTATAGCCAGTCTCCATTGGAGATGGAAGTGGGCAGGAATGTACTGGCCTATCTTCCCAAGACGCCACAGCAGCCGGACAAATTGTATGTTCGACAGAATGGCTGTTTTATTCAGCCCATAAGGGTGACTACCCACTACAGTTTTTTTTTTTCACTGCGAAATTCGTAGCAGTTTTTTCACTGCAGGGGTCTATGGGACTTGTAATGTTAAAATCGAAATCACGCAAAATCGCAATTTACCGCAAAATCGCGATTTTAACATTACAAGTCCCATAGACCCCTGCAGAAAAAAAAACCGCTGCGAATTTCGCTGTGAAAAAAAACTGTAGTGAGTAGTCACCCTAAGGGGGAAACGGCGGCCTACAAAATCTGATTGGTCGCTGATGCCACCATTTATGAAAAGGTCGGCTCAGTTCTTCCATGGATAAGAATAAGGTAGGTACATAGGCAGGCAGGTAGGTTCAGTTTTTGTAGGTTGAGGAATGCTTATGGGAAAGGCCTTATGTCTGAACGCTGGCGCATGAAATGGCACAGAGGCCCGGCCCTGTGCATTCACTGATTATTGCCATCAGCTGCTGTCTGCTTTCAAGCATGAATCAGGGGCTTGACACTTATCGACTGGCTTTGATTGTGGGTCACGCAGGTTGGTTGCAATGCCCTAGTATAAACGATACCTGGAACACAAGCCAGTCCTCAGGATGCATTCTAACTCAAGAGCACGATCACGTTGTGCCTGACCAATGTTTCCATCTTGGGTAGTAGCACAGTCCTAAGCGATATGGAGTGGAGTTGGCATATGAGCTGCTCTGTGGTTTTGCTTCCAACAGTTTCTACCGCACGCAGATGCTCAGTGGATACAATGTTGCGCGCTGGGGAAAACCCCAGGAATAATCCACAGCAGGCAGGCAAGCAAAGTATAAATAAGGGGGGGATTGGTTAGCTGCCTGCAACTCTTGCTTGTACCCGAATAAGGTTTTGCCTGCAACGCGGCCTTGTACTGCTTGAGGCGACGTGACATTCATGCACAAGGCACAGGTGCTGGCAGGTTTCTGCGGGCACCCACAGTGCAGCGTTGCATTCTTGAAACCGTTGCTTGACCCTTTCCCTAAAATCAGGAAGATTCGCTTACACCTCTTATGGCTTATAATAGCCGTCTCCTGGGATAACAATAGCAATACTGAGAAGAATGAAAATAAAACGCATCATAGGCTGAAGAAATTAAACGCTCGGCACGTCTTTTCTTCAGCCTTACATGACTATATATCTATATATGTATACATCCATATATTTGGGTAGAAATCCATAAAAATATATATCGATATATATGTATTTCTATATATTTATATAGATATTTATCTATACACAGAAACAGATAGATAGATAGATTGATAGAAAGACTGTATGCAATAACCCTGGATGTCTGACAGTTGAAGCTGACCGGTGATGTCATTAAGACTCTATTATGACACGTACAGCTTGGAAGCATAACTACTACAGCACGGCAGCCATTTATAGCCAGTCTCCATTGGAGATGGAAGTGGGCAGGAATGTACTGGCCTATCTTCCCAAGACGCCACAGCAGCCGGACAAATTGTATGTTCGACAGAATGGCTGTTTTATTCAGCCCATAAGGGTGACTACCCACTACAGTTTTTTTTTTTCACTGCGAAATTCGTAGCAGTTTTTTCACTGCAGGGGTCTATGGGACTTGTAATGTTAAAATCGAAATCACGCAAAATCGCAATTTACCGCAAAATCGCGATTTTAACATTACAAGTCCCATAGACCCCTGCAGAAAAAAAAACCGCTGCGAATTTCGCTGTGAAAAAAAACTGTAGTGAGTAGTCACCCTAAGGGGGAAACGGCGGCCTACAAAATCTGATTGGTCGCTGATGCCACCATTTATGAAAAGGTCGGCTCAGTTCTTCCATGGATAAGAATAAGGTAGGTACATAGGCAGGCAGGTAGGTTCAGTTTTTGTAGGTTGAGGAATGCTTATGGGCAAGGCCTTATGTCTGCACGCTGGCGCATGAAATGGCACAGAGGCCCGGCCCTGTGCATTCACTGATCATTGCCGTCAGCTGCTGTCTGCTTTCAAGCATGAATCAGGGGCTTGACACTTATCAACTGGCTTTGATTGTGGGTCACGCAGGTTGGTTGCAATGCCCTAGTATAAACGATACCTGGAACACAAGCCAGTCCTCAGGATGCATTCTAACTCAAGAGCACGATCACGTTGTGCCTGACCAATGTTTCCATCTTGGGTAGTAGCACAGTCCTAAGCGATATGGAGTGCAGTTGGCATATGAGCTGGTCTGTGGTTTTGCTTCCAACAGTTTCTACCGCACGCAGATGCTCAGTGGATACAATGTTGTGCGCTGGGGAAAACCCCAGGAATAATCCACAGCAGGCAGGCAAGCAAAGTATAAATAAGGGGGGGATTGGTTAGCTGCCTGCAACTCTTGCTTGTACCCGAATAAGGTTTTGCCTGCAACGCGGCCTTGTACTGCTTGAGGCGACGTGACATTCATGCACAAGGCACAGGTGCTGGCAGGTTTCTGCGGGCACCCACAGTGCAGCGTTGCATTCTTGAAACCGTTGCTTGACCCTTTCCCTAAAATCAGGAAGATTCGCTTACACCTCTTATGGCTTATAATAGCCGTCTCCTGGGATAACAATAGCAATACTGAGAAGAATGAAAATAAAACGCATCATAGGCTGAAGAAATTAAACGCTCGGCACGTCTTTTCTTCAGCCTTACATGACTATATATCTATATATGTATACATCCATATATTTGGGTAGAAATCCATAAAAATATATATCGATATATATGTATTTCTATATATTTATATAGATATTTATCTATACACAGAAACAGATAGATAGATAGATTGATAGAAAGACTGTATGCAATAACCCTGGATGTCTGACAGTTGAAGCTGACCGGTGATGTCATTAAGACTCTATTATGACACGTACAGCTTGGAAGCATAACTACTACAGCACGGCAGCCATTTATAGCCAGTCTCCATTGGAGATGGAAGTGGGCAGGAATGTACTGGCCTATCTTCCCAAGACGCCACAGCAGCCGGACAAATTGTATGTTCGACAGAATGGCTGTTTTATTCAGCCCATAAGGGTGACTACCCACTACAGTTTTTTTTTTTCACTGCGAAATTCGTAGCAGTTTTTTCACTGCAGGGGTCTATGGGACTTGTAATGTTAAAATCGAAATCACGCAAAATCGCAATTTACCGCAAAATCGCGATTTTAACATTACAAGTCCCATAGACCCCTGCAGAAAAAAAAACCGCTGCGAATTTCGCTGTGAAAAAAAACTGTAGTGAGTAGTCACCCTAAGGGGGAAACGGCGGCCTACAAAATCTGATTGGTCGCTGATGCCACCATTTATGAAAAGGTCGGCTCAGTTCTTCCATGGATAAGAATAAGGTAGGTACATAGGCAGGCAGGTAGGTTCAGTTTTTGTAGGTTGAGGAATGCTTATGGGCAAGGCCTTATGTCTGCACGCTGGCGCATGAAATGGCACAGAGGCCCGGCCCTGTGCATTCACTGATCATTGCCGTCAGCTGCTGTCTGCTTTCAAGCATGAATCAGGGGCTTGACACTTATCAACTGGCTTTGATTGTGGGTCACGCAGGTTGGTTGCAATGCCCTAGTATAAACGATACCTGGAACACAAGCCAGTCCTCAGGATGCATTCTAACTCAAGAGCACGATCACGTTGTGCCTGACCAATGTTTCCATCTTGGGTAGTAGCACAGTCCTAAGCGATATGGAGTGCAGTTGGCATATGAGCTGGTCTGTGGTTTTGCTTCCAACAGTTTCTACCGCACGCAGATGCTCAGTGGATACAATGTTGTGCGCTGGGGAAAACCCCAGGAATAATCCACAGCAGGCAGGCAAGCAAAGTATAAATAAGGGGGGGATTGGTTAGCTGCCTGCAACTCTTGCTTGTACCCGAATAAGGTTTTGCCTGCAACGCGGCCTTGTACTGCTTGAGGCGACGTGACATTCATGCACAAGGCACAAGTGCTGGCAGGTTTCTGCGGGCACCCACAGTGCAGCGTTGCATTCTTGAAACCGTTGCTTGACCCTTTCCCTAAAATCAGGAAGATTCGCTTACACCTCTTATGGCTTATAATAGCCGTCTCCTGGGATAACAATAGCAATACTGAGAAGAATGAAAATAAAACGCATCATAGGCTGAAGAAATTAAACGCTCGGCACGTCTTTTCTTCAGCCTTACATGACTATATATCTATATATGTATACATCCATATATTTGGGTAGAAATCCATAAAAATATATATCGATATATATGTATTTCTATATATTTATATAGATATTTATCTATACACAGAAACAGATAGATAGATAGATTGATAGAAAGACTGTATGCAATAACCCTGGATGTCTGACAGTTGAAGCTGACTGGTGATGTCATTAAGGCTCTATTATGACACGTACAGCTTGGAAGCATAACTACTACAGCACGGCAGCCATTTATAGCCAGTCTCCATTGGAGATGGAAGTGGGCAGAAATGTACTGGCCTATCTTCCCAAGACGCCACAGCAGCCGGACAAATTGTATGTTCGACAGAATGGCTGTTTTATTCAGCCCATAAGGGTGACTACCCACTACAGTTTTTTTTTTCACTGCGAAATTCGTAGCAGTTTTTTTTCTGCAGGGGTCTATGGGAATTGTAATGTTAAAATCGAAATCACGCAAATTCGCAATTTACCGCGAAATCGCGATTTTAACATTACAAGTCCCATAGACTCCTGCAGAAAAAAAAACGCTGCGAATTTCGCAGTGAAAAAAAACTGTAGTGAGTAGTCACCCTAAGGGGGAAACGGCGGCCTACAAAATCTGATTGGTCGCTGCTGCCACCATTTATGAAAAGGTCGGCTCAGTTCTTCCATGGATAAGAATAAGGTAGGTACATAGGCAGGCAGGTAGGTTCAGTTTTTGTAGGTTGGGGAATGCTTATGGGCAAGGCCTTATGTCTGAACGCTGGCGCATGAAATGGCACAGAGGCCCGGCACTGTGCATTCACTGATCATTGCCGTCAGCTGCTGTCTGCTTTCAAGCATGAATCAGGGGCTTGACACTTATCAACTGGCTTTGATTGTGGGTCACGCAGGTTGGTTGCAATGCCCTAGTATAAACGATACCTGGAACACAAGCCAGTCCTCAGGATGCATTCTAACTCAAGAGCACGATCACGTTGTGCCTGACCAATGTTTCCATCTTGGGTAGTAGCACAGTCCTAAGCGATATGGAGTGGAGTTGGCATATGAGCTGGTCTGTGGTTTTGCTTCCAACAGTTTCTACCGCACGCAGATGCTCAGTGGATACAATGTTGCGCGCTGGGGAAAACCCCAGGAATAATCCACAGCAGGCAGGCAAGCAAAGTATAAATAAGGGGGGGATTGGTTAGCTGCCTGCAACTCTTGCTTGTACCCGAATAAGGTTTTGCCTGCAACGCGGCCTTGTACTGCTTGAGGCGACGTGACATTCATGCACAAGGCACAGGTGCTGGCAGGTTTCTGCGGGCACCCACAGTGCAGCGTTGCATTCTTGAAACCGTTGCTTGACCCTTTCCCTAAAATCAGGAAGATTCGCTTACACCTCTTATGGCTTATAATAGCCGTCTCCTGGGATAACAATAGCAATACTGAGAAGAATGAAAATAAAACGCATCATAGGCTGAAGAAATTAAACGCTCGGCACGTCTTTTCTTCAGCCTTACATGACTATATATCTATATATGTATACATCCATATATTTGGGTAGAAATCCATAAAAATATATATCGATATATATGTATTTCTATATATTTATATAGATATTTATCTATACACAGAAACAGATAGATAGATAGATTGATAGAAAGACTGTATGCAATAACCCTGGATGTCTGACAGTTGAAGCTGACCGGTGATGTCATTAAGACTCTATTATGACACGTACAGCTTGGAAGCATAACTACTACAGCACGGCAGCCATTTATAGCCAGTCTCCATTGGAGATGGAAGTGGGCAGGAATGTACTGGCCTATCTTCCCAAGACGCCACAGCAGCCGGACAAATTGTATGTTCGACAGAATGGCTGTTTTATTCAGCCCATAAGGGTGACTACCCACTACAGTTTTTTTTTTTCACTGCGAAATTCGTAGCAGTTTTTTCACTGCAGGGGTCTATGGGACTTGTAATGTTAAAATCGAAATCACGCAAAATCGCAATTTACCGCAAAATCGCGATTTTAACATTACAAGTCCCATAGACCCCTGCAGAAAAAAAAACCGCTGCGAATTTCGCTGTGAAAAAAAACTGTAGTGAGTAGTCACCCTAAGGGGGAAACGGCGGCCTACAAAATCTGATTGGTCGCTGATGCCACCATTTATGAAAAGGTCGGCTCAGTTCTTCCATGGATAAGAATAAGGTAGGTACATAGGCAGGCAGGTAGGTTCAGTTTTTGTAGGTTGAGGAATGCTTATGGGCAAGGCCTTATGTCTGCACGCTGGCGCATGAAATGGCACAGAGGCCCGGCCCTGTGCATTCACTGATCATTGCCGTCAGCTGCTGTCTGCTTTCAAGCATGAATCAGGGGCTTGACACTTATCAACTGGCTTTGATTGTGGGTCACGCAGGTTGGTTGCAATGCCCTAGTATAAACGATACCTGGAACACAAGCCAGTCCTCAGGATGCATTCTAACTCAAGAGCACGATCACGTTGTGCCTGACCAATGTTTCCATCTTGGGTAGTAGCACAGTCCTAAGCGATATGGAGTGCAGTTGGCATATGAGCTGGTCTGTGGTTTTGCTTCCAACAGTTTCTACCGCACGCAGATGCTCAGTGGATACAATGTTGCGCGCTGGGGAAAACCCCAGGAATAATCCACAGCAGGCAGGCAAGCAAAGTATAAATAAGGGGGGGATTGGTTAGCTGCCTGCAACTCTTGCTTGTACCCGAATAAGGTTTTGCCTGCAACGCGGCCTTGTACTGCTTGAGGCGACGTGACATTCATGCACAAGGCACAGGTGCTGGCAGGTTTCTGCGGGCACCCACAGTGCAGCGTTGCATTCTTGAAACCGTTGCTTGACCCTTTCCCTAAAATCAGGAAGATTCGCTTACACCTCTTATGGCTTATAATAGCCGTCTCCTGGGATAACAATAGCAATACTGAGAAGAATGAAAATAAAACGCATCATAGGCTGAAGAAATTAAACGCTCGGCACGTCTTTTCTTCAGCCTTACATGACTATATATCTATATATGTATACATCCATATATTTGGGTAGAAATCCATAAAAATATATATCGATATATATGTATTTCTATATATTTATATAGATATTTATCTATACACAGAAACAGATAGATAGATAGATTGATAGAAAGACTGTATGCAATAACCCTGGATGTCTGACAGTTGAAGCTGACCGGTGATGTCATTAAGACTCTATTATGACACGTACAGCTTGGAAGCATAACTACTACAGCACGGCAGCCATTTATAGCCAGTCTCCATTGGAGATGGAAGTGGGCAGGAATGTACTGGCCTATCTTCCCAAGACGCCACAGCAGCCGGACAAATTGTATGTTCGACAGAATGGCTGTTTTATTCAGCCCATAAGGGTGACTACCCACTACAGTTTTTTTTTTTCACTGCGAAATTCGTAGCAGTTTTTTCACTGCAGGGGTCTATGGGACTTGTAATGTTAAAATCGAAATCACGCAAAATCGCAATTTACCGCAAAATCGCGATTTTAACATTACAAGTCCCATAGACCCCTGCAGAAAAAAAAACCGCTGCGAATTTCGCTGTGAAAAAAAACTGTAGTGAGTAGTCACCCTAAGGGGGAAACGGCGGCCTACAAAATCTGATTGGTCGCTGATGCCACCATTTATGAAAAGGTCGGCTCAGTTCTTCCATGGATAAGAATAAGGTAGGTACATAGGCAGGCAGGTAGGTTCAGTTTTTGTAGGTTGAGGAATGCTTATGGGAAAGGCCTTATGTCTGAACGCTGGCGCATGAAATGGCACAGAGGCCCGGCCCTGTGCATTCACTGATTATTGCCATCAGCTGCTGTCTGCTTTCAAGCATGAATCAGGGGCTTGACACTTATCGACTGGCTTTGATTGTGGGTCACGCAGGTTGGTTGCAATGCCCTAGTATAAACGATACCTGGAACACAAGCCAGTCCTCAGGATGCATTCTAACTCAAGAGCACGATCACGTTGTGCCTGACCAATGTTTCCATCTTGGGTAGTAGCACAGTCCTAAGCGATATGGAGTGGAGTTGGCATATGAGCTGCTCTGTGGTTTTGCTTCCAACAGTTTCTACCGCACGCAGATGCTCAGTGGATACAATGTTGCGCGCTGGGGAAAACCCCAGGAATAATCCACAGCAGGCAGGCAAGCAAAGTATAAATAAGGGGGGGATTGGTTAGCTGCCTGCAACTCTTGCTTGTACCCGAATAAGGTTTTGCCTGCAACGCGGCCTTGTACTGCTTGAGGCGACGTGACATTCATGCACAAGGCACAGGTGCTGGCAGGTTTCTGCGGGCACCCACAGTGCAGCGTTGCATTCTTGAAACCGTTGCTTGACCCTTTCCCTAAAATCAGGAAGATTCGCTTACACCTCTTATGGCTTATAATAGCCGTCTCCTGGGATAACAATAGCAATACTGAGAAGAATGAAAATAAAACGCATCATAGGCTGAAGAAATTAAACGCTCGGCACGTCTTTTCTTCAGCCTTACATGACTATATATCTATATATGTATACATCCATATATTTGGGTAGAAATCCATAAAAATATATATCGATATATATGTATTTCTATATATTTATATAGATATTTATCTATACACAGAAACAGATAGATAGATAGATTGATAGAAAGACTGTATGCAATAACCCTGGATGTCTGACAGTTGAAGCTGACCGGTGATGTCATTAAGACTCTATTATGACACGTACAGCTTGGAAGCATAACTACTACAGCACGGCAGCCATTTATAGCCAGTCTCCATTGGAGATGGAAGTGGGCAGGAATGTACTGGCCTATCTTCCCAAGACGCCACAGCAGCCGGACAAATTGTATGTTCGACAGAATGGCTGTTTTATTCAGCCCATAAGGGTGACTACCCACTACAGTTTTTTTTTTTCACTGCGAAATTCGTAGCAGTTTTTTCACTGCAGGGGTCTATGGGACTTGTAATGTTAAAATCGAAATCACGCAAAATCGCAATTTACCGCAAAATCGCGATTTTAACATTACAAGTCCCATAGACCCCTGCAGAAAAAAAAACCGCTGCGAATTTCGCTGTGAAAAAAAACTGTAGTGAGTAGTCACCCTAAGGGGGAAACGGCGGCCTACAAAATCTGATTGGTCGCTGATGCCACCATTTATGAAAAGGTCGGCTCAGTTCTTCCATGGATAAGAATAAGGTAGGTACATAGGCAGGCAGGTAGGTTCAGTTTTTGTAGGTTGAGGAATGCTTATGGGAAAGGCCTTATGTCTGAACGCTGGCGCATGAAATGGCACAGAGGCCCGGCCCTGTGCATTCACTGATTATTGCCATCAGCTGCTGTCTGCTTTCAAGCATGAATCAGGGGCTTGACACTTATCGACTGGCTTTGATTGTGGGTCACGCAGGTTGGTTGCAATGCCCTAGTATAAACGATACCTGGAACACAAGCCAGTCCTCAGGATGCATTCTAACTCAAGAGCACGATCACGTTGTGCCTGACCAATGTTTCCATCTTGGGTAGTAGCACAGTCCTAAGCGATATGGAGTGGAGTTGGCATATGAGCTGCTCTGTGGTTTTGCTTCCAACAGTTTCTACCGCACGCAGATGCTCAGTGGATACAATGTTGCGCGCTGGGGAAAACCCCAGGAATAATCCACAGCAGGCAGGCAAGCAAAATATAAATAAGGGGGGGATTGGTTAGCTGCCTGCAACTCTTGCTTGTACCCGAATAAGGTTTTGCCTGCAACGCGGCCTTGTACTGCTTGAGGCGACGTGACATTCATGCACAAGGCACAGGTGCTGGCAGGTTTCTGCGGGCACCCACAGTGCAGCGTTGCATTCTTGAAACCGTTGCTTGACCCTTTCCCTAAAATCAGGAAGATTCGCTTACACCTCTTATGGCTTATAATAGCCGTCTCCTGGGATAACAATAGCAATACTGAGAAGAATGAAAATAAAACGCATCATAGGCTGAAGAAATTAAACGCTCGGCACGTCTTTTCTTCAGCCTTACATGACTATATATCTATATATGTATACATCCATATATTTGGGTAGAAATCCATAAAAATATATATCGATATATATGTATTTCTATATATTTATATAGATATTTATCTATACACAGAAACAGATAGATAGATAGATTGATAGAAAGACTGTATGCAATAACCCTGGATGTCTGACAGTTGAAGCTGACCGGTGATGTCATTAAGACTCTATTATGACACGTACAGCTTGGAAGCATAACTACTACAGCACGGCAGCCATTTATAGCCAGTCTCCATTGGAGATGGAAGTGGGCAGGAATGTACTGGCCTATCTTCCCAAGACGCCACAGCAGCCGGACAAATTGTATGTTCGACAGAATGGCTGTTTTATTCAGCCCATAAGGGTGACTACCCACTACAGTTTTTTTTTTTCACTGCGAAATTCGTAGCAGTTTTTTCACTGCAGGGGTCTATGGGACTTGTAATGTTAAAATCGAAATCACGCAAAATCGCAATTTACCGCAAAATCGCGATTTTAACATTACAAGTCCCATAGACCCCTGCAGAAAAAAAAACCGCTGCGAATTTCGCTGTGAAAAAAAACTGTAGTGAGTAGTCACCCTAAGGGGGAAACGGCGGCCTACAAAATCTGATTGGTCGCTGATGCCACCATTTATGAAAAGGTCGGCTCAGTTCTTCCATGGATAAGAATAAGGTAGGTACATAGGCAGGCAGGTAGGTTCAGTTTTTGTAGGTTGAGGAATGCTTATGGGAAAGGCCTTATGTCTGAACGCTGGCGCATGAAATGGCACAGAGGCCCGGCCCTGTGCATTCACTGATTATTGCCATCAGCTGCTGTCTGCTTTCAAGCATGAATCAGGGGCTTGACACTTATCGACTGGCTTTGATTGTGGGTCACGCAGGTTGGTTGCAATGCCCTAGTATAAACGATACCTGGAACACAAGCCAGTCCTCAGGATGCATTCTAACTCAAGAGCACGATCACGTTGTGCCTGACCAATGTTTCCATCTTGGGTAGTAGCACAGTCCTAAGCGATATGGAGTGGAGTTGGCATATGAGCTGCTCTGTGGTTTTGCTTCCAACAGTTTCTACCGCACGCAGATGCTCAGTGGATACAATGTTGCGCGCTGGGGAAAACCCCAGGAATAATCCACAGCAGGCAGGCAAGCAAAGTATAAATAAGGGGGGGATTGGTTAGCTGCCTGCAACTCTTGCTTGTACCCGAATAAGGTTTTGCCTGCAACGCGGCCTTGTACTGCTTGAGGCGACGTGACATTCATGCACAAGGCACAGGTGCTGGCAGGTTTCTGCGGGCACCCACAGTGCAGCGTTGCATTCTTGAAACCGTTGCTTGACCCTTTCCCTAAAATCAGGAAGATTCGCTTACACCTCTTATGGCTTATAATAGCCGTCTCCTGGGATAACAATAGCAATACTGAGAAGAATGAAAATAAAACGCATCATAGGCTGAAGAAATTAAACGCTCGGCACGTCTTTTCTTCAGCCTTACATGACTATATATCTATATATGTATACATCCATATATTTGGGTAGAAATCCATAAAAATATATATCGATATATATGTATTTCTATATATTTATATAGATATTTATCTATACACAGAAACAGATAGATAGATAGATTGATAGAAAGACTGTATGCAATAACCCTGGATGTCTGACAGTTGAAGCTGACCGGTGATGTCATTAAGACTCTATTATGACACGTACAGCTTGGAAGCATAACTACTACAGCACGGCAGCCATTTATAGCCAGTCTCCATTGGAGATGGAAGTGGGCAGGAATGTACTGGCCTATCTTCCCAAGACGCCACAGCAGCCGGACAAATTGTATGTTCGACAGAATGGCTGTTTTATTCAGCCCATAAGGGTGACTACCCACTACAGTTTTTTTTTTTCACTGCGAAATTCGTAGCAGTTTTTTCACTGCAGGGGTCTATGGGACTTGTAATGTTAAAATCGAAATCACGCAAAATCGCAATTTACCGCAAAATCGCGATTTTAACATTACAAGTCCCATAGACCCCTGCAGAAAAAAAAACCGCTGCGAATTTCGCTGTGAAAAAAAACTGTAGTGAGTAGTCACCCTAAGGGGGAAACGGCGGCCTACAAAATCTGATTGGTCGCTGATGCCACCATTTATGAAAAGGTCGGCTCAGTTCTTCCATGGATAAGAATAAGGTAGGTACATAGGCAGGCAGGTAGGTTCAGTTTTTGTAGGTTGAGGAATGCTTATGGGAAAGGCCTTATGTCTGAACGCTGGCGCATGAAATGGCACAGAGGCCCGGCCCTGTGCATTCACTGATTATTGCCATCAGCTGCTGTCTGCTTTCAAGCATGAATCAGGGGCTTGACACTTATCGACTGGCTTTGATTGTGGGTCACGCAGGTTGGTTGCAATGCCCTAGTATAAACGATACCTGGAACACAAGCCAGTCCTCAGGATGCATTCTAACTCAAGAGCACGATCACGTTGTGCCTGACCAATGTTTCCATCTTGGGTAGTAGCACAGTCCTAAGCGATATGGAGTGGAGTTGGCATATGAGCTGCTCTGTGGTTTTGCTTCCAACAGTTTCTACCGCACGCAGATGCTCAGTGGATACAATGTTGCGCGCTGGGGAAAACCCCAGGAATAATCCACAGCAGGCAGGCAAGCAAAGTATAAATAAGGGGGGGATTGGTTAGCTGCCTGCAACTCTTGCTTGTACCCGAATAAGGTTTTGCCTGCAACGCGGCCTTGTACTGCTTGAGGCGACGTGACATTCATGCACAAGGCACAGGTGCTGGCAGGTTTCTGCGGGCACCCACAGTGCAGCGTTGCATTCTTGAAACCGTTGCTTGACCCTTTCCCTAAAATCAGGAAGATTCGCTTACACCTCTTATGGCTTATAATAGCCGTCTCCTGGGATAACAATAGCAATACTGAGAAGAATGAAAATAAAACGCATCATAGGCTGAAGAAATTAAACGCTCGGCACGTCTTTTCTTCAGCCTTACATGACTATATATCTATATATGTATACATCCATATATTTGGGTAGAAATCCATAAAAATATATATCGATATATATGTATTTCTATATATTTATATAGATATTTATCTATACACAGAAACAGATAGATAGATAGATTGATAGAAAGACTGTATGCAATAACCCTGGATGTCTGACAGTTGAAGCTGACCGGTGATGTCATTAAGACTCTATTATGACACGTACAGCTTGGAAGCATAACTACTACAGCACGGCAGCCATTTATAGCCAGTCTCCATTGGAGATGGAAGTGGGCAGGAATGTACTGGCCTATCTTCCCAAGACGCCACAGCAGCCGGACAAATTGTATGTTCGACAGAATGGCTGTTTTATTCAGCCCATAAGGGTGACTACCCACTACAGTTTTTTTTTTTCACTGCGAAATTCGTAGCAGTTTTTTCACTGCAGGGGTCTATGGGACTTGTAATGTTAAAATCGAAATCACGCAAAATCGCAATTTACCGCAAAATCGCGATTTTAACATTACAAGTCCCATAGACCCCTGCAGAAAAAAAAACCGCTGCGAATTTCGCTGTGAAAAAAAACTGTAGTGAGTAGTCACCCTAAGGGGGAAACGGCGGCCTACAAAATCTGATTGGTCGCTGATGCCACCATTTATGAAAAGGTCGGCTCAGTTCTTCCATGGATAAGAATAAGGTAGGTACATAGGCAGGCAGGTAGGTTCAGTTTTTGTAGGTTGAGGAATGCTTATGGGCAAGGCCTTATGTCTGCACGCTGGCGCATGAAATGGCACAGAGGCCCGGCCCTGTGCATTCACTGATCATTGCCGTCAGCTGCTGTCTGCTTTCAAGCATGAATCAGGGGCTTGACACTTATCAACTGGCTTTGATTGTGGGTCACGCAGGTTGGTTGCAATGCCCTAGTATAAACGATACCTGGAACACAAGCCAGTCCTCAGGATGCATTCTAACTCAAGAGCACGATCACGTTGTGCCTGACCAATGTTTCCATCTTGGGTAGTAGCACAGTCCTAAGCGATATGGAGTGCAGTTGGCATATGAGCTGGTCTGTGGTTTTGCTTCCAACAGTTTCTACCGCACGCAGATGCTCAGTGGATACAATGTTGTGCGCTGGGGAAAACCCCAGGAATAATCCACAGCAGGCAGGCAAGCAAAGTATAAATAAGGGGGGGATTGGTTAGCTGCCTGCAACTCTTGCTTGTACCCGAATAAGGTTTTGCCTGCAACGCGGCCTTGTACTGCTTGAGGCGACGTGACATTCATGCACAAGGCACAGGTGCTGGCAGGTTTCTGCGGGCACCCACAGTGCAGCGTTGCATTCTTGAAACCGTTGCTTGACCCTTTCCCTAAAATCAGGAAGATTCGCTTACACCTCTTATGGCTTATAATAGCCGTCTCCTGGGATAACAATAGCAATACTGAGAAGAATGAAAATAAAACGCATCATAGGCTGAAGAAATTAAACGCTCGGCACGTCTTTTCTTCAGCCTTACATGACTATATATCTATATATGTATACATCCATATATTTGGGTAGAAATCCATAAAAATATATATCGATATATATGTATTTCTATATATTTATATAGATATTTATCTATACACAGAAACAGATAGATAGATAGATTGATAGAAAGACTGTATGCAATAACCCTGGATGTCTGACAGTTGAAGCTGACCGGTGATGTCATTAAGACTCTATTATGACACGTACAGCTTGGAAGCATAACTACTACAGCACGGCAGCCATTTATAGCCAGTCTCCATTGGAGATGGAAGTGGGCAGGAATGTACTGGCCTATCTTCCCAAGACGCCACAGCAGCCGGACAAATTGTATGTTCGACAGAATGGCTGTTTTATTCAGCCCATAAGGGTGACTACCCACTACAGTTTTTTTTTTTCACTGCGAAATTCGTAGCAGTTTTTTCACTGCAGGGGTCTATGGGACTTGTAATGTTAAAATCGAAATCACGCAAAATCGCAATTTACCGCAAAATCGCGATTTTAACATTACAAGTCCCATAGACCCCTGCAGAAAAAAAAACCGCTGCGAATTTCGCTGTGAAAAAAAACTGTAGTGAGTAGTCACCCTAAGGGGGAAACGGCGGCCTACAAAATCTGATTGGTCGCTGATGCCACCATTTATGAAAAGGTCGGCTCAGTTCTTCCATGGATAAGAATAAGGTAGGTACATAGGCAGGCAGGTAGGTTCAGTTTTTGTAGGTTGAGGAATGCTTATGGGCAAGGCCTTATGTCTGCACGCTGGCGCATGAAATGGCACAGAGGCCCGGCCCTGTGCATTCACTGATCATTGCCGTCAGCTGCTGTCTGCTTTCAAGCATGAATCAGGGGCTTGACACTTATCAACTGGCTTTGATTGTGGGTCACGCAGGTTGGTTGCAATGCCCTAGTATAAACGATACCTGGAACACAAGCCAGTCCTCAGGATGCATTCTAACTCAAGAGCACGATCACGTTGTGCCTGACCAATGTTTCCATCTTGGGTAGTAGCACAGTCCTAAGCGATATGGAGTGCAGTTGGCATATGAGCTGGTCTGTGGTTTTGCTTCCAACAGTTTCTACCGCACGCAGATGCTCAGTGGATACAATGTTGTGCGCTGGGGAAAACCCCAGGAATAATCCACAGCAGGCAGGCAAGCAAAGTATAAATAAGGGGGGGATTGGTTAGCTGCCTGCAACTCTTGCTTGTACCCGAATAAGGTTTTGCCTGCAACGCGGCCTTGTACTGCTTGAGGCGACGTGACATTCATGCACAAGGCACAAGTGCTGGCAGGTTTCTGCGGGCACCCACAGTGCAGCGTTGCATTCTTGAAACCGTTGCTTGACCCTTTCCCTAAAATCAGGAAGATTCGCTTACACCTCTTATGGCTTATAATAGCCGTCTCCTGGGATAACAATAGCAATACTGAGAAGAATGAAAATAAAACGCATCATAGGCTGAAGAAATTAAACGCTCGGCACGTCTTTTCTTCAGCCTTACATGACTATATATCTATATATGTATACATCCATATATTTGGGTAGAAATCCATAAAAATATATATCGATATATATGCATTTCTATATATTTATATAGATATTTATCTATACACAGAAACAGATAGATAGATAGATAGATAGATTGATAGAAAGACTGTATGCAATAACCCTGGATGTCTGACAGTTGAAGCAGACTGGTGATGTCATTAAGGCTCTATTATGACACGTACAGCTTGGAAGCATAAATACTACAGCACGGCAGCCATTTATAGCCAGTCTCCATTGGAGATGGAAGTGGGCAGGAATGTACTGGCCTATCTTCCCAAGACGCCACAGCAGCCGGACAAATTGTATGTTTGACAGAATGGCTGTTTTATTCAGCCCATAAGGGTGACTACCCACTACAGTTTTTTTTTTTCACTGCGAAATTCGTAGCAGTTTTTTTTCTGCAGGGGTCTATGGGAATTGTAATGTTAAAATCGAAATCACGCAAATTCGCAATTTACCGCGAAATCGCGATTTTAACATTACAAGTCCCATAGACTCCTGCAGAAAAAAAAACGCTGCGAATTTCGCAGTGAAAAAAAACTGTAGTGGGTAGTCATCCTAAGGGGGAAACGGCGGCCTACAAAATCTGATTGGTCGCTGCTGCCACCATTTATGAAAAGGTCGGCTCAGTTCTTCCATGGATAAGAATAAGGTAGGTACATAGGCAGGCAGGTAGGTTCAGTTTTTGTAGGTTGGGGAATGCTTATGGGCAAGGCCTTATGTCTGAACGCTGGCGCATGAAATGGCACAGAGGCCCGGCACTGTGCATTCACTGATCATTGCCGTCAGCTGCTGTCTGCTTTCAAGCATGAATCAGGGGCTTGACACTTATCAACTGGCTTTGATTGTGGGTCACGCAGGTTGGTTGCAATGCCCTAGTATAAACGATACCTGGAACACAAGCCAGTCCTCAGGATGCATTCTAACTCAAGAGCACGATCACGTTGTGCCTGACCAATGTTTCCATCTTGGGTAGTAGCACAGTCCTAAGCGATATGGAGTGGAGTTGGCATATGAGCTGGTCTGTGGTTTTGCTTCCAACAGTTTCTACCGCACGCAGATGCTCAGTGGATACAATGTTGCGCGCTGGGGAAAACCCCAGGAATAATCCACAGCAGGCAGGCAAGCAAAGTATAAATAAGGGGGGGATTGGTTAGCTGCCTGCAACTCTTGCTTGTACCCGAATAAGGTTTTGCCTGCAACGCGGCCTTGTACTGCTTGAGGCGACGTGACATTCATGCACAAGGCACAGGTGCTGGCAGGTTTCTGCGGGCACCCACAGTGCAGCGTTGCATTCTTGAAACCGTTGCTTGACCCTTTCCCTAAAATCAGGAAGATTCGCTTACACCTCTTATGGCTTATAATAGCCGTCTCCTGGGATAACAATAGCAATACTGAGAAGAATGAAAATAAAACGCATCATAGGCTGAAGAAATTAAACGCTCGGCACGTCTTTTCTTCAGCCTTACATGACTATATATCTATATATGTATACATCCATATATTTGGGTAGAAATCCATAAAAATATATATCGATATATATGTATTTCTATATATTTATATAGATATTTATCTATACACAGAAACAGATAGATAGATAGATTGATAGAAAGACTGTATGCAATAACCCTGGATGTCTGACAGTTGAAGCTGACCGGTGATGTCATTAAGACTCTATTATGACACGTACAGCTTGGAAGCATAACTACTACAGCACGGCAGCCATTTATAGCCAGTCTCCATTGGAGATGGAAGTGGGCAGGAATGTACTGGCCTATCTTCCCAAGACGCCACAGCAGCCGGACAAATTGTATGTTCGACAGAATGGCTGTTTTATTCAGCCCATAAGGGTGACTACCCACTACAGTTTTTTTTTTTCACTGCGAAATTCGTAGCAGTTTTTTCACTGCAGGGGTCTATGGGACTTGTAATGTTAAAATCGAAATCACGCAAAATCGCAATTTACCGCAAAATCGCGATTTTAACATTACAAGTCCCATAGACCCCTGCAGAAAAAAAAACCGCTGCGAATTTCGCTGTGAAAAAAAACTGTAGTGAGTAGTCACCCTAAGGGGGAAACGGCGGCCTACAAAATCTGATTGGTCGCTGATGCCACCATTTATGAAAAGGTCGGCTCAGTTCTTCCATGGATAAGAATAAGGTAGGTACATAGGCAGGCAGGTAGGTTCAGTTTTTGTAGGTTGAGGAATGCTTATGGGCAAGGCCTTATGTCTGCACGCTGGCGCATGAAATGGCACAGAGGCCCGGCCCTGTGCATTCACTGATCATTGCCGTCAGCTGCTGTCTGCTTTCAAGCATGAATCAGGGGCTTGACACTTATCAACTGGCTTTGATTGTGGGTCACGCAGGTTGGTTGCAATGCCCTAGTATAAACGATACCTGGAACACAAGCCAGTCCTCAGGATGCATTCTAACTCAAGAGCACGATCACGTTGTGCCTGACCAATGTTTCCATCTTGGGTAGTAGCACAGTCCTAAGCGATATGGAGTGCAGTTGGCATATGAGCTGGTCTGTGGTTTTGCTTCCAACAGTTTCTACCGCACGCAGATGCTCAGTGGATACAATGTTGTGCGCTGGGGAAAACCCCAGGAATAATCCACAGCAGGCAGGCAAGCAAAGTATAAATAAGGGGGGGATTGGTTAGCTGCCTGCAACTCTTGCTTGTACCCGAATAAGGTTTTGCCTGCAACGCGGCCTTGTACTGCTTGAGGCGACGTGACATTCATGCACAAGGCACAGGTGCTGGCAGGTTTCTGCGGGCACCCACAGTGCAGCGTTGCATTCTTGAAACCGTTGCTTGACCCTTTCCCTAAAATCAGGAAGATTCGCTTACACCTCTTATGGCTTATAATAGCCGTCTCCTGGGATAACAATAGCAATACTGAGAAGAATGAAAATAAAACGCATCATAGGCTGAAGAAATTAAACGCTCGGCACGTCTTTTCTTCAGCCTTACATGACTATATATCTATATATGTATACATCCATATATTTGGGTAGAAATCCATAAAAATATATATCGATATATATGTATTTCTATATATTTATATAGATATTTATCTATACACAGAAACAGATAGATAGATAGATTGATAGAAAGACTGTATGCAATAACCCTGGATGTCTGACAGTTGAAGCTGACCGGTGATGTCATTAAGACTCTATTATGACACGTACAGCTTGGAAGCATAACTACTACAGCACGGCAGCCATTTATAGCCAGTCTCCATTGGAGATGGAAGTGGGCAGGAATGTACTGGCCTATCTTCCCAAGACGCCACAGCAGCCGGACAAATTGTATGTTCGACAGAATGGCTGTTTTATTCAGCCCATAAGGGTGACTACCCACTACAGTTTTTTTTTTTCACTGCGAAATTCGTAGCAGTTTTTTCACTGCAGGGGTCTATGGGACTTGTAATGTTAAAATCGAAATCACGCAAAATCGCAATTTACCGCAAAATCGCGATTTTAACATTACAAGTCCCATAGACCCCTGCAGAAAAAAAAACCGCTGCGAATTTCGCTGTGAAAAAAAACTGTAGTGAGTAGTCACCCTAAGGGGGAAACGGCGGCCTACAAAATCTGATTGGTCGCTGATGCCACCATTTATGAAAAGGTCGGCTCAGTTCTTCCATGGATAAGAATAAGGTAGGTACATAGGCAGGCAGGTAGGTTCAGTTTTTGTAGGTTGAGGAATGCTTATGGGCAAGGCCTTATGTCTGCACGCTGGCGCATGAAATGGCACAGAGGCCCGGCCCTGTGCATTCACTGATCATTGCCGTCAGCTGCTGTCTGCTTTCAAGCATGAATCAGGGGCTTGACACTTATCAACTGGCTTTGATTGTGGGTCACGCAGGTTGGTTGCAATGCCCTAGTATAAACGATACCTGGAACACAAGCCAGTCCTCAGGATGCATTCTAACTCAAGAGCACGATCACGTTGTGCCTGACCAATGTTTCCATCTTGGGTAGTAGCACAGTCCTAAGCGATATGGAGTGCAGTTGGCATATGAGCTGGTCTGTGGTTTTGCTTCCAACAGTTTCTACCGCACGCAGATGCTCAGTGGATACAATGTTGTGCGCTGGGGAAAACCCCAGGAATAATCCACAGCAGGCAGGCAAGCAAAGTATAAATAAGGGGGGGATTGGTTAGCTGCCTGCAACTCTTGCTTGTACCCGAATAAGGTTTTGCCTGCAACGCGGCCTTGTACTGCTTGAGGCGACGTGACATTCATGCACAAGGCACAAGTGCTGGCAGGTTTCTGCGGGCACCCACAGTGCAGCGTTGCATTCTTGAAACCGTTGCTTGACCCTTTCCCTAAAATCAGGAAGATTCGCTTACACCTCTTATGGCTTATAATAGCCGTCTCCTGGGATAACAATAGCAATACTGAGAAGAATGAAAATAAAACGCATCATAGGCTGAAGAAATTAAACGCTCGGCACGTCTTTTCTTCAGCCTTACATGACTATATATCTATATATGTATACATCCATATATTTGGGTAGAAATCCATAAAAATATATATCGATATATATGCATTTCTATATATTTATATAGATATTTATCTATACACAGAAACAGATAGATAGATAGATAGATAGATTGATAGAAAGACTGTATGCAATAACCCTGGATGTCTGACAGTTGAAGCAGACTGGTGATGTCATTAAGGCTCTATTATGACACGTACAGCTTGGAAGCATAAATACTACAGCACGGCAGCCATTTATAGCCAGTCTCCATTGGAGATGGAAGTGGGCAGGAATGTACTGGCCTATCTTCCCAAGACGCCACAGCAGCCGGACAAATTGTATGTTTGACAGAATGGCTGTTTTATTCAGCCCATAAGGGTGACTACCCACTACAGTTTTTTTTTTTCACTGCGAAATTCGTAGCAGTTTTTTTTCTGCAGGGGTCTATGGGAATTGTAATGTTAAAATCAAAATCACGCAAATTCGCAATTTACCGCGAAATCGCGATTTTAACATTACAAGTCCCATAGACTCCTGCAGAAAAAAAAACGCTGCGAATTTCGCAGTGAAAAAAAACTGTAGTGGGTAGTCATCCTAAGGGGGAAACGGCGGCCTACAAAATCTGATTGGTCGCTGCTGCCACCATTTATGAAAAGGTCGGCTCAGTTCTTCCATGGATAAGAATAAGGTAGGTACATAGGCAGGCAGGTAGGTTCAGTTTTTGTAGGTTGGGGAATGCTTATGGGCAAGGCCTTATGTCTGAACGCTGGCGCATGAAATGGCACAGAGGCCCGGCACTGTGCATTCACTGATCATTGCCGTCAGCTGCTGTCTGCTTTCAAGCATGAATCAGGGGCTTGACACTTATCAACTGGCTTTGATTGTGGGTCACGCAGGTTGGTTGCAATGCCCTAGTATAAACGATACCTGGAACACAAGCCAGTCCTCAGGATGCATTCTAACTCAAGAGCACGATCACGTTGTGCCTGACCAATGTTTCCATCTTGGGTAGTAGCACAGTCCTAAGCGATATGGAGTGGAGTTGGCATATGAGCTGGTCTGTGGTTTTGCTTCCAACAGTTTCTACCGCACGCAGATGCTCAGTGGATACAATGTTGCGCGCTGGGGAAAACCCCAGGAATAATCCACAGCAGGCAGGCAAGCAAAGTATAAATAAGGGGGGGATTGGTTAGCTGCCTGCAACTCTTGCTTGTACCCGAATAAGGTTTTGCCTGCAACGCGGCCTTGTACTGCTTGAGGCGACGTGACATTCATGCACAAGGCACAGGTGCTGGCAGGTTTCTGCGGGCACCCACAGTGCAGCGTTGCATTCTTGAAACCGTTGCTTGACCCTTTCCCTAAAATCAGGAAGATTCGCTTACACCTCTTATGGCTTATAATAGCCGTCTCCTGGGATAACAATAGCAATACTGAGAAGAATGAAAATAAAACGCATCATAGGCTGAAGAAATTAAACGCTCGGCACGTCTTTTCTTCAGCCTTACATGACTATATATCTATATATGTATACATCCATATATTTGGGTAGAAATCCATAAAAATATATATCGATATATATGTATTTCTATATATTTATATAGATATTTATCTATACACAGAAACAGATAGATAGATAGATTGATAGAAAGACTGTATGCAATAACCCTGGATGTCTGACAGTTGAAGCTGACCGGTGATGTCATTAAGACTCTATTATGACACGTACAGCTTGGAAGCATAACTACTACAGCACGGCAGCCATTTATAGCCAGTCTCCATTGGAGATGGAAGTGGGCAGGAATGTACTGGCCTATCTTCCCAAGACGCCACAGCAGCCGGACAAATTGTATGTTCGACAGAATGGCTGTTTTATTCAGCCCATAAGGGTGACTACCCACTACAGTTTTTTTTTTTCACTGCGAAATTCGTAGCAGTTTTTTCACTGCAGGGGTCTATGGGACTTGTAATGTTAAAATCGAAATCACGCAAAATCGCAATTTACCGCAAAATCGCGATTTTAACATTACAAGTCCCATAGACCCCTGCAGAAAAAAAAACCGCTGCGAATTTCGCTGTGAAAAAAAACTGTAGTGAGTAGTCACCCTAAGGGGGAAACGGCGGCCTACAAAATCTGATTGGTCGCTGATGCCACCATTTATGAAAAGGTCGGCTCAGTTCTTCCATGGATAAGAATAAGGTAGGTACATAGGCAGGCAGGTAGGTTCAGTTTTTGTAGGTTGAGGAATGCTTATGGGCAAGGCCTTATGTCTGCACGCTGGCGCATGAAATGGCACAGAGGCCCGGCCCTGTGCATTCACTGATCATTGCCGTCAGCTGCTGTCTGCTTTCAAGCATGAATCAGGGGCTTGACACTTATCAACTGGCTTTGATTGTGGGTCACGCAGGTTGGTTGCAATGCCCTAGTATAAACGATACCTGGAACACAAGCCAGTCCTCAGGATGCATTCTAACTCAAGAGCACGATCACGTTGTGCCTGACCAATGTTTCCATCTTGGGTAGTAGCACAGTCCTAAGCGATATGGAGTGCAGTTGGCATATGAGCTGGTCTGTGGTTTTGCTTCCAACAGTTTCTACAGCACGCAGATGCTCAGTGGATACAATGTTGTGCGCTGGGGAAAACCCCAGGAATAATCCACAGCAGGCAGGCAAGCAAAGTATAAATAAGGGGGGGATTGGTTAGCTGCCTGCAACTCTTGCTTGTACCCGAATAAGGTTTTGCCTGCAACGCGGCCTTGTACTGCTTGAGGCGACGTGACATTCATGCACAAGGCACAAGTGCTGGCAGGTTTCTGCGGGCACCCACAGTGCAGCGTTGCATTCTTGAAACCGTTGCTTGACCCTTTCCCTAAAATCAGGAAGATTCGCTTACACCTCTTATGGCTTATAATAGCCGTCTCCTGGGATAACAATAGCAATACTGAGAAGAATGAAAATAAAACGCATCATAGGCTGAAGAAATTAAACGCTCGGCACGTCTTTTCTTCAGCCTTACATGACTATATATCTATATATGTATACATCCATATATTTGGGTAGAAATCCATAAAAATATATATCGATATATATGTATTTCTATATATTTATATAGATATTTATCTATACACAGAAACAGATAGATAGATAGATTGATAGAAAGACTGTATGCAATAACCCTGGATGTCTGACAGTTGAAGCTGACTGGTGATGTCATTAAGGCTCTATTATGACACGTACAGCTTGGAAGCATAACTACTACAGCACGGCAGCCATTTATAGCCAGTCTCCATTGGAGATGGAAGTGGGCAGAAATGTACTGGCCTATCTTCCCAAGACGCCACAGCAGCCGGACAAATTGTATGTTCGACAGAATGGCTGTTTTATTCAGCCCATAAGGGTGACTACCCACTACAGTTTTTTTTTTCACTGCGAAATTCGTAGCAGTTTTTTTTCTGCAGGGGTCTATGGGAATTGTAATGTTAAAATCGAAATCACGCAAATTCGCAATTTACCGCGAAATCGCGATTTTAACATTACAAGTCCCATAGACTCCTGCAGAAAAAAAAACGCTGCGAATTTCGCAGTGAAAAAAAACTGTAGTGAGTAGTCACCCTAAGGGGGAAACGGCGGCCTACAAAATCTGATTGGTCGCTGCTGCCACCATTTATGAAAAGGTCGGCTCAGTTCTTCCATGGATAAGAATAAGGTAGGTACATAGGCAGGCAGGTAGGTTCAGTTTTTGTAGGTTGGGGAATGCTTATGGGCAAGGCCTTATGTCTGAACGCTGGCGCATGAAATGGCACAGAGGCCCGGCCCTGTGCATTCACTGATTATTGCCGTCAGCTGCTGTCTGCTTTCAAGCATGAATCCGGGGCTTGACACTTATCAACTGGCTTTGATTGTGGGTCACGCAGGTTGGTTGCAATGCCCTAGTATAAACGATACCTGGAACACAAGCCAGTCCTCAGGATGCATTCTAACTCAAGAGCACGATCACGTTGTGCCTGACCAATGTTTCCATCTTGGGTAGTAGCACAGTCCTAAGCGATATGGAGTGGAGTTGGCATATGAGCTGGTCTGTGGTTTTGCTTCCAACAGTTTCTACCGCACGCAGATGCTCAGTGGATACAATGTTGCGCGCTGGGGAAAACCCCAGGAATAATCCACAGCAGGCAGGCAAGCAAAGTATAAATAAGGGGGGGATTGGTTAGCTGCCTGCAACTCTTGCTTGTACCCGAATAAGGTTTTGCCTGCAACGCGGCCTTGTACTGCTTGAGGCGACGTGACATTCATGCACAAGGCACAGGTGCTGGCAGGTTTCTGCGGGCACCCACAGTGCAGCGTTGCATTCTTGAAACCGTTGCTTGACCCTTTCCCTAAAATCAGGAAGATTCGCTTACACCTCTTATGGCTTATAATAGCCGTCTCCTGGGATAACAATAGCAATACTGAGAAGAATGAAAATAAAACGCATCATAGGCTGAAGAAATTAAACGCTCGGCACGTCTTTTCTTCAGCCTTACATGACTATATATCTATATATGTATACATCCATATATTTGGGTAGAAATCCATAAAAATATATATCGATATATATGTATTTCTATATATTTATATAGATATTTATCTATACACAGAAACAGATAGATAGATAGATTGATAGAAAGACTGTATGCAATAACCCTGGATGTCTGACAGTTGAAGCTGACTGGTGATGTCATTAAGGCTCTATTATGACACGTACAGCTTGGAAGCATAACTACTACAGCACGGCAGCCATTTATAGCCAGTCTCCATTGGAGATGGAAGTGGGCAGAAATGTACTGGCCTATCTTCCCAAGACGCCACAGCAGCCGGACAAATTGTATGTTCGACAGAATGGCTGTTTTATTCAGCCCATAAGGGTGACTACCCACTACAGTTTTTTTTTTCACTGCGAAATTCGTAGCAGTTTTTTTTCTGCAGGGGTCTATGGGAATTGTAATGTTAAAATCGAAATCACGCAAATTCGCAATTTACCGCGAAATCGCGATTTTAACATTACAAGTCCCATAGACTCCTGCAGAAAAAAAAACGCTGCGAATTTCGCAGTGAAAAAAAACTGTAGTGAGTAGTCACCCTAAGGGGGAAACGGCGGCCTACAAAATCTGATTGGTCGCTGCTGCCACCATTTATGAAAAGGTCGGCTCAGTTCTTCCATGGATAAGAATAAGGTAGGTACATAGGCAGGCAGGTAGGTTCAGTTTTTGTAGGTTGGGGAATGCTTATGGGCAAGGCCTTATGTCTGAACGCTGGCGCATGAAATGGCACAGAGGCCCGGCCCTGTGCATTCACTGATTATTGCCGTCAGCTGCTGTCTGCTTTCAAGCATGAATCCGGGGCTTGACACTTATCAACTGGCTTTGATTGTGGGTCACGCAGGTTGGTTGCAATGCCCTAGTATAAACGATACCTGGAACACAAGCCAGTCCTCAGGATGCATTCTAACTCAAGAGCACGATCACGTTGTGCCTGACCAATGTTTCCATCTTGGGTAGTAGCACAGTCCTAAGCGATATGGAGTGGAGTTGGCATATGAGCTGGTCTGTGGTTTTGCTTCCAACAGTTTCTACCGCACGCAGATGCTCAGTGGATACAATGTTGCGCGCTGGGGAAAACCCCAGGAATAATCCACAGCAGGCAGGCAAGCAAAGTATAAATAAGGGGGGGATTGGTTAGCTGCCTGCAACTCTTGCTTGTACCCGAATAAGGTTTTGCCTGCAACGCGGCCTTGTACTGCTTGAGGCGACGTGACATTCATGCACAAGGCACAGGTGCTGGCAGGTTTCTGCGGGCACCCACAGTGCAGCGTTGCATTCTTGAAACCGTTGCTTGACCCTTTCCCTAAAATCAGGAAGATTCGCTTACACCTCTTATGGCTTATAATAGCCGTCTCCTGGGATAACAATAGCAATACTGAGAAGAATGAAAATAAAACGCATCATAGGCTGAAGAAATTAAACGCTCGGCACGTCTTTTCTTCAGCCTTACATGACTATATATCTATATATGTATACATCCATATATTTGGGTAGAAATCCATAAAAATATATATCGATATATATGTATTTCTATATATTTATATAGATATTTATCTATACACAGAAACAGATAGATAGATAGATAGATAGATTGATAGAAAGACTGTATGCAATAACCCTGGATGTCTGACAGTTGAAGCAGACTGGTGATGTCATTAAGGCTCTA
Source organism: Eleutherodactylus coqui (assembly GCF_035609145.1). Classification (NCBI taxonomy): domain Eukaryota; kingdom Metazoa; phylum Chordata; class Amphibia; order Anura; family Eleutherodactylidae; genus Eleutherodactylus; species Eleutherodactylus coqui. The sequence continues at coordinate 57,298,515 of NC_089844.1, read as the reverse complement.
TTATGACACGTACAGCTTGGAAGCATAAATACTACAGCACGGCAGCCATTTATAGCCAGTCTCCATTGGAGATGGAAGTGGGCAGGAATGTACTGGCCTATCTTCCCAAGACGCCACAGCAGCCGGACAAATTGTATGTTTGACAGAATGGCTGTTTTATTCAGCCCATAAGGGTGACTACCCACTACAGTTTTTTTTTTTCACTGCGAAATTCGTAGCAGTTTTTTTTCTGCAGGGGTCTATGGGAATTGTAATGTTAAAATCAAAATCACGCAAATTCGCAATTTACCGCGAAATCGCGATTTTAACATTACAAGTCCCATAGACTCCTGCAGAAAAAAAAACGCTGCGAATTTCGCAGTGAAAAAAAACTGTAGTGGGTAGTCATCCTAAGGGGGAAACGGCGGCCTACAAAATCTGATTGGTCGCTGCTGCCACCATTTATGAAAAGGTCGGCTCAGTTCTTCCATGGATAAGAATAAGGTAGGTACATAGGCAGGCAGGTAGGTTCAGTTTTTGTAGGTTGGGGAATGCTTATGGGCAAGGCCTTATGTCTGAACGCTGGCGCATGAAATGGCACAGAGGCCCGGCACTGTGCATTCACTGATCATTGCCGTCAGCTGCTGTCTGCTTTCAAGCATGAATCAGGGGCTTGACACTTATCAACTGGCTTTGATTGTGGGTCACGCAGGTTGGTTGCAATGCCCTAGTATAAACGATACCTGGAACACAAGCCAGTCCTCAGGATGCATTCTAACTCAAGAGCACGATCACGTTGTGCCTGACCAATGTTTCCATCTTGGGTAGTAGCACAGTCCTAAGCGATATGGAGTGGAGTTGGCATATGAGCTGGTCTGTGGTTTTGCTTCCAACAGTTTCTACCGCACGCAGATGCTCAGTGGATACAATGTTGCGCGCTGGGGAAAACCCCAGGAATAATCCACAGCAGGCAGGCAAGCAAAGTATAAATAAGGGGGGGATTGGTTAGCTGCCTGCAACTCTTGCTTGTACCCGAATAAGGTTTTGCCTGCAACGCGGCCTTGTACTGCTTGAGGCGACGTGACATTCATGCACAAGGCACAGGTGCTGGCAGGTTTCTGCGGGCACCCACAGTGCAGCGTTGCATTCTTGAAACCGTTGCTTGACCCTTTCCCTAAAATCAGGAAGATTCGCTTACACCTCTTATGGCTTATAATAGCCGTCTCCTGGGATAACAATAGCAATACTGAGAAGAATGAAAATAAAACGCATCATAGGCTGAAGAAATTAAACGCTCGGCACGTCTTTTCTTCAGCCTTACATGACTATATATCTATATATGTATACATCCATATATTTGGGTAGAAATCCATAAAAATATATATCGATATATATGTATTTCTATATATTTATATAGATATTTATCTATACACAGAAACAGATAGATAGATAGATTGATAGAAAGACTGTATGCAATAACCCTGGATGTCTGACAGTTGAAGCTGACCGGTGATGTCATTAAGACTCTATTATGACACGTACAGCTTGGAAGCATAACTACTACAGCACGGCAGCCATTTATAGCCAGTCTCCATTGGAGATGGAAGTGGGCAGGAATGTACTGGCCTATCTTCCCAAGACGCCACAGCAGCCGGACAAATTGTATGTTCGACAGAATGGCTGTTTTATTCAGCCCATAAGGGTGACTACCCACTACAGTTTTTTTTTTTCACTGCGAAATTCGTAGCAGTTTTTTCACTGCAGGGGTCTATGGGACTTGTAATGTTAAAATCGAAATCACGCAAAATCGCAATTTACCGCAAAATCGCGATTTTAACATTACAAGTCCCATAGACCCCTGCAGAAAAAAAAACCGCTGCGAATTTCGCTGTGAAAAAAAACTGTAGTGAGTAGTCACCCTAAGGGGGAAACGGCGGCCTACAAAATCTGATTGGTCGCTGATGCCACCATTTATGAAAAGGTCGGCTCAGTTCTTCCATGGATAAGAATAAGGTAGGTACATAGGCAGGCAGGTAGGTTCAGTTTTTGTAGGTTGAGGAATGCTTATGGGCAAGGCCTTATGTCTGCACGCTGGCGCATGAAATGGCACAGAGGCCCGGCCCTGTGCATTCACTGATCATTGCCGTCAGCTGCTGTCTGCTTTCAAGCATGAATCAGGGGCTTGACACTTATCAACTGGCTTTGATTGTGGGTCACGCAGGTTGGTTGCAATGCCCTAGTATAAACGATACCTGGAACACAAGCCAGTCCTCAGGATGCATTCTAACTCAAGAGCACGATCACGTTGTGCCTGACCAATGTTTCCATCTTGGGTAGTAGCACAGTCCTAAGCGATATGGAGTGCAGTTGGCATATGAGCTGGTCTGTGGTTTTGCTTCCAACAGTTTCTACCGCACGCAGATGCTCAGTGGATACAATGTTGTGCGCTGGGGAAAACCCCAGGAATAATCCACAGCAGGCAGGCAAGCAAAGTATAAATAAGGGGGGGATTGGTTAGCTGCCTGCAACTCTTGCTTGTACCCGAATAAGGTTTTGCCTGCAACGCGGCCTTGTACTGCTTGAGGCGACGTGACATTCATGCACAAGGCACAAGTGCTGGCAGGTTTCTGCGGGCACCCACAGTGCAGCGTTGCATTCTTGAAACCGTTGCTTGACCCTTTCCCTAAAATCAGGAAGATTCGCTTACACCTCTTATGGCTTATAATAGCCGTCTCCTGGGATAACAATAGCAATACTGAGAAGAATGAAAATAAAACGCATCATAGGCTGAAGAAATTAAACGCTCGGCACGTCTTTTCTTCAGCCTTACATGACTATATATCTATATATGTATACATCCATATATTTGGGTAGAAATCCATAAAAATATATATCGATATATATGTATTTCTATATATTTATATAGATATTTATCTATACACAGAAACAGATAGATAGATAGATTGATAGAAAGACTGTATGCAATAACCCTGGATGTCTGACAGTTGAAGCTGACTGGTGATGTCATTAAGGCTCTATTATGACACGTACAGCTTGGAAGCATAACTACTACAGCACGGCAGCCATTTATAGCCAGTCTCCATTGGAGATGGAAGTGGGCAGAAATGTACTGGCCTATCTTCCCAAGACGCCACAGCAGCCGGACAAATTGTATGTTCGACAGAATGGCTGTTTTATTCAGCCCATAAGGGTGACTACCCACTACAGTTTTTTTTTTCACTGCGAAATTCGTAGCAGTTTTTTTTCTGCAGGGGTCTATGGGAATTGTAATGTTAAAATCGAAATCACGCAAATTCGCAATTTACCGCGAAATCGCGATTTTAACATTACAAGTCCCATAGACTCCTGCAGAAAAAAAAACGCTGCGAATTTCGCAGTGAAAAAAAACTGTAGTGAGTAGTCACCCTAAGGGGGAAACGGCGGCCTACAAAATCTGATTGGTCGCTGCTGCCACCATTTATGAAAAGGTCGGCTCAGTTCTTCCATGGATAAGAATAAGGTAGGTACATAGGCAGGCAGGTAGGTTCAGTTTTTGTAGGTTGGGGAATGCTTATGGGCAAGGCCTTATGTCTGAACGCTGGCGCATGAAATGGCACAGAGGCCCGGCCCTGTGCATTCACTGATTATTGCCGTCAGCTGCTGTCTGCTTTCAAGCATGAATCCGGGGCTTGACACTTATCAACTGGCTTTGATTGTGGGTCACGCAGGTTGGTTGCAATGCCCTAGTATAAACGATACCTGGAACACAAGCCAGTCCTCAGGATGCATTCTAACTCAAGAGCACGATCACGTTGTGCCTGACCAATGTTTCCATCTTGGGTAGTAGCACAGTCCTAAGCGATATGGAGTGGAGTTGGCATATGAGCTGGTCTGTGGTTTTGCTTCCAACAGTTTCTACCGCACGCAGATGCTCAGTGGATACAATGTTGCGCGCTGGGGAAAACCCCAGGAATAATCCACAGCAGGCAGGCAAGCAAAGTATAAATAAGGGGGGGATTGGTTAGCTGCCTGCAACTCTTGCTTGTACCCGAATAAGGTTTTGCCTGCAACGCGGCCTTGTACTGCTTGAGGCGACGTGACATTCATGCACAAGGCACAGGTGCTGGCAGGTTTCTGCGGGCACCCACAGTGCAGCGTTGCATTCTTGAAACCGTTGCTTGACCCTTTCCCTAAAATCAGGAAGATTCGCTTACACCTCTTATGGCTTATAATAGCCGTCTCCTGGGATAACAATAGCAATACTGAGAAGAATGAAAATAAAACGCATCATAGGCTGAAGAAATTAAACGCTCGGCACGTCTTTTCTTCAGCCTTACATGACTATATATCTATATATGTATACATCCATATATTTGGGTAGAAATCCATAAAAATATATATCGATATATATGTATTTCTATATATTTATATAGATATTTATCTATACACAGAAACAGATAGATAGATAGATTGATAGAAAGACTGTATGCAATAACCCTGGATGTCTGACAGTTGAAGCTGACTGGTGATGTCATTAAGGCTCTATTATGACACGTACAGCTTGGAAGCATAACTACTACAGCACGGCAGCCATTTATAGCCAGTCTCCATTGGAGATGGAAGTGGGCAGAAATGTACTGGCCTATCTTCCCAAGACGCCACAGCAGCCGGACAAATTGTATGTTCGACAGAATGGCTGTTTTATTCAGCCCATAAGGGTGACTACCCACTACAGTTTTTTTTTTCACTGCGAAATTCGTAGCAGTTTTTTTTCTGCAGGGGTCTATGGGAATTGTAATGTTAAAATCGAAATCACGCAAATTCGCAATTTACCGCGAAATCGCGATTTTAACATTACAAGTCCCATAGACTCCTGCAGAAAAAAAAACGCTGCGAATTTCGCAGTGAAAAAAAACTGTAGTGAGTAGTCACCCTAAGGGGGAAACGGCGGCCTACAAAATCTGATTGGTCGCTGCTGCCACCATTTATGAAAAGGTCGGCTCAGTTCTTCCATGGATAAGAATAAGGTAGGTACATAGGCAGGCAGGTAGGTTCAGTTTTTGTAGGTTGGGGAATGCTTATGGGCAAGGCCTTATGTCTGAACGCTGGCGCATGAAATGGCACAGAGGCCCGGCCCTGTGCATTCACTGATTATTGCCGTCAGCTGCTGTCTGCTTTCAAGCATGAATCCGGGGCTTGACACTTATCAACTGGCTTTGATTGTGGGTCACGCAGGTTGGTTGCAATGCCCTAGTATAAACGATACCTGGAACACAAGCCAGTCCTCAGGATGCATTCTAACTCAAGAGCACGATCACGTTGTGCCTGACCAATGTTTCCATCTTGGGTAGTAGCACAGTCCTAAGCGATATGGAGTGGAGTTGGCATATGAGCTGGTCTGTGGTTTTGCTTCCAACAGTTTCTACCGCACGCAGATGCTCAGTGGATACAATGTTGCGCGCTGGGGAAAACCCCAGGAATAATCCACAGCAGGCAGGCAAGCAAAGTATAAATAAGGGGGGGATTGGTTAGCTGCCTGCAACTCTTGCTTGTACCCGAATAAGGTTTTGCCTGCAACGCGGCCTTGTACTGCTTGAGGCGACGTGACATTCATGCACAAGGCACAGGTGCTGGCAGGTTTCTGCGGGCACCCACAGTGCAGCGTTGCATTCTTGAAACCGTTGCTTGACCCTTTCCCTAAAATCAGGAAGATTCGCTTACACCTCTTATGGCTTATAATAGCCGTCTCCTGGGATAACAATAGCAATACTGAGAAGAATGAAAATAAAACGCATCATAGGCTGAAGAAATTAAACGCTCGGCACGTCTTTTCTTCAGCCTTACATGACTATATATCTATATATGTATACATCCATATATTTGGGTAGAAATCCATAAAAATATATATCGATATATATGTATTTCTATATATTTATATAGATATTTATCTATACACAGAAACAGATAGATAGATAGATAGATAGATTGATAGAAAGACTGTATGCAATAACCCTGGATGTCTGACAGTTGAAGCAGACTGGTGATGTCATTAAGGCTCTATTATGACACGTACAGCTTGGAAGCATAAATACTACAGCACGGCAGCCATTTATAGCCAGTCTCCATTGGAGATGGAAGTGGGCAGGAATGTACTGGCCTATCTTCCCAAGACGCCACAGCAGCCGGACAAATTGTATGTTTGACAGAATGGCTGTTTTATTCAGCCCATAAGGGTGACTACCCACTACAGTTTTTTTTTTTCACTGCGAAATTCGTAGCAGTTTTTTTTCTGCAGGGGTCTATGGGAATTGTAATGTTAAAATCGAAATCACGCAAATTCGCAATTTACCGCGAAATCGCGATTTTAACATTACAAGTCCCATAGACTCCTGCAGAAAAAAAAACGCTGCGAATTTCGCAGTGAAAAAAAACTGTAGTGGGTAGTCATCCTAAGGGGGAAACGGCGGCCTACAAAATCTGATTGGTCGCTGCTGCCACCATTTATGAAAAGGTCGGCTCAGTTCTTCCATGGATAAGAATAAGGTAGGTACATAGGCAGGCAGGTAGGTTCAGTTTTTGTAGGTTGGGGAATGCTTATGGGCAAGGCCTTATGTCTGAACGCTGGCGCATGAAATGGCACAGAGGCCCGGCACTGTGCATTCACTGATCATTGCCGTCAGCTGCTGTCTGCTTTCAAGCATGAATCAGGGGCTTGACACTTATCAACTGGCTTTGATTGTGGGTCACGCAGGTTGGTTGCAATGCCCTAGTATAAACGATACCTGGAACACAAGCCAGTCCTCAGGATGCATTCTAACTCAAGAGCACGATCACGTTGTGCCTGACCAATGTTTCCATCTTGGGTAGTAGCACAGTCCTAAGCGATATGGAGTGGAGTTGGCATATGAGCTGGTCTGTGGTTTTGCTTCCAACAGTTTCTACCGCACGCAGATGCTCAGTGGATACAATGTTGCGCGCTGGGGAAAACCCCAGGAATAATCCACAGCAGGCAGGCAAGCAAAGTATAAATAAGGGGGGGATTGGTTAGCTGCCTGCAACTCTTGCTTGTACCCGAATAAGGTTTTGCCTGCAACGCGGCCTTGTACTGCTTGAGGCGACGTGACATTCATGCACAAGGCACAGGTGCTGGCAGGTTTCTGCGGGCACCCACAGTGCAGCGTTGCATTCTTGAAACCGTTGCTTGACCCTTTCCCTAAAATCAGGAAGATTCGCTTACACCTCTTATGGCTTATAATAGCCGTCTCCTGGGATAACAATAGCAATACTGAGAAGAATGAAAATAAAACGCATCATAGGCTGAAGAAATTAAACGCTCGGCACGTCTTTTCTTCAGCCTTACATGACTATATATCTATATATGTATACATCCATATATTTGGGTAGAAATCCATAAAAATATATATCGATATATATGTATTTCTATATATTTATATAGATATTTATCTATACACAGAAACAGATAGATAGATAGATTGATAGAAAGACTGTATGCAATAACCCTGGATGTCTGACAGTTGAAGCTGACCGGTGATGTCATTAAGACTCTATTATGACACGTACAGCTTGGAAGCATAACTACTACAGCACGGCAGCCATTTATAGCCAGTCTCCATTGGAGATGGAAGTGGGCAGGAATGTACTGGCCTATCTTCCCAAGACGCCACAGCAGCCGGACAAATTGTATGTTCGACAGAATGGCTGTTTTATTCAGCCCATAAGGGTGACTACCCACTACAGTTTTTTTTTTTCACTGCGAAATTCGTAGCAGTTTTTTCACTGCAGGGGTCTATGGGACTTGTAATGTTAAAATCGAAATCACGCAAAATCGCAATTTACCGCAAAATCGCGATTTTAACATTACAAGTCCCATAGACCCCTGCAGAAAAAAAAACCGCTGCGAATTTCGCTGTGAAAAAAAACTGTAGTGAGTAGTCACCCTAAGGGGGAAACGGCGGCCTACAAAATCTGATTGGTCGCTGATGCCACCATTTATGAAAAGGTCGGCTCAGTTCTTCCATGGATAAGAATAAGGTAGGTACATAGGCAGGCAGGTAGGTTCAGTTTTTGTAGGTTGAGGAATGCTTATGGGCAAGGCCTTATGTCTGCACGCTGGCGCATGAAATGGCACAGAGGCCCGGCCCTGTGCATTCACTGATCATTGCCGTCAGCTGCTGTCTGCTTTCAAGCATGAATCAGGGGCTTGACACTTATCAACTGGCTTTGATTGTGGGTCACGCAGGTTGGTTGCAATGCCCTAGTATAAACGATACCTGGAACACAAGCCAGTCCTCAGGATGCATTCTAACTCAAGAGCACGATCACGTTGTGCCTGACCAATGTTTCCATCTTGGGTAGTAGCACAGTCCTAAGCGATATGGAGTGCAGTTGGCATATGAGCTGGTCTGTGGTTTTGCTTCCAACAGTTTCTACCGCACGCAGATGCTCAGTGGATACAATGTTGTGCGCTGGGGAAAACCCCAGGAATAATCCACAGCAGGCAGGCAAGCAAAGTATAAATAAGGGGGGGATTGGTTAGCTGCCTGCAACTCTTGCTTGTACCCGAATAAGGTTTTGCCTGCAACGCGGCCTTGTACTGCTTGAGGCGACGTGACATTCATGCACAAGGCACAAGTGCTGGCAGGTTTCTGCGGGCACCCACAGTGCAGCGTTGCATTCTTGAAACCGTTGCTTGACCCTTTCCCTAAAATCAGGAAGATTCGCTTACACCTCTTATGGCTTATAATAGCCGTCTCCTGGGATAACAATAGCAATACTGAGAAGAATGAAAATAAAACGCATCATAGGCTGAAGAAATTAAACGCTCGGCACGTCTTTTCTTCAGCCTTACATGACTATATATCTATATATGTATACATCCATATATTTGGGTAGAAATCCATAAAAATATATATCGATATATATGCATTTCTATATATTTATATAGATATTTATCTATACACAGAAACAGATAGATAGATAGATAGATAGATTGATAGAAAGACTGTATGCAATAACCCTGGATGTCTGACAGTTGAAGCTGACTGGTGATGTCATTAAGGCTCTATTATGACACGTACAGCTTGGAAGCATAAATACTACAGCACGGCAGCCATTTATAGCCAGTCTCCATTGGAGATGGAAGTGGGCAGGAATGTACTGGCCTATCTTCCCAAGACGCCACAGCAGCCGGACAAATTGTATGTTTGACAGAATGGCTGTTTTATTCAGCCCATAAGGGTGACTACCCACTACAGTTTTTTTTTTTCACTGCGAAATTCGTAGCAGTTTTTTTTCTGCAGGGGTCTATGGGAATTGTAATGTTAAAATCGAAATCACGCAAATTCGCAATTTACCGCGAAATCGCGATTTTAACATTACAAGTCCCATAGACTCCTGCAGAAAAAAAAACGCTGCGAATTTCGCAGTGAAAAAAAACTGTAGTGGGTAGTCATCCTAAGGGGGAAACGGCGGCCTACAAAATCTGATTGGTCGCTGCTGCCACCATTTATGAAAAGGTCGGCTCAGTTCTTCCATGGATAAGAATAAGGTAGGTACATAGGCAGGCAGGTAGGTTCAGTTTTTGTAGGTTGGGGAATGCTTATGGGCAAGGCCTTATGTCTGAACGCTGGCGCATGAAATGGCACAGAGGCCCGGCACTGTGCATTCACTGATCATTGCCGTCAGCTGCTGTCTGCTTTCAAGCATGAATCAGGGGCTTGACACTTATCAACTGGCTTTGATTGTGGGTCACGCAGGTTGGTTGCAATGCCCTAGTATAAACGATACCTGGAACACAAGCCAGTCCTCAGGATGCATTCTAACTCAAGAGCACGATCACGTTGTGCCTGACCAATGTTTCCATCTTGGGTAGTAGCACAGTCCTAAGCGATATGGAGTGGAGTTGGCATATGAGCTGGTCTGTGGTTTTGCTTCCAACAGTTTCTACCGCACGCAGATGCTCAGTGGATACAATGTTGCGCGCTGGGGAAAACCCCAGGAATAATCCACAGCAGGCAGGCAAGCAAAGTATAAATAAGGGGGGGATTGGTTAGCTGCCTGCAACTCTTGCTTGTACCCGAATAAGGTTTTGCCTGCAACGCGGCCTTGTACTGCTTGAGGCGACGTGACATTCATGCACAAGGCACAGGTGCTGGCAGGTTTCTGCGGGCACCCACAGTGCAGCGTTGCATTCTTGAAACCGTTGCTTGACCCTTTCCCTAAAATCAGGAAGATTCGCTTACACCTCTTATGGCTTATAATAGCCGTCTCCTGGGATAACAATAGCAATACTGAGAAGAATGAAAATAAAACGCATCATAGGCTGAAGAAATTAAACGCTCGGCACGTCTTTTCTTCAGCCTTACATGACTATATATCTATATATGTATACATCCATATATTTGGGTAGAAATCCATAAAAATATATATCGATATATATGTATTTCTATATATTTATATAGATATTTATCTATACACAGAAACAGATAGATAGATAGATTGATAGAAAGACTGTATGCAATAACCCTGGATGTCTGACAGTTGAAGCTGACCGGTGATGTCATTAAGACTCTATTATGACACGTACAGCTTGGAAGCATAACTACTACAGCACGGCAGCCATTTATAGCCAGTCTCCATTGGAGATGGAAGTGGGCAGGAATGTACTGGCCTATCTTCCCAAGACGCCACAGCAGCCGGACAAATTGTATGTTCGACAGAATGGCTGTTTTATTCAGCCCATAAGGGTGACTACCCACTACAGTTTTTTTTTTTCACTGCGAAATTCGTAGCAGTTTTTTCACTGCAGGGGTCTATGGGACTTGTAATGTTAAAATCGAAATCACGCAAAATCGCAATTTACCGCAAAATCGCGATTTTAACATTACAAGTCCCATAGACCCCTGCAGAAAAAAAAACCGCTGCGAATTTCGCTGTGAAAAAAAACTGTAGTGAGTAGTCACCCTAAGGGGGAAACGGCGGCCTACAAAATCTGATTGGTCGCTGATGCCACCATTTATGAAAAGGTCGGCTCAGTTCTTCCATGGATAAGAATAAGGTAGGTACATAGGCAGGCAGGTAGGTTCAGTTTTTGTAGGTTGAGGAATGCTTATGGGCAAGGCCTTATGTCTGCACGCTGGCGCATGAAATGGCACAGAGGCCCGGCCCTGTGCATTCACTGATCATTGCCGTCAGCTGCTGTCTGCTTTCAAGCATGAATCAGGGGCTTGACACTTATCAACTGGCTTTGATTGTGGGTCACGCAGGTTGGTTGCAATGCCCTAGTATAAACGATACCTGGAACACAAGCCAGTCCTCAGGATGCATTCTAACTCAAGAGCACGATCACGTTGTGCCTGACCAATGTTTCCATCTTGGGTAGTAGCACAGTCCTAAGCGATATGGAGTGCAGTTGGCATATGAGCTGGTCTGTGGTTTTGCTTCCAACAGTTTCTACCGCACGCAGATGCTCAGTGGATACAATGTTGTGCGCTGGGGAAAACCCCAGGAATAATCCACAGCAGGCAGGCAAGCAAAGTATAAATAAGGGGGGGATTGGTTAGCTGCCTGCAACTCTTGCTTGTACCCGAATAAGGTTTTGCCTGCAACGCGGCCTTGTACTGCTTGAGGCGACGTGACATTCATGCACAAGGCACAAGTGCTGGCAGGTTTCTGCGGGCACCCACAGTGCAGCGTTGCATTCTTGAAACCGTTGCTTGACCCTTTCCCTAAAATCAGGAAGATTCGCTTACACCTCTTATGGCTTATAATAGCCGTCTCCTGGGATAACAATAGCAATACTGAGAAGAATGAAAATAAAACGCATCATAGGCTGAAGAAATTAAACGCTCGGCACGTCTTTTCTTCAGCCTTACATGACTATATATCTATATATGTATACATCCATATATTTGGGTAGAAATCCATAAAAATATATATCGATATATATGTATTTCTATATATTTATATAGATATTTATCTATACACAGAAACAGATAGATAGATAGATTGATAGAAAGACTGTATGCAATAACCCTGGATGTCTGACAGTTGAAGCTGACTGGTGATGTCATTAAGGCTCTATTATGACACGTACAGCTTGGAAGCATAACTACTACAGCACGGCAGCCATTTATAGCCAGTCTCCATTGGAGATGGAAGTGGGCAGAAATGTACTGGCCTATCTTCCCAAGACGCCACAGCAGCCGGACAAATTGTATGTTCGACAGAATGGCTGTTTTATTCAGCCCATAAGGGTGACTACCCACTACAGTTTTTTTTTTCACTGCGAAATTCGTAGCAGTTTTTTTTCTGCAGGGGTCTATGGGAATTGTAATGTTAAAATCGAAATCACGCAAATTCGCAATTTACCGCGAAATCGCGATTTTAACATTACAAGTCCCATAGACTCCTGCAGAAAAAAAAACGCTGCGAATTTCGCAGTGAAAAAAAACTGTAGTGAGTAGTCACCCTAAGGGGGAAACGGCGGCCTACAAAATCTGATTGGTCGCTGCTGCCACCATTTATGAAAAGGTCGGCTCAGTTCTTCCATGGATAAGAATAAGGTAGGTACATAGGCAGGCAGGTAGGTTCAGTTTTTGTAGGTTGGGGAATGCTTATGGGCAAGGCCTTATGTCTGAACGCTGGCGCATGAAATGGCACAGAGGCCCGGCCCTGTGCATTCACTGATTATTGCCGTCAGCTGCTGTCTGCTTTCAAGCATGAATCCGGGGCTTGACACTTATCAACTGGCTTTGATTGTGGGTCACGCAGGTTGGTTGCAATGCCCTAGTATAAACGATACCTGGAACACAAGCCAGTCCTCAGGATGCATTCTAACTCAAGAGCACGATCACGTTGTGCCTGACCAATGTTTCCATCTTGGGTAGTAGCACAGTCCTAAGCGATATGGAGTGGAGTTGGCATATGAGCTGGTCTGTGGTTTTGCTTCCAACAGTTTCTACCGCACGCAGATGCTCAGTGGATACAATGTTGCGCGCTGGGGAAAACCCCAGGAATAATCCACAGCAGGCAGGCAAGCAAAGTATAAATAAGGGGGGGATTGGTTAGCTGCCTGCAACTCTTGCTTGTACCCGAATAAGGTTTTGCCTGCAACGCGGCCTTGTACTGCTTGAGGCGACGTGACATTCATGCACAAGGCACAGGTGCTGGCAGGTTTCTGCGGGCACCCACAGTGCAGCGTTGCATTCTTGAAACCGTTGCTTGACCCTTTCCCTAAAATCAGGAAGATTCGCTTACACCTCTTATGGCTTATAATAGCCGTCTCCTGGGATAACAATAGCAATACTGAGAAGAATGAAAATAAAACGCATCATAGGCTGAAGAAATTAAACGCTCGGCACGTCTTTTCTTCAGCCTTACATGACTATATATCTATATATGTATACATCCATATATTTGGGTAGAAATCCATAAAAATATATATCGATATATATGTATTTCTATATATTTATATAGATATTTATCTATACACAGAAACAGATAGATAGATAGATTGATAGAAAAACTGTATGCAATAACCCTGGATGTCTGACAGTTGAAGCTGACCGGTGATGTCATTAAGACTCTATTATGACACGTACAGCTTGGAAGCATAACTACTACAGCACGGCAGCCATTTATAGCCAGTCTCCATTGGAGATGGAAGTGGGCAGGAATGTACTGGCCTATCTTCCCAAGACGCCACAGCAGCCGGACAAATTGTATGTTCGACAGAATGGCTGTTTTATTCAGCCCATAAGGGTGACTACCCACTACAGTTTTTTTTTTTCACTGCGAAATTCGTAGCAGTTTTTTCACTGCAGGGGTCTATGGGACTTGTAATGTTAAAATCGAAATCACGCAAAATCGCAATTTACCGCAAAATCGCGATTTTAACATTACAAGTCCCATAGACCCCTGCAGAAAAAAAAACCGCTGCGAATTTCGCTGTGAAAAAAAACTGTAGTGAGTAGTCACCCTAAGGGGGAAACGGCGGCCTACAAAATCTGATTGGTCGCTGATGCCACCATTTATGAAAAGGTCGGCTCAGTTCTTCCATGGATAAGAATAAGGTAGGTACATAGGCAGGCAGGTAGGTTCAGTTTTTGTAGGTTGAGGAATGCTTATGGGCAAGGCCTTATGTCTGCACGCTGGCGCATGAAATGGCACAGAGGCCCGGCCCTGTGCATTCACTGATCATTGCCGTCAGCTGCTGTCTGCTTTCAAGCATGAATCAGGGGCTTGACACTTATCAACTGGCTTTGATTGTGGGTCACGCAGGTTGGTTGCAATGCCCTAGTATAAACGATACCTGGAACACAAGCCAGTCCTCAGGATGCATTCTAACTCAAGAGCACGATCACGTTGTGCCTGACCAATGTTTCCATCTTGGGTAGTAGCACAGTCCTAAGCGATATGGAGTGCAGTTGGCATATGAGCTGGTCTGTGGTTTTGCTTCCAACAGTTTCTACCGCACGCAGATGCTCAGTGGATACAATGTTGCGCGCTGGGGAAAACCCCAGGAATAATCCACAGCAGGCAGGCAAGCAAAGTATAAATAAGGGGGGGATTGGTTAGCTGCCTGCAACTCTTGCTTGTACCCGAATAAGGTTTTGCCTGCAACGCGGCCTTGTACTGCTTGAGGCGACGTGACATTCATGCACAAGGCACAAGTGCTGGCAGGTTTCTGCGGGCACCCACAGTGCAGCGTTGCATTCTTGAAACCGTTGCTTGACCCTTTCCCTAAAATCAGGAAGATTCGCTTACACCTCTTATGGCTTATAATAGCCGTCTCCTGGGATAACAATAGCAATACTGAGAAGAATGAAAATAAAACGCATCATAGGCTGAAGAAATTAAACGCTCGGCACGTCTTTTCTTCAGCCTTACATGACTATATATCTATATATGTATACATCCATATATTTGGGTAGAAATCCATAAAAATATATATCGATATATATGCATTTCTATATATTTATATAGATATTTATCTATACACAGAAACAGATAGATAGATAGATAGATAGATAGATAGATAGATAGATAGATAGATAGATAGATTGATAGAAAGACTGTATGCAATAACCCTGGATGTCTGACAGTTGAAGCAGACTGGTGATGTCATTAAGACTCTATTATGACACGTACAGCTTGGAAGCATAAATACTACAGCACGGCAGCCATTTATAGCCAGTCTCCATTGGAGACGGAAGTGGGCAGGAATGTACTGGCCTATCTTCCCAAGACGCCACAGCAGCCGGACAAATTGTATGTTTGACAGAATGGCTGTTTTATTCAGCCCATAAGGGTGACTACCCACTACAGTTTTTTTTTTTCACTGCGAAATTCGTAGCAGTTTTTTTTCTGCAGGGGTCTATGGGACTTGTAATGTTAAAATCGAAATCACGCAAAATCGCAATTTACCGCAAAATCGCGATTTTAACATTACAAGTCCCATAGACCCCTGCAGAAAAAAAAAAAAGCTGCGAATTTCGCAGTGAAAAAAAACTGTAGTGAGTAGTCACCCTAAGGGGGAAACAGCGGCCTACAAAATCTGATTGGTCGCTGCTGCCACCATTTATGAAAAGGTCGGCTCAGTTCTTCCATGGATAAGAATAAGGTAGGTACATAGGCAGGCAGGTAGGTTCAGTTTTTGTAGGTTGAGGAATGCTTATGGGCAAGGCCTTATGTCTGAACGCTGGCGCATGAAATGGCACAGAGGCCCGGCACTGTGCATTCACTGATCATTGCCGTCAGCTGCTGTCTGCTTTCAAGCATGAATCAGGGGCTTGACACTTATCAACTGGCTTTGATTGTGGGTCACGCAGGTTGGTTGCAATGCCCTAGTATAAACGATACCTGGAACACAAGCCAGTCCTCAGGATGCATTCTAACTCAAGAGCACGATCACGTTGTGCCTGACCAATGTTTCCATCTTGGGTAGTAGCACAGTCCTAAGCGATATGGAGTGGAGTTGGCATATGAGCTGGTCTGTGGTTTTGCTTCCAACAGTTTCTACCGCACGCAGATGCTCAGTGGATACAATGTTGCGCGCTGGGGAAAACCCCAGGAATAATCCACAGCAGGCAGGCAAGCAAAGTATAAATAAGGGGGGGATTGGTTAGCTGCCTGCAACTCTTGCTTGTACCCGAATAAGGTTTTGCCTGCAACGCGGCCTTGTACTGCTTGAGGCGACGTGACATTCATGCACAAGGCACAGGTGCTGGCAGGTTTCTGCGGGCACCCACAGTGCAGCGTTGCATTCTTGAAACCGTTGCTTGACCCTTTCCCTAAAATCAGGAAGATTCGCTTACACCTCTTATGGCTTATAATAGCCGTCTCCTGGGATAACAATAGCAATACTGAGAAGAATGAAAATAAAACGCATCATAGGCTGAAGAAATTAAACGCTCGGCACGTCTTTTCTTCAGCCTTACATGACTATATATCTATATATGTATACATCCATATATTTGGGTAGAAATCCATAAAAATATATATCGATATATATGTATTTCTATATATTTATATAGATATTTATCTATACACAGAAACAGATAGATAGATAGATTGATAGAAAGACTGTATGCAATAACCCTGGATGTCTGACAGTTGAAGCAGACTGGTGATGTCATTAAGACTCTATTATGACACGTACAGCTTGGAAGCATAAATACTACAGCACGGCAGCCATTTATAGCCAGTCTCCATTGGAGACGGAAGTGGGCAGGAATGTACTGGCCTATCTTCCCAAGACGCCACAGCAGCCGGACAAATTGTATGTTTGACAGAATGGCTGTTTTATTCAGCCCATAAGGGTGACTACCCACTACAGTTTTTTTTTTTCACTGCGAAATTCGTAGCAGTTTTTTTTCTGCAGGGGTCTATGGGACTTGTAATGTTAAAATCGAAATCACGCAAAATCGCAATTTACCGCAAAATCGCGATTTTAACATTACAAGTCCCATAGACCCCTGCAGAAAAAAAAAAAAGCTGCGAATTTCGCAGTGAAAAAAAACTGTAGTGAGTAGTCACCCTAAGGGGGAAACGGCGGCCTACAAAATCTGATTGGTCGCTGCTGCCACCATTTATGAAAAGGTCGGCTCAGTTCTTCCATGGATAAGAATAAGGTAGGTACATAGGCAGGCAGGTAGGTTCAGTTTTTGTAGGTTGAGGAATGCTTATGGGCAAGGCCTTATGTCTGAACGCTGGCGCATGAAATGGCACAGAGGCCCGGCACTGTGCATTCACTGATCATTGCCGTCAGCTGCTGTCTGCTTTCAAGCATGAATCAGGGGCTTGACACTTATCAACTGGCTTTGATTGTGGGTCACGCAGGTTGGTTGCAATGCCCTAGTATAAACGATACCTGGAACACAAGCCAGTCCTCAGGATGCATTCTAACTCAAGAGCACGATCACGTTGTGCCTGACCAATGTTTCCATCTTGGGTAGTAGCACAGTCCTAAGCGATATGGAGTGGAGTTGGCATATGAGCTGGTCTGTGGTTTTGCTTCCAACAGTTTCTACCGCACGCAGATGCTCAGTGGATACAATGTTGCGCGCTGGGGAAAACCCCAGGAATAATCCACAGCAGGCAGGCAAGCAAAGTATAAATAAGGGGGGGATTGGTTAGCTGCCTGCAACTCTTGCTTGTACCCGAATAAGGTTTTGCCTGCAACGCGGCCTTGTACTGCTTGAGGCGACGTGACATTCATGCACAAGGCACAGGTGCTGGCAGGTTTCTGCGGGCACCCACAGTGCAGCGTTGCATTCTTGAAACCGTTGCTTGACCCTTTCCCTAAAATCAGGAAGATTCGCTTACACCTCTTATGGCTTATAATAGCCGTCTCCTGGGATAACAATAGCAATACTGAGAAGAATGAAAATAAAACGCATCATAGGCTGAAGAAATTAAACGCTCGGCACGTCTTTTCTTCAGCCTTACATGACTATATATCTATATATGTATACATCCATATATTTGGGTAGAAATCCATAAAAATATATATCGATATATATGTATTTCTATATATTTATATAGATATTTATCTATACACAGAAACAGATAGATAGATAGATTGATAGAAAGACTGTATGCAATAACCCTGGATGTCTGACAGTTGAAGCAGACTGGTGATGTCATTAAGACTCTATTATGACACGTACAGCTTGGAAGCATAAATACTACAGCACGGCAGCCATTTATAGCCAGTCTCCATTGGAGACGGAAGTGGGCAGGAATGTACTGGCCTATCTTCCCAAGACGCCACAGCAGCCGGACAAATTGTATGTTTGACAGAATGGCTGTTTTATTCAGCCCATAAGGGTGACTACCCACTACAGTTTTTTTTTTTCACTGCGAAATTCGTAGCAGTTTTTTTTCTGCAGGGGTCTATGGGACTTGTAATGTTAAAATCGAAATCACGCAAAATCGCAATTTACCGCAAAATCGCGATTTTAACATTACAAGTCCCATAGACCCCTGCAGAAAAAAAAAAAGCTGCGAATTTCGCAGTGAAAAAAAACTGTAGTGAGTAGTCACCCTAAGGGGGAAACGGCGGCCTACAAAATCTGATTGGTCGCTGCTGCCACCATTTATGAAAAGGTCGGCTCAGTTCTTCCATGGATAAGAATAAGGTAGGTACATAGGCAGGCAGGTAGGTTCAGTTTTTGTAGGTTGAGGAATGCTTATGGGCAAGGCCTTATGTCTGAACGCTGGCGCATGAAATGGCACAGAGGCCCGGCACTGTGCATTCACTGATCATTGCCGTCAGCTGCTGTCTGCTTTCAAGCATGAATCAGGGGCTTGACACTTATCAACTGGCTTTGATTGTGGGTCACGCAGGTTGGTTGCAATGCCCTAGTATAAACGATACCTGGAACACAAGCCAGTCCTTAGGATGCATTCTAACTCAAGAGCACGATCACGTTGTGCCTGACCAATGTTTCCATCTTGGGTAGTAGCACAGTCCTAAGCGATATGGAGTGGAGTTGGCATATGAGCTGGTCTGTGGTTTTGCTTCCAACAGTTTCTACCGCACGCAGATGCTCAGTGGATACAATGTTGCGCGCTGGGGAAAACCCCAGGAATAATCCACAGCAGGCAGGCAAGCAAAGTATAAATAAGGGGGGGATTGGTTAGCTGCCTGCAACTCTTGCTTGTACCCGAATAAGGTTTTGCCTGCAACGCGGCCTTGTACTGCTTGAGGCGACGTGACATTCATGCACAAGGCACAGGTGCTGGCAGGTTTCTGCGGGCACCCACAGTGCAGCGTTGCATTCTTGAAACCGTTGCTTGACCCTTTCCCTAAAATCAGGAAGATTCGCTTACACCTCTTATGGCTTATAATAGCCGTCTCCTGGGATAACAATAGCAATACTGAGAAGAATGAAAATAAAACGCATCATAGGCTGAAGAAATTAAACGCTCGGCACGTCTTTTCTTCAGCCTTACATGACTATATATCTATATATGTATACATCCATATATTTGGGTAGAAATCCATAAAAATATATATCGATATATATGTATTTCTATATATTTATATAGATATTTATCTATACACAGAAACAGATAGATAGATAGATTGATAGAAAGACTGTATGCAAT
This sequence comes from Eleutherodactylus coqui, assembly GCF_035609145.1. NCBI lineage: Eukaryota > Metazoa > Chordata > Amphibia > Anura > Eleutherodactylidae > Eleutherodactylus > Eleutherodactylus coqui. Next base: position 57,278,901 of record NC_089844.1, on the reverse strand, counting down.
AACCCTGGATGTCTGACAGTTGAAGCTGACCGGTGATGTCATTAAGACTCTATTATGACACGTACAGCTTGGAAGCATAACTACTACAGCACGGCAGCCATTTATAGCCAGTCTCCATTGGAGATGGAAGTGGGCAGGAATGTACTGGCCTATCTTCCCAAGACGCCACAGCAGCCGGACAAATTGTATGTTCGACAGAATGGCTGTTTTATTCAGCCCATAAGGGTGACTACCCACTACAGTTTTTTTTTTTCACTGCGAAATTCGTAGCAGTTTTTTCACTGCAGGGGTCTATGGGACTTGTAATGTTAAAATCGAAATCACGCAAAATCGCAATTTACCGCAAAATCGCGATTTTAACATTACAAGTCCCATAGACCCCTGCAGAAAAAAAAAACCGCTGCGAATTTCGCTGTGAAAAAAAACTGTAGTGAGTAGTCACCCTAAGGGGGAAACGGCGGCCTACAAAATCTGATTGGTCGCTGATGCCACCATTTATGAAAAGGTCGGCTCAGTTCTTCCATGGATAAGAATAAGGTAGGTACATAGGCAGGCAGGTAGGTTCAGTTTTTGTAGGTTGAGGAATGCTTATGGGCAAGGCCTTATGTCTGCACGCTGGCGCATGAAATGGCACAGAGGCCCGGCCCTGTGCATTCACTGATCATTGCCGTCAGCTGCTGTCTGCTTTCAAGCATGAATCAGGGGCTTGACACTTATCAACTGGCTTTGATTGTGGGTCACGCAGGTTGGTTGCAATGCCCTAGTATAAACGATACCTGGAACACAAGCCAGTCCTCAGGATGCATTCTAACTCAAGAGCACGATCACGTTGTGCCTGACCAATGTTTCCATCTTGGGTAGTAGCACAGTCCTAAGCGATATGGAGTGCAGTTGGCATATGAGCTGGTCTGTGGTTTTGCTTCCAACAGTTTCTACCGCACGCAGATGCTCAGTGGATACAATGTTGTGCGCTGGGGAAAACCCCAGGAATAATCCACAGCAGGCAGGCAAGCAAAGTATAAATAAGGGGGGGATTGGTTAGCTGCCTGCAACTCTTGCTTGTACCCGAATAAGGTTTTGCCTGCAACGCGGCCTTGTACTGCTTGAGGCGACGTGACATTCATGCACAAGGCACAAGTGCTGGCAGGTTTCTGCGGGCACCCACAGTGCAGCGTTGCATTCTTGAAACCGTTGCTTGACCCTTTCCCTAAAATCAGGAAGATTCGCTTACACCTCTTATGGCTTATAATAGCCGTCTCCTGGGATAACAATAGCAATACTGAGAAGAATGAAAATAAAACGCATCATAGGCTGAAGAAATTAAACGCTCGGCACGTCTTTTCTTCAGCCTTACATGACTATATATCTATATATGTATACATCCATATATTTGGGAAGAAATCCATAAAAATATATATCGATATATATGTATTTCTATATATTTATATAGATATTTATCTATACACAGAAACAGATAGATAGATAGATTGATAGAAAGACTGTATGCAATAACCCTGGATGTCTGACAGTTGAAGCTGACTGGTGATGTCATTAAGGCTCTATTATGACACGTACAGCTTGGAAGCATAACTACTACAGCACGGCAGCCATTTATAGCCAGTCTCCATTGGAGATGGAAGTGGGCAGAAATGTACTGGCCTATCTTCCCAAGACGCCACAGCAGCCGGACAAATTGTATGTTCGACAGAATGGCTGTTTTATTCAGCCCATAAGGGTGACTACCCACTACAGTTTTTTTTTTCACTGCGAAATTCGTAGCAGTTTTTTTTCTGCAGGGGTCTATGGGAATTGTAATGTTAAAATCGAAATCACGCAAATTCGCAATTTACCGCGAAATCGCGATTTTAACATTACAAGTCCCATAGACTCCTGCAGAAAAAAAAACGCTGCGAATTTCGCAGTGAAAAAAAACTGTAGTGAGTAGTCACCCTAAGGGGGAAACGGCGGCCTACAAAATCTGATTGGTCGCTGCTGCCACCATTTATGAAAAGGTCGGCTCAGTTCTTCCATGGATAAGAATAAGGTAGGTACATAGGCAGGCAGGTAGGTTCAGTTTTTGTAGGTTGGGGAATGCTTATGGGCAAGGCCTTATGTCTGAACGCTGGCGCATGAAATGGCACAGAGGCCCGGCCCTGTGCATTCACTGATTATTGCCGTCAGCTGCTGTCTGCTTTCAAGCATGAATCCGGGGCTTGACACTTATCAACTGGCTTTGATTGTGGGTCACGCAGGTTGGTTGCAATGCCCTAGTATAAACGATACCTGGAACACAAGCCAGTCCTCAGGATGCATTCTAACTCAAGAGCACGATCACGTTGTGCCTGACCAATGTTTCCATCTTGGGTAGTAGCACAGTCCTAAGCGATATGGAGTGGAGTTGGCATATGAGCTGGTCTGTGGTTTTGCTTCCAACAGTTTCTACCGCACGCAGATGCTCAGTGGATACAATGTTGCGCGCTGGGGAAAACCCCAGGAATAATCCACAGCAGGCAGGCAAGCAAAGTATAAATAAGGGGGGGATTGGTTAGCTGCCTGCAACTCTTGCTTGTACCCGAATAAGGTTTTGCCTGCAACGCGGCCTTGTACTGCTTGAGGCGACGTGACATTCATGCACAAGGCACAGGTGCTGGCAGGTTTCTGCGGGCACCCACAGTGCAGCGTTGCATTCTTGAAACCGTTGCTTGACCCTTTCCCTAAAATCAGGAAGATTCGCTTACACCTCTTATGGCTTATAATAGCCGTCTCCTGGGATAACAATAGCAATACTGAGAAGAATGAAAATAAAACGCATCATAGGCTGAAGAAATTAAACGCTCGGCACGTCTTTTCTTCAGCCTTACATGACTATATATCTATATATGTATACATCCATATATTTGGGTAGAAATCCATAAAAATATATATCGATATATATGCATTTCTATATATTTATATAGATATTTATCTATACACAGAAACAGATAGATAGATAGATAGATAGATAGATTGATAGAAAGACTGTATGCAATAACCCTGGATGTCTGACAGTTGAAGCAGACTGGTGATGTCATTAAGGCTCTATTATGACACGTACAGCTTGGAAGCATAAATACTACAGCACGGCAGCCATTTATAGCCAGTCTCCATTGGAGACGGAAGTGGGCAGGAATGTACTGGCCTATCTTCCCAAGACGCCACAGCAGCCGGACAAATTGTATGTTTGACAGAATGGCTGTTTTATTCAGCCCATAAGGGTGACTACCCACTACAGTTTTTTTTTTTCACTGCGAAATTCGTAGCAGTTTTTTTTCTGCAGGGGTCTATGGGACTTGTAATGTTAAAATCGAAATCACGCAAAATCGCAATTTACCGCAAAATCGCGATTTTAACATTACAAGTCCCATAGACCCCTGCAGAAAAAAAAAAAAGCTGCGAATTTCGCAGTGAAAAAAAACTGTAGTGAGTAGTCACCCTAAGGGGGAAACGGCGGCCTACAAAATCTGATTGGTCGCTGCTGCCACCATTTATGAAAAGGTCGGCTCAGTTCTTCCATGGATAAGAATAAGGTAGGTACATAGGCAGGCAGGTAGGTTCAGTTTTTGTAGGTTGAGGAATGCTTATGGGCAAGGCCTTATGTCTGAACGCTGGCGCATGAAATGGCACAGAGGCCCGGCACTGTGCATTCACTGATCATTGCCGTCAGCTGCTGTCTGCTTTCAAGCATGAATCAGGGGCTTGACACTTATCAACTGGCTTTGATTGTGGGTCACGCAGGTTGGTTGCAATGCCCTAGTATAAACGATACCTGGAACACAAGCCAGTCCTCAGGATGCATTCTAACTCAAGAGCACGATCACGTTGTGCCTGACCAATGTTTCCATCTTGGGTAGTAGCACAGTCCTAAGCGATATGGAGTGGAGTTGGCATATGAGCTGGTCTGTGGTTTTGCTTCCAACAGTTTCTACCGCACGCAGATGCTCAGTGGATACAATGTTGCGCGCTGGGGAAAACCCCAGGAATAATCCACAGCAGGCAGGCAAGCAAAGTATAAATAAGGGGGGGATTGGTTAGCTGCCTGCAACTCTTGCTTGTACCCGAATAAGGTTTTGCCTGCAACGCGGCCTTGTACTGCTTGAGGCGACGTGACATTCATGCACAAGGCACAGGTGCTGGCAGGTTTCTGCGGGCACCCACAGTGCAGCGTTGCATTCTTGAAACCGTTGCTTGACCCTTTCCCTAAAATCAGGAAGATTCGCTTACACCTCTTATGGCTTATAATAGCCGTCTCCTGGGATAACAATAGCAATACTGAGAAGAATGAAAATAAAACGCATCATAGGCTGAAGAAATTAAACGCTCGGCACGTCTTTTCTTCAGCCTTACATGACTATATATCTATATATGTATACATCCATATATTTGGGAAGAAATCCATAAAAATATATATCGATATATATGTATTTCTATATATTTATATAGATATTTATCTATACACAGAAACAGATAGATAGATAGATTGATAGAAAGACTGTATGCAATAACCCTGGATGTCTGACAGTTGAAGCTGACTGGTGATGTCATTAAGGCTCTATTATGACACGTACAGCTTGGAAGCATAACTACTACAGCACGGCAGCCATTTATAGCCAGTCTCCATTGGAGATGGAAGTGGGCAGAAATGTACTGGCCTATCTTCCCAAGACGCCACAGCAGCCGGACAAATTGTATGTTCGACAGAATGGCTGTTTTATTCAGCCCATAAGGGTGACTACCCACTACAGTTTTTTTTTTCACTGCGAAATTCGTAGCAGTTTTTTTTCTGCAGGGGTCTATGGGAATTGTAATGTTAAAATCGAAATCACGCAAATTCGCAATTTACCGCGAAATCGCGATTTTAACATTACAAGTCCCATAGACTCCTGCAGAAAAAAAAACGCTGCGAATTTCGCAGTGAAAAAAAACTGTAGTGAGTAGTCACCCTAAGGGGGAAACGGCGGCCTACAAAATCTGATTGGTCGCTGCTGCCACCATTTATGAAAAGGTCGGCTCAGTTCTTCCATGGATAAGAATAAGGTAGGTACATAGGCAGGCAGGTAGGTTCAGTTTTTGTAGGTTGGGGAATGCTTATGGGCAAGGCCTTATGTCTGAACGCTGGCGCATGAAATGGCACAGAGGCCCGGCCCTGTGCATTCACTGATTATTGCCGTCAGCTGCTGTCTGCTTTCAAGCATGAATCCGGGGCTTGACACTTATCAACTGGCTTTGATTGTGGGTCACGCAGGTTGGTTGCAATGCCCTAGTATAAACGATACCTGGAACACAAGCCAGTCCTCAGGATGCATTCTAACTCAAGAGCACGATCACGTTGTGCCTGACCAATGTTTCCATCTTGGGTAGTAGCACAGTCCTAAGCGATATGGAGTGGAGTTGGCATATGAGCTGGTCTGTGGTTTTGCTTCCAACAGTTTCTACCGCACGCAGATGCTCAGTGGATACAATGTTGCGCGCTGGGGAAAACCCCAGGAATAATCCACAGCAGGCAGGCAAGCAAAGTATAAATAAGGGGGGGATTGGTTAGCTGCCTGCAACTCTTGCTTGTACCCGAATAAGGTTTTGCCTGCAACGCGGCCTTGTACTGCTTGAGGCGACGTGACATTCATGCACAAGGCACAGGTGCTGGCAGGTTTCTGCGGGCACCCACAGTGCAGCGTTGCATTCTTGAAACCGTTGCTTGACCCTTTCCCTAAAATCAGGAAGATTCGCTTACACCTCTTATGGCTTATAATAGCCGTCTCCTGGGATAACAATAGCAATACTGAGAAGAATGAAAATAAAACGCATCATAGGCTGAAGAAATTAAACGCTCGGCACGTCTTTTCTTCAGCCTTACATGACTATATATCTATATATGTATACATCCATATATTTGGGTAGAAATCCATAAAAATATATATCGATATATATGTATTTCTATATATTTATATAGATATTTATCTATACACAGAAACAGATAGATAGATAGATTGATAGAAAGACTGTATGCAATAACCCTGGATGTCTGACAGTTGAAGCTGACCGGTGATGTCATTAAGACTCTATTATGACACGTACAGCTTGGAAGCATAACTACTACAGCACGGCAGCCATTTATAGCCAGTCTCCATTGGAGATGGAAGTGGGCAGGAATGTACTGGCCTATCTTCCCAAGACGCCACAGCAGCCGGACAAATTGTATGTTCGACAGAATGGCTGTTTTATTCAGCCCATAAGGGTGACTACCCACTACAGTTTTTTTTTTTCACTGCGAAATTCGTAGCAGTTTTTTCACTGCAGGGGTCTATGGGACTTGTAATGTTAAAATCGAAATCACGCAAAATCGCAATTTACCGCAAAATCGCGATTTTAACATTACAAGTCCCATAGACCCCTGCAGAAAAAAAAACCGCTGCGAATTTCGCTGTGAAAAAAAACTGTAGTGAGTAGTCACCCTAAGGGGGAAACGGCGGCCTACAAAATCTGATTGGTCGCTGATGCCACCATTTATGAAAAGGTCGGCTCAGTTCTTCCATGGATAAGAATAAGGTAGGTACATAGGCAGGCAGGTAGGTTCAGTTTTTGTAGGTTGAGGAATGCTTATGGGCAAGGCCTTATGTCTGCACGCTGGCGCATGAAATGGCACAGAGGCCCGGCCCTGTGCATTCACTGATCATTGCCGTCAGCTGCTGTCTGCTTTCAAGCATGAATCAGGGGCTTGACACTTATCAACTGGCTTTGATTGTGGGTCACGCAGGTTGGTTGCAATGCCCTAGTATAAACGATACCTGGAACACAAGCCAGTCCTCAGGATGCATTCTAACTCAAGAGCACGATCACGTTGTGCCTGACCAATGTTTCCATCTTGGGTAGTAGCACAGTCCTAAGCGATATGGAGTGCAGTTGGCATATGAGCTGGTCTGTGGTTTTGCTTCCAACAGTTTCTACCGCACGCAGATGCTCAGTGGATACAATGTTGTGCGCTGGGGAAAACCCCAGGAATAATCCACAGCAGGCAGGCAAGCAAAGTATAAATAAGGGGGGGATTGGTTAGCTGCCTGCAACTCTTGCTTGTACCCGAATAAGGTTTTGCCTGCAACGCGGCCTTGTACTGCTTGAGGCGACGTGACATTCATGCACAAGGCACAAGTGCTGGCAGGTTTCTGCGGGCACCCACAGTGCAGCGTTGCATTCTTGAAACCGTTGCTTGACCCTTTCCCTAAAATCAGGAAGATTCGCTTACACCTCTTATGGCTTATAATAGCCGTCTCCTGGGATAACAATAGCAATACTGAGAAGAATGAAAATAAAACGCATCATAGGCTGAAGAAATTAAACGCTCGGCACGTCTTTTCTTCAGCCTTACATGACTATATATCTATATATGTATACATCCATATATTTGGGTAGAAATCCATAAAAATATATATCGATATATATGTATTTCTATATATTTATATAGATATTTATCTATACACAGAAACAGATAGATAGATAGATTGATAGAAAGACTGTATGCAATAACCCTGGATGTCTGACAGTTGAAGCTGACTGGTGATGTCATTAAGGCTCTATTATGACACGTACAGCTTGGAAGCATAACTACTACAGCACGGCAGCCATTTATAGCCAGTCTCCATTGGAGATGGAAGTGGGCAGAAATGTACTGGCCTATCTTCCCAAGACGCCACAGCAGCCGGACAAATTGTATGTTCGACAGAATGGCTGTTTTATTCAGCCCATAAGGGTGACTACCCACTACAGTTTTTTTTTTCACTGCGAAATTCGTAGCAGTTTTTTTTCTGCAGGGGTCTATGGGAATTGTAATGTTAAAATCGAAATCACGCAAATTCGCAATTTACCGCGAAATCGCGATTTTAACATTACAAGTCCCATAGACTCCTGCAGAAAAAAAAACGCTGCGAATTTCGCAGTGAAAAAAAACTGTAGTGAGTAGTCACCCTAAGGGGGAAACGGCGGCCTACAAAATCTGATTGGTCGCTGCTGCCACCATTTATGAAAAGGTCGGCTCAGTTCTTCCATGGATAAGAATAAGGTAGGTACATAGGCAGGCAGGTAGGTTCAGTTTTTGTAGGTTGGGGAATGCTTATGGGCAAGGCCTTATGTCTGAACGCTGGCGCATGAAATGGCACAGAGGCCCGGCCCTGTGCATTCACTGATTATTGCCGTCAGCTGCTGTCTGCTTTCAAGCATGAATCCGGGGCTTGACACTTATCAACTGGCTTTGATTGTGGGTCACGCAGGTTGGTTGCAATGCCCTAGTATAAACGATACCTGGAACACAAGCCAGTCCTCAGGATGCATTCTAACTCAAGAGCACGATCACGTTGTGCCTGACCAATGTTTCCATCTTGGGTAGTAGCACAGTCCTAAGCGATATGGAGTGGAGTTGGCATATGAGCTGGTCTGTGGTTTTGCTTCCAACAGTTTCTACCGCACGCAGATGCTCAGTGGATACAATGTTGCGCGCTGGGGAAAACCCCAGGAATAATCCACAGCAGGCAGGCAAGCAAAGTATAAATAAGGGGGGGATTGGTTAGCTGCCTGCAACTCTTGCTTGTACCCGAATAAGGTTTTGCCTGCAACGCGGCCTTGTACTGCTTGAGGCGACGTGACATTCATGCACAAGGCACAGGTGCTGGCAGGTTTCTGCGGGCACCCACAGTGCAGCGTTGCATTCTTGAAACCGTTGCTTGACCCTTTCCCTAAAATCAGGAAGATTCGCTTACACCTCTTATGGCTTATAATAGCCGTCTCCTGGGATAACAATAGCAATACTGAGAAGAATGAAAATAAAACGCATCATAGGCTGAAGAAATTAAACGCTCGGCACGTCTTTTCTTCAGCCTTACATGACTATATATCTATATATGTATACATCCATATATTTGGGTAGAAATCCATAAAAATATATATCGATATATATGCATTTCTATATATTTATATAGATATTTATCTATACACAGAAACAGATAGATAGATAGATAGATAGATTGATAGAAAGACTGTATGCAATAACCCTGGATGTCTGACAGTTGAAGCAGACTGGTGATGTCATTAAGGCTCTATTATGACACGTACAGCTTGGAAGCATAAATACTACAGCACGGCAGCCATTTATAGCCAGTCTCCATTGGAGACGGAAGTGGGCAGGAATGTACTGGCCTATCTTCCCAAGACGCCACAGCAGCCGGACAAATTGTATGTTTGACAGAATGGCTGTTTTATTCAGCCCATAAGGGTGACTACCCACTACAGTTTTTTTTTTTCACTGCGAAATTCGTAGCAGTTTTTTTTCTGCAGGGGTCTATGGGACTTGTAATGTTAAAATCGAAATCACGCAAAATCGCAATTTACCGCAAAATCGCGATTTTAACATTACAAGTCCCATAGACCCCTGCAGAAAAAAAAAAAAGCTGCGAATTTCGCAGTGAAAAAAAACTGTAGTGAGTAGTCACCCTAAGGGGGAAACGGCGGCCTACAAAATCTGATTGGTCGCTGCTGCCACCATTTATGAAAAGGTCGGCTCAGTTCTTCCATGGATAAGAATAAGGTAGGTACATAGGCAGGCAGGTAGGTTCAGTTTTTGTAGGTTGAGGAATGCTTATGGGCAAGGCCTTATGTCTGAACGCTGGCGCATGAAATGGCACAGAGGCCCGGCACTGTGCATTCACTGATCATTGCCGTCAGCTGCTGTCTGCTTTCAAGCATGAATCAGGGGCTTGACACTTATCAACTGGCTTTGATTGTGGGTCACGCAGGTTGGTTGCAATGCCCTAGTATAAACGATACCTGGAACACAAGCCAGTCCTCAGGATGCATTCTAACTCAAGAGCACGATCACGTTGTGCCTGACCAATGTTTCCATCTTGGGTAGTAGCACAGTCCTAAGCGATATGGAGTGGAGTTGGCATATGAGCTGGTCTGTGGTTTTGCTTCCAACAGTTTCTACCGCACGCAGATGCTCAGTGGATACAATGTTGCGCGCTGGGGAAAACCCCAGGAATAATCCACAGCAGGCAGGCAAGCAAAGTATAAATAAGGGGGGGATTGGTTAGCTGCCTGCAACTCTTGCTTGTACCCGAATAAGGTTTTGCCTGCAACGCGGCCTTGTACTGCTTGAGGCGACGTGACATTCATGCACAAGGCACAGGTGCTGGCAGGTTTCTGCGGGCACCCACAGTGCAGCGTTGCATTCTTGAAACCGTTGCTTGACCCTTTCCCTAAAATCAGGAAGATTCGCTTACACCTCTTATGGCTTATAATAGCCGTCTCCTGGGATAACAATAGCAATACTGAGAAGAATGAAAATAAAACGCATCATAGGCTGAAGAAATTAAACGCTCGGCACGTCTTTTCTTCAGCCTTACATGACTATATATCTATATATGTATACATCCATATATTTGGGAAGAAATCCATAAAAATATATATCGATATATATGTATTTCTATATATTTATATAGATATTTATCTATACACAGAAACAGATAGATAGATAGATAGATAGATAGATTGATAGAAAGACTGTATGCAATAACCCTGGATGTCTGACAGTTGAAGCAGACTGGTGATGTCATTAAGACTCTATTATGACACGTACAGCTTGGAAGCATAAATACTACAGCACGGCAGCCATTTATAGCCAGTCTCCATTGGAGATGGAAGTGGGCAGAAATGTACTGGCCTATCTTCCCAAGACGCCACAGCAGCCGGACAAATTGTATGTTCGACAGAATGGCTGTTTTATTCAGCCCATAAGGGTGACTACCCACTACAGGTTTTTTTTTCACTGCGAAATTCGTAGCAGTTTTTTTTCTGCAGGGGTCTATGGGACTTGTAATGTTAAAATCGAAATCACGCAAAATCGCAATTTACCGCAAAATCGCGATTTTAACATTACAAGTCCCATAGACCCCTGCAGAAAAAAAAAAAAGCTGCGAATTTCGCAGTGAAAAAAAACTGTAGTGAGTAGTCACCCTAAGGGGGAAACGGCGGCCTACAAAATCTGATTGGTCGCTGCTGCCACCATTTATGAAAAGGTCGGCTCAGTTCTTCCATGGATAAGAATAAGGTAGGTACATAGGCAGGCAGGTAGGTTCAGTTTTTGTAGGTTGAGGAATGCTTATGGGCAAGGCCTTATGTCTGAACGCTGGCGCATGAAATGGCACAGAGGCCCGGCACTGTGCATTCACTGATCATTGCCGTCAGCTGCTGTCTGCTTTCAAGCATGAATCAGGGGCTTGACACTTATCAACTGGCTTTGATTGTGGGTCACGCAGGTTGGTTGCAATGCCCTAGTATAAACGATACCTGGAACACAAGCCAGTCCTCAGGATGCATTCTAACTCAAGAGCACGATCACGTTGTGCCTGACCAATGTTTCCATCTTGGGTAGTAGCACAGTCCTAAGCGATATGGAGTGGAGTTGGCATATGAGCTGGTCTGTGGTTTTGCTTCCAACAGTTTCTACCGCACGCAGATGCTCAGTGGATACAATGTTGCGCGCTGGGGAAAACCCCAGGAATAATCCACAGCAGGCAGGCAAGCAAAGTATAAATAAGGGGGGGATTGGTTAGCTGCCTGCAACTCTTGCTTGTACCCGAATAAGGTTTTGCCTGCAACGCGGCCTTGTACTGCTTGAGGCGACGTGACATTCATGCACAAGGCACAGGTGCTGGCAGGTTTCTGCGGGCACCCACAGTGCAGCGTTGCATTCTTGAAACCGTTGCTTGACCCTTTCCCTAAAATCAGGAAGATTCGCTTACACCTCTTATGGCTTATAATAGCCGTCTCCTGGGATAACAATAGCAATACTGAGAAGAATGAAAATAAAACGCATCATAGGCTGAAGAAATTAAACGCTCGGCACGTCTTTTCTTCAGCCTTACATGACTATATATCTATATATGTATACATCCATATATTTGGGTAGAAATCCATAAAAATATATATCGATATATATGTATTTCTATATATTTATATAGATATTTATCTATACACAGAAACAGATAGATAGATAGATTGATAGAAAGACTGTATGCAATAACCCTGGATGTCTGACAGTTGAAGCTGACCGGTGATGTCATTAAGACTCTATTATGACACGTACAGCTTGGAAGCATAACTACTACAGCACGGCAGCCATTTATAGCCAGTCTCCATTGGAGATGGAAGTGGGCAGGAATGTACTGGCCTATCTTCCCAAGACGCCACAGCAGCCGGACAAATTGTATGTTCGACAGAATGGCTGTTTTATTCAGCCCATAAGGGTGACTACCCACTACAGTTTTTTTTTTTCACTGCGAAATTCGTAGCAGTTTTTTCACTGCAGGGGTCTATGGGACTTGTAATGTTAAAATCGAAATCACGCAAAATCGCAATTTACCGCAAAATCGCGATTTTAACATTACAAGTCCCATAGACCCCTGCAGAAAAAAAAACCGCTGCGAATTTCGCTGTGAAAAAAAACTGTAGTGAGTAGTCACCCTAAGGGGGAAACGGCGGCCTACAAAATCTGATTGGTCGCTGATGCCACCATTTATGAAAAGGTCGGCTCAGTTCTTCCATGGATAAGAATAAGGTAGGTACATAGGCAGGCAGGTAGGTTCAGTTTTTGTAGGTTGAGGAATGCTTATGGGCAAGGCCTTATGTCTGCACGCTGGCGCATGAAATGGCACAGAGGCCCGGCCCTGTGCATTCACTGATCATTGCCGTCAGCTGCTGTCTGCTTTCAAGCATGAATCAGGGGCTTGACACTTATCAACTGGCTTTGATTGTGGGTCACGCAGGTTGGTTGCAATGCCCTAGTATAAACGATACCTGGAACACAAGCCAGTCCTCAGGATGCATTCTAACTCAAGAGCACGATCACGTTGTGCCTGACCAATGTTTCCATCTTGGGTAGTAGCACAGTCCTAAGCGATATGGAGTGCAGTTGGCATATGAGCTGGTCTGTGGTTTTGCTTCCAACAGTTTCTACCGCACGCAGATGCTCAGTGGATACAATGTTGTGCGCTGGGGAAAACCCCAGGAATAATCCACAGCAGGCAGGCAAGCAAAGTATAAATAAGGGGGGGATTGGTTAGCTGCCTGCAACTCTTGCTTGTACCCGAATAAGGTTTTGCCTGCAACGCGGCCTTGTACTGCTTGAGGCGACGTGACATTCATGCACAAGGCACAAGTGCTGGCAGGTTTCTGCGGGCACCCACAGTGCAGCGTTGCATTCTTGAAACCGTTGCTTGACCCTTTCCCTAAAATCAGGAAGATTCGCTTACACCTCTTATGGCTTATAATAGCCGTCTCCTGGGATAACAATAGCAATACTGAGAAGAATGAAAATAAAACGCATCATAGGCTGAAGAAATTAAACGCTCGGCACGTCTTTTCTTCAGCCTTACATGACTATATATCTATATATGTATACATCCATATATTTGGGTAGAAATCCATAAAAATATATATCGATATATATGTATTTCTATATATTTATATAGATATTTATCTATACACAGAAACAGATAGATAGATAGATTGATAGAAAGACTGTATGCAATAACCCTGGATGTCTGACAGTTGAAGCTGACTGGTGATGTCATTAAGGCTCTATTATGACACGTACAGCTTGGAAGCATAACTACTACAGCACGGCAGCCATTTATAGCCAGTCTCCATTGGAGATGGAAGTGGGCAGAAATGTACTGGCCTATCTTCCCAAGACGCCACAGCAGCCGGACAAATTGTATGTTCGACAGAATGGCTGTTTTATTCAGCCCATAAGGGTGACTACCCACTACAGTTTTTTTTTTCACTGCGAAATTCGTAGCAGTTTTTTTTCTGCAGGGGTCTATGGGAATTGTAATGTTAAAATCGAAATCACGCAAATTCGCAATTTACCGCGAAATCGCGATTTTAACATTACAAGTCCCATAGACTCCTGCAGAAAAAAAAACGCTGCGAATTTCGCAGTGAAAAAAAACTGTAGTGAGTAGTCACCCTAAGGGGGAAACGGCGGCCTACAAAATCTGATTGGTCGCTGCTGCCACCATTTATGAAAAGGTCGGCTCAGTTCTTCCATGGATAAGAATAAGGTAGGTACATAGGCAGGCAGGTAGGTTCAGTTTTTGTAGGTTGGGGAATGCTTATGGGCAAGGCCTTATGTCTGAACGCTGGCGCATGAAATGGCACAGAGGCCCGGCCCTGTGCATTCACTGATTATTGCCGTCAGCTGCTGTCTGCTTTCAAGCATGAATCCGGGGCTTGACACTTATCAACTGGCTTTGATTGTGGGTCACGCAGGTTGGTTGCAATGCCCTAGTATAAACGATACCTGGAACACAAGCCAGTCCTCAGGATGCATTCTAACTCAAGAGCACGATCACGTTGTGCCTGACCAATGTTTCCATCTTGGGTAGTAGCACAGTCCTAAGCGATATGGAGTGGAGTTGGCATATGAGCTGGTCTGTGGTTTTGCTTCCAACAGTTTCTACCGCACGCAGATGCTCAGTGGATACAATGTTGCGCGCTGGGGAAAACCCCAGGAATAATCCACAGCAGGCAGGCAAGCAAAGTATAAATAAGGGGGGGATTGGTTAGCTGCCTGCAACTCTTGCTTGTACCCGAATAAGGTTTTGCCTGCAACGCGGCCTTGTACTGCTTGAGGCGACGTGACATTCATGCACAAGGCACAGGTGCTGGCAGGTTTCTGCGGGCACCCACAGTGCAGCGTTGCATTCTTGAAACCGTTGCTTGACCCTTTCCCTAAAATCAGGAAGATTCGCTTACACCTCTTATGGCTTATAATAGCCGTCTCCTGGGATAACAATAGCAATACTGAGAAGAATGAAAATAAAACGCATCATAGGCTGAAGAAATTAAACGCTCGGCACGTCTTTTCTTCAGCCTTACATGACTATATATCTATATATGTATACATCCATATATTTGGGTAGAAATCCATAAAAATATATATCGATATATATGCATTTCTATATATTTATATAGATATTTATCTATACACAGAAACAGATAGATAGATAGATAGATAGATTGATAGAAAGACTGTATGCAATAACCCTGGATGTCTGACAGTTGAAGCAGACTGGTGATGTCATTAAGGCTCTATTATGACACGTACAGCTTGGAAGCATAAATACTACAGCACGGCAGCCATTTATAGCCAGTCTCCATTGGAGACGGAAGTGGGCAGGAATGTACTGGCCTATCTTCCCAAGACGCCACAGCAGCCGGACAAATTGTATGTTTGACAGAATGGCTGTTTTATTCAGCCCATAAGGGTGACTACCCACTACAGTTTTTTTTTTTCACTGCGAAATTCGTAGCAGTTTTTTTTCTGCAGGGGTCTATGGGACTTGTAATGTTAAAATCGAAATCACGCAAAATCGCAATTTACCGCAAAATCGCGATTTTAACATTACAAGTCCCATAGACCCCTGCAGAAAAAAAAAAAAGCTGCGAATTTCGCAGTGAAAAAAAACTGTAGTGAGTAGTCACCCTAAGGGGGAAACGGCGGCCTACAAAATCTGATTGGTCGCTGCTGCCACCATTTATGAAAAGGTCGGCTCAGTTCTTCCATGGATAAGAATAAGGTAGGTACATAGGCAGGCAGGTAGGTTCAGTTTTTGTAGGTTGAGGAATGCTTATGGGCAAGGCCTTATGTCTGAACGCTGGCGCATGAAATGGCACAGAGGCCCGGCACTGTGCATTCACTGATCATTGCCGTCAGCTGCTGTCTGCTTTCAAGCATGAATCAGGGGCTTGACACTTATCAACTGGCTTTGATTGTGGGTCACGCAGGTTGGTTGCAATGCCCTAGTATAAACGATACCTGGAACACAAGCCAGTCCTCAGGATGCATTCTAACTCAAGAGCACGATCACGTTGTGCCTGACCAATGTTTCCATCTTGGGTAGTAGCACAGTCCTAAGCGATATGGAGTGGAGTTGGCATATGAGCTGGTCTGTGGTTTTGCTTCCAACAGTTTCTACCGCACGCAGATGCTCAGTGGATACAATGTTGCGCGCTGGGGAAAACCCCAGGAATAATCCACAGCAGGCAGGCAAGCAAAGTATAAATAAGGGGGGGATTGGTTAGCTGCCTGCAACTCTTGCTTGTACCCGAATAAGGTTTTGCCTGCAACGCGGCCTTGTACTGCTTGAGGCGACGTGACATTCATGCACAAGGCACAGGTGCTGGCAGGTTTCTGCGGGCACCCACAGTGCAGCGTTGCATTCTTGAAACCGTTGCTTGACCCTTTCCCTAAAATCAGGAAGATTCGCTTACACCTCTTATGGCTTATAATAGCCGTCTCCTGGGATAACAATAGCAATACTGAGAAGAATGAAAATAAAACGCATCATAGGCTGAAGAAATTAAACGCTCGGCACGTCTTTTCTTCAGCCTTACATGACTATATATCTATATATGTATACATCCATATATTTGGGAAGAAATCCATAAAAATATATATCGATATATATGTATTTCTATATATTTATATAGATATTTATCTATACACAGAAACAGATAGATAGATAGATAGATAGATTGATAGAAAGACTGTATGCAATAACCCTGGATGTCTGACAGTTGAAGCAGACTGGTGATGTCATTAAGGCTCTATTATGACACGTACAGCTTGGAAGCATAAATACTACAGCACGGCAGCCATTTATAGCCAGTCTCCATTGGAGACGGAAGTGGGCAGGAATGTACTGGCCTATCTTCCCAAGACGCCACAGCAGCCGGACAAATTGTATGTTTGACAGAATGGCTGTTTTATTCAGCCCATAAGGGTGACTACCCACTACAGTTTTTTTTTTTCACTGCGAAATTCGTAGCAGTTTTTTTTCTGCAGGGGTCTATGGGACTTGTAATGTTAAAATCGAAATCACGCAAAATCGCAATTTACCGCAAAATCGCGATTTTAACATTACAAGTCCCATAGACCCCTGCAGAAAAAAAAAAAAGCTGCGAATTTCGCAGTGAAAAAAAACTGTAGTGAGTAGTCACCCTAAGGGGGAAACGGCGGCCTACAAAATCTGATTGGTCGCTGCTGCCACCATTTATGAAAAGGTCGGCTCAGTTCTTCCATGGATAAGAATAAGGTAGGTACATAGGCAGGCAGGTAGGTTCAGTTTTTGTAGGTTGAGGAATGCTTATGGGCAAGGCCTTATGTCTGAACGCTGGCGCATGAAATGGCACAGAGGCCCGGCACTGTGCATTCACTGATCATTGCCGTCAGCTGCTGTCTGCTTTCAAGCATGAATCAGGGGCTTGACACTTATCAACTGGCTTTGATTGTGGGTCACGCAGGTTGGTTGCAATGCCCTAGTATAAACGATACCTGGAACACAAGCCAGTCCTCAGGATGCATTCTAACTCAAGAGCACGATCACGTTGTGCCTGACCAATGTTTCCATCTTGGGTAGTAGCACAGTCCTAAGCGATATGGAGTGGAGTTGGCATATGAGCTGGTCTGTGGTTTTGCTTCCAACAGTTTCTACCGCACGCAGATGCTCAGTGGATACAATGTTGCGCGCTGGGGAAAACCCCAGGAATAATCCACAGCAGGCAGGCAAGCAAAGTATAAATAAGGGGGGGATTGGTTAGCTGCCTGCAACTCTTGCTTGTACCCGAATAAGGTTTTGCCTGCAACGCGGCCTTGTACTGCTTGAGGCGACGTGACATTCATGCACAAGGCACAGGTGCTGGCAGGTTTCTGCGGGCACCCACAGTGCAGCGTTGCATTCTTGAAACCGTTGCTTGACCCTTTCCCTAAAATCAGGAAGATTCGCTTACACCTCTTATGGCTTATAATAGCCGTCTCCTGGGATAACAATAGCAATACTGAGAAGAATGAAAATAAAACGCATCATAGGCTGAAGAAATTAAACGCTCGGCACGTCTTTTCTTCAGCCTTACATGACTATATATCTATATATGTATACATCCATATATTTGGGTAGAAATCCATAAAAATATATATCGATATATATGTATTTCTATATATTTATATAGATATTTATCTATACACAGAAACAGATAGATAGATAGATTGATAGAAAGACTGTATGCAATAACCCTGGATGTCTGACAGTTGAAGCTGACTGGTGATGTCATTAAGGCTCTATTATGACACGTACAGCTTGGAAGCATAACTACTACAGCACGGCAGCCATTTATAGCCAGTCTCCATTGGAGATGGAAGTGGGCAGAAATGTACTGGCCTATCTTCCCAAGACGCCACAGCAGCCGGACAAATTGTATGTTCGACAGAATGGCTGTTTTATTCAGCCCATAAGGGTGACTACCCACTACAGTTTTTTTTTTCACTGCGAAATTCGTAGCAGTTTTTTTTCTGCAGGGGTCTATGGGAATTGTAATGTTAAAATCGAAATCACGCAAATTCGCAATTTACCGCGAAATCGCGATTTTAACATTACAAGTCCCATAGACTCCTGCAGAAAAAAAAACGCTGCGAATTTCGCAGTGAAAAAAAACTGTAGTGAGTAGTCACCCTAAGGGGGAAACGGCGGCCTACAAAATCTGATTGGTCGCTGCTGCCACCATTTATGAAAAGGTCGGCTCAGTTCTTCCATGGATAAGAATAAGGTAGGTACATAGGCAGGCAGGTAGGTTCAGTTTTTGTAGGTTGGGGAATGCTTATGGGCAAGGCCTTATGTCTGAACGCTGGCGCATGAAATGGCACAGAGGCCCGGCCCTGTGCATTCACTGATTATTGCCGTCAGCTGCTGTCTGCTTTCAAGCATGAATCCGGGGCTTGACACTTATCAACTGGCTTTGATTGTGGGTCACGCAGGTTGGTTGCAATGCCCTAGTATAAACGATACCTGGAACACAAGCCAGTCCTCAGGATGCATTCTAACTCAAGAGCACGATCACGTTGTGCCTGACCAATGTTTCCATCTTGGGTAGTAGCACAGTCCTAAGCGATATGGAGTGGAGTTGGCATATGAGCTGGTCTGTGGTTTTGCTTCCAACAGTTTCTACCGCACGCAGATGCTCAGTGGATACAATGTTGCGCGCTGGGGAAAACCCCAGGAATAATCCACAGCAGGCAGGCAAGCAAAGTATAAATAAGGGGGGGATTGGTTAGCTGCCTGCAACTCTTGCTTGTACCCGAATAAGGTTTTGCCTGCAACGCGGCCTTGTACTGCTTGAGGCGACGTGACATTCATGCACAAGGCACAGGTGCTGGCAGGTTTCTGCGGGCACCCACAGTGCAGCGTTGCATTCTTGAAACCGTTGCTTGACCCTTTCCCTAAAATCAGGAAGATTCGCTTACACCTCTTATGGCTTATAATAGCCGTCTCCTGGGATAACAATAGCAATACTGAGAAGAATGAAAATAAAACGCATCATAGGCTGAAGAAATTAAACGCTCGGCACGTCTTTTCTTCAGCCTTACATGACTATATATCTATATATGTATACATCCATATATTTGGGTAGAAATCCATAAAAATATATATCGATATATATGCATTTCTATATATTTATATAGATATTTATCTATACACAGAAACAGATAGATAGATAGATAGATAGATTGATAGAAAGACTGTATGCAATAACCCTGGATGTCTGACAGTTGAAGCAGACTGGTGATGTCATTAAGGCTCTATTATGACACGTACAGCTTGGAAGCATAAATACTACAGCACGGCAGCCATTTATAGCCAGTCTCCATTGGAGACGGAAGTGGGCAGGAATGTACTGGCCTATCTTCCCAAGACGCCACAGCAGCCGGACAAATTGTATGTTTGACAGAATGGCTGTTTTATTCAGCCCATAAGGGTGACTACCCACTACAGTTTTTTTTTTTCACTGCGAAATTCGTAGCAGTTTTTTTTCTGCAGGGGTCTATGGGACTTGTAATGTTAAAATCGAAATCACGCAAAATCGCAATTTACCGCAAAATCGCGATTTTAACATTACAAGTCCCATAGACCCCTGCAGAAAAAAAAAAAAGCTGCGAATTTCGCAGTGAAAAAAAACTGTAGTGAGTAGTCACCCTAAGGGGGAAACGGCGGCCTACAAAATCTGATTGGTCGCTGCTGCCACCATTTATGAAAAGGTCGGCTCAGTTCTTCCATGGATAAGAATAAGGTAGGTACATAGGCAGGCAGGTAGGTTCAGTTTTTGTAGGTTGAGGAATGCTTATGGGCAAGGCCTTATGTCTGAACGCTGGCGCATGAAATGGCACAGAGGCCCGGCACTGTGCATTCACTGATCATTGCCGTCAGCTGCTGTCTGCTTTCAAGCATGAATCAGGGGCTTGACACTTATCAACTGGCTTTGATTGTGGGTCACGCAGGTTGGTTGCAATGCCCTAGTATAAACGATACCTGGAACACAAGCCAGTCCTCAGGATGCATTCTAACTCAAGAGCACGATCACGTTGTGCCTGACCAATGTTTCCATCTTGGGTAGTAGCACAGTCCTAAGCGATATGGAGTGGAGTTGGCATATGAGCTGGTCTGTGGTTTTGCTTCCAACAGTTTCTACCGCACGCAGATGCTCAGTGGATACAATGTTGCGCGCTGGGGAAAACCCCAGGAATAATCCACAGCAGGCAGGCAAGCAAAGTATAAATAAGGGGGGGATTGGTTAGCTGCCTGCAACTCTTGCTTGTACCCGAATAAGGTTTTGCCTGCAACGCGGCCTTGTACTGCTTGAGGCGACGTGACATTCATGCACAAGGCACAGGTGCTGGCAGGTTTCTGCGGGCACCCACAGTGCAGCGTTGCATTCTTGAAACCGTTGCTTGACCCTTTCCCTAAAATCAGGAAGATTCGCTTACACCTCTTATGGCTTATAATAGCCGTCTCCTGGGATAACAATAGCAATACTGAGAAGAATGAAAATAAAACGCATCATAGGCTGAAGAAATTAAACGCTCGGCACGTCTTTTCTTCAGCCTTACATGACTATATATCTATATATGTATACATCCATATATTTGGGAAGAAATCCATAAAAATATATATCGATATATATGTATTTCTATATATTTATATAGATATTTATCTATACACAGAAACAGATAGATAGATAGATAGATAGATTGATAGAAAGACTGTATGCAATAACCCTGGATGTCTGACAGTTGAAGCAGACTGGTGATGTCATTAAGGCTCTATTATGACACGTACAGCTTGGAAGCATAAATACTACAGCACGGCAGCCATTTATAGCCAGTCTCCATTGGAGACGGAAGTGGGCAGGAATGTACTGGCCTATCTTCCCAAGACGCCACAGCAGCCGGACAAATTGTATGTTTGACAGAATGGCTGTTTTATTCAGCCCATAAGGGTGACTACCCACTACAGTTTTTTTTTTTCACTGCGAAATTCGTAGCAGTTTTTTTTCTGCAGGGGTCTATGGGACTTGTAATGTTAAAATCGAAATCACGCAAAATCGCAATTTACCGCAAAATCGCGATTTTAACATTACAAGTCCCATAGACCCCTGCAGAAAAAAAAAAAAGCTGCGAATTTCGCAGTGAAAAAAAACTGTAGTGAGTAGTCACCCTAAGGGGGAAACGGCGGCCTACAAAATCTGATTGGTCGCTGCTGCCACCATTTATGAAAAGGTCGGCTCAGTTCTTCCATGGATAAGAATAAGGTAGGTACATAGGCAGGCAGGTAGGTTCAGTTTTTGTAGGTTGAGGAATGCTTATGGGCAAGGCCTTATGTCTGAACGCTGGCGCATGAAATGGCACAGAGGCCCGGCACTGTGCATTCACTGATCATTGCCGTCAGCTGCTGTCTGCTTTCAAGCATGAATCAGGGGCTTGACACTTATCAACTGGCTTTGATTGTGGGTCACGCAGGTTGGTTGCAATGCCCTAGTATAAACGATACCTGGAACACAAGCCAGTCCTCAGGATGCATTCTAACTCAAGAGCACGATCACGTTGTGCCTGACCAATGTTTCCATCTTGGGTAGTAGCACAGTCCTAAGCGATATGGAGTGGAGTTGGCATATGAGCTGGTCTGTGGTTTTGCTTCCAACAGTTTCTACCGCACGCAGATGCTCAGTGGATACAATGTTGCGCGCTGGGGAAAACCCCAGGAATAATCCACAGCAGGCAGGCAAGCAAAGTATAAATAAGGGGGGGATTGGTTAGCTGCCTGCAACTCTTGCTTGTACCCGAATAAGGTTTTGCCTGCAACGCGGCCTTGTACTGCTTGAGGCGACGTGACATTCATGCACAAGGCACAGGTGCTGGCAGGTTTCTGCGGGCACCCACAGTGCAGCGTTGCATTCTTGAAACCGTTGCTTGACCCTTTCCCTAAAATCAGGAAGATTCGCTTACACCTCTTATGGCTTATAATAGCCGTCTCCTGGGATAACAATAGCAATACTGAGAAGAATGAAAATAAAACGCATCATAGGCTGAAGAAATTAAACGCTCGGCACGTCTTTTCTTCAGCCTTACATGACTATATATCTATATATGTATACATCCATATATTTGGGAAGAAATCCATAAAAATATATATCGATATATATGTATTTCTATATATTTATATAGATATTTATCTATACACAGAAACAGATAGATAGATAGATTGATAGAAAGACTGTATGCAATAACCCTGGATGTCTGACAGTTGAAGCTGACCGGTGATGTCATTAAGACTCTATTATGACACGTACAGCTTGGAAGCATAACTACTACAGCACGGCAGCCATTTATAGCCAGTCTCCATTGGAGATGGAAGTGGGCAGGAATGTACTGGCCTATCTTCCCAAGACGCCACAGCAGCCGGACAAATTGTATGTTCGACAGAATGGCTGTTTTATTCAGCCCATAAGGGTGACTACCCACTACAGTTTTTTTTTTTCACTGCGAAATTCGTAGCAGTTTTTTCACTGCAGGGGTCTATGGGACTTGTAATGTTAAAATCGAAATCACGCAAAATCGCAATTTACCGCAAAATCGCGATTTTAACATTACAAGTCCCATAGACCCCTGCAGAAAAAAAAACCGCTGCGAATTTCGCTGTGAAAAAAAACTGTAGTGAGTAGTCACCCTAAGGGGGAAACGGCGGCCTACAAAATCTGATTGGTCGCTGATGCCACCATTTATGAAAAGGTCGGCTCAGTTCTTCCATGGATAAGAATAAGGTAGGTACATAGGCAGGCAGGTAGGTTCAGTTTTTGTAGGTTGAGGAATGCTTATGGGCAAGGCCTTATGTCTGCACGCTGGCGCATGAAATGGCACAGAGGCCCGGCCCTGTGCATTCACTGATCATTGCCGTCAGCTGCTGTCTGCTTTCAAGCATGAATCAGGGGCTTGACACTTATCAACTGGCTTTGATTGTGGGTCACGCAGGTTGGTTGCAATGCCCTAGTATAAACGATACCTGGAACACAAGCCAGTCCTCAGGATGCATTCTAACTCAAGAGCACGATCACGTTGTGCCTGACCAATGTTTCCATCTTGGGTAGTAGCACAGTCCTAAGCGATATGGAGTGCAGTTGGCATATGAGCTGGTCTGTGGTTTTGCTTCCAACAGTTTCTACCGCACGCAGATGCTCAGTGGATACAATGTTGTGCGCTGGGGAAAACCCCAGGAATAATCCACAGCAGGCAGGCAAGCAAAGTATAAATAAGGGGGGGATTGGTTAGCTGCCTGCAACTCTTGCTTGTACCCGAATAAGGTTTTGCCTGCAACGCGGCCTTGTACTGCTTGAGGCGACGTGACATTCATGCACAAGGCACAAGTGCTGGCAGGTTTCTGCGGGCACCCACAGTGCAGCGTTGCATTCTTGAAACCGTTGCTTGACCCTTTCCCTAAAATCAGGAAGATTCGCTTACACCTCTTATGGCTTATAATAGCCGTCTCCTGGGATAACAATAGCAATACTGAGAAGAATGAAAATAAAACGCATCATAGGCTGAAGAAATTAAACGCTCGGCACGTCTTTTCTTCAGCCTTACATGACTATATATCTATATATGTATACATCCATATATTTGGGTAGAAATCCATAAAAATATATATCGATATATATGTATTTCTATATATTTATATAGATATTTATCTATACACAGAAACAGATAGATAGATAGATTGATAGAAAGACTGTATGCAATAACCCTGGATGTCTGACAGTTGAAGCTGACTGGTGATGTCATTAAGGCTCTATTATGACACGTACAGCTTGGAAGCATAACTACTACAGCACGGCAGCCATTTATAGCCAGTCTCCATTGGAGATGGAAGTGGGCAGAAATGTACTGGCCTATCTTCCCAAGACGCCACAGCAGCCGGACAAATTGTATGTTCGACAGAATGGCTGTTTTATTCAGCCCATAAGGGTGACTACCCACTACAGTTTTTTTTTTCACTGCGAAATTCGTAGCAGTTTTTTTTCTGCAGGGGTCTATGGGAATTGTAATGTTAAAATCGAAATCACGCAAATTCGCAATTTACCGCGAAATCGCGATTTTAACATTACAAGTCCCATAGACTCCTGCAGAAAAAAAAACGCTGCGAATTTCGCAGTGAAAAAAAACTGTAGTGAGTAGTCACCCTAAGGGGGAAACGGCGGCCTACAAAATCTGATTGGTCGCTGCTGCCACCATTTATGAAAAGGTCGGCTCAGTTCTTCCATGGATAAGAATAAGGTAGGTACATAGGCAGGCAGGTAGGTTCAGTTTTTGTAGGTTGGGGAATGCTTATGGGCAAGGCCTTATGTCTGAACGCTGGCGCATGAAATGGCACAGAGGCCCGGCCCTGTGCATTCACTGATTATTGCCGTCAGCTGCTGTCTGCTTTCAAGCATGAATCCGGGGCTTGACACTTATCAACTGGCTTTGATTGTGGGTCACGCAGGTTGGTTGCAATGCCCTAGTATAAACGATACCTGGAACACAAGCCAGTCCTCAGGATGCATTCTAACTCAAGAGCACGATCACGTTGTGCCTGACCAATGTTTCCATCTTGGGTAGTAGCACAGTCCTAAGCGATATGGAGTGGAGTTGGCATATGAGCTGGTCTGTGGTTTTGCTTCCAACAGTTTCTACCGCACGCAGATGCTCAGTGGATACAATGTTGCGCGCTGGGGAAAACCCCAGGAATAATCCACAGCAGGCAGGCAAGCAAAGTATAAATAAGGGGGGGATTGGTTAGCTGCCTGCAACTCTTGCTTGTACCCGAATAAGGTTTTGCCTGCAACGCGGCCTTGTACTGCTTGAGGCGACGTGACATTCATGCACAAGGCACAGGTGCTGGCAGGTTTCTGCGGGCACCCACAGTGCAGCGTTGCATTCTTGAAACCGTTGCTTGACCCTTTCCCTAAAATCAGGAAGATTCGCTTACACCTCTTATGGCTTATAATAGCCGTCTCCTGGGATAACAATAGCAATACTGAGAAGAATGAAAATAAAACGCATCATAGGCTGAAGAAATTAAACGCTCGGCACGTCTTTTCTTCAGCCTTACATGACTATATATCTATATATGTATACATCCATATATTTGGGTAGAAATCCATAAAAATATATATCGATATATATGCATTTCTATATATTTATATAGATATTTATCTATACACAGAAACAGATAGATAGATAGATAGATAGATTGATAGAAAGACTGTATGCAATAACCCTGGATGTCTGACAGTTGAAGCAGACTGGTGATGTCATTAAGGCTCTATTATGACACGTACAGCTTGGAAGCATAAATACTACAGCACGGCAGCCATTTATAGCCAGTCTCCATTGGAGACGGAAGTGGGCAGGAATGTACTGGCCTATCTTCCCAAGACGCCACAGCAGCCGGACAAATTGTATGTTTGACAGAATGGCTGTTTTATTCAGCCCATAAGGGTGACTACCCACTACAGTTTTTTTTTTTCACTGCGAAATTCGTAGCAGTTTTTTTTCTGCAGGGGTCTATGGGACTTGTAATGTTAAAATCGAAATCACGCAAAATCGCAATTTACCGCAAAATCGCGATTTTAACATTACAAGTCCCATAGACCCCTGCAGAAAAAAAAAAAAGCTGCGAATTTCGCAGTGAAAAAAAACTGTAGTGAGTAGTCACCCTAAGGGGGAAACGGCGGCCTACAAAATCTGATTGGTCGCTGCTGCCACCATTTATGAAAAGGTCGGCTCAGTTCTTCCATGGATAAGAATAAGGTAGGTACATAGGCAGGCAGGTAGGTTCAGTTTTTGTAGGTTGAGGAATGCTTATGGGCAAGGCCTTATGTCTGAACGCTGGCGCATGAAATGGCACAGAGGCCCGGCACTGTGCATTCACTGATCATTGCCGTCAGCTGCTGTCTGCTTTCAAGCATGAATCAGGGGCTTGACACTTATCAACTGGCTTTGATTGTGGGTCACGCAGGTTGGTTGCAATGCCCTAGTATAAACGATACCTGGAACACAAGCCAGTCCTCAGGATGCATTCTAACTCAAGAGCACGATCACGTTGTGCCTGACCAATGTTTCCATCTTGGGTAGTAGCACAGTCCTAAGCGATATGGAGTGGAGTTGGCATATGAGCTGGTCTGTGGTTTTGCTTCCAACAGTTTCTACCGCACGCAGATGCTCAGTGGATACAATGTTGCGCGCTGGGGAAAACCCCAGGAATAATCCACAGCAGGCAGGCAAGCAAAGTATAAATAAGGGGGGGATTGGTTAGCTGCCTGCAACTCTTGCTTGTACCCGAATAAGGTTTTGCCTGCAACGCGGCCTTGTACTGCTTGAGGCGACGTGACATTCATGCACAAGGCACAGGTGCTGGCAGGTTTCTGCGGGCACCCACAGTGCAGCGTTGCATTCTTGAAACCGTTGCTTGACCCTTTCCCTAAAATCAGGAAGATTCGCTTACACCTCTTATGGCTTATAATAGCCGTCTCCTGGGATAACAATAGCAATACTGAGAAGAATGAAAATAAAACGCATCATAGGCTGAAGAAATTAAACGCTCGGCACGTCTTTTCTTCAGCCTTACATGACTATATATCTATATATGTATACATCCATATATTTGGGAAGAAATCCATAAAAATATATATCGATATATATGTATTTCTATATATTTATATAGATATTTATCTATACACAGAAACAGATAGATAGATAGATTGATAGAAAGACTGTATGCAATAACCCTGGATGTCTGACAGTTGAAGCTGACCGGTGATGTCATTAAGACTCTATTATGACACGTACAGCTTGGAAGCATAACTACTACAGCACGGCAGCCATTTATAGCCAGTCTCCATTGGAGATGGAAGTGGGCAGGAATGTACTGGCCTATCTTCCCAAGACGCCACAGCAGCCGGACAAATTGTATGTTCGACAGAATGGCTGTTTTATTCAGCCCATAAGGGTGACTACCCACTACAGTTTTTTTTTTTCACTGCGAAATTCGTAGCAGTTTTTTCACTGCAGGGGTCTATGGGACTTGTAATGTTAAAATCGAAATCACGCAAAATCGCAATTTACCGCAAAATCGCGATTTTAACATTACAAGTCCCATAGACCCCTGCAGAAAAAAAAACCGCTGCGAATTTCGCTGTGAAAAAAAACTGTAGTGAGTAGTCACCCTAAGGGGGAAACGGCGGCCTACAAAATCTGATTGGTCGCTGATGCCACCATTTATGAAAAGGTCGGCTCAGTTCTTCCATGGATAAGAATAAGGTAGGTACATAGGCAGGCAGGTAGGTTCAGTTTTTGTAGGTTGAGGAATGCTTATGGGCAAGGCCTTATGTCTGCACGCTGGCGCATGAAATGGCACAGAGGCCCGGCCCTGTGCATTCACTGATCATTGCCGTCAGCTGCTGTCTGCTTTCAAGCATGAATCAGGGGCTTGACACTTATCAACTGGCTTTGATTGTGGGTCACGCAGGTTGGTTGCAATGCCCTAGTATAAACGATACCTGGAACACAAGCCAGTCCTCAGGATGCATTCTAACTCAAGAGCACGATCACGTTGTGCCTGACCAATGTTTCCATCTTGGGTAGTAGCACAGTCCTAAGCGATATGGAGTGCAGTTGGCATATGAGCTGGTCTGTGGTTTTGCTTCCAACAGTTTCTACCGCACGCAGATGCTCAGTGGATACAATGTTGTGCGCTGGGGAAAACCCCAGGAATAATCCACAGCAGGCAGGCAAGCAAAGTATAAATAAGGGGGGGATTGGTTAGCTGCCTGCAACTCTTGCTTGTACCCGAATAAGGTTTTGCCTGCAACGCGGCCTTGTACTGCTTGAGGCGACGTGACATTCATGCACAAGGCACAAGTGCTGGCAGGTTTCTGCGGGCACCCACAGTGCAGCGTTGCATTCTTGAAACCGTTGCTTGACCCTTTCCCTAAAATCAGGAAGATTCGCTTACACCTCTTATGGCTTATAATAGCCGTCTCCTGGGATAACAATAGCAATACTGAGAAGAATGAAAATAAAACGCATCATAGGCTGAAGAAATTAAACGCTCGGCACGTCTTTTCTTCAGCCTTACATGACTATATATCTATATATGTATACATCCATATATTTGGGTAGAAATCCATAAAAATATATATCGATATATATGTATTTCTATATATTTATATAGATATTTATCTATACACAGAAACAGATAGATAGATAGATTGATAGAAAGACTGTATGCAATAACCCTGGATGTCTGACAGTTGAAGCTGACTGGTGATGTCATTAAGGCTCTATTATGACACGTACAGCTTGGAAGCATAACTACTACAGCACGGCAGCCATTTATAGCCAGTCTCCATTGGAGATGGAAGTGGGCAGAAATGTACTGGCCTATCTTCCCAAGACGCCACAGCAGCCGGACAAATTGTATGTTCGACAGAATGGCTGTTTTATTCAGCCCATAAGGGTGACTACCCACTACAGTTTTTTTTTTCACTGCGAAATTCGTAGCAGTTTTTTTTCTGCAGGGGTCTATGGGAATTGTAATGTTAAAATCGAAATCACGCAAATTCGCAATTTACCGCGAAATCGCGATTTTAACATTACAAGTCCCATAGACTCCTGCAGAAAAAAAAACGCTGCGAATTTCGCAGTGAAAAAAAACTGTAGTGAGTAGTCACCCTAAGGGGGAAACGGCGGCCTACAAAATCTGATTGGTCGCTGCTGCCACCATTTATGAAAAGGTCGGCTCAGTTCTTCCATGGATAAGAATAAGGTAGGTACATAGGCAGGCAGGTAGGTTCAGTTTTTGTAGGTTGGGGAATGCTTATGGGCAAGGCCTTATGTCTGAACGCTGGCGCATGAAATGGCACAGAGGCCCGGCCCTGTGCATTCACTGATTATTGCCGTCAGCTGCTGTCTGCTTTCAAGCATGAATCCGGGGCTTGACACTTATCAACTGGCTTTGATTGTGGGTCACGCAGGTTGGTTGCAATGCCCTAGTATAAACGATACCTGGAACACAAGCCAGTCCTCAGGATGCATTCTAACTCAAGAGCACGATCACGTTGTGCCTGACCAATGTTTCCATCTTGGGTAGTAGCACAGTCCTAAGCGATATGGAGTGGAGTTGGCATATGAGCTGGTCTGTGGTTTTGCTTCCAACAGTTTCTACCGCACGCAGATGCTCAGTGGATACAATGTTGCGCGCTGGGGAAAACCCCAGGAATAATCCACAGCAGGCAGGCAAGCAAAGTATAAATAAGGGGGGGATTGGTTAGCTGCCTGCAACTCTTGCTTGTACCCGAATAAGGTTTTGCCTGCAACGCGGCCTTGTACTGCTTGAGGCGACGTGACATTCATGCACAAGGCACAGGTGCTGGCAGGTTTCTGCGGGCACCCACAGTGCAGCGTTGCATTCTTGAAACCGTTGCTTGACCCTTTCCCTAAAATCAGGAAGATTCGCTTACACCTCTTATGGCTTATAATAGCCGTCTCCTGGGATAACAATAGCAATACTGAGAAGAATGAAAATAAAACGCATCATAGGCTGAAGAAATTAAACGCTCGGCACGTCTTTTCTTCAGCCTTACATGACTATATATCTATATATGTATACATCCATATATTTGGGTAGAAATCCATAAAAATATATATCGATATATATGCATTTCTATATATTTATATAGATATTTATCTATACACAGAAACAGATAGATAGATAGATAGATAGATTGATAGAAAGACTGTATGCAATAACCCTGGATGTCTGACAGTTGAAGCAGACTGGTGATGTCATTAAGGCTCTATTATGACACGTACAGCTTGGAAGCATAAATACTACAGCACGGCAGCCATTTATAGCCAGTCTCCATTGGAGACGGAAGTGGGCAGGAATGTACTGGCCTATCTTCCCAAGACGCCACAGCAGCCGGACAAATTGTATGTTTGACAGAATGGCTGTTTTATTCAGCCCATAAGGGTGACTACCCACTACAGTTTTTTTTTTTCACTGCGAAATTCGTAGCAGTTTTTTTTCTGCAGGGGTCTATGGGACTTGTAATGTTAAAATCGAAATCACGCAAAATCGCAATTTACCGCAAAATCGCGATTTTAACATTACAAGTCCCATAGACCCCTGCAGAAAAAAAAAAAAGCTGCGAATTTCGCAGTGAAAAAAAACTGTAGTGAGTAGTCACCCTAAGGGGGAAACGGCGGCCTACAAAATCTGATTGGTCGCTGCTGCCACCATTTATGAAAAGGTCGGCTCAGTTCTTCCATGGATAAGAATAAGGTAGGTACATAGGCAGGCAGGTAGGTTCAGTTTTTGTAGGTTGAGGAATGCTTATGGGCAAGGCCTTATGTCTGAACGCTGGCGCATGAAATGGCAGAGAGGCCCGGCACTGTGCATTCACTGATCATTGCCGTCAGCTGCTGTCTGCTTTCAAGCATGAATCAGGGGCTTGACACTTATCAACTGGCTTTGATTGTGGGTCACGCAGGTTGGTTGCAATGCCCTAGTATAAACGATACCTGGAACACAAGCCAGTCCTCAGGATGCATTCTAACTCAAGAGCACGATCACGTTGTGCCTGACCAATGTTTCCATCTTGGGTAGTAGCACAGTCCTAAGCGATATGGAGTGGAGTTGGCATATGAGCTGGTCTGTGGTTTTGCTTCCAACAGTTTCTACCGCACGCAGATGCTCAGTGGATACAATGTTGCGCGCTGGGGAAAACCCCAGGAATAATCCACAGCAGGCAGGCAAGCAAAGTATAAATAAGGGGGGGATTGGTTAGCTGCCTGCAACTCTTGCTTGTACCCGAATAAGGTTTTGCCTGCAACGCGGCCTTGTACTGCTTGAGGCGACGTGACATTCATGCACAAGGCACAGGTGCTGGCAGGTTTCTGCGGGCACCCACAGTGCAGCGTTGCATTCTTGAAACCGTTGCTTGACCCTTTCCCTAAAATCAGGAAGATTCGCTTACACCTCTTATGGCTTATAATAGCCGTCTCCTGGGATAACAATAGCAATACTGAGAAGAATGAAAATAAAACGCATCATAGGCTGAAGAAATTAAACGCTCGGCACGTCTTTTCTTCAGCCTTACATGACTATATATCTATATATGTATACATCCATATATTTGGGAAGAAATCCATAAAAATATATATCGATATATATGTATTTCTATATATTTATATAGATATTTATCTATACACAGAAACAGATAGATAGATAGATAGATAGATAGATAGATAGATAGATAGATTGATAGAAAGACTGTATGCAATAACCCTGGATGTCTGACAGTTGAAGCAGACTGGTGATGTCATTAAGACTCTATTATGACACGTACAGCTTGGAAGCATAAATACTACAGCACGGCAGCCATTTATAGCCAGTCTCCATTGGAGACGGAAGTGGGCAGGAATGTACTGGCCTATCTTCCCAAGACGCCACAGCAGCCGGACAAATTGTATGTTTGACAGAATGGCTGTTTTATTCAGCCCATAAGGGTGACTACCCACTACAGTTTTTTTTTTTCACTGCGAAATTCGTAGCAGTTTTTTTTCTGCAGGGGTCTATGGGACTTGTAATGTTAAAATCGAAATCACGCAAAATCGCAATTTACCGCAAAATCGCGATTTTAACATTACAAGTCCCATAGACCCCTGCAGAAAAAAAAAAAAGCTGCGAATTTCGCAGTGAAAAAAAACTGTAGTGAGTAGTCACCCTAAGGGGGAAACGGCGGCCTACAAAATCTGATTGGTCGCTGCTGCCACCATTTATGAAAAGGTCGGCTCAGTTCTTCCATGGATAAGAATAAGGTAGGTACATAGGCAGGCAGGTAGGTTCAGTTTTTGTAGGTTGAGGAATGCTTATGGGCAAGGCCTTATGTCTGAACGCTGGCGCATGAAATGGCACAGAGGCCCGGCACTGTGCATTCACTGATCATTGCCGTCAGCTGCTGTCTGCTTTCAAGCATGAATCAGGGGCTTGACACTTATCAACTGGCTTTGATTGTGGGTCACGCAGGTTGGTTGCAATGCCCTAGTATAAACGATACCTGGAACACAAGCCAGTCCTTAGGATGCATTCTAACTCAAGAGCACGATCACGTTGTGCCTGACCAATGTTTCCATCTTGGGTAGTAGCACAGTCCTAAGCGATATGGAGTGGAGTTGGCATATGAGCTGGTCTGTGGTTTTGCTTCCAACAGTTTCTACCGCACGCAGATGCTCAGTGGATACAATGTTGCGCGCTGGGGAAAACCCCAGGAATAATCCACAGCAGGCAGGCAAGCAAAGTATAAATAAGGGGGGGATTGGTTAGCTGCCTGCAACTCTTGCTTGTACCCGAATAAGGTTTTGCCTGCAACGCGGCCTTGTACTGCTTGAGGCGACGTGACATTCATGCACAAGGCACAGGTGCTGGCAGGTTTCTGCGGGCACCCACAGTGCAGCGTTGCATTCTTGAAACCGTTGCTTGACCCTTTCCCTAAAATCAGGAAGATTCGCTTACACCTCTTATGGCTTATAATAGCCGTCTCCTGGGATAACAATAGCAATACTGAGAAGAATGAAAATAAAACGCATCATAGGCTGAAGAAATTAAACGCTCGGCACGTCTTTTCTTCAGCCTTACATGACTATATATCTATATATGTATACATCCATATATTTGGGTAGAAATCCATAAAAATATATATCGATATATATGTATTTCTATATATTTATATAGATATTTATCTATACACAGAAACAGATAGATAGATAGATTGATAGAAAGACTGTATGCAATAACCCTGGATGTCTGACAGTTGAAGCTGACCGGTGATGTCATTAAGACTCTATTATGACACGTACAGCTTGGAAGCATAACTACTACAGCACGGCAGCCATTTATAGCCAGTCTCCATTGGAGATGGAAGTGGGCAGGAATGTACTGGCCTATCTTCCCAAGACGCCACAGCAGCCGGACAAATTGTATGTTCGACAGAATGGCTGTTTTATTCAGCCCATAAGGGTGACTACCCACTACAGTTTTTTTTTTTCACTGCGAAATTCGTAGCAGTTTTTTCACTGCAGGGGTCTATGGGACTTGTAATGTTAAAATCGAAATCACGCAAAATCGCAATTTACCGCAAAATCGCGATTTTAACATTACAAGTCCCATAGACCCCTGCAGAAAAAAAAACCGCTGCGAATTTCGCTGTGAAAAAAAACTGTAGTGAGTAGTCACCCTAAGGGGGAAACGGCGGCCTACAAAATCTGATTGGTCGCTGATGCCACCATTTATGAAAAGGTCGGCTCAGTTCTTCCATGGATAAGAATAAGGTAGGTACATAGGCAGGCAGGTAGGTTCAGTTTTTGTAGGTTGAGGAATGCTTATGGGCAAGGCCTTATGTCTGCACGCTGGCGCATGAAATGGCACAGAGGCCCGGCCCTGTGCATTCACTGATCATTGCCGTCAGCTGCTGTCTGCTTTCAAGCATGAATCAGGGGCTTGACACTTATCAACTGGCTTTGATTGTGGGTCACGCAGGTTGGTTGCAATGCCCTAGTATAAACGATACCTGGAACACAAGCCAGTCCTCAGGATGCATTCTAACTCAAGAGCACGATCACGTTGTGCCTGACCAATGTTTCCATCTTGGGTAGTAGCACAGTCCTAAGCGATATGGAGTGCAGTTGGCATATGAGCTGGTCTGTGGTTTTGCTTCCAACAGTTTCTACCGCACGCAGATGCTCAGTGGATACAATGTTGTGCGCTGGGGAAAACCCCAGGAATAATCCACAGCAGGCAGGCAAGCAAAGTATAAATAAGGGGGGGATTGGTTAGCTGCCTGCAACTCTTGCTTGTACCCGAATAAGGTTTTGCCTGCAACGCGGCCTTGTACTGCTTGAGGCGACGTGACATTCATGCACAAGGCACAAGTGCTGGCAGGTTTCTGCGGGCACCCACAGTGCAGCGTTGCATTCTTGAAACCGTTGCTTGACCCTTTCCCTAAAATCAGGAAGATTCGCTTACACCTCTTATGGCTTATAATAGCCGTCTCCTGGGATAACAATAGCAATACTGAGAAGAATGAAAATAAAACGCATCATAGGCTGAAGAAATTAAACGCTCGGCACGTCTTTTCTTCAGCCTTACATGACTATATATCTATATATGTATACATCCATATATTTGGGTAGAAATCCATAAAAATATATATCGATATATATGTATTTCTATATATTTATATAGATATTTATCTATACACAGAAACAGATAGATAGATAGATTGATAGAAAGACTGTATGCAATAACCCTGGATGTCTGACAGTTGAAGCTGACTGGTGATGTCATTAAGGCTCTATTATGACACGTACAGCTTGGAAGCATAACTACTACAGCACGGCAGCCATTTATAGCCAGTCTCCATTGGAGATGGAAGTGGGCAGAAATGTACTGGCCTATCTTCCCAAGACGCCACAGCAGCCGGACAAATTGTATGTTTGACAGAATGGCTGTTTTATTCAGCCCATAAGGGTGACTACCCACTACAGTTTTTTTTTTTCACTGCGAAATTCGTAGCAGTTTTTTTTCTGCAGGGGTCTATGGGACTTGTAATGTTAAAATCGAAATCACGCAAAATCGCAATTTACCGCAAAATCGCGATTTTAACATTACAAGTCCCATAGACCCCTGCAGAAAAAAAAAAAAGCTGCGAATTTCGCAGTGAAAAAAAACTGTAGTGAGTAGTCACCCTAAGGGGGAAACGGCGGCCTACAAAATCTGATTGGTCGCTGCTGCCACCATTTATGAAAAGGTCGGCTCAGTTCTTCCATGGATAAGAATAAGGTAGGTACATAGGCAGGCAGGTAGGTTCAGTTTTTGTAGGTTGAGGAATGCTTATGGGCAAGGCCTTATGTCTGAACGCTGGCGCATGAAATGGCACAGAGGCCCGGCACTGTGCATTCACTGATCATTGCCGTCAGCTGCTGTCTGCTTTCAAGCATGAATCAGGGGCTTGACACTTATCAACTGGCTTTGATTGTGGGTCACGCAGGTTGGTTGCAATGCCCTAGTATAAACGATACCTGGAACACAAGCCAGTCCTCAGGATGCATTCTAACTCAAGAGCACGATCACGTTGTGCCTGACCAATGTTTCCATCTTGGGTAGTAGCACAGTCCTAAGCGATATGGAGTGGAGTTGGCATATGAGCTGGTCTGTGGTTTTGCTTCCAACAGTTTCTACCGCACGCAGATGCTCAGTGGATACAATGTTGCGCGCTGGGGAAAACCCCAGGAATAATCCACAGCAGGCAGGCAAGCAAAGTATAAATAAGGGGGGGATTGGTTAGCTGCCTGCAACTCTTGCTTGTACCCGAATAAGGTTTTGCCTGCAACGCGGCCTTGTACTGCTTGAGGCGACGTGACATTCATGCACAAGGCACAGGTGCTGGCAGGTTTCTGCGGGCACCCACAGTGCAGCGTTGCATTCTTGAAACCGTTGCTTGACCCTTTCCCTAAAATCAGGAAGATTCGCTTACACCTCTTATGGCTTATAATAGCCGTCTCCTGGGATAACAATAGCAATACTGAGAAGAATGAAAATAAAACGCATCATAGGCTGAAGAAATTAAACGCTCGGCACGTCTTTTCTTCAGCCTTACATGACTATATATCTATATATGTATACATCCATATATTTGGGTAGAAATCCATAAAAATATATATCGATATATATGTATTTCTATATATTTATATAGATATTTATCTATACACAGAAACAGATAGATAGATAGATTGATAGAAAGACTGTATGCAATAACCCTGGATGTCTGACAGTTGAAGCTGACCGGTGATGTCATTAAGACTCTATTATGACACGTACAGCTTGGAAGCATAACTACTACAGCACGGCAGCCATTTATAGCCAGTCTCCATTGGAGATGGAAGTGGGCAGGAATGTACTGGCCTATCTTCCCAAGACGCCACAGCAGCCGGACAAATTGTATGTTCGACAGAATGGCTGTTTTATTCAGCCCATAAGGGTGACTACCCACTACAGTTTTTTTTTTTCACTGCGAAATTCGTAGCAGTTTTTTCACTGCAGGGGTCTATGGGACTTGTAATGTTAAAATCGAAATCACGCAAAATCGCAATTTACCGCAAAATCGCGATTTTAACATTACAAGTCCCATAGACCCCTGCAGAAAAAAAAACCGCTGCGAATTTCGCTGTGAAAAAAAACTGTAGTGAGTAGTCACCCTAAGGGGGAAACGGCGGCCTACAAAATCTGATTGGTCGCTGATGCCACCATTTATGAAAAGGTCGGCTCAGTTCTTCCATGGATAAGAATAAGGTAGGTACATAGGCAGGCAGGTAGGTTCAGTTTTTGTAGGTTGAGGAATGCTTATGGGCAAGGCCTTATGTCTGCACGCTGGCGCATGAAATGGCACAGAGGCCCGGCCCTGTGCATTCACTGATCATTGCCGTCAGCTGCTGTCTGCTTTCAAGCATGAATCAGGGGCTTGACACTTATCAACTGGCTTTGATTGTGGGTCACGCAGGTTGGTTGCAATGCCCTAGTATAAACGATACCTGGAACACAAGCCAGTCCTCAGGATGCATTCTAACTCAAGAGCACGATCACGTTGTGCCTGACCAATGTTTCCATCTTGGGTAGTAGCACAGTCCTAAGCGATATGGAGTGCAGTTGGCATATGAGCTGGTCTGTGGTTTTGCTTCCAACAGTTTCTACCGCACGCAGATGCTCAGTGGATACAATGTTGTGCGCTGGGGAAAACCCCAGGAATAATCCACAGCAGGCAGGCAAGCAAAGTATAAATAAGGGGGGGATTGGTTAGCTGCCTGCAACTCTTGCTTGTACCCGAATAAGGTTTTGCCTGCAACGCGGCCTTGTACTGCTTGAGGCGACGTGACATTCATGCACAAGGCACAAGTGCTGGCAGGTTTCTGCGGGCACCCACAGTGCAGCGTTGCATTCTTGAAACCGTTGCTTGACCCTTTCCCTAAAATCAGGAAGATTCGCTTACACCTCTTATGGCTTATAATAGCCGTCTCCTGGGATAACAATAGCAATACTGAGAAGAATGAAAATAAAACGCATCATAGGCTGAAGAAATTAAACGCTCGGCACGTCTTTTCTTCAGCCTTACATGACTATATATCTATATATGTATACATCCATATATTTGGGTAGAAATCCATAAAAATATATATCGATATATATGTATTTCTATATATTTATATAGATATTTATCTATACACAGAAACAGATAGATAGATAGATTGATAGAAAGACTGTATGCAATAACCCTGGATGTCTGACAGTTGAAGCTGACTGGTGATGTCATTAAGGCTCTATTATGACACGTACAGCTTGGAAGCATAACTACTACAGCACGGCAGCCATTTATAGCCAGTCTCCATTGGAGATGGAAGTGGGCAGAAATGTACTGGCCTATCTTCCCAAGACGCCACAGCAGCCGGACAAATTGTATGTTTGACAGAATGGCTGTTTTATTCAGCCCATAAGGGTGACTACCCACTACAGTTTTTTTTTTTCACTGCGAAATTCGTAGCAGTTTTTTTTCTGCAGGGGTCTATGGGACTTGTAATGTTAAAATCGAAATCACGCAAAATCGCAATTTACCGCAAAATCGCGATTTTAACATTACAAGTCCCATAGACCCCTGCAGAAAAAAAAAAAAGCTGCGAATTTCGCAGTGAAAAAAAACTGTAGTGAGTAGTCACCCTAAGGGGGAAACGGCGGCCTACAAAATCTGATTGGTCGCTGCTGCCACCATTTATGAAAAGGTCGGCTCAGTTCTTCCATGGATAAGAATAAGGTAGGTACATAGGCAGGCAGGTAGGTTCAGTTTTTGTAGGTTGAGGAATGCTTATGGGCAAGGCCTTATGTCTGAACGCTGGCGCATGAAATGGCACAGAGGCCCGGCACTGTGCATTCACTGATCATTGCCGTCAGCTGCTGTCTGCTTTCAAGCATGAATCAGGGGCTTGACACTTATCAACTGGCTTTGATTGTGGGTCACGCAGGTTGGTTGCAATGCCCTAGTATAAACGATACCTGGAACACAAGCCAGTCCTCAGGATGCATTCTAACTCAAGAGCACGATCACGTTGTGCCTGACCAATGTTTCCATCTTGGGTAGTAGCACAGTCCTAAGCGATATGGAGTGGAGTTGGCATATGAGCTGGTCTGTGGTTTTGCTTCCAACAGTTTCTACCGCACGCAGATGCTCAGTGGATACAATGTTGCGCGCTGGGGAAAACCCCAGGAATAATCCACAGCAGGCAGGCAAGCAAAGTATAAATAAGGGGGGGATTGGTTAGCTGCCTGCAACTCTTGCTTGTACCCGAATAAGGTTTTGCCTGCAACGCGGCCTTGTACTGCTTGAGGCGACGTGACATTCATGCACAAGGCACAGGTGCTGGCAGGTTTCTGCGGGCACCCACAGTGCAGCGTTGCATTCTTGAAACCGTTGCTTGACCCTTTCCCTAAAATCAGGAAGATTCGCTTACACCTCTTATGGCTTATAATAGCCGTCTCCTGGGATAACAATAGCAATACTGAGAAGAATGAAAATAAAACGCATCATAGGCTGAAGAAATTAAACGCTCGGCACGTCTTTTCTTCAGCCTTACATGACTATATATCTATATATGTATACATCCATATATTTGGGTAGAAATCCATAAAAATATATATCGATATATATGTATTTCTATATATTTATATAGATATTTATCTATACACAGAAACAGATAGATAGATAGATTGATAGAAAGACTGTATGCAATAACCCTGGATGTCTGACAGTTGAAGCTGACCGGTGATGTCATTAAGACTCTATTATGACACGTACAGCTTGGAAGCATAACTACTACAGCACGGCAGCCATTTATAGCCAGTCTCCATTGGAGATGGAAGTGGGCAGGAATGTACTGGCCTATCTTCCCAAGACGCCACAGCAGCCGGACAAATTGTATGTTCGACAGAATGGCTGTTTTATTCAGCCCATAAGGGTGACTACCCACTACAGTTTTTTTTTTTCACTGCGAAATTCGTAGCAGTTTTTTCACTGCAGGGGTCTATGGGACTTGTAATGTTAAAATCGAAATCACGCAAAATCGCAATTTACCGCAAAATCGCGATTTTAACATTACAAGTCCCATAGACCCCTGCAGAAAAAAAAACCGCTGCGAATTTCGCTGTGAAAAAAAACTGTAGTGAGTAGTCACCCTAAGGGGGAAACGGCGGCCTACAAAATCTGATTGGTCGCTGATGCCACCATTTATGAAAAGGTCGGCTCAGTTCTTCCATGGATAAGAATAAGGTAGGTACATAGGCAGGCAGGTAGGTTCAGTTTTTGTAGGTTGAGGAATGCTTATGGGCAAGGCCTTATGTCTGCACGCTGGCGCATGAAATGGCACAGAGGCCCGGCCCTGTGCATTCACTGATCATTGCCGTCAGCTGCTGTCTGCTTTCAAGCATGAATCAGGGGCTTGACACTTATCAACTGGCTTTGATTGTGGGTCACGCAGGTTGGTTGCAATGCCCTAGTATAAACGATACCTGGAACACAAGCCAGTCCTCAGGATGCATTCTAACTCAAGAGCACGATCACGTTGTGCCTGACCAATGTTTCCATCTTGGGTAGTAGCACAGTCCTAAGCGATATGGAGTGCAGTTGGCATATGAGCTGGTCTGTGGTTTTGCTTCCAACAGTTTCTACCGCACGCAGATGCTCAGTGGATACAATGTTGTGCGCTGGGGAAAACCCCAGGAATAATCCACAGCAGGCAGGCAAGCAAAGTATAAATAAGGGGGGGATTGGTTAGCTGCCTGCAACTCTTGCTTGTACCCGAATAAGGTTTTGCCTGCAACGCGGCCTTGTACTGCTTGAGGCGACGTGACATTCATGCACAAGGCACAAGTGCTGGCAGGTTTCTGCGGGCACCCACAGTGCAGCGTTGCATTCTTGAAACCGTTGCTTGACCCTTTCCCTAAAATCAGGAAGATTCGCTTACACCTCTTATGGCTTATAATAGCCGTCTCCTGGGATAACAATAGCAATACTGAGAAGAATGAAAATAAAACGCATCATAGGCTGAAGAAATTAAACGCTCGGCACGTCTTTTCTTCAGCCTTACATGACTATATATCTATATATGTATACATCCATATATTTGGGTAGAAATCCATAAAAATATATATCGATATATATGTATTTCTATATATTTATATAGATATTTATCTATACACAGAAACAGATAGATAGATAGATTGATAGAAAGACTGTATGCAATAACCCTGGATGTCTGACAGTTGAAGCTGACTGGTGATGTCATTAAGGCTCTATTATGACACGTACAGCTTGGAAGCATAACTACTACAGCAC
The DNA here is from genome assembly GCF_035609145.1 of Eleutherodactylus coqui. Classification (NCBI taxonomy): domain Eukaryota; kingdom Metazoa; phylum Chordata; class Amphibia; order Anura; family Eleutherodactylidae; genus Eleutherodactylus; species Eleutherodactylus coqui. The sequence continues at coordinate 57,237,960 of NC_089844.1, read as the reverse complement.
GGCAGCCATTTATAGCCAGTCTCCATTGGAGATGGAAGTGGGCAGAAATGTACTGGCCTATCTTCCCAAGACGCCACAGCAGCCGGACAAATTGTATGTTCGACAGAATGGCTGTTTTATTCAGCCCATAAGGGTGACTACCCACTACAGTTTTTTTTTTCACTGCGAAATTCGTAGCAGTTTTTTTTCTGCAGGGGTCTATGGGAATTGTAATGTTAAAATCGAAATCACGCAAATTCGCAATTTACCGCGAAATCGCGATTTTAACATTACAAGTCCCATAGACTCCTGCAGAAAAAAAAACGCTGCGAATTTCGCAGTGAAAAAAAACTGTAGTGAGTAGTCACCCTAAGGGGGAAACGGCGGCCTACAAAATCTGATTGGTCGCTGCTGCCACCATTTATGAAAAGGTCGGCTCAGTTCTTCCATGGATAAGAATAAGGTAGGTACATAGGCAGGCAGGTAGGTTCAGTTTTTGTAGGTTGGGGAATGCTTATGGGCAAGGCCTTATGTCTGAACGCTGGCGCATGAAATGGCACAGAGGCCCGGCCCTGTGCATTCACTGATTATTGCCGTCAGCTGCTGTCTGCTTTCAAGCATGAATCCGGGGCTTGACACTTATCGACTGGCTTTGATTGTGGGTCACGCAGGTTGGTTGCAATGCCCTAGTATAAACGATACCTGGAACACAAGCCAGTCCTCAGGATGCATTCTAACTCAAGAGCACGATCACGTTGTGCCTGACCAATGTTTCCATCTTGGGTAGTAGCACAGTCCTAAGCGATATGGAGTGGAGTTGGCATATGAGCTGGTCTGTGGTTTTGCTTCCAACAGTTTCTACCGCACGCAGATGCTCAGTGGATACAATGTTGCGCGCTGGGGAAAACCCCAGGAATAATCCACAGCAGGCAGGCAAGCAAAGTATAAATAAGGGGGGGATTGGTTAGCTGCCTGCAACTCTTGCTTGTACCCGAATAAGGTTTTGCCTGCAACGCGGCCTTGTACTGCTTGAGGCGACGTGACATTCATGCACAAGGCACAGGTGCTGGCAGGTTTCTGCGGGCACCCACAGTGCAGCGTTGCATTCTTGAAACCGTTGCTTGACCCTTTCCCTAAAATCAGGAAGATTCGCTTACACCTCTTATGGCTTATAATAGCCGTCTCCTGGGATAACAATAGCAATACTGAGAAGAATGAAAATAAAACGCATCATAGGCTGAAGAAATTAAACGCTCGGCACGTCTTTTCTTCAGCCTTACATGACTATATATCTATATATGTATACATCCATATATTTGGGTAGAAATCCATAAAAATATATATCGATATATATGCATTTCTATATATTTATATAGATATTTATCTATACACAGAAACAGATAGATAGATAGATAGATAGATTGATAGAAAGACTGTATGCAATAACCCTGGATGTCTGACAGTTGAAGCAGACTGGTGATGTCATTAAGGCTCTATTATGACACGTACAGCTTGGAAGCATAAATACTACAGCACGGCAGCCATTTATAGCCAGTCTCCATTGGAGACGGAAGTGGGCAGGAATGTACTGGCCTATCTTCCCAAGACGCCACAGCAGCCGGACAAATTGTATGTTTGACAGAATGGCTGTTTTATTCAGCCCATAAGGGTGACTACCCACTACAGTTTTTTTTTTTCACTGCGAAATTCGTAGCAGTTTTTTTTCTGCAGGGGTCTATGGGACTTGTAATGTTAAAATCGAAATCACGCAAAATCGCAATTTACCGCAAAATCGCGATTTTAACATTACAAGTCCCATAGACCCCTGCAGAAAAAAAAAAAAGCTGCGAATTTCGCAGTGAAAAAAAACTGTAGTGAGTAGTCACCCTAAGGGGGAAACGGCGGCCTACAAAATCTGATTGGTCGCTGCTGCCACCATTTATGAAAAGGTCGGCTCAGTTCTTCCATGGATAAGAATAAGGTAGGTACATAGGCAGGCAGGTAGGTTCAGTTTTTGTAGGTTGAGGAATGCTTATGGGCAAGGCCTTATGTCTGAACGCTGGCGCATGAAATGGCACAGAGGCCCGGCACTGTGCATTCACTGATCATTGCCGTCAGCTGCTGTCTGCTTTCAAGCATGAATCAGGGGCTTGACACTTATCAACTGGCTTTGATTGTGGGTCACGCAGGTTGGTTGCAATGCCCTAGTATAAACGATACCTGGAACACAAGCCAGTCCTCAGGATGCATTCTAACTCAAGAGCACGATCACGTTGTGCCTGACCAATGTTTCCATCTTGGGTAGTAGCACAGTCCTAAGCGATATGGAGTGGAGTTGGCATATGAGCTGGTCTGTGGTTTTGCTTCCAACAGTTTCTACCGCACGCAGATGCTCAGTGGATACAATGTTGCGCGCTGGGGAAAACCCCAGGAATAATCCACAGCAGGCAGGCAAGCAAAGTATAAATAAGGGGGGGATTGGTTAGCTGCCTGCAACTCTTGCTTGTACCCGAATAAGGTTTTGCCTGCAACGCGGCCTTGTACTGCTTGAGGCGACGTGACATTCATGCACAAGGCACAGGTGCTGGCAGGTTTCTGCGGGCACCCACAGTGCAGCGTTGCATTCTTGAAACCGTTGCTTGACCCTTTCCCTAAAATCAGGAAGATTCGCTTACACCTCTTATGGCTTATAATAGCCGTCTCCTGGGATAACAATAGCAATACTGAGAAGAATGAAAATAAAACGCATCATAGGCTGAAGAAATTAAACGCTCGGCACGTCTTTTCTTCAGCCTTACATGACTATATATCTATATATGTATACATCCATATATTTGGGAAGAAATCCATAAAAATATATATCGATATATATGTATTTCTATATATTTATATAGATATTTATCTATACACAGAAACAGATAGATAGATAGATTGATAGAAAGACTGTATGCAATAACCCTGGATGTCTGACAGTTGAAGCTGACTGGTGATGTCATTAAGGCTCTATTATGACACGTACAGCTTGGAAGCATAACTACTACAGCACGGCAGCCATTTATAGCCAGTCTCCATTGGAGATGGAAGTGGGCAGAAATGTACTGGCCTATCTTCCCAAGACGCCACAGCAGCCGGACAAATTGTATGTTCGACAGAATGGCTGTTTTATTCAGCCCATAAGGGTGACTACCCACTACAGTTTTTTTTTTCACTGCGAAATTCGTAGCAGTTTTTTTTCTGCAGGGGTCTATGGGAATTGTAATGTTAAAATCGAAATCACGCAAATTCGCAATTTACCGCGAAATCGCGATTTTAACATTACAAGTCCCATAGACTCCTGCAGAAAAAAAAACGCTGCGAATTTCGCAGTGAAAAAAAACTGTAGTGAGTAGTCACCCTAAGGGGGAAACGGCGGCCTACAAAATCTGATTGGTCGCTGCTGCCACCATTTATGAAAAGGTCGGCTCAGTTCTTCCATGGATAAGAATAAGGTAGGTACATAGGCAGGCAGGTAGGTTCAGTTTTTGTAGGTTGGGGAATGCTTATGGGCAAGGCCTTATGTCTGAACGCTGGCGCATGAAATGGCACAGAGGCCCGGCCCTGTGCATTCACTGATTATTGCCGTCAGCTGCTGTCTGCTTTCAAGCATGAATCCGGGGCTTGACACTTATCAACTGGCTTTGATTGTGGGTCACGCAGGTTGGTTGCAATGCCCTAGTATAAACGATACCTGGAACACAAGCCAGTCCTCAGGATGCATTCTAACTCAAGAGCACGATCACGTTGTGCCTGACCAATGTTTCCATCTTGGGTAGTAGCACAGTCCTAAGCGATATGGAGTGGAGTTGGCATATGAGCTGGTCTGTGGTTTTGCTTCCAACAGTTTCTACCGCACGCAGATGCTCAGTGGATACAATGTTGCGCGCTGGGGAAAACCCCAGGAATAATCCACAGCAGGCAGGCAAGCAAAGTATAAATAAGGGGGGGATTGGTTAGCTGCCTGCAACTCTTGCTTGTACCCGAATAAGGTTTTGCCTGCAACGCGGCCTTGTACTGCTTGAGGCGACGTGACATTCATGCACAAGGCACAGGTGCTGGCAGGTTTCTGCGGGCACCCACAGTGCAGCGTTGCATTCTTGAAACCGTTGCTTGACCCTTTCCCTAAAATCAGGAAGATTCGCTTACACCTCTTATGGCTTATAATAGCCGTCTCCTGGGATAACAATAGCAATACTGAGAAGAATGAAAATAAAACGCATCATAGGCTGAAGAAATTAAACGCTCGGCACGTCTTTTCTTCAGCCTTACATGACTATATATCTATATATGTATACATCCATATATTTGGGTAGAAATCCATAAAAATATATATCGATATATATGTATTTCTATATATTTATATAGATATTTATCTATACACAGAAACAGATAGATAGATAGATTGATAGAAAGACTGTATGCAATAACCCTGGATGTCTGACAGTTGAAGCTGACCGGTGATGTCATTAAGACTCTATTATGACACGTACAGCTTGGAAGCATAACTACTACAGCACGGCAGCCATTTATAGCCAGTCTCCATTGGAGATGGAAGTGGGCAGGAATGTACTGGCCTATCTTCCCAAGACGCCACAGCAGCCGGACAAATTGTATGTTCGACAGAATGGCTGTTTTATTCAGCCCATAAGGGTGACTACCCACTACAGTTTTTTTTTTTCACTGCGAAATTCGTAGCAGTTTTTTCACTGCAGGGGTCTATGGGACTTGTAATGTTAAAATCGAAATCACGCAAAATCGCAATTTACCGCAAAATCGCGATTTTAACATTACAAGTCCCATAGACCCCTGCAGAAAAAAAAACCGCTGCGAATTTCGCTGTGAAAAAAAACTGTAGTGAGTAGTCACCCTAAGGGGGAAACGGCGGCCTACAAAATCTGATTGGTCGCTGATGCCACCATTTATGAAAAGGTCGGCTCAGTTCTTCCATGGATAAGAATAAGGTAGGTACATAGGCAGGCAGGTAGGTTCAGTTTTTGTAGGTTGAGGAATGCTTATGGGCAAGGCCTTATGTCTGCACGCTGGCGCATGAAATGGCACAGAGGCCCGGCCCTGTGCATTCACTGATCATTGCCGTCAGCTGCTGTCTGCTTTCAAGCATGAATCAGGGGCTTGACACTTATCAACTGGCTTTGATTGTGGGTCACGCAGGTTGGTTGCAATGCCCTAGTATAAACGATACCTGGAACACAAGCCAGTCCTCAGGATGCATTCTAACTCAAGAGCACGATCACGTTGTGCCTGACCAATGTTTCCATCTTGGGTAGTAGCACAGTCCTAAGCGATATGGAGTGCAGTTGGCATATGAGCTGGTCTGTGGTTTTGCTTCCAACAGTTTCTACCGCACGCAGATGCTCAGTGGATACAATGTTGTGCGCTGGGGAAAACCCCAGGAATAATCCACAGCAGGCAGGCAAGCAAAGTATAAATAAGGGGGGGATTGGTTAGCTGCCTGCAACTCTTGCTTGTACCCGAATAAGGTTTTGCCTGCAACGCGGCCTTGTACTGCTTGAGGCGACGTGACATTCATGCACAAGGCACAAGTGCTGGCAGGTTTCTGCGGGCACCCACAGTGCAGCGTTGCATTCTTGAAACCGTTGCTTGACCCTTTCCCTAAAATCAGGAAGATTCGCTTACACCTCTTATGGCTTATAATAGCCGTCTCCTGGGATAACAATAGCAATACTGAGAAGAATGAAAATAAAACGCATCATAGGCTGAAGAAATTAAACGCTCGGCACGTCTTTTCTTCAGCCTTACATGACTATATATCTATATATGTATACATCCATATATTTGGGTAGAAATCCATAAAAATATATATCGATATATATGTATTTCTATATATTTATATAGATATTTATCTATACACAGAAACAGATAGATAGATAGATTGATAGAAAGACTGTATGCAATAACCCTGGATGTCTGACAGTTGAAGCTGACTGGTGATGTCATTAAGGCTCTATTATGACACGTACAGCTTGGAAGCATAACTACTACAGCACGGCAGCCATTTATAGCCAGTCTCCATTGGAGATGGAAGTGGGCAGAAATGTACTGGCCTATCTTCCCAAGACGCCACAGCAGCCGGACAAATTGTATGTTCGACAGAATGGCTGTTTTATTCAGCCCATAAGGGTGACTACCCACTACAGTTTTTTTTTTCACTGCGAAATTCGTAGCAGTTTTTTTTCTGCAGGGGTCTATGGGAATTGTAATGTTAAAATCGAAATCACGCAAATTCGCAATTTACCGCGAAATCGCGATTTTAACATTACAAGTCCCATAGACTCCTGCAGAAAAAAAAACGCTGCGAATTTCGCAGTGAAAAAAAACTGTAGTGAGTAGTCACCCTAAGGGGGAAACGGCGGCCTACAAAATCTGATTGGTCGCTGCTGCCACCATTTATGAAAAGGTCGGCTCAGTTCTTCCATGGATAAGAATAAGGTAGGTACATAGGCAGGCAGGTAGGTTCAGTTTTTGTAGGTTGGGGAATGCTTATGGGCAAGGCCTTATGTCTGAACGCTGGCGCATGAAATGGCACAGAGGCCCGGCCCTGTGCATTCACTGATTATTGCCGTCAGCTGCTGTCTGCTTTCAAGCATGAATCCGGGGCTTGACACTTATCAACTGGCTTTGATTGTGGGTCACGCAGGTTGGTTGCAATGCCCTAGTATAAACGATACCTGGAACACAAGCCAGTCCTCAGGATGCATTCTAACTCAAGAGCACGATCACGTTGTGCCTGACCAATGTTTCCATCTTGGGTAGTAGCACAGTCCTAAGCGATATGGAGTGGAGTTGGCATATGAGCTGGTCTGTGGTTTTGCTTCCAACAGTTTCTACCGCACGCAGATGCTCAGTGGATACAATGTTGCGCGCTGGGGAAAACCCCAGGAATAATCCACAGCAGGCAGGCAAGCAAAGTATAAATAAGGGGGGGATTGGTTAGCTGCCTGCAACTCTTGCTTGTACCCGAATAAGGTTTTGCCTGCAACGCGGCCTTGTACTGCTTGAGGCGACGTGACATTCATGCACAAGGCACAGGTGCTGGCAGGTTTCTGCGGGCACCCACAGTGCAGCGTTGCATTCTTGAAACCGTTGCTTGACCCTTTCCCTAAAATCAGGAAGATTCGCTTACACCTCTTATGGCTTATAATAGCCGTCTCCTGGGATAACAATAGCAATACTGAGAAGAATGAAAATAAAACGCATCATAGGCTGAAGAAATTAAACGCTCGGCACGTCTTTTCTTCAGCCTTACATGACTATATATCTATATATGTATACATCCATATATTTGGGAAGAAATCCATAAAAATATATATCGATATATATGTATTTCTATATATTTATATAGATATTTATCTATACACAGAAACAGATAGATAGATAGATTGATAGAAAGACTGTATGCAATAACCCTGGATGTCTGACAGTTGAAGCTGACTGGTGATGTCATTAAGGCTCTATTATGACACGTACAGCTTGGAAGCATAACTACTACAGCACGGCAGCCATTTATAGCCAGTCTCCATTGGAGATGGAAGTGGGCAGAAATGTACTGGCCTATCTTCCCAAGACGCCACAGCAGCCGGACAAATTGTATGTTCGACAGAATGGCTGTTTTATTCAGCCCATAAGGGTGACTACCCACTACAGTTTTTTTTTTCACTGCGAAATTCGTAGCAGTTTTTTTTCTGCAGGGGTCTATGGGAATTGTAATGTTAAAATCGAAATCACGCAAATTCGCAATTTACCGCGAAATCGCGATTTTAACATTACAAGTCCCATAGACTCCTGCAGAAAAAAAAACGCTGCGAATTTCGCAGTGAAAAAAAACTGTAGTGAGTAGTCACCCTAAGGGGGAAACGGCGGCCTACAAAATCTGATTGGTCGCTGCTGCCACCATTTATGAAAAGGTCGGCTCAGTTCTTCCATGGATAAGAATAAGGTAGGTACATAGGCAGGCAGGTAGGTTCAGTTTTTGTAGGTTGGGGAATGCTTATGGGCAAGGCCTTATGTCTGAACGCTGGCGCATGAAATGGCACAGAGGCCCGGCCCTGTGCATTCACTGATTATTGCCGTCAGCTGCTGTCTGCTTTCAAGCATGAATCCGGGGCTTGACACTTATCAACTGGCTTTGATTGTGGGTCACGCAGGTTGGTTGCAATGCCCTAGTATAAACGATACCTGGAACACAAGCCAGTCCTCAGGATGCATTCTAACTCAAGAGCACGATCACGTTGTGCCTGACCAATGTTTCCATCTTGGGTAGTAGCACAGTCCTAAGCGATATGGAGTGGAGTTGGCATATGAGCTGGTCTGTGGTTTTGCTTCCAACAGTTTCTACCGCACGCAGATGCTCAGTGGATACAATGTTGCGCGCTGGGGAAAACCCCAGGAATAATCCACAGCAGGCAGGCAAGCAAAGTATAAATAAGGGGGGGATTGGTTAGCTGCCTGCAACTCTTGCTTGTACCCGAATAAGGTTTTGCCTGCAACGCGGCCTTGTACTGCTTGAGGCGACGTGACATTCATGCACAAGGCACAGGTGCTGGCAGGTTTCTGCGGGCACCCACAGTGCAGCGTTGCATTCTTGAAACCGTTGCTTGACCCTTTCCCTAAAATCAGGAAGATTCGCTTACACCTCTTATGGCTTATAATAGCCGTCTCCTGGGATAACAATAGCAATACTGAGAAGAATGAAAATAAAACGCATCATAGGCTGAAGAAATTAAACGCTCGGCACGTCTTTTCTTCAGCCTTACATGACTATATATCTATATATGTATACATCCATATATTTGGGTAGAAATCCATAAAAATATATATCGATATATATGCATTTCTATATATTTATATAGATATTTATCTATACACAGAAACAGATAGATAGATAGATAGATAGATTGATAGAAAGACTGTATGCAATAACCCTGGATGTCTGACAGTTGAAGCAGACTGGTGATGTCATTAAGGCTCTATTATGACACGTACAGCTTGGAAGCATAAATACTACAGCACGGCAGCCATTTATAGCCAGTCTCCATTGGAGACGGAAGTGGGCAGGAATGTACTGGCCTATCTTCCCAAGACGCCACAGCAGCCGGACAAATTGTATGTTTGACAGAATGGCTGTTTTATTCAGCCCATAAGGGTGACTACCCACTACAGTTTTTTTTTTTCACTGCGAAATTCGTAGCAGTTTTTTTTCTGCAGGGGTCTATGGGACTTGTAATGTTAAAATCGAAATCACGCAAAATCGCAATTTACCGCAAAATCGCGATTTTAACATTACAAGTCCCATAGACCCCTGCAGAAAAAAAAAAAAGCTGCGAATTTCGCAGTGAAAAAAAACTGTAGTGAGTAGTCACCCTAAGGGGGAAACGGCGGCCTACAAAATCTGATTGGTCGCTGCTGCCACCATTTATGAAAAGGTCGGCTCAGTTCTTCCATGGATAAGAATAAGGTAGGTACATAGGCAGGCAGGTAGGTTCAGTTTTTGTAGGTTGAGGAATGCTTATGGGCAAGGCCTTATGTCTGAACGCTGGCGCATGAAATGGCACAGAGGCCCGGCACTGTGCATTCACTGATCATTGCCGTCAGCTGCTGTCTGCTTTCAAGCATGAATCAGGGGCTTGACACTTATCAACTGGCTTTGATTGTGGGTCACGCAGGTTGGTTGCAATGCCCTAGTATAAACGATACCTGGAACACAAGCCAGTCCTCAGGATGCATTCTAACTCAAGAGCACGATCACGTTGTGCCTGACCAATGTTTCCATCTTGGGTAGTAGCACAGTCCTAAGCGATATGGAGTGGAGTTGGCATATGAGCTGGTCTGTGGTTTTGCTTCCAACAGTTTCTACCGCACGCAGATGCTCAGTGGATACAATGTTGCGCGCTGGGGAAAACCCCAGGAATAATCCACAGCAGGCAGGCAAGCAAAGTATAAATAAGGGGGGGATTGGTTAGCTGCCTGCAACTCTTGCTTGTACCCGAATAAGGTTTTGCCTGCAACGCGGCCTTGTACTGCTTGAGGCGACGTGACATTCATGCACAAGGCACAGGTGCTGGCAGGTTTCTGCGGGCACCCACAGTGCAGCGTTGCATTCTTGAAACCGTTGCTTGACCCTTTCCCTAAAATCAGGAAGATTCGCTTACACCTCTTATGGCTTATAATAGCCGTCTCCTGGGATAACAATAGCAATACTGAGAAGAATGAAAATAAAACGCATCATAGGCTGAAGAAATTAAACGCTCGGCACGTCTTTTCTTCAGCCTTACATGACTATATATCTATATATGTATACATCCATATATTTGGGTAGAAATCCATAAAAATATATATCGATATATATGTATTTCTATATATTTATATAGATATTTATCTATACACAGAAACAGATAGATAGATAGATAGATAGATTGATAGAAAGACTGTATGCAATAACCCTGGATGTCTGACAGTTGAAGCAGACTGGTGATGTCATTAAGGCTCTATTATGACACGTACAGCTTGGAAGCATAAATACTACAGCACGGCAGCCATTTATAGCCAGTCTCCATTGGAGACGGAAGTGGGCAGGAATGTACTGGCCTATCTTCCCAAGACGCCACAGCAGCCGGACAAATTGTATGTTTGACAGAATGGCTGTTTTATTCAGCCCATAAGGGTGACTACCCACTACAGTTTTTTTTTTTCACTGCGAAATTCGTAGCAGTTTTTTTTCTGCAGGGGTCTATGGGACTTGTAATGTTAAAATCGAAATCACGCAAAATCGCAATTTACCGCAAAATCGCGATTTTAAAGGGGTTCTGTCATTACAATCTGTATTTTTTTTCTCCAGTAAATCTGCCCCGCTGGCACAACCTGTGGTAAATAACACATATAAAAGGTTTTTTTCAGAGGTAGTACTTACCTAGGCTCCATTTTTCACCTCCATGCTCTGTTTACATCTTCAGCCCCTCCTGCTAGGAGGTCATCTCCCAGCACCCCTTGCTGTGCTGACCACTTCCGCCCTCACAAAGCTACTTCCGCCCATCCAGTGCAGTGAATAGTCCTGCCTGCAGTCTACCAAAATCTGCTAGTGTTTCTCCCTGGGTCTCTGAACACCCAGAGTTTCCCAAGGGCCTCCAGATCTTCCCTGCAATCTCACAGTAGCCACTCACAGTAGCCACTCACTGTAGTCACTCACTGCAGTCACTCATAGCAGTCACTCATAGCAGTCACTCACAGCAGTCACTCACAGTAGTCACTCCACATGGTAAAAACAGGAATATTCCCCATGCAATGTATTGTATGAGTGTATGTATATATACATTTATTTATGCGTATATGTATCAAGATGTGTGTGTATAGATATATGTATGTATGTGTGTGTGTGTGTGTGTATATATATATATATATATATATATATATATATATATATATATATATACACACACATACATACACACACACACACATATAATATGTATAGTAATATATCTACACACTGCATAGGACATGTACGTTCCACGCTTACACCCATGTGCGGCTGCCCTCAGAGAGACAAAAAAGTGCACAAAAGTGCGCAACTGCACTTACATCTGTATAAAGCTGGTCTTATTGTATGTATATATGTATGTCCTGTTGTACCACCTCTAGCTTGGATACAAGATGTGATACAGGGGGCATGCAGGCTCTAGTACCCTGTTGTACCACCTCTAGCTTGGATACAAGATGTGATACGGGCGGGCATGCAGGCTCTAGTACCCCATTGTACCGCCTCTAGGTTTGATACAAGATGTGATACAGACAGGCATGGAGGCTCTAGTACCCTGTTGTACCACCTCTAGCTTGGATTCAAAATGCGAAACGGACGGGCATGGACGTTCTAGGACCCTGTTGTATCGCCTCTAGCTTGGATACAAGACGTGATATGGGTGGGCACGCTGCCACTTGGGATGCATTATGCATTGACACTTGGGGGTCAGGATAACAGCATGCTGACAATAGAGGGCAATGTATAGCTTTATGTCTTTGGTGATGTTAAATTCATTCTCTGTGGCTGATTTTACACAAGTGAGCACTATATCAGCACGAGAAACTCAAACCAATATCTCGCATGGCAAATATGCGAGTGTGTCTGCCAGTGCAGTGCGCCTTGTAAGAACAATGCATTGCGATGTGTGTATGTGTGTAAAATATATACACATACATACATACATACATATACAAACACACACACCGCTGTAGGAGCAACTGTAAGAAACAAAATAAATGGTGGGAATACGGCGGCCGCCTGATCTTTCACGCACATAGTATTCATAGGGCAGGTCCTATATTTTCTCGGTCAAGTATTAACGAGAGAGAAACCACAGTAATCATAGGCTTAGTTTTGTCCCAATATACGGCCGTGACAATCATGGCCGCATAAGGGAAGAAAATTACATTCGCCTGAAACCGCCATATACACACACACAGACAAATAAAGCTAGATAGATATATGTGTGTATATACACATAAACATATAGATGAATAGACGCGGATGGATAGACGGGCAGACGGATAATTACAGACGGATAGATGGATAAATACAGATGCATAGAGAGATAAATGTAGACGGATAAATACAGACGGATAGACGGATAAATACAGACGGATAGACACAGACGGGTAGACAGATACAGATAGCATATATATGCATATAAATATATATATATATATATATATATATATATATATATGCATATATGCTTTTTATATATATACTTTTATTTTTATATATATATATATAAAAAAGCATATATGTGTGTGCATATATATATATATATATGCATATATATATGTATATATATATATATATATATATATGTGTATATATATATGCACACACACATATATGCTTTTTTATATATATACTTTTATTTATATATATATATATTTATATAAATAAAATATATATATGCTTATATGCAGAAGCTTGCATTTCCATTGGCTAATAGAAATATATTCTGCCTGACAACAGTGTCAGGGATACATTTCTATTGGCCGAGAGGCAGCAGAAGCTTGCATTTCCATTGGCTAATAGAAATGTATTCTGCCTGACAACAGTGTCAGGGATACATTTCTATTGGCAGAGAGTGTGCACGTGTAACGTGCTCCCAGGCGAGCGCGAGCGCGCCGCAGACTCGCGCATGCGCAGTCGTGTGCCGCGCTCCCAGGCGAGCGCGAGCGCGCCGCAGACTCGCGCATGCGCAGTCGTGTGCCGCTGTCTCGCGCGTGCGCAGTCGTGCCGTTGTCTCGCGCGGCTACCTTCATTCCGCGCTTCCTCACAAGACAATGTACGCACACGTCACTAGTGACGTATGCGTACATTGACCTGAAGGAAGCGGAAGGTAGGCAGTGTACGCTTTTTGACCGGATGGAAGAAAATCGGGTGCTGGAGGTCACGTGACCGAATTGACAAGCGGCTCCAGGAGAAGATTTGGGATAAGAAGAAGAGGTAAGCAGGCTGCCTGGGGAGCAATAGGTAAGTATAAAATTTTTTGTTTTTAATGACAGAACCCCTTTAACATTACAAGTCCCATAGACCCCTGCAGAAAAAAAAAAAAGCTGCGAATTTCGCAGTGAAAAAAAACTGTAGTGAGTAGTCACCCTAAGGGGGAAACGGCGGCCTACAAAATCTGATTGGTCGCTGCTGCCACCATTTATGAAAAGGTCGGCTCAGTTCTTCCATGGATAAGAATAAGGTAGGTACATAGGCAGGCAGGTAGGTTCAGTTTTTGTAGGTTGAGGAATGCTTATGGGCAAGGCCTTATGTCTGAACGCTGGCGCATGAAATGGCACAGAGGCCCGGCACTGTGCATTCACTGATCATTGCCGTCAGCTGCTGTCTGCTTTCAAGCATGAATCAGGGGCTTGACACTTATCAACTGGCTTTGATTGTGGGTCACGCAGGTTGGTTGCAATGCCCTAGTATAAACGATACCTGGAACACAAGCCAGTCCTCAGGATGCATTCTAACTCAAGAGCACGATCACGTTGTGCCTGACCAATGTTTCCATCTTGGGTAGTAGCACAGTCCTAAGCGATATGGAGTGCAGTTGGCATATGAGCTGGTCTGTGGTTTTGCTTCCAACAGTTTCTACCGCACGCAGATGCTCAGTGGATACAATGTTGTGCGCTGGGGAAAACCCCAGGAATAATCCACAGCAGGCAGGCAAGCAAAGTATAAATAAGGGGGGGATTGGTTAGCTGCCTGCAACTCTTGCTTGTACCCGAATAAGGTTTTGCCTGCAACGCGGCCTTGTACTGCTTGAGGCGACGTGACATTCATGCACAAGGCACAAGTGCTGGCAGGTTTCTGCGGGCACCCACAGTGCAGCGTTGCATTCTTGAAACCGTTGCTTGACCCTTTCCCTAAAATCAGGAAGATTCGCTTACACCTCTTATGGCTTATAATAGCCGTCTCCTGGGATAACAATAGCAATACTGAGAAGAATGAAAATAAAACGCATCATAGGCTGAAGAAATTAAACGCTCGGCACGTCTTTTCTTCAGCCTTACATGACTATATATCTATATATGTATACATCCATATATTTGGGTAGAAATCCATAAAAATATATATCGATATATATGTATTTCTATATATTTATATAGATATTTATCTATACACAGAAACAGATAGATAGATAGATTGATAGAAAGACTGTATGCAATAACCCTGGATGTCTGACAGTTGAAGCTGACTGGTGATGTCATTAAGGCTCTATTATGACACGTACAGCTTGGAAGCATAACTACTACAGCACGGCAGCCATTTATAGCCAGTCTCCATTGGAGATGGAAGTGGGCAGAAATGTACTGGCCTATCTTCCCAAGACGCCACAGCAGCCGGACAAATTGTATGTTCGACAGAATGGCTGTTTTATTCAGCCCATAAGGGTGACTACCCACTACAGTTTTTTTTTTCACTGCGAAATTCGTAGCAGTTTTTTTTCTGCAGGGGTCTATGGGAATTGTAATGTTAAAATCGAAATCACGCAAATTCGCAATTTACCGCGAAATCGCGATTTTAACATTACAAGTCCCATAGACTCCTGCAGAAAAAAAAACGCTGCGAATTTCGCAGTGAAAAAAAACTGTAGTGAGTAGTCACCCTAAGGGGGAAACGGCGGCCTACAAAATCTGATTGGTCGCTGCTGCCACCATTTATGAAAAGGTCGGCTCAGTTCTTCCATGGATAAGAATAAGGTAGGTACATAGGCAGGCAGGTAGGTTCAGTTTTTGTAGGTTG
Source organism: Eleutherodactylus coqui (assembly GCF_035609145.1). Classification (NCBI taxonomy): domain Eukaryota; kingdom Metazoa; phylum Chordata; class Amphibia; order Anura; family Eleutherodactylidae; genus Eleutherodactylus; species Eleutherodactylus coqui. The sequence goes on along the minus strand of NC_089844.1, from coordinate 57,222,635 downwards.
GGGAATGCTTATGGGCAAGGCCTTATGTCTGAACGCTGGCGCATGAAATGGCACAGAGGCCCGGCCCTGTGCATTCACTGATTATTGCCGTCAGCTGCTGTCTGCTTTCAAGCATGAATCCGGGGCTTGACACTTATCAACTGGCTTTGATTGTGGGTCACGCAGGTTGGTTGCAATGCCCTAGTATAAACGATACCTGGAACACAAGCCAGTCCTCAGGATGCATTCTAACTCAAGAGCACGATCACGTTGTGCCTGACCAATGTTTCCATCTTGGGTAGTAGCACAGTCCTAAGCGATATGGAGTGGAGTTGGCATATGAGCTGGTCTGTGGTTTTGCTTCCAACAGTTTCTACCGCACGCAGATGCTCAGTGGATACAATGTTGCGCGCTGGGGAAAACCCCAGGAATAATCCACAGCAGGCAGGCAAGCAAAGTATAAATAAGGGGGGGATTGGTTAGCTGCCTGCAACTCTTGCTTGTACCCGAATAAGGTTTTGCCTGCAACGCGGCCTTGTACTGCTTGAGGCGACGTGACATTCATGCACAAGGCACAGGTGCTGGCAGGTTTCTGCGGGCACCCACAGTGCAGCGTTGCATTCTTGAAACCGTTGCTTGACCCTTTCCCTAAAATCAGGAAGATTCGCTTACACATCTTATGGCTTATAATAGCCGTCTCCTGGGATAACAATAGCAATACTGAGAAGAATGAAAATAAAACGCATCATAGGCTGAAGAAATTAAACGCTCGGCACGTCTTTTCTTCAGCCTTACATGACTATATATCTATATATGTATACATCCATATATTTGGGAAGAAATCCATAAAAATATATATCGATATATATGTATTTCTATATATTTATATAGATATTTATCTATACACAGAAACAGATAGATAGATAGATTGATAGAAAGACTGTATGCAATAACCCTGGATGTCTGACAGTTGAAGCTGACTGGTGATGTCATTAAGGCTCTATTATGACACGTACAGCTTGGAAGCATAACTACTACAGCACGGCAGCCATTTATAGCCAGTCTCCATTGGAGATGGAAGTGGGCAGAAATGTACTGGCCTATCTTCCCAAGACGCCACAGCAGCCGGACAAATTGTATGTTCGACAGAATGGCTGTTTTATTCAGCCCATAAGGGTGACTACCCACTACAGTTTTTTTTTTCACTGCGAAATTCGTAGCAGTTTTTTTTCTGCAGGGGTCTATGGGAATTGTAATGTTAAAATCGAAATCACGCAAATTCGCAATTTACCGCGAAATCGCGATTTTAACATTACAAGTCCCATAGACTCCTGCAGAAAAAAAAACGCTGCGAATTTCGCAGTGAAAAAAAACTGTAGTGAGTAGTCACCCTAAGGGGGAAACGGCGGCCTACAAAATCTGATTGGTCGCTGCTGCCACCATTTATGAAAAGGTCGGCTCAGTTCTTCCATGGATAAGAATAAGGTAGGTACATAGGCAGGCAGGTAGGTTCAGTTTTTGTAGGTTGGGGAATGCTTATGGGCAAGGCCTTATGTCTGAACGCTGGCGCATGAAATGGCACAGAGGCCCGGCCCTGTGCATTCACTGATTATTGCCGTCAGCTGCTGTCTGCTTTCAAGCATGAATCCGGGGCTTGACACTTATCAACTGGCTTTGATTGTGGGTCACGCAGGTTGGTTGCAATGCCCTAGTATAAACGATACCTGGAACACAAGCCAGTCCTCAGGATGCATTCTAACTCAAGAGCACGATCACGTTGTGCCTGACCAATGTTTCCATCTTGGGTAGTAGCACAGTCCTAAGCGATATGGAGTGGAGTTGGCATATGAGCTGGTCTGTGGTTTTGCTTCCAACAGTTTCTACCGCACGCAGATGCTCAGTGGATACAATGTTGCGCGCTGGGGAAAACCCCAGGAATAATCCACAGCAGGCAGGCAAGCAAAGTATAAATAAGGGGGGGATTGGTTAGCTGCCTGCAACTCTTGCTTGTACCCGAATAAGGTTTTGCCTGCAACGCGGCCTTGTACTGCTTGAGGCGACGTGACATTCATGCACAAGGCACAGGTGCTGGCAGGTTTCTGCGGGCACCCACAGTGCAGCGTTGCATTCTTGAAACCGTTGCTTGACCCTTTCCCTAAAATCAGGAAGATTCGCTTACACCTCTTATGGCTTATAATAGCCGTCTCCTGGGATAACAATAGCAATACTGAGAAGAATGAAAATAAAACGCATCATAGGCTGAAGAAATTAAACGCTCGGCACGTCTTTTCTTCAGCCTTACATGACTATATATCTATATATGTATACATCCATATATTTGGGTAGAAATCCATAAAAATATATATCGATATATATGCATTTCTATATATTTATATAGATATTTATCTATACACAGAAACAGATAGATAGATAGATAGATAGATTGATAGAAAGACTGTATGCAATAACCCTGGATGTCTGACAGTTGAAGCAGACTGGTGATGTCATTAAGGCTCTATTATGACACGTACAGCTTGGAAGCATAAATACTACAGCACGGCAGCCATTTATAGCCAGTCTCCATTGGAGACGGAAGTGGGCAGGAATGTACTGGCCTATCTTCCCAAGACGCCACAGCAGCCGGACAAATTGTATGTTTGACAGAATGGCTGTTTTATTCAGCCCATAAGGGTGACTACCCACTACAGTTTTTTTTTTTCACTGCGAAATTCGTAGCAGTTTTTTTTCTGCAGGGGTCTATGGGACTTGTAATGTTAAAATCGAAATCACGCAAAATCGCAATTTACCGCAAAATCGCGATTTTAACATTACAAGTCCCATAGACCCCTGCAGAAAAAAAAAAAAGCTGCGAATTTCGCAGTGAAAAAAAACTGTAGTGAGTAGTCACCCTAAGGGGGAAACGGCGGCCTACAAAATCTGATTGGTCGCTGCTGCCACCATTTATGAAAAGGTCGGCTCAGTTCTTCCATGGATAAGAATAAGGTAGGTACATAGGCAGGCAGGTAGGTTCAGTTTTTGTAGGTTGAGGAATGCTTATGGGCAAGGCCTTATGTCTGAACGCTGGCGCATGAAATGGCACAGAGGCCCGGCACTGTGCATTCACTGATCATTGCCGTCAGCTGCTGTCTGCTTTCAAGCATGAATCAGGGGCTTGACACTTATCAACTGGCTTTGATTGTGGGTCACGCAGGTTGGTTGCAATGCCCTAGTATAAACGATACCTGGAACACAAGCCAGTCCTCAGGATGCATTCTAACTCAAGAGCACGATCACGTTGTGCCTGACCAATGTTTCCATCTTGGGTAGTAGCACAGTCCTAAGCGATATGGAGTGGAGTTGGCATATGAGCTGGTCTGTGGTTTTGCTTCCAACAGTTTCTACCGCACGCAGATGCTCAGTGGATACAATGTTGCGCGCTGGGGAAAACCCCAGGAATAATCCACAGCAGGCAGGCAAGCAAAGTATAAATAAGGGGGGGATTGGTTAGCTGCCTGCAACTCTTGCTTGTACCCGAATAAGGTTTTGCCTGCAACGCGGCCTTGTACTGCTTGAGGCGACGTGACATTCATGCACAAGGCACAGGTGCTGGCAGGTTTCTGCGGGCACCCACAGTGCAGCGTTGCATTCTTGAAACCGTTGCTTGACCCTTTCCCTAAAATCAGGAAGATTCGCTTACACCTCTTATGGCTTATAATAGCCGTCTCCTGGGATAACAATAGCAATACTGAGAAGAATGAAAATAAAACGCATCATAGGCTGAAGAAATTAAACGCTCGGCACGTCTTTTCTTCAGCCTTACATGACTATATATCTATATATGTATACATCCATATATTTGGGTAGAAATCCATAAAAATATATATCGATATATATGTATTTCTATATATTTATATAGATATTTATCTATACACAGAAACAGATAGATAGATAGATAGATAGATTGATAGAAAGACTGTATGCAATAACCCTGGATGTCTGACAGTTGAAGCAGACTGGTGATGTCATTAAGGCTCTATTATGACACGTACAGCTTGGAAGCATAAATACTACAGCACGGCAGCCATTTATAGCCAGTCTCCATTGGAGACGGAAGTGGGCAGGAATGTACTGGCCTATCTTCCCAAGACGCCACAGCAGCCGGACAAATTGTATGTTTGACAGAATGGCTGTTTTATTCAGCCCATAAGGGTGACTACCCACTACAGTTTTTTTTTTTCACTGCGAAATTCGTAGCAGTTTTTTTTCTGCAGGGGTCTATGGGACTTGTAATGTTAAAATCGAAATCACGCAAAATCGCAATTTACCGCAAAATCGCGATTTTAAAGGGGTTCTGTCATTACAATCTGTATTTTTTTTCTCCAGTAAATCTGCCCCGCTGGCACAACCTGTGGTAAATAACACATATAAAAGGTTTTTTTCAGAGGTAGTACTTACCTAGGCTCCATTTTTCACCTCCATGCTCTGTTTACATCTTCAGCCCCTCCTGCTAGGAGGTCATCTCCCAGCACCCCTTGCTGTGCTGACCACTTCCGCCCTCACAAAGCTACTTCCGCCCATCCAGTGCAGTGAATAGTCCTGCCTGCAGTCTACCAAAATCTGCTAGTGTTTCTCCCTGGGTCTCTGAACACCCAGAGTTTCCCAAGGGCCTCCAGATCTTCCCTGCAATCTCACAGTAGCCACTCACAGTAGCCACTCACTGTAGTCACTCACTGCAGTCACTCATAGCAGTCACTCATAGCAGTCACTCACAGCAGTCACTCACAGTAGTCACTCCACATGGTAAAAACAGGAATATTCCCCATGCAATGTATTGTATGAGTGTATGTATATATACATTTATTTATGCGTATATGTATCAAGATGTGTGTGTGTATAGATATATGTATGTATGTGTGTGTGTGTGTGTGTATATATATATATATATATATATATATATATATATATATATATACACACACATACATACACACACACACACATATAATATGTATAGTAATATATCTACACACTGCATAGGACATGTACGTTCCACGCTTACACCCATGTGCGGCTGCCCTCAGAGAGACAAAAAAGTGCACAAAAGTGCGCAACTGCACTTACATCTGTATAAAGCTGGTCTTATTGTATGTATATATGTATGTCCTGTTGTACCACCTCTAGCTTGGATACAAGATGTGATACAGGGGGCATGCAGGCTCTAGTACCCTGTTGTACCACCTCTAGCTTGGATACAAGATGTGATACGGGCGGGCATGCAGGCTCTAGTACCCCATTGTACCGCCTCTAGGTTTGATACAAGATGTGATACAGACAGGCATGGAGGCTCTAGTACCCTGTTGTACCACCTCTAGCTTGGATTCAAAATGCGAAACGGACGGGCATGGACGTTCTAGGACCCTGTTGTATCGCCTCTAGCTTGGATACAAGACGTGATATGGGTGGGCACGCTGCCACTTGGGATGCATTATGCATTGACACTTGGGGGTCAGGATAACAGCATGCTGACAATAGAGGGCAATGTATAGCTTTATGTCTTTGGTGATGTTAAATTCATTCTCTGTGGCTGATTTTACACAAGTGAGCACTATATCAGCACGAGAAACTCAAACCAATATCTCGCATGGCAAATATGCGAGTGTGTCTGCCAGTGCAGTGCGCCTTGTAAGAACAATGCATTGCGATGTGTGTATGTGTGTAAAATATATACACATACATACATACATACATATACAAACACACACACCGCTGTAGGAGCAACTGTAAGAAACAAAATAAATGGTGGGAATACGGCGGCCGCCTGATCTTTCACGCACATAGTATTCATAGGGCAGGTCCTATATTTTCTCGGTCAAGTATTAACGAGAGAGAAACCACAGTAATCATAGGCTTAGTTTTGTCCCAATATACGGCCGTGACAATCATGGCCGCATAAGGGAAGAAAATTACATTCGCCTGAAACCGCCATATACACACACACAGACAAATAAAGCTAGATAGATATATGTGTGTATATACACATAAACATATAGATGAATAGACGCGGATGGATAGACGGGCAGACGGATAATTACAGACGGATAGATGGATAAATACAGATGCATAGAGAGATAAATGTAGACGGATAAATACAGACGGATAGACGGATAAATACAGACGGATAGACACAGACGGGTAGACAGATACAGATAGCATATATATGCATATAAATATATATATATATATATATATATATATATATATATGCATATATGCTTTTTATATATATACTTTTATTTTTATATATATATATATAAAAAAGCATATATGTGTGTGCATATATATATATATATATGCATATATATATGTATATATATATATATATATATATATGTGTATATATATATGCACACACACATATATGCTTTTTTATATATATACTTTTATTTATATATATATATATTTATATAAATAAAATATATATATGCTTATATGCAGAAGCTTGCATTTCCATTGGCTAATAGAAATATATTCTGCCTGACAACAGTGTCAGGGATACATTTCTATTGGCCGAGAGGCAGCAGAAGCTTGCATTTCCATTGGCTAATAGAAATGTATTCTGCCTGACAACAGTGTCAGGGATACATTTCTATTGGCAGAGAGTGTGCACGTGTAACGTGCTCCCAGGCGAGCGCGAGCGCGCCGCAGACTCGCGCATGCGCAGTCGTGTGCCGCGCTCCCAGGCGAGCGCGAGCGCGCCGCAGACTCGCGCATGCGCAGTCGTGTGCCGCTGTCTCGCGCGTGCGCAGTCGTGCCGTTGTCTCGCGCGGCTACCTTCATTCCGCGCTTCCTCACAAGACAATGTACGCACACGTCACTAGTGACGTATGCGTACATTGACCTGAAGGAAGCGGAAGGTAGGCAGTGTACGCTTTTTGACCGGATGGAAGAAAATCGGGTGCTGGAGGTCACGTGACCGAATTGACAAGCGGCTCCAGGAGAAGATTTGGGATAAGAAGAAGAGGTAAGCAGGCTGCCTGGGGAGCAATAGGTAAGTATAAAATTTTTTGTTTTTAATGACAGAACCCCTTTAACATTACAAGTCCCATAGACCCCTGCAGAAAAAAAAAAAAGCTGCGAATTTCGCAGTGAAAAAAAACTGTAGTGAGTAGTCACCCTAAGGGGGAAACGGCGGCCTACAAAATCTGATTGGTCGCTGCTGCCACCATTTATGAAAAGGTCGGCTCAGTTCTTCCATGGATAAGAATAAGGTAGGTACATAGGCAGGCAGGTAGGTTCAGTTTTTGTAGGTTGAGGAATGCTTATGGGCAAGGCCTTATGTCTGAACGCTGGCGCATGAAATGGCACAGAGGCCCGGCACTGTGCATTCACTGATCATTGCCGTCAGCTGCTGTCTGCTTTCAAGCATGAATCAGGGGCTTGACACTTATCAACTGGCTTTGATTGTGGGTCACGCAGGTTGGTTGCAATGCCCTAGTATAAACGATACCTGGAACACAAGCCAGTCCTCAGGATGCATTCTAACTCAAGAGCACGATCACGTTGTGCCTGACCAATGTTTCCATCTTGGGTAGTAGCACAGTCCTAAGCGATATGGAGTGGAGTTGGCATATGAGCTGGTCTGTGGTTTTGCTTCCAACAGTTTCTACCGCACGCAGATGCTCAGTGGATACAATGTTGCGCGCTGGGGAAAACCCCAGGAATAATCCACAGCAGGCAGGCAAGCAAAGTATAAATAAGGGGGGGATTGGTTAGCTGCCTGCAACTCTTGCTTGTACCCGAATAAGGTTTTGCCTGCAACGCGGCCTTGTACTGCTTGAGGCGACGTGACATTCATGCACAAGGCACAGGTGCTGGCAGGTTTCTGCGGGCACCCACAGTGCAGCGTTGCATTCTTGAAACCGTTGCTTGACCCTTTCCCTAAAATCAGGAAGATTCGCTTACACCTCTTATGGCTTATAATAGCCGTCTCCTGGGATAACAATAGCAATACTGAGAAGAATGAAAATAAAACGCATCATAGGCTGAAGAAATTAAACGCTCGGCACGTCTTTTCTTCAGCCTTACATGACTATATATCTATATATGTATACATCCATATATTTGGGAAGAAATCCATAAAAATATATATCGATATATATGTATTTCTATATATTTATATAGATATTTATCTATACACAGAAACAGATAGATAGATAGATAGATAGATAGATAGATAGATAGATAGATTGATAGAAAGACTGTATGCAATAACCCTGGATGTCTGACAGTTGAAGCAGACTGGTGATGTCATTAAGACTCTATTATGACACGTACAGCTTGGAAGCATAAATACTACAGCACGGCAGCCATTTATAGCCAGTCTCCATTGGAGATGGAAGTGGGCAGAAATGTACTGGCCTATCTTCCCAAGACGCCACAGCAGCCGGACAAATTGTATGTTCGACAGAATGGCTGTTTTATTCAGCCCATAAGGGTGACTACCCACTACAGGTTTTTTTTTCACTGCGAAATTCGTAGCAGTTTTTTTTCTGCAGGGGTCTATGGGACTTGTAATGTTAAAATCGAAATCACGCAAAATCGCAATTTACCGCAAAATCGCGATTTTAACATTACAAGTCCCATAGACCCCTGCAGAAAAAAAAAAAAGCTGCGAATTTCGCAGTGAAAAAAAACTGTAGTGAGTAGTCACCCTAAGGGGGAAACGGCGGCCTACAAAATCTGATTGGTCGCTGCTGCCACCATTTATGAAAAGGTCGGCTCAGTTCTTCCATGGATAAGAATAAGGTAGGTACATAGGCAGGCAGGTAGGTTCAGTTTTTGTAGGTTGAGGAATGCTTATGGGCAAGGCCTTATGTCTGAACGCTGGCGCATGAAATGGCACAGAGGCCCGGCACTGTGCATTCACTGATCATTGCCGTCAGCTGCTGTCTGCTTTCAAGCATGAATCAGGGGCTTGACACTTATCAACTGGCTTTGATTGTGGGTCACGCAGGTTGGTTGCAATGCCCTAGTATAAACGATACCTGGAACACAAGCCAGTCCTCAGGATGCATTCTAACTCAAGAGCACGATCACGTTGTGCCTGACCAATGTTTCCATCTTGGGTAGTAGCACAGTCCTAAGCGATATGGAGTGGAGTTGGCATATGAGCTGGTCTGTGGTTTTGCTTCCAACAGTTTCTACCGCACGCAGATGCTCAGTGGATACAATGTTGCGCGCTGGGGAAAACCCCAGGAATAATCCACAGCAGGCAGGCAAGCAAAGTATAAATAAGGGGGGGATTGGTTAGCTGCCTGCAACTCTTGCTTGTACCCGAATAAGGTTTTGCCTGCAACGCGGCCTTGTACTGCTTGAGGCGACGTGACATTCATGCACAAGGCACAGGTGCTGGCAGGTTTCTGCGGGCACCCACAGTGCAGCGTTGCATTCTTGAAACCGTTGCTTGACCCTTTCCCTAAAATCAGGAAGATTCGCTTACACCTCTTATGGCTTATAATAGCCGTCTCCTGGGATAACAATAGCAATACTGAGAAGAATGAAAATAAAACGCATCATAGGCTGAAGAAATTAAACGCTCGGCACGTCTTTTCTTCAGCCTTACATGACTATATATCTATATATGTATACATCCATATATTTGGGAAGAAATCCATAAAAATATATATCGATATATATGTATTTCTATATATTTATATAGATATTTATCTATACACAGAAACAGATAGATAGATAGATAGATAGATAGATAGATAGATAGATAGATAGATAGATAGATAGATAGATAGATAGATAGATAGATTGATAGAAAGACTGTATGCAATAACCCTGGATGTCTGACAGTTGAAGCAGACTGGTGATGTCATTAAGACTCTATTATGACACGTACAGCTTGGAAGCATAAATACTACAGCACGGCAGCCATTTATAGCCAGTCTCCATTGGAGATGGAAGTGGGCAGAAATGTACTGGCCTATCTTCCCAAGACGCCACAGCAGCCGGACAAATTGTATGTTCGACAGAATGGCTGTTTTATTCAGCCCATAAGGGTGACTACCCACTACAGGTTTTTTTTTCACTGCGAAATTCGTAGCAGTTTTTTTTCTGCAGGGGTCTATGGGACTTGTAATGTTAAAATCGAAATCACGCAAAATCGCAATTTACCGCAAAATCGCGATTTTAACATTACAAGTCCCATAGACCCCTGCAGAAAAAAAAAAAAGCTGCGAATTTCGCAGTGAAAAAAAACTGTAGTGAGTAGTCACCCTAAGGGGGAAACGGCGGCCTACAAAATCTGATTGGTCGCTGCTGCCACCATTTATGAAAAGGTCGGCTCAGTTCTTCCATGGATAAGAATAAGGTAGGTACATAGGCAGGCAGGTAGGTTCAGTTTTTGTAGGTTGAGGAATGCTTATGGGCAAGGCCTTATGTCTGAACGCTGGCGCATGAAATGGCAGAGAGGCCCGGCACTGTGCATTCACTGATCATTGCCGTCAGCTGCTGTCTGCTTTCAAGCATGAATCAGGGGCTTGACACTTATCAACTGGCTTTGATTGTGGGTCACGCAGGTTGGTTGCAATGCCCTAGTATAAACGATACCTGGAACACAAGCCAGTCCTCAGGATGCATTCTAACTCAAGAGCACGATCACGTTGTGCCTGACCAATGTTTCCATCTTGGGTAGTAGCACAGTCCTAAGCGATATGGAGTGGAGTTGGCATATGAGCTGGTCTGTGGTTTTGCTTCCAACAGTTTCTACCGCACGCAGATGCTCAGTGGATACAATGTTGCGCGCTGGGGAAAACCCCAGGAATAATCCACAGCAGGCAGGCAAGCAAAGTATAAATAAGGGGGGGATTGGTTAGCTGCCTGCAACTCTTGCTTGTACCCGAATAAGGTTTTGCCTGCAACGCGGCCTTGTACTGCTTGAGGCGACGTGACATTCATGCACAAGGCACAGGTGCTGGCAGGTTTCTGCGGGCACCCACAGTGCAGCGTTGCATTCTTGAAACCGTTGCTTGACCCTTTCCCTAAAATCAGGAAGATTCGCTTACACCTCTTATGGCTTATAATAGCCGTCTCCTGGGATAACAATAGCAATACTGAGAAGAATGAAAATAAAACGCATCATAGGCTGAAGAAATTAAACGCTCGGCACGTCTTTTCTTCAGCCTTACATGACTATATATCTATATATGTATACATCCATATATTTGGGAAGAAATCCATAAAAATATATATCGATATATATGTATTTCTATATATTTATATAGATATTTATCTATACACAGAAACAGATAGATAGATAGATAGATAGATAGATAGATTGATAGAAAGACTGTATGCAATAACCCTGGATGTCTGACAGTTGAAGCAGACTGGTGATGTCATTAAGACTCTATTATGACACGTACAGCTTGGAAGCATAAATACTACAGCACGGCAGCCATTTATAGCCAGTCTCCATTGGAGATGGAAGTGGGCAGAAATGTACTGGCCTATCTTCCCAAGACGCCACAGCAGCCGGACAAATTGTATGTTCGACAGAATGGCTGTTTTATTCAGCCCATAAGGGTGACTACCCACTACAGGTTTTTTTTTCACTGCGAAATTCGTAGCAGTTTTTTTTCTGCAGGGGTCTATGGGACTTGTAATGTTAAAATCGAAATCACGCAAAATCGCAATTTACCGCAAAATCGCGATTTTAACATTACAAGTCCCATAGACCCCTGCAGAAAAAAAAAAAAGCTGCGAATTTCGCAGTGAAAAAAAACTGTAGTGAGTAGTCACCCTAAGGGGGAAACGGCGGCCTACAAAATCTGATTGGTCGCTGCTGCCACCATTTATGAAAAGGTCGGCTCAGTTCTTCCATGGATAAGAATAAGGTAGGTACATAGGCAGGCAGGTAGGTTCAGTTTTTGTAGGTTGAGGAATGCTTATGGGCAAGGCCTTATGTCTGAACGCTGGCGCATGAAATGGCACAGAGGCCCGGCACTGTGCATTCACTGATCATTGCCGTCAGCTGCTGTCTGCTTTCAAGCATGAATCAGGGGCTTGACACTTATCAACTGGCTTTGATTGTGGGTCACGCAGGTTGGTTGCAATGCCCTAGTATAAACGATACCTGGAACACAAGCCAGTCCTCAGGATGCATTCTAACTCAAGAGCACGATCACGTTGTGCCTGACCAATGTTTCCATCTTGGGTAGTAGCACAGTCCTAAGCGATATGGAGTGGAGTTGGCATATGAGCTGGTCTGTGGTTTTGCTTCCAACAGTTTCTACCGCACGCAGATGCTCAGTGGATACAATGTTGCGCGCTGGGGAAAACCCCAGGAATAATCCACAGCAGGCAGGCAAGCAAAGTATAAATAAGGGGGGGATTGGTTAGCTGCCTGCAACTCTTGCTTGTACCCGAATAAGGTTTTGCCTGCAACGCGGCCTTGTACTGCTTGAGGCGACGTGACATTCATGCACAAGGCACAGGTGCTGGCAGGTTTCTGCGGGCACCCACAGTGCAGCGTTGCATTCTTGAAACCGTTGCTTGACCCTTTCCCTAAAATCAGGAAGATTCGCTTACACCTCTTATGGCTTATAATAGCCGTCTCCTGGGATAACAATAGCAATACTGAGAAGAATGAAAATAAAACGCATCATAGGCTGAAGAAATTAAACGCTCGGCACGTCTTTTCTTCAGCCTTACATGACTATATATCTATATATGTATACATCCATATATTTGGGAAGAAATCCATAAAAATATATATCGATATATATGTATTTCTATATATTTATATAGATATTTATCTATACACAGAAACAGATAGATAGATAGATAGATAGATAGATAGATAGATAGATAGATAGATAGATAGATAGATAGATAGATAGATAGATAGATAGATTGATAGAAAGACTGTATGCAATAACCCTGGATGTCTGACAGTTGAAGCAGACTGGTGATGTCATTAAGACTCTATTATGACACGTACAGCTTGGAAGCATAAATACTACAGCACGGCAGCCATTTATAGCCAGTCTCCATTGGAGATGGAAGTGGGCAGAAATGTACTGGCCTATCTTCCCAAGACGCCACAGCAGCCGGACAAATTGTATGTTCGACAGAATGGCTGTTTTATTCAGCCCATAAGGGTGACTACCCACTACAGGTTTTTTTTTCACTGCGAAATTCGTAGCAGTTTTTTTTCTGCAGGGGTCTATGGGACTTGTAATGTTAAAATCGAAATCACGCAAAATCGCAATTTACCGCAAAATCGCGATTTTAACATTACAAGTCCCATAGACCCCTGCAGAAAAAAAAAAAAGCTGCGAATTTCGCAGTGAAAAAAAACTGTAGTGAGTAGTCACCCTAAGGGGGAAACGGCGGCCTACAAAATCTGATTGGTCGCTGCTGCCACCATTTATGAAAAGGTCGGCTCAGTTCTTCCATGGATAAGAATAAGGTAGGTACATAGGCAGGCAGGTAGGTTCAGTTTTTGTAGGTTGAGGAATGCTTATGGGCAAGGCCTTATGTCTGAACGCTGGCGCATGAAATGGCAGAGAGGCCCGGCACTGTGCATTCACTGATCATTGCCGTCAGCTGCTGTCTGCTTTCAAGCATGAATCAGGGGCTTGACACTTATCAACTGGCTTTGATTGTGGGTCACGCAGGTTGGTTGCAATGCCCTAGTATAAACGATACCTGGAACACAAGCCAGTCCTCAGGATGCATTCTAACTCAAGAGCACGATCACGTTGTGCCTGACCAATGTTTCCATCTTGGGTAGTAGCACAGTCCTAAGCGATATGGAGTGGAGTTGGCATATGAGCTGGTCTGTGGTTTTGCTTCCAACAGTTTCTACCGCACGCAGATGCTCAGTGGATACAATGTTGCGCGCTGGGGAAAACCCCAGGAATAATCCACAGCAGGCAGGCAAGCAAAGTATAAATAAGGGGGGGATTGGTTAGCTGCCTGCAACTCTTGCTTGTACCCGAATAAGGTTTTGCCTGCAACGCGGCCTTGTACTGCTTGAGGCGACGTGACATTCATGCACAAGGCACAGGTGCTGGCAGGTTTCTGCGGGCACCCACAGTGCAGCGTTGCATTCTTGAAACCGTTGCTTGACCCTTTCCCTAAAATCAGGAAGATTCGCTTACACCTCTTATGGCTTATAATAGCCGTCTCCTGGGATAACAATAGCAATACTGAGAAGAATGAAAATAAAACGCATCATAGGCTGAAGAAATTAAACGCTCGGCACGTCTTTTCTTCAGCCTTACATGACTATATATCTATATATGTATACATCCATATATTTGGGAAGAAATCCATAAAAATATATATCGATATATATGTATTTCTATATATTTATATAGATATTTATCTATACACAGAAACAGATAGATAGATAGATAGATAGATAGATAGATAGATAGATAGATAGATAGATAGATAGATAGATAGATAGATTGATAGAAAGACTGTATGCAATAACCCTGGATGTCTGACAGTTGAAGCAGACTGGTGATGTCATTAAGACTCTATTATGACACGTACAGCTTGGAAGCATAAATACTACAGCACGGCAGCCATTTATAGCCAGTCTCCATTGGAGATGGAAGTGGGCAGAAATGTACTGGCCTATCTTCCCAAGACGCCACAGCAGCCGGACAAATTGTATGTTCGACAGAATGGCTGTTTTATTCAGCCCATAAGGGTGACTACCCACTACAGGTTTTTTTTTCACTGCGAAATTCGTAGCAGTTTTTTTTCTGCAGGGGTCTATGGGACTTGTAATGTTAAAATCGAAATCACGCAAAATCGCAATTTACCGCAAAATCGCGATTTTAACATTACAAGTCCCATAGACCCCTGCAGAAAAAAAAAAAAGCTGCGAATTTCGCAGTGAAAAAAAACTGTAGTGAGTAGTCACCCTAAGGGGGAAACGGCGGCCTACAAAATCTGATTGGTCGCTGCTGCCACCATTTATGAAAAGGTCGGCTCAGTTCTTCCATGGATAAGAATAAGGTAGGTACATAGGCAGGCAGGTAGGTTCAGTTTTTGTAGGTTGAGGAATGCTTATGGGCAAGGCCTTATGTCTGAACGCTGGCGCATGAAATGGCAGAGAGGCCCGGCACTGTGCATTCACTGATCATTGCCGTCAGCTGCTGTCTGCTTTCAAGCATGAATCAGGGGCTTGACACTTATCAACTGGCTTTGATTGTGGGTCACGCAGGTTGGTTGCAATGCCCTAGTATAAACGATACCTGGAACACAAGCCAGTCCTCAGGATGCATTCTAACTCAAGAGCACGATCACGTTGTGCCTGACCAATGTTTCCATCTTGGGTAGTAGCACAGTCCTAAGCGATATGGAGTGGAGTTGGCATATGAGCTGGTCTGTGGTTTTGCTTCCAACAGTTTCTACCGCACGCAGATGCTCAGTGGATACAATGTTGCGCGCTGGGGAAAACCCCAGGAATAATCCACAGCAGGCAGGCAAGCAAAGTATAAATAAGGGGGGGATTGGTTAGCTGCCTGCAACTCTTGCTTGTACCCGAATAAGGTTTTGCCTGCAACGCGGCCTTGTACTGCTTGAGGCGACGTGACATTCATGCACAAGGCACAGGTGCTGGCAGGTTTCTGCGGGCACCCACAGTGCAGCGTTGCATTCTTGAAACCGTTGCTTGACCCTTTCCCTAAAATCAGGAAGATTCGCTTACACCTCTTATGGCTTATAATAGCCGTCTCCTGGGATAACAATAGCAATACTGAGAAGAATGAAAATAAAACGCATCATAGGCTGAAGAAATTAAACGCTCGGCACGTCTTTTCTTCAGCCTTACATGACTATATATCTATATATGTATACATCCATATATTTGGGAAGAAATCCATAAAAATATATATCGATATATATGTATTTCTATATATTTATATAGATATTTATCTATACACAGAAACAGATAGATAGATAGATAGATAGATAGATAGATAGATAGATAGATAGATAGATAGATAGATAGATAGATAGATTGATAGAAAGACTGTATGCAATAACCCTGGATGTCTGACAGTTGAAGCAGACTGGTGATGTCATTAAGACTCTATTATGACACGTACAGCTTGGAAGCATAAATACTACAGCACGGCAGCCATTTATAGCCAGTCTCCATTGGAGATGGAAGTGGGCAGAAATGTACTGGCCTATCTTCCCAAGACGCCACAGCAGCCGGACAAATTGTATGTTCGACAGAATGGCTGTTTTATTCAGCCCATAAGGGTGACTACCCACTACAGGTTTTTTTTTCACTGCGAAATTCGTAGCAGTTTTTTTTCTGCAGGGGTCTATGGGACTTGTAATGTTAAAATCGAAATCACGCAAAATCGCAATTTACCGCAAAATCGCGATTTTAACATTACAAGTCCCATAGACCCCTGCAGAAAAAAAAAAAAGCTGCGAATTTCGCAGTGAAAAAAAACTGTAGTGAGTAGTCACCCTAAGGGGGAAACGGCGGCCTACAAAATCTGATTGGTCGCTGCTGCCACCATTTATGAAAAGGTCGGCTCAGTTCTTCCATGGATAAGAATAAGGTAGGTACATAGGCAGGCAGGTAGGTTCAGTTTTTGTAGGTTGAGGAATGCTTATGGGCAAGGCCTTATGTCTGAACGCTGGCGCATGAAATGGCAGAGAGGCCCGGCACTGTGCATTCACTGATCATTGCCGTCAGCTGCTGTCTGCTTTCAAGCATGAATCAGGGGCTTGACACTTATCAACTGGCTTTGATTGTGGGTCACGCAGGTTGGTTGCAATGCCCTAGTATAAACGATACCTGGAACACAAGCCAGTCCTCAGGATGCATTCTAACTCAAGAGCACGATCACGTTGTGCCTGACCAATGTTTCCATCTTGGGTAGTAGCACAGTCCTAAGCGATATGGAGTGGAGTTGGCATATGAGCTGGTCTGTGGTTTTGCTTCCAACAGTTTCTACCGCACGCAGATGCTCAGTGGATACAATGTTGCGCGCTGGGGAAAACCCCAGGAATAATCCACAGCAGGCAGGCAAGCAAAGTATAAATAAGGGGGGGATTGGTTAGCTGCCTGCAACTCTTGCTTGTACCCGAATAAGGTTTTGCCTGCAACGCGGCCTTGTACTGCTTGAGGCGACGTGACATTCATGCACAAGGCACAGGTGCTGGCAGGTTTCTGCGGGCACCCACAGTGCAGCGTTGCATTCTTGAAACCGTTGCTTGACCCTTTCCCTAAAATCAGGAAGATTCGCTTACACCTCTTATGGCTTATAATAGCCGTCTCCTGGGATAACAATAGCAATACTGAGAAGAATGAAAATAAAACGCATCATAGGCTGAAGAAATTAAACGCTCGGCACGTCTTTTCTTCAGCCTTACATGACTATATATCTATATATGTATACATCCATATATTTGGGAAGAAATCCATAAAAATATATATCGATATATATGTATTTCTATATATTTATATAGATATTTATCTATACACAGAAACAGATAGATAGATAGATAGATAGATAGATAGATAGATAGATTGATAGAAAGACTGTATGCAATAACCCTGGATGTCTGACAGTTGAAGCAGACTGGTGATGTCATTAAGACTCTATTATGACACGTACAGCTTGGAAGCATAAATACTACAGCACGGCAGCCATTTATAGCCAGTCTCCATTGGAGATGGAAGTGGGCAGAAATGTACTGGCCTATCTTCCCAAGACGCCACAGCAGCCGGACAAATTGTATGTTCGACAGAATGGCTGTTTTATTCAGCCCATAAGGGTGACTACCCACTACAGGTTTTTTTTTCACTGCGAAATTCGTAGCAGTTTTTTTTCTGCAGGGGTCTATGGGACTTGTAATGTTAAAATCGAAATCACGCAAAATCGCAATTTACCGCAAAATCGCGATTTTAACATTACAAGTCCCATAGACCCCTGCAGAAAAAAAAAAAAGCTGCGAATTTCGCAGTGAAAAAAAACTGTAGTGAGTAGTCACCCTAAGGGGGAAACGGCGGCCTACAAAATCTGATTGGTCGCTGCTGCCACCATTTATGAAAAGGTCGGCTCAGTTCTTCCATGGATAAGAATAAGGTAGGTACATAGGCAGGCAGGTAGGTTCAGTTTTTGTAGGTTGAGGAATGCTTATGGGCAAGGCCTTATGTCTGAACGCTGGCGCATGAAATGGCAGAGAGGCCCGGCACTGTGCATTCACTGATCATTGCCGTCAGCTGCTGTCTGCTTTCAAGCATGAATCAGGGGCTTGACACTTATCAACTGGCTTTGATTGTGGGTCACGCAGGTTGGTTGCAATGCCCTAGTATAAACGATACCTGGAACACAAGCCAGTCCTCAGGATGCATTCTAACTCAAGAGCACGATCACGTTGTGCCTGACCAATGTTTCCATCTTGGGTAGTAGCACAGTCCTAAGCGATATGGAGTGGAGTTGGCATATGAGCTGGTCTGTGGTTTTGCTTCCAACAGTTTCTACCGCACGCAGATGCTCAGTGGATACAATGTTGCGCGCTGGGGAAAACCCCAGGAATAATCCACAGCAGGCAGGCAAGCAAAGTATAAATAAGGGGGGGATTGGTTAGCTGCCTGCAACTCTTGCTTGTACCCGAATAAGGTTTTGCCTGCAACGCGGCCTTGTACTGCTTGAGGCGACGTGACATTCATGCACAAGGCACAGGTGCTGGCAGGTTTCTGCGGGCACCCACAGTGCAGCGTTGCATTCTTGAAACCGTTGCTTGACCCTTTCCCTAAAATCAGGAAGATTCGCTTACACCTCTTATGGCTTATAATAGCCGTCTCCTGGGATAACAATAGCAATACTGAGAAGAATGAAAATAAAACGCATCATAGGCTGAAGAAATTAAACGCTCGGCACGTCTTTTCTTCAGCCTTACATGACTATATATCTATATATGTATACATCCATATATTTGGGAAGAAATCCATAAAAATATATATCGATATATATGTATTTCTATATATTTATATAGATATTTATCTATACACAGAAACAGATAGATAGATAGATAGATAGATAGATAGATTGATAGAAAGACTGTATGCAATAACCCTGGATGTCTGACAGTTGAAGCAGACTGGTGATGTCATTAAGACTCTATTATGACACGTACAGCTTGGAAGCATAAATACTACAGCACGGCAGCCATTTATAGCCAGTCTCCATTGGAGATGGAAGTGGGCAGAAATGTACTGGCCTATCTTCCCAAGACGCCACAGCAGCCGGACAAATTGTATGTTCGACAGAATGGCTGTTTTATTCAGCCCATAAGGGTGACTACCCACTACAGGTTTTTTTTTCACTGCGAAATTCGTAGCAGTTTTTTTTCTGCAGGGGTCTATGGGACTTGTAATGTTAAAATCGAAATCACGCAAAATCGCAATTTACCGCAAAATCGCGATTTTAACATTACAAGTCCCATAGACCCCTGCAGAAAAAAAAAAAAGCTGCGAATTTCGCAGTGAAAAAAAACTGTAGTGAGTAGTCACCCTAAGGGGGAAACGGCGGCCTACAAAATCTGATTGGTCGCTGCTGCCACCATTTATGAAAAGGTCGGCTCAGTTCTTCCATGGATAAGAATAAGGTAGGTACATAGGCAGGCAGGTAGGTTCAGTTTTTGTAGGTTGAGGAATGCTTATGGGCAAGGCCTTATGTCTGAACGCTGGCGCATGAAATGGCACAGAGGCCCGGCACTGTGCATTCACTGATCATTGCCGTCAGCTGCTGTCTGCTTTCAAGCATGAATCAGGGGCTTGACACTTATCAACTGGCTTTGATTGTGGGTCACGCAGGTTGGTTGCAATGCCCTAGTATAAACGATACCTGGAACACAAGCCAGTCCTCAGGATGCATTCTAACTCAAGAGCACGATCACGTTGTGCCTGACCAATGTTTCCATCTTGGGTAGTAGCACAGTCCTAAGCGATATGGAGTGGAGTTGGCATATGAGCTGGTCTGTGGTTTTGCTTCCAACAGTTTCTACCGCACGCAGATGCTCAGTGGATACAATGTTGCGCGCTGGGGAAAACCCCAGGAATAATCCACAGCAGGCAGGCAAGCAAAGTATAAATAAGGGGGGGATTGGTTAGCTGCCTGCAACTCTTGCTTGTACCCGAATAAGGTTTTGCCTGCAACGCGGCCTTGTACTGCTTGAGGCGACGTGACATTCATGCACAAGGCACAGGTGCTGGCAGGTTTCTGCGGGCACCCACAGTGCAGCGTTGCATTCTTGAAACCGTTGCTTGACCCTTTCCCTAAAATCAGGAAGATTCGCTTACACCTCTTATGGCTTATAATAGCCGTCTCCTGGGATAACAATAGCAATACTGAGAAGAATGAAAATAAAACGCATCATAGGCTGAAGAAATTAAACGCTCGGCACGTCTTTTCTTCAGCCTTACATGACTATATATCTATATATGTATACATCCATATATTTGGGAAGAAATCCATAAAAATATATATCGATATATATGTATTTCTATATATTTATATAGATATTTATCTATACACAGAAACAGATAGATAGATAGATAGATAGATAGATAGATAGATAGATAGATAGATAGATAGATAGATAGATAGATAGATAGATTGATAGAAAGACTGTATGCAATAACCCTGGATGTCTGACAGTTGAAGCAGACTGGTGATGTCATTAAGACTCTATTATGACACGTACAGCTTGGAAGCATAAATACTACAGCACGGCAGCCATTTATAGCCAGTCTCCATTGGAGATGGAAGTGGGCAGAAATGTACTGGCCTATCTTCCCAAGACGCCACAGCAGCCGGACAAATTGTATGTTCGACAGAATGGCTGTTTTATTCAGCCCATAAGGGTGACTACCCACTACAGGTTTTTTTTTCACTGCGAAATTCGTAGCAGTTTTTTTTCTGCAGGGGTCTATGGGACTTGTAATGTTAAAATCGAAATCACGCAAAATCGCAATTTACCGCAAAATCGCGATTTTAACATTACAAGTCCCATAGACCCCTGCAGAAAAAAAAAAAAGCTGCGAATTTCGCAGTGAAAAAAAACTGTAGTGAGTAGTCACCCTAAGGGGGAAACGGCGGCCTACAAAATCTGATTGGTCGCTGCTGCCACCATTTATGAAAAGGTCGGCTCAGTTCTTCCATGGATAAGAATAAGGTAGGTACATAGGCAGGCAGGTAGGTTCAGTTTTTGTAGGTTGAGGAATGCTTATGGGCAAGGCCTTATGTCTGAACGCTGGCGCATGAAATGGCAGAGAGGCCCGGCACTGTGCATTCACTGATCATTGCCGTCAGCTGCTGTCTGCTTTCAAGCATGAATCAGGGGCTTGACACTTATCAACTGGCTTTGATTGTGGGTCACGCAGGTTGGTTGCAATGCCCTAGTATAAACGATACCTGGAACACAAGCCAGTCCTCAGGATGCATTCTAACTCAAGAGCACGATCACGTTGTGCCTGACCAATGTTTCCATCTTGGGTAGTAGCACAGTCCTAAGCGATATGGAGTGGAGTTGGCATATGAGCTGGTCTGTGGTTTTGCTTCCAACAGTTTCTACCGCACGCAGATGCTCAGTGGATACAATGTTGCGCGCTGGGGAAAACCCCAGGAATAATCCACAGCAGGCAGGCAAGCAAAGTATAAATAAGGGGGGGATTGG
The DNA here is from genome assembly GCF_035609145.1 of Eleutherodactylus coqui. Taxonomy (NCBI): domain Eukaryota; kingdom Metazoa; phylum Chordata; class Amphibia; order Anura; family Eleutherodactylidae; genus Eleutherodactylus; species Eleutherodactylus coqui. The sequence goes on along the minus strand of NC_089844.1, from coordinate 57,200,918 downwards.
TTAGCTGCCTGCAACTCTTGCTTGTACCCGAATAAGGTTTTGCCTGCAACGCGGCCTTGTACTGCTTGAGGCGACGTGACATTCATGCACAAGGCACAGGTGCTGGCAGGTTTCTGCGGGCACCCACAGTGCAGCGTTGCATTCTTGAAACCGTTGCTTGACCCTTATCAGGAAGATTCGCTTACACCTCTTATGGCTTATAATAGCCGTCTCCTGGGATAACAATAGCAATACTGAGAAGAATGAAAATAAAACGCATCATAGGCTGAAGAAATTAAACGCTCGGCACGTCTTTTCTTCAGCCTTACATGACTATATATCTATATATGTATACATCCATATATTTGGGAAGAAATCCATAAAAATATATATCGATATATATGTATTTCTATATATTTATATAGATATTTATCTATACACAGAAACAGATAGATAGATAGATAGATAGATAGATAGATTGATAGAAAGACTGTATGCAATAACCCTGGATGTCTGACAGTTGAAGCAGACTGGTGATGTCATTAAGACTCTATTATGACACGTACAGCTTGGAAGCATAAATACTACAGCACGGCAGCCATTTATAGCCAGTCTCCATTGGAGATGGAAGTGGGGCAGAAATGTACTGGCCTATCTTCCCAAGACGCCACAGCAGCCGGACAAATTGTATGTTCGACAGAATGGCTGTTTTATTCAGCCCATAAGGGTGACTACCCACTACAGGTTTTTTTTTCACTGCGAAATTCGTAGCAGTTTTTTTTCTGCAGGGGTCTATGGGACTTGTAATGTTAAAATCGAAATCACGCAAAATCGCAATTTACCATTTACCGCAAAATCGCGATTTTAACATTACAAGTCCCATAGACCCCTGCAGAAAAAAAAAAAAAGCTGCGAATTTCGCAGTGAAAAAAAACTGTAGTGAGTAGTCACCCTAAGGGGGAAACGGCGGCCTACAAAATCTGATTGGTCGCTGCTGCCACCATTTATGAAAAGGTCGGCTCAGTTCTTCCATGGATAAGAATAAGGTAGGTACATAGGCAGGCAGGTAGGTTCAGTTTTTGTAGGTTGAGGAATGCTTATGGGCAAGGCCTTATGTCTGAACGCTGGCGCATGAAATGGCACAGAGGCCCGGCACTGTGCATTCACTGATCATTGCCGTCAGCTGCTGTCTGCTTTCAAGCATGAATCAGGGGCTTGACACTTATCAACTGGCTTTGATTGTGGGTCACGCAGGTTGGTTGCAATGCCCTAGTATAAACGATACCTGGAACACAAGCCAGTCCTCAGGATGCATTCTAACTCAAGAGCACGATCACGTTGTGCCTGACCAATGTTTCCATCTTGGGTAGTAGCACAGTCCTAAGCGATATGGAGTGGAGTTGGCATATGAGCTGGTCTGTGGTTTTGCTTCCAACAGTTTCTACCGCACGCAGAT